>NC_062544.1:102628976-103248295 GCF_016906955.1 Phacochoerus africanus
TGTCACCTAATCCAAGGTCATGAAGATGTACTCCTTTGTTTCCATCAGAGAATTTTATAGTTTTAGCTCTGCTGTTTCTTTGATCGATTTGGAGTGAAATTTTATATATGGTGTAAGACTGGAGTCCAACTTCATTCTTTTGTGTGTGGATATCCAATGTCCCAATACAATTTGTTGAAAAACATTCTTTTCCCCATTGAACTATATTGGCACTCTTGTTAAAAAATCAATTGTTTATGAATTTATTTATTTTCTTTTCCATTGATCAATATACCTATCTTTATGCCAGTTACCACACTGTCTTGATTGCTATAGCTTTGTTTTAAGTTTTGAAATTGACAGTGAATCCTCTAAATTTGTTGTTCTTTTTCAACATAGTTTTGGCTCTTTTTTTTTTTTTTTTTTAGGGCTGCAGGCAGCACATGGGAGTTCCTAGGCTAGGGGTCGATTTGGAGCTCCAGCTGCTGGCCACAGCAATGCACAATCTGAGCTGCGTCTGTGACCTACACCATAGCTCACAGCAACACTGGATCCCCGACCCACTGAGCGAGGCCAGGGATTGAACCAGCATCCTCATGGATACTAGTCAGATTTGTTGCTGCACCACCATAGGAATTTCTTGGCTCTTCTGAATCTCTTGAATTTATCTGTGAATTTTAGGTTCAGTTTGTCAGTTTCTGCAAGGACGCTAGGAGGGATTTCGATAGGATTGTTTTGAATCACTAAATTAGTTTAGGGAGTATTGCCATCTTAACAGTATTAAGTCTTTCAACAATGTTTTATCATTTTTAGGATGAAAGTTTTGTATTTCTTTTTAAAAATTTATTCCTAATATTTTATTGTTTTTAAGATTGTTGTGCTTAGATAATATTTGTTTTCTTAATTTCGTTTTCAGAGTGTTCCTTGCAAGTAGATAGAAATCCTGCAACATTGTTGACTTTGTGTATTCTATTAGTTTTTTAGTAGATTCCTAAGAATTTTCTGTGTATGAGATCATGTCATTTACCAATATAGTTTTACTTCTTCAGTACTGTCTTTTCGGGAGTTCTCATTGTGATAGAGTGGAAATGAATCCGACTAGTAACCATGAGGTTGCAAGTTCGATCCCTGGCTTTGCTCACTGTGTTAAGGATCCAACGTTGCCGTGAGCTGTGGTGTAGTTTGCAGACGCGGCTTGGATCTGGTGTTGCTGTGGCTGTGGCATAGGCTGGCAGCTGTAGCCCCGATTAGACCCCTAGCCTGGGAACCTCCATATGCCACAGATGCAGCCCTAAAAAGTAAAAAAAAAAGACCAACCAAACAAAAAACTATCTTTTATCGTTTTAAAAATTTCAACATAGTTTACATTTTGTGTGCATAACTGTAATATCAACCTTTTAAAGTGTAAATCTTTCTCGTTTCTGATTCTTCCTCATGGGGGTCCATCTCCTGTAATGTGGTGAGTTTTTTTTAAAAAATCGTGAACCCATTTAACTGAATATAACCTGTGATAGATAATCTGGAAGGTTCTATATTAAGGATTTTGTCAAAGAAGATTTGTATTTGTTTCGGTTAGGTTCCAGGGGCAAAACTAGCCTTCATGAGTTTACTTTCTTAGTTATAGGATTCTTAGTTGTAAAGTTTCTTGTAACTTTGTACCCTGGACCCTAAGAGTAGGTCCATGATCACACATTCTCAGGTGACCCCCCCCCCATTTTTTTTTCCACTTAGAACAGAGGCGGAGACAGATTTCCTAGTAAGTTCCCTTTTACGTAGGCAGTTGCTTTGTTTTATATCAGAATCTGTGTTTCAGCTCTCCCACTTTGCAGGGACCCAGAGCCCAGTCTCTGATTTCTTAACAAAAACTCTCAATGTGGACTTTTGCCCCTTAGGCATCCCCAGAGTCCCATCTGCCTTCCTGTTATTTTTGTGGTTTCATTTTTCTCTGTTCCTCCACCCCTTTGGGGATTTCCTGTGATCTTAGAATTTTTTTGTGCAGCATTTAGATGTTCTTGGTGCAGAGTGCTTTTTAGATTACCTAGTGTGTCATAATGCTAGAAGTGGATGCAAATATACACTTTACATAATGTGTGCTTATGAATTTATCCAGATTAAAGTTAATCATAGCATGACTTCATATACCAGTTCTATACTTATTATTTTTAAATTGAAATGGAGCTTGATTAGAAGATGAACTCTAACTTTTTATGATAGTCCTAAGATGTTGAATAAAGTATTTGAAAACCGCTATAATGGATTAATATTTCATGCATTTCCAAGTTGCTTTATCTACATTGTGTTTCAAAACATTTTAGAAAACTTGATTGATTGATTGACTGATTTTTTTTTTTTGCCCTTTTTTTGTCTTTTTAGGGCCCCACCCAGCGGCATATGGAAGTTCCCAGGCTAGGGGTCTAATAGGAGCTATAGCCTCCAGCCTATGCCACAGCCACAGCAACATGGGATCCGAGCCACATCTGCGACCTACACCACAGCTCACGGCAATGCTGCATCCTTAACCCACTGATCGAGGCCAGGGATTGAAGCTGCGTCCTCATGGATGCTAGTTGGGTTCTTTAACCGCTGAGCCACAACGGGAACTCCTAGAAAACTTGATTTAAACTCTAGCGCTTTTAGGTTTGGAATACTAGAAAAACTAGAATATTATTCTGAACTACTAAACTCCTTAACAGAATAAAAATGATTGTACATTTTAGTCATTATAGAATATCTGAAGCCAACCATATAATAATTAGGAGAGAAATACTGGTTTTAAGGGATATTTATATTCCTTAGGCATAGTCTTCTTAAATTGTCATGTCAGAAGAAGAAGAAAGAGAAGGGCAATGCTGAGGGGGGATGTGAGAAATAAAATTGCTATAATAATTCTTACTTTCTCTTCCAAGGGAAAAATACCAGTTGGAATGCTTAGTGTATATGCAATGCAAATTCAATATATTATATACAATGCAATATAATTAGTACAGGAGTGGTGCCTCTCTCTCTGGATCCTTTAACAGTTTTTTAGTTTATCTTTTTCTAAGTAGTAATAAATGGCTTATTTGATTTTGTATTTACAGTTTTATCTCTCTCTTTTATTTGACAGGTGGCAACTTGTACCATACTGATGTCTCGCTCTTTGGAGAACCTACCGAGTTTGAGTATTTGCGAAAAGTGCTTTTTGAGTATATGATGGGTCGTGAGACTAAGGTATAAATCATGTCTGGTGATTTGGCATGTTGTGTAATTTAAAAGGAAATATATTCCATTTTTAATACACATAGAAATGTTGTATATTTCTAGACCATACCTACCAATAGTAGCCAATAGGTAATTGTGTATTGCTCTTAGTTTGCAAAAGTAAATTGATGAATCTTGCTTATATGTATTACATTTATAAAATATTAATTTAAAAAAGTGGATATGCTAAATAATAAAAATCAAAATTTCATTAACTTGATGTGAAACATGGCAATTTTTATTTTTGACTTCAGATCTTAAAGTTAGAATAGATTTTATTTTCATGGAGACTTGAGGATAGCATGGATAGTATTGGAAATGGTCTTAATTAAGAATGACTATGTAGGGATATTTGAAATTTTACTTTAGTCACTGTAAGAAAGTCATTTTTCACATGTGGAATATTGATCATATTAATAAAAATTTATTAAAAAATTATTAAAAATAACCACATTGTATAAGTAGTAATACTTGGTTAATTTGTTTTCTAGAATGTTAAATTTATTATAAGGACTTTGAGTGTGGAGTCTTGTCTTATGGTTATTTATATGTCCTGCAGTCTTTTTAAAAAGAGCCTTATATTGGACATTTTGTAAATTCATCTTGCATTGAATTGAATGCATTTAGGAAAATTCATCAGTCTTTCCTCAGAATTTTTCAATTGAAGCAATTGTTTCATTTGAAGATACTGTTTCAATTTTTTACCTTTGCAGACTTTTACATTGTCCTTATATATTGGCTGAGAATGGGATGAGTTTTCTAAGAAACAGTCAGTGTTTTTTAAATTTATGAGTCTGTGGGGGTTACTGAGTGCTAAGCCAGTTCGGGAGTTGATTTGGCAAATATATTTAAAACCTGAAAAGTAAGAGCATAAGGAAATCTCTTAAAAGAATATTATGAATGTATGGATTGTAGATTCAACTAAACACCAGTAGTTATAGGGCTAGAAGTCATTTAAATCCTTGATATCAAAATCTGATTTCATTGTGTCAAATAGTTCAAATTAAAGTAACATCTAGTGTGATTCTGAATGCATCGTGAGAGGGATATATTTATTCACAGTAATTCAGTGCCTTTTTTTCTTAAGGACTTTTTTTTTATATTTAAGAGATAGCTAAAACCAATTTTCTTCTTGTCTTTTTTTAAAAAAGCTAACTAATGCAATATAACTTTCTCTTATTATGCCTTGACTAGATAGCAGCCTGCATTAAGATGGTATAAATAGTTGAGAATTACCTATAGCAAGGAAGGGGGAAAGGTATATCTTTAAGAAAAATAGCCTCTTGGAACTTGAGCTACTTTGGTTCACATTTGAGTCTAAAGCTGTGATCCCAGTGTTGTTGCTAAATAAATTATTTAACCTTTTCTCAATCTGCGAAATGAAGAGAGTATAACGGCTTCAACTTGAATCTTTTGGAGGTTGCAAGTGTGTGTAGGTGAGATCCCAGAGAGATTGAGTCCTCCTGAAGGAAGGCCTAGCACAGCCTGGGCTACATTCTGGGGCAGTGCCAGCTCAGCCAGGTCTAAGCTTGTGCTCTCAGGGCTCTGCAGTTATCCCTAGACCGTGACTTGAGAGGCGGCTAGAAGGGACTTTTAGAGGCACGGGCAGCCCCCGATAACAGGTGGCTGGGAGTCTGTGTTGAGGAGGCTCTTTCTGACCTCTGTCTTCAGCACTCAGGGTACTTCTTTGGTTACTAAAAATGAGTAGTCTTTCATTCTGTCATCATACTTTATGGTAAATATTGAAAATTGGTAGCAGATATTCAGTTTAATTTACTGCATATTTATTGAGTGCTTACTACATTTGGCACTTTATCACCAGAATGGAGGAGATGAAAATTGACACCATCCCTAACTTTAAGGTGTTTACCATTTAGTGGGAAAGGGGAGCTGTTCCCACCAGGCATAGTGGGATACAGAGTTTAACAGCAGCTATTAAGGGAGTCTTCATGTTTACTTGTGGGAGGATCAGGGACATTGTGGAGAAGGAGGTATGTATGTATACAGGCCTTTAAAAGGGGGCACTGATTTTGATAGATGAGCTCAGGCAGGAGGAAAGTGCAGACAGAAGATCCAAGACAGGAAATCAGGTATGGATTTTGGAATGACAAGTAGCTAAAACACTGGCTCTGGGAGGTAGAAGTGACTCTGTTTAGGGCTACACAAGGTAAGGAGGCCCTGGAATGTTTTCAGAGTTTTTCCTGGAGGTTACTGGGGGGGTAGCCCTGAATATTTTTGAGCAGGGGTTGATACAGAGCTACTTTTAGACATGTCTTTTGTTGATTTACCCAGTTTCTGTACATCAAGAAAGAATTTGAAATGGAGACCAGGTTGTAGTTTTAGACTGAACCAGAGTGTACTGTGGCCTTTGTGATTTGATCACTATCTGCACTTGTTTATTGTCCAGCAGGATTCGTGGGTCATCCTACCTGCCTTTCCTCATCTGCTTTTGTACACAATGTATTTTATGAGACAGATGACTTTTTTTTCTTTTTAGGGCTGCACTCTTAGCATGTAGAAGTTCCCAGGCTAGGGGTTGAATCAGATATACAGCTGCCAGCCACAGCCATAGCCACAACCACAACCACAACCACAACCACAACCACAACCACACAGGACCCAACCTGCATCTGTGACCTACACCACAGCTCACAGCAACCCACTGAGTGAGGCCAGGGATTGAACCCACATCATCATCAATACTAGTTGGGTTTGAAACCTGCTGAGCCACAAGGCAACTCCCTGTGAGGCAGATGATTTTTTTTTAAGACCACATATATGATACACATTCTTATAGTATGAAGCTTGTAAACTCACCTTTCTTCTGTCCTTGCACTTCTTTTTCTTGGGTTTTGATCCTCCATGCTATTATTAATACTTGAATTCAGCCTGTTTTTCTCTTTAATAGACAGTATTTCTCAATCTAAGCCTCTCCCTAAAGAAAACCTGGCAGGAGAGGCCACTTCTAGTCCATGTGGCTCTTTTGAACTTTCCCTTCTTCCTGGGGCCTACAGTCTGATTTCTTTCCTAAGGTATGGCAAAGAGCCTCAGCTTCCCATTAAAGTGTTTTCTGGCCAGTCTGGGAAGAGCTTTAAGTCATTACTGGGTAATCAACTGCAAGTTTGGTATCACCGATGAGTTTAGAGGAGGGTTTCCCATTTAACATTGTCTAAAAGTGTGAAGAGGCAATGAGCCACAGTTCCTTTTCTTTTTTTTTTTTTTGACAGACATGCTTGTGCATAGAAATATATGCTGTTTCGTAGTGAATATAAATGGACTTTTGGGTACTTTGAACTTGATAAGTTATTTAAATTAAAGAAATGTTCCCAATTTTTATTTTATCTTTTTTTTAGGGCCGCACCCGTGGCATATGGAGGTTCCCAGAATAGGGGCTGAATTGGAACTGCGGCTGCTGGTCCCTGCTACAGTAATGCCAGATCTGAGCCGTGTTTGCAACCTACACTGCAGCTCACAGCAATGCCAGGTCCTTAACCCACTGAGCAGGGCCAGGGATTGAAACTCTGTAAATTTCCAATTTTTAGACTTTTGGTACTCTTTAAAAACAATCTTCATAGATAGTATACCAGAAATCATTTAAAATTTCCAGTGTTGGAGTTCCTGTCATGGCACAGTGGAAATGAATCTGACTAGGAACCATGAGGTTGCAGGTTCGATACCTGGCCTTGCTCAGTGGGTTAAGGATCTGGCATTGCCATGAGCTGTGGTGTAGCTTGCAGAGGCAGCTTGGATCTGATGTTGCTGTGACTGTGGTGTAGGCCGGCAGCTGTAGCTCCGATTGGACCCCTAGCCTGGGAACGTCCATATGCTGTGGTTGTGGCCCTAAAAAGAAAAAAAAAAAAAAATTTCCAGAGTTAATGAAGACAATATTGAAATAGTTACTACTTCATATTTTTCTTGCTAGTTCATGCCACATATATGCTTGGTTTCTTGGCTTCAGTTTAGCACAGAAGATTCTGTTCTGTTTAGGCAATACAATTTAAAGGATGTGGGGTTTTGTAAAATGCCTTTGAAATTCTCCAAGAACTAAGTTGTTTTAAAAGGTTTTTGTTTGTTTGTTTTTAAGTCATCAGACTGGCAGAGGCAGAGATAAAAGGAAGAAAGGGGCTGAAACTAAAATCTTGCTGTTTGATAGGGTTTGTGGTTGAGGAATAGTATTAGTTGGTCTCTTAGTTGAAATAAGTGTAAGAAATATGTATTGTGCTTTGCCTGGGCTTAGCACATAATAGGAATTTTAAAAGCATAGGTCCTTTCCTTCCTGGAAATAAATATACTTTTTTTCTAATGTGAGTTCCTAAAATTTTTGGTTAACTCTATTATGCTATCTTTTGCTCAGTGACGTTCTGCAGTCACACTTTCCTCCCTTCCCAATACACACACACACACACACACACACACACACACACACACACAGAGTCTGGTAACTTGGACAAAGAATATTAGAGTCAGCTCTCTGGGTGAGCCTCCCATCCTCTGTAGCACTACTGCAGAGAGTAGTACTACTACTATTCCTCAGGAGAGCACTAGTACCTGAATTTGTATGTAAGCACTGAACTTGTTATCCTACTTATTTCATAAGTGGTATCTTCTTTCCTCTCTGTCTCCCTCAAAACATCTCATCTTGATACAAAATAGGGAATTTCAACCTTTGAGGAGAATTTTCCACGAGCTTATGGGTGACAGTCTGACTTACGGTATATTTATTTAGATCTGCACAGTTTATGATCTTGTTTTTGCAAGCCACCATGTGTAATGTTTTGATTCATCCTGTTTTTTACCAAACAAAACATCTTGTGTTTATTTAAAATGTAATTTGTATTTCTATTAGGCTGATGTGCTGCATGTCTTAAAAAATACCTATAAGCATGTTCATGTTCATGCAGTAGCCCGTGTTTATGAGATATATGATGTGATTTAGTTAAAGTTGAACTTGGCAGTATCTAATTCTGACTATTTAGAGCATATGTTTTGGCAATACATCACTTATTAGATAGATTTCTATGAATAAAAAGCCTCGTAAAAATGAATGAGTAATAAAGTTTAATTTTAATAAGACAAAGGGCCAAGAGCATTAGAACTTTATATAGCTTCATGCTATTATAAATGCATCTTCTTAAAATAATATCAACCCAGACATTGTAAGGGGTCCTTTCAAATTGAAATTTTAGTGTTGGCTGTTACTTCCTTGACTGATACCTTCACATCATACTTCTTTGGTCGTGGCTTCCATTGAGAGCACTAAAGAATTCCACCAGCAGAACATGTCAGAATGGGTTGAGACTCA
Source organism: Phacochoerus africanus (assembly GCF_016906955.1). Classification (NCBI taxonomy): domain Eukaryota; kingdom Metazoa; phylum Chordata; class Mammalia; order Artiodactyla; family Suidae; genus Phacochoerus; species Phacochoerus africanus. Next base: position 102,637,498 of record NC_062544.1, read on the forward strand.
TTAGCTCCACTGTCCAGTGACTGTCTCTTGTCTTTCTTGTAGACCATGGCAAAGGTTATAACCACTGTGCTGAAGTTCCCTGATGATCAGACTCAGAAAATTTTGGAAAGAGAAGATGCTCGACTCATGGTAAGCTTTAAAAGCAGGCTACAGATAGAAGGCCACTTGATCTCACCTGTTTATATTCTCTCTCTCATTTACAAAGACTTTGAGTTGGTAAAAGAAATTTTAAAGTTTTAATCTTTGTTGTACTATAGCCTGAAAAATGAGAGTGAAACTACATCAAGCAAACTAAACCGAGAGCAAATCTGAATGGGTGCCCTCCAGAAGAAAACAATCTTTTTAATAGTATATATGAGGTTGGCTCCTATATTATGTCATATGGGATTTCTGGAACTTGGACTCTTTGTAGAAAGTACAGAAAAGGTGTTTGTTCTGGTATATCCAGTAATAATTTTTTAAACTAAATTATATCATGATGTTAGATGTTTTATAGATTACAGTTCCTTATTCTGTTTCAGGTTATTTCCACATTCAGAGTGAAGGGATTGAAGCAATTTTGAGCTTTTGACATAGACCGTACAAGGGAAATATAGATAACTGAATTGTTAGGAACCTTTGTGTGAAGTCAGCTGTGATTGGAATGAAACACACATTTCATAAATTATGCAAAATTCCCTTTGCCTAACTTCTTTTTGGCCTAAACCAGTTATAGAGTAAGAAGATTTATTCTAAGTGGAGTGTGAAATTTGTGATGTTTCCTGTCTGGCTCTTAGCTTTCTCCTTCTGCCTCCTTTTCTTGTCTTGCTGGGATCCTGCAGCACTTCTACTTCTTTCCCCTAGTTTCTTTGCCTATTTCGTGATCCCAGTACCGCTGTTCTTTTCACTCTCCTATTTAAAGCAAACAAAAATCTACTCTTGAGTGATGGGTTAGTCTATGTCTGAGTATCTCCATTAAGAAGGACTGAGTCAGTGGAGTTCCTGTCATGGTGCAGCAGAAACAAATCCGACTAGGAACCATGATGTTGCGGGTTCGATCCCTGGCCTTGCTCAGTGGGGTTAAGGATCCAGCATTGCCGTGAGCTGTGGTGTAGGTTACAGATGCAGCTGGGATCTGGTGTTGCTGTGGCTCTGGCGTAGGCCAGCAGCACCAGTTCCAATTAGACCCCTAGCCTGGGTACCTTCATATGCTGCAGGTACGGCCCTAAAAAGACAAAAGACCAAAAAAAAAAAAAAAAAGAAGAAGAAGAAGGACTGAGTGAGTAAGTGATTACCTCTCAAAGCATGCCATCTTATCTCTTCATACTGTGTGTGCTTCTTAAAAAAATTCTGGCTTATGAGCCCAAATCTTCCTTTCTGTTGTGATCACCAGTTTGTTCTGGCTCTAACCCATGGAACTCAACCCAAAGCTAGAGATGTCCTGGGTGGAAGGTTTTACCCTCCAGGCTAAAGACTCCCAGCACTTATCAGCCATCTGTAAAATTCCTCTCCTTCGACCTATTGCATGTTCTGACCTTTTCCTGGCTTTCTCTAAGATCATCCCAACATCCCTGATTTCTGTCCCAATATACACCATTGTATATTATATTATTTACCTATCATAAATTTTATGGGAAAATTGCAGTTATTTTAGTTAGCATTTAATTGTTTTTTTTTTTTTTGTAAAGCATTTCTCCCTTGTATCTAGTGGTTGAAAAAATATTGTCATACCTCTATAGTTTTTTCTGATTATAGGTATTTTTGATAAAGAAGTATGTCACTATAATGTATGCCCTTCCATCAGTGGAGAGAATGTTGTTTCAAATTGTAGCAAATATCTAATTCTGTAATCTGTAGTCATTCAGAATAGTTCTCCTTTTTACTGAGTAAAATAACTGTGTCTTTGTGAAAATAAAAATCTCCATTGCACCTTGAGCCTGTTGACACAATTCTGTCACTATGATCCTTTTAAGAAAATATTTTAAAATAATACAAATAGAAAGCTTTTATTATCTTTATCCATTCTCTTGTGGCCTCTTTATTATCTTGCTGTTGGGGTATGGCCAAACTCTCCTCTAACTCTTAGGCTACATTTTGTCAGGATTTGCAGTGTAGTATAGATTCGCCCTACGTCACTACTTTGGCAAATGTGCTGGGAAGCCTACCTCCTCAGCCCTTTGGCTGCTTTGCTTCAAAGGAAACTAATTGAATTGTTTATATATAAATAGTGAACCCTGTAAAAAACCTTTTTTTGGGAGATGGAAAATCAGTCTCCCTCCTTCCCTCCCTTTCTTCCTTCCTTCTTTTTTCTTTTCTTTCCCGTGTATCCTTAACCACTAGGCCACCAGGGAATTCTCTTTCTTTTTAAAAGTTTAACTAAAAAGAAATTTTTGAAAAACTTTACACTCTTTATTCCTATATAAAGTGGTATTCATTCTAGATGGGCATGAAATGGTGACTGATCCTTCTTAAAATAATCCTTCCTTATCCCAGAGGCTTACCGCCCAGGAAGAAAGTCCATTCTTTCCACTGTTATTTTAAGCAAAGTCTCATCCATCATTATCTTCTGCTTAACGAATGAATTCAGTCAGCAATCACTTACTCTTTTACTCGTTATGGTAAATATAGGAAAATGAAAGATATGGTTGTTGACCTTGTGGAACCTTTAATTTTAGGGGGAAGAAGTTGTATCCATTCATCCATACATGAATAAAAGATGTGTCCAAGTAATGTAATTCAAATAGTAAAAATAAATGCTTAGGAAATATGCAATAAGTTATGGTGAGCATGAAGTGAGGGAAATGCTAAAGATGACTTATAAATCAATCTGGGTCACCTTTTGTCAGTATGAAGAGGTTGTTGGTACTTGATAGAGTGACTCATTGTTTCCTTATTTGATGGAAAATTGAGATTATTATTGATCGAGAAAGTTAAAACGTCACATTTGCCTTAAGATTGCTGTTATTCATAAAATAAGTGGTAAGAACCACTGTCTTTGAACAAGTATCTTGAAGAAATTACAACTTATTTCATATTCATTTCAATTCAACATATTTCATATTTTATATGAGCTGTAGCTGAGTGGAGCAAAACACTACTAAGAATTGTGACTTCTTTTCTATGGGAGTATCCAGTAGAAAGATATATAAATGTATAGAAAGTTAAGCTTGTAAGGAGTGTATTAAATGATCATTTAGGAGTTCTCGTTGTGGCTCAGTGGGTTATGAACCTAATATCCGTGGGGATGTGGGTGCGATCCCTGGCCTTGCTTAATGGGTTGGGGATCCAGCATTACCATGAGCTGTGGTGTAGGTCACAGACATAGGTCAGATCCCATGTTACTGTGTCTGTGGTGTAGGCCCGCAGCTGCAGCTCTAATTTGACCCCTAGCCTGCTGGAAACTCTCGTATGCCGCATATGCCACATCTGCAGCCCTAAAAAGCAAAAAAAAAAAAAAAATCATTTAAAAACTGTTTAGGAGTTCCCCCGTTGTGACTCAGTGTTAACGAATCCAACTAGGAACCATGAGGTTGCGGGTTCGATCCTTGGCCTTGCTCAGTGGGTTAACGATCCGGCGTTGCCGTGAGCTGTGGTGTAGGTCACAGACGTGGCTTAGATCGTGTGTTGCTGTGGCTCTGGCGTAGGCTGGCAGCTACAGCTCCGATTAGACCCCTAGCCTGGGAACCTCCATATGCCAAGGGAGCGGCCCAAGAAATGGCAAAAAGACAAAAAACAAAACAAAACTGTTTAGCCACGTTAGCTTTAAATGTATGTTCCATATGGACTGTTTCTGTAACATGTAACTGTGCAGCCACAGTTTCACCTCTACTAAAATCTGCAATATTTAATGTTTTGTTATTTTAGGTTTGGGGACTGCTAAGTTGGTATAAGTAAACCAAGCAAACCCCAACACACTTCAGAGCTCCTTCCCCAGTCCATCAGCTTTGGGATGCTTGAGAGCATGGATTGTGCTTTTCGCTGAAAGTGTGCAGCCCAAATCAGTGTTTGCATTATTTAGCAGGTACTAGTGGAGGAATACGTTCTAAAATCTTGGATTCATGACCCTAACGATTGTATGTTTGCTTTGTGGTATTGATCAAAAACTTTCCATGACTGCTGATGAGGGATTTTTCAGTGTATTCCCCCTTTACTATATCTCCCCTTCCTTCAGTGAGTTTGGTACTCTTTATTTGAAAAATCCCATTACAGAACACAACAGTTATTATTTCATAAGTGGTTTCAGAGTTTAACTTAATTTCAAGAATATATTTTCTAGATGAGAAACCATTATCTGTCAGATCAGATTAAATTAGAGAGCAGATTTGGAGTTCCCTTGTGGCTCAGTGGGTTAAGGATATAGCATTGTTGCTCCTGTGGCACAGGTTCAATCCCTAGCCTAGGAACTTCCACATGCCATGTTACAGACAAAAAAGTAAATAAATAAATTACAGATCATATTTAAAATCTGGTTTATTTGAGGGTCACAGTGTGTAGAGGAATCCTAGTCCTTCATTTGACGGATCCCAGAGCCTGTGTTTCTTCACAAAACTAACATCTTGTTAGGACTGTTATAGAACCAAAGCAGGTATAGTACCTGCACTGGCGTCTTGTGATAATGGTAGGGCTTGTGGTGATGGCTCTTTAGCCACCATTTAGTGATATGTAGAACTAGTCTTTCCCAGAAAAGGAGTCTTGGAAAGATAGACTAATGATGTTTAAAATACATCATGAAAGACCTCAGGATGAGTCATTTTATAGGAGTGATACCAGCTCAAGAAATGTTCCATCTCCAGTGTCGTACCTCAGAGTGCCAGCCACATGCTGCTTTGCTTTGGTGAGAGCAACCAGCTCTCAACAGCTCAGCCCCTCCATAACTTTGGGCAAACCTTTTTCATATTTCTGGTCCTTACTGGTAAAACGAATTATGTTGATTATTGTATTGCTAAAGTTTCTTTTCCTCTAAAGAACTAAGTTTGTTGTAAATTTTTGTTTTAGATTTCTTTCAAGTGAGAAAAAAATTGTCTTAATGTGTAGCAGGCAGAGGTTAAAGAAAGTGCAGATATCAAGTGCACATACCTTTGTGTTCCCTAAAGCAGCCTTTTCCCTCCTCTCGATTTTTAGCTTATTGCGCCTGATACTTTGTGATGGTTTATGTAGTTTAAATGGCCGGGGTAGACTGGATATTTGAGAAGTAGGGTGGAAGCAATAGTGAATACAAAAATCTCTAGCTTCTCTAATTGTTTTTTGCTGAGTAGGACTGCCCTCAAAGTATACTATCTGATTTAATTTTTTTAGCCGTGCCCCTGCCCCAGCATGTGGGAGTTGCCAGGCCAGTGATCAAACCTGCACCACAGCAGTGACCCAAGCCACAGCAGTGACAACTCCGGATTCTTAACCTACTGAGCCACCAGAGAAGTCCTAGATGGCTATTTTCTGGATGACTCCATTAAAAGAAAATTTTTCTTTTCGATGAAAAAGATTTGGCTTCTTTTCCCATCCACGCTGATGCTCTGTTAACTATGTCTTTGTTTTGCTTTCTTGCCGATCCTTTGTGTTGTGTCAAGTTCTTGGTCAGTCCTTACCTCAGACCAGTCTTGTACTTAAGTTAGGGTTTCTCACTACTCTCCCTTTGGTTGAAATTTTAAAAAAATCCTCAGACTTAATAAAATCATCAGAACTTTTCAGCCTTGTTAGGTACGTAAGTTCTCCATTCCAGCGTCAGTTTACCTTTCCCTTTGCAGCAGCAGCTCAGTAGATGCAGGCAAGGTGGATTCAGGAAATAAATGCAAATAAAACCAATGCATGGTGAAAAATACTGCATGTTTAAGACACTTTATGTTTTATCTCAAAAGTGGTTTTGCCTCTTGATTTTGTTAAGAATTATGTAAAATATGATCATTGTAAAAAAAAAAAAATGGCAAACAATTCAGAAATTTACTACGTAGGAAGCGAGACCTTGATGATCTTCAGCCGCCTAGCTGTTTCCACCCTGATAAGGTCATGTTTGCTAATGGTGTGGTGAACATCCCCAGCTTTATAATTATGTATTTATAATTATTCCTTTATCAGTTAAGTATATTCTTTTATAAAAATGGGAGTTTATAATAGCTTACTTTTTCAATTAATATATTTTTATATTATTCTATCTCAATAGAAATTGATTTACCTTATTCTTTTTAATGGTTGATTCGGTAATTATATGATCAGTTTCTTATTCATGGACACTTAGATTATTTCAGTTTTTCAGTACTTAACAAGCATAGAGACAGGGAACATATATGTATTTCACATACTTCTGCAAGTTTTCCAATAGGATATTAGCCTTATTGTGTTGTGTATATTGCAAATATTATTTTCTCATTTGTCTCTTGATTTTGCTGCTTCTTACTAACTGCATGTTAAATATAAAAGATAAATACAATGATATTTTTGAGGTTGGTCACACTAAGAATGGACTCAGATTCTTTATAAAGAACCCCATGTTTTTGCTGATGCTGTTATAAAGTAAGCCAGGAAACTAATTAATAATCTTGGATTATGACCATGTTAAATAGGACATAGAATTTATTTAAGAAGGTTGCTACAGTAAAAACCATGTTTACAGAGATTGGGTCCCTTTGAATAGAAACTCTGGTTTGGGTCATCATTCCTGAAACCTTTCCTGATATACTGTTAAATTACAAGAGAGTAACTCAGTGATGAAAATGATATATTTTAAGAATGATAGTTCAACATATAGACATACCACATTCACATTCATCCACATTTCCCCCAAAACTTTTGGTGGTAAGTTGAGATGATGTAAATCAAATTTTAATGTATACTTTAGTAGAATTATGAAAGAAATCCTTTTATATACCAAATAATCACAACCTAATTAATCTAGTGTATAAATATATCCTTTACGTGTGACGTACATCTATAATTGTGTTTAAATTTTTTAAGTTCCAGATAAAGTCTCAGCTACGCAGTGTTATATTTACTTAGGATGGGAGGGAGCTGTTACAGATTCCTCAGCCTCTCCTCCCTCGATTTGGGGGAGATGTGAGAAAAATTTAAGTACAATCTGTTTAATCCTTTGAAGTTAATAGACACATAATTCTCTGTGTTATGTTAAATCTTAAAACTAACCCAATGAGCTTTTTTTCTTCCTGGCTTTGTAGTATACTTCACCTCGCAGTGGTATCTTCTGAGTAAACCATCAGTCTGTGCTTAGTTAGCATGTGGTGAGTGAAGAATAATATGTCTTGTCTTTTGTGTAAAAATCAAATGTGTTGCATGATACTAACATTTTGCTGTAATTCTTTGGCTCTTTTGTTTAATGAAAATATGATTACTCTCTGGGTTAATATAGATCACCACCACCAGTAAATGTTACATAATTCTAGGAAATTTTAGTTCTTTAAATAGTAGTTGAAAGTTTCAAAATTGCTCTTTGAAATTTTGCTAAAGAATCCAAAAATATTCTTATGTACTTTATATTCCTTTTTGTTTTTTTCTATTTCTTGAGAATGATTTTTGAGGTTAATAAAGATTGTGAGAGAGAAATGAAAAATCATTTTCTAGGTAAAAGTAGAATGTAAAATATTGTAAACCCTGCTTGGAGTCAAGACTAGTCTGAAATAATGAGCACTAGTAAGGTTGATTTTAAAATAAATGGCAGTTTTATTACTTCCTGGAATCATACAGTTTAATAACACATTTGTCCTGAGGAGATCCTTAAGCAGCCTGCTTTAATTGAATGTGACTGTTTCTAATTAATATATTATTAGAGTGAAGTGGAGGCATCTAAAATATTTGAACACAGTTGACCATCCTCAAACATTCCTCCCATCACCTCCACATATTACCATGCTATTAGCATGATTTAGTACCCCTAAAAATTTAGGGTACCTCTATACCTCAAACTTTGCAAGAAGTTTCACAAATGACAAATAAGCTGATCACAATCAGTAGAGCTTAATTATAATTAAAATATTCTCTGATTATTATTTCAGCTAGTATTCAGCTAATACCAAGTTTTAAAATGCTAATTACAGCATTATATATATATATATGTATATATATATATATATATACACATTTTTTTACACTTTTAGCTTTAAATATCCTTTCTGACTACATCTGAATCTCATTTTTATTTTTAACATATATCAATTAACTTGCCTTAATGATTATCTAAAACTGTCATTAGTTATGTAAATCCCATATCTAACCCAAGAAGTCTTAACCTTACCTTTGTTTATAATATATTGCAGCATCCTTGTCATATTATTGCATTTAAATAGTATCATTTATCACTTATTACACAAGATATACTGTGTAGCATTTCTATTGATTGTCTCAACTTTTAGTTTGAAAAATTTCAAACAAGATTTGTAAAAATAGTACAGTGAGCACCCATATACCCTTCACCTTTGTTTACCAGTTATTAACATTTGTCAGATTTTCTCACTTGCTCTCACTCTTGGTCTCTCTCTCTCTATTTCCCACTCTCTGACATTTGATGGTTGCTTGCAAGCATTTGACAGTTACTTTCAAACATAAACTAAGTACTTTAGCAAGAATCTTTCAGAACAGGGCCCTTCTCCTATATACTCACAGTATAGTTACCACTCTCAGGAAATTTAATATTAACAGAATGCTGTTATCTAATGTATAGTAAATATCCACATTTTCAGGTTTGCAAATAATTTCTCATAATTTTTTAAACTCCAGGATTCATTGAGAATTTGCACATTGCATTTTGTTGTCATGTTCTTCTAGTCTCTTTTAAACTAGAAAAGTTCTCCCACCCTTTTTTGGATCTCTCATGACCTTGACACTGTGCAGCATTATTTAACATCATTTTTTCCCTTTTTCTTTTCTCTTTTGTTTTTGGTGGCTTCTCAACATATGGAGTTCCCAGGCCAGGTCAGATCTGAGCCTCAGGATTCTTTTTTTTTTTTTAATTATTATTTTTTAATAGTTATTCCCCAACACAATTTTTTTTTCTACTGTACAGCTGAGCCTCAGGATTCTTAACCCACTGTGCCAGGCTGGGAATCAAAGCTGCATCCCAGTGCTCCAGAGATGCTGCAGAGCCTCTTGTGTCACAGCGGGAACTCCTCTGCAGCATTATTGAATTATGCATGAATTTCTTTTCCCACAATAGTGCAAACTAAGTTTTCAAAATAATTGACAGGGGGATTTAAATGTCATAGCTGGTCTTTTTCTTACCTTCCCTGGGTTTCTAGGACTAACATGAGTGATGAGCAAGTTTTACAAATAATAAACTCTTGGAAATACATTATGAGTAGTGGATTATATTGCCCATTTACAAGTTGAGAAGACTTTAAAACTTTAACTAGAACCAATATATCTATGAAAAGTTTGTCTCTATTACTTCATCTTATTTGGTGGTTTAGTTTTATGCGTTTCTAGAAGCCTCATAACTTGATTTGACCATTGGCTTTTAGCGTCTTAGAGAAACCTTCTAGGAAGGTTTAGCATCAGCTAGCATAGCATTTTAAGTTTTTTAAAATTAAGTTTGTTAATTTCAGATAAGGCATAGCATCCTGGGAGAACTGCAGTATGCAGAAAAGTCAACACATTAGGGAAAACGGAAAAACTTTTTCTCCTCTCAAATCCAGTCTGCATCCTTGTGAAATTCTGCCACATCAGCATGTTTATGCCCAGCTTTGTCTCATCATGACCTGGTGGCATTCAACATGTGCTGAAAGGTTGCATTTCCAAATTTCACTTTAAAATATTGCTTTCCAGGATTGCTGGCTATAGGTCAGATCATTACAAGAATAGTAATGTTTTAGAAGATTCCTTTAGGATTTAACATTTGAAACATTTCTGCTTCAAGTACTCAGATGATAGAATATAATTTTGATAAAAGTTTACTTTAACTTGAAAAAACAAATCTAAAATTTAGGTTTAAAAGTTTTCCTTTCTTTGTTTATCCTCTTTTCTTTTTTCTTTTCCAGTCATGGCTCCGATCGTCATCTTGAAGAAGTGATGTTGAGCAAGCCTGGAAAACTGCACATTTGCTGTTCTTAGAGAACAAAGCTATTATTCAGGGCCCCTCATGTAGCCAGAAGAAAAGTTGCAGACTGCCTTTAAAATAGATTATATCAGTGGAGAAACGGTGATAATTTTTTTCTTTTTTTCTTCATTTTTTTTTTGTTGGGAAGAGTTTTGTGTTGTTTAAAAGATATTTTGAATAACTTAACCTGATTTATGGGCTCACTTAATGTTCCTTTCTTCCATTCTTTTTGTCCCTCTTTTTTGAAGGACTGCTTGCCTTTCCTATTTATTTTTAGGGTGATTTTTTTTTTTTTTAAGACTTGTGCAATACATTTTGAGGTGAAACTTAGTGGATTTTTTTTCTGATAAATTACAGCATTTAATTGACTATTTTATCCAGATTGATTTGTGGAATATTTGCTAAAGACTAGTTCTTAAGCTATGACATATGGTAAATCCAAATGGCAGTACCTCATTGTTTACTTAGCTTTTGTACTTATATTTTTCAGAGGAAAAATACTACTGTAAATTGTAAATAGTCAATACATAACTGTATTGTATGCAAATCTGTGACTGTTGGCAATGTCATCTCAGAAGAACAGATAAATAAAGTTTATTTACTATACAAAATGTGCTTATTGTGTTTTTTCCTAAGTTGAAATCTATTTCAAAATAGTTAAGAATTTATGTTCTATCTGGGTGAATATAATGAGGAATTGTCAAGAGAGCTGAATGCTAAGCATTTGGAAAGATTTATTATATTCAAAATGAGCATGACAAAGAAGAAGTAAGGAAATAACTACTTCCTGGTGTGCGATTTAGGATTCTGCCAACTTGGGGATGCCTCCTCTCTCTGCAATAGCCCATAGTTTGAGTCTGTTTAAACTTAGAGAGAAGTTTCTGGGCACCAATGGATGGGAACTGCTGAGAGGGTTTCACACACCCTTTATAGTCTAGCAAACACAGTATTCAGTGTCTAGGTATTATCTAATCTGCCTCTAGGTGGAATCCCAATTATCCAGACAGTCTGGACCTTAGCATTGCTGGTGTATCTTATATTGTGATAAAAAGTGGGGAGCTCTAGGGGGTAGAGAATCAACCAGACTTCCTATAGCACACAGATGAGTGTTTTGAGGACTACTATTCCAGCAAGGAAAGAGGGCTTCTCATCTTATTCTTTCAAAATTTTCTTCAAAATTTTGTCCCACTAAAGGGTTTCTGACAGCAGATGTGACTTCTTTACCCTTTTAATAACTTTTTTGGGGGTAGAAAGTATGGGCTCTTAGTGAACTCCATAAACAACTTCCTACAGTTTCTCCCTAATCCATTTGTGGAGACAGGCATATCAGAAAGTTCAGGGGTCAGCAGACTTTCTCTCTAAAGGGAAAGTCAACTTTATAGGCCATAGTCTCTGTCACAACCTCTTACCTCTGTCCCTGTTGTACAATAACAGTCATAGATAATAGATAAATGAATGAACATAGCTGTGTTCTAATAAAACTTTATTTATAAAAGCAGGTGGCAGGCAGGATTTGGCTCACACGCTGTGGTTCGCCCCCAAGAAAGTGAACAAGTTGGATTTTAAATGCGGAGTTGATCGCTTCTCGGCCTTTTGGCTAAGATCAAGTGTAAATGCGGAGTTGAGGTTGAACAATAATCAATTAGCTTACAGAAGTTGCTCCTTTTTTCCTCGGTGCAGCCATGTGGCTGCTCTTTCAGAAAAAGACTCAGCGAATTCAGCCCACCTTGATTAGGAAGAGTGATGGCATTCCCTCCGTGTTACTTCTTTCAGCTAGAAGCATGAACCCATACATTGTTCTAAGTGCCAGGGTCTCAGACTTCTCAGGGACCTTTTCTTGAAGATCTGCGGCTATGTCCCTGCTTGATGCCTCAAAAGAGTTTTTCCAACAATGTTTGCAGGACGCATTTGCATCATAGCTACAGTCCACTGTGTACCTTGCCTTCCACTCTCCGAATCCAAGGCTTGCTCTCCAAGACCTCCTGACTGTAGCACACAAAATGGTGGATATGGTCAATTTATTGCCTGGAAACAAACTTTTCACTGTGGAAGGTGTTAGATGCTGGTAAGATGTTACTTTAGCAAGGTTTTGGCAAAAATTTCACTTGGAGCCAGTGGAATGTTAGAGATGAGTGTCTATAACTTTGTTCAGGTCAGATGTGTGTGAATTTTGAGAGAAAACTACTTAATTGACAGGAATCTTAGTCTGTTTGGGCCTCTGTCACAAAATGCTATAGACCAGGTGACTTACAAACAACAAATATTCATTTTTGATAGTTCTGGGGGCTGAGAATTCCAACATCCTGGTGCGGGCAAATTCTGTGTCTGGTGAAGGCCCACTTTCTGGTTCAGACAGCTGTTTTGTTTGGGGTTTTTTGCTGTAACCTCAGATGGCAAAACGCAGAGGAGTTTTTGTGGCCTCTTCTGTAAAAGGGCACTCATCCCTTTCACGAGAGTCCTGTCTTCATAACCAAATCACCTCCCAAAAGCCCTACCTCCTAAGGCCGTCACCTTGGGCATTGAGTTTTAACATGATTTTGAGGAGGGCATGTTCAGTCTACAGCAATTTGAAAATTGTTGAATTAGGTATTCCTGAAAGGACTGGAAGTTTGTTTCTGAGTTACTAGTTTATAAATGTCTTCTTTTTTCAGAAATACATTGGCCGCGAAACCTGCCTGTGAAGTGAGTAGCATGCAGAGGCTGTAAGGGTGTCATGCCTTCCCTTTGCTGCAGGGAAAGGAAGGTAGGGACACCTCAAATGTAGCTTCCTCACCCTCCACACCAAACAGGAGCCAAAGGCTGTAGGCCAAATACTATATTGAGTTCTCCTTTATCTCCAAGAAAACAAGCCAACACAAAAGACCTTTTGATTTTGTTTTCTATTAGAGGAGTACACTTAAAAAAAAAGAAACTAATTTGGACTCCCCCTACAAAAAATCACCACTGTTACTACTTTGGTGCATTTAATCACAGAATATTTTTCTTTTTTTAACCTTTTTAGGGCCACACCTGTGGCATATGGAGGTTCCCAGGCCAGGGGTCAAATTGGAGCTATAACCACTGGCCTGCGCCACAGCCACAGCCACTCAGGATCTAAGCCGTGTCTGACCTGCACCACAGCTCCCAGTAATGCTGGGTCCTTAACCCAATGAGCAGGGCCGGGGATCCAACCTGCGTCCTCATGGATGATAGTCAGATTCATTTCTGCTGAGCCATGATGGGAACTCCTAATCATTGAAATATTTTTCTAATGTTTGAGTGGATGCATTGGAAGAATAGGCTGTGTGTGTGTGTGTACACATGCCTACACATATGTACATACACCTATTTGTTTGTATTGATACCCATTAAAATGTCTGTAAACTATTTTTAATTGAATGATATTTTATCTTCCATATACTCTCATTTAACCCCATTTCTCTACAGTTGGACATCTAGGTTGTGTGTGATTAGTCACTTTCACTTAATACTCCATGATGATCATATTGTCCATTTTGTAAGCACACTTGAAAGAACAATCCAGGACCAACTTGTCTTTCTCTCAACAGCCTTTGGTTGCCAAACATGGACACATTTCAGATTACTGTGTGCCAGGTTTGTCTGGCACCATTTCCCCTAACATTCCAAAGATGTGATGCGTGGGTGAACATTTGTAACCAGTACACTCTTAGAACTCTGCACTTCAAAACTGGGCTTCACCCAGATTTGAAGTGTCAGAGACAAATTGAAATAGCAATGCCTGCTCTTCGTGATGGTGGTGAGGGTGTGGGTGGGGGTGCAGGCCAGGCAGGGGTGACGTTGCTTTCATCCTCCAGCCGTTGTTTCTAAAATAGTAATAAACAGTTTCCTTGTTCCTTCATCTGGGATGCTCTTTGGTCGGGTTTTGCTGTCATGTTCTTTAGAAGCGTCCGAACACCAAACATATGTGAACATATGATGCTTAGTAAATGATACCACCATTTAAAATACTTACTCTCAAAATTAAATGTGCTAAAATGTAGGTACAGATACGTCTCTTACAATTTTCCAGTTGCTCGTTGCCCTGCTGAAGGAAGGCTGCTTCTTGATTACCTCGCACCCATATTGGGCTGCCCACCCCTGTTCATTGGGACTCATGTGGTGCCTTTGCCTATCTTCCCCTCTTTCTCTTGAACTACTGTGTATTGCGAGTGGGTAGGACAGATAATTATTTTTTTTTTTTATTCACAGGTTTCCAAGAAAAATTAAGACCTGGTGTGGATCCTGAGATCTTGGACATACTGTCTAATGCTATTGGGTGAGACTTTTAGAATGTCTTCGGGAGGATGATGCAACCAGGCAGGAAATGAATGTTTATGGCCCACCAAGCAGATTGTGGAAAATTGGATTACTGTTTCCATTCTTTTCTCCCTCCATGTATTTGGATTATGCGTCCACAGAGTTTGTTATCTGACTTTGCAGTACCTTTTAGCGTGAATGGAGTACACTTCTCCACCAACGTTGAGTTTGGCTGTGTGACTTTTATTTATTTATTTATTTATTTATTTTTTGTCTTTTTGCTGTTTCTTTGGGCCGGTCCCGTGGCATATGGAGGTTCCCAGGCCAGGGATCGAATCAGAGCTGTAGCCACTGGCCTACACCAGAGCCACAGCAACGCGGGATCCGAGCTGCGTCTGCAACCTACACCACAGCTCACGGCAACGCTGGATCGTCAACCCACTGAGCAAGGGCAGGGACCGAACCCGCAACCTCATGGTTCCTAGTCGGATTCGTTAACCACTGCACCACGACGGGAACTCCGACTGTGACTTTTGTGTGGACATGACCTTTGTCACATCTGAGCAGCAGTTTTAAGAGCCCTTGCATAGCTCAGCCATTGCTCTTTAACTCTGCCATGAGATTGAGATGTGAGTTTTCCCTTAGTTTTGGCCCTGGGGTAATGAAGACACATTGACCAGATGAGTAAGAAGAGTGAGAAATAAATATTTATTCTTATATGCCACTGAGATTTGTTACTCTAGCATAACCTAGTGAAAACTAATACATTGCACAAAAAAAAAATTGCAGGATAATGTGGTATCTTTAGTTTTTAGAAGTTTGACTATGATGTGTCTTGCTGTGGATTTCCTTAGATTTATCCTGTTTAGGGTTTGCCCAGCTTCTTGACTCTACAGTTAAGTCTTTTGCCACATTTGGGATGTTTTCGGCCATTATTTCTTTGAGTATTTTTTTCAGCCCTGTCCTCTTTCTCCTGTCCCTACTGTGACTCCAGTGACCCTTTAGAGCCTTTGTTATAATCCCACAAGTTCATTTTTTTCAGCCTATTTTCTCTGCATTGTTCAGATTGAGTCATTTCTATTGTCCTGTTTCCAAGCTCATTGACTCTTTACACTGTCCCCTCCATTATGCTGTTGAACCCATCCAGTTTCAGATTTCAACTATTATGTTGTTCAGTTCTAAAATTCCCACTTGGCTCTTTATATCATATTCATCTCTTTTCAGAGATGTTCTGTTTCTTTGCCAAGACTTGGTTTTTTTCATTTGTTTCAAGTGTGTTTATAATTGCTCATTGAAGCATGTATATGATGGCTACTTTAAAATCTTTGTCACATAAAGGATAAGGTCCAGATTCTCTACTAGGCCTTCATTGACACCCAAGGCTCCTCAAAACTACTGAGAAGGGGTGTGGAAACTTTGTCTAGATACTCATGTTGCAATAGAACAAAGGGTGGGAAAAAAATGTAATTGTAATGTATACATGTAAGGATAACTTGATCCCCTTGCTGTACAGTGGGAAAATAAAAAAATATATATAATAAATAAATAAATGAAGAAGGGGTGTGGAGTTAATAGTTCCCACTAGGCCTCCACTGACACTGGGAAGGGTGATATAGAGGGTGACCTCTTTACCTTTGGATAGTAGTGAAAATCCAGCATCCACTGGGCTTCTTCTTATTCTAGCCCAGCGGGAAAGGGGAGGGGACCTAGTTGCTGCTGGTGGGGTGGAAGTCCAGGCTTCCCATGTGGTCCCCACTGGAATCCTGGGGATGGAGGTGGGGTGGGGAGGACTCATTGCCACCCAGCAAGGGTAAAAGTCCCTGCTCAGCCTTTTGCTGACATCATCCTGGCATGAGTTTGGAGTGTTTGCTTACAGCCTGACAGATGTTGGAGATTTAGACTCCCCACTGCACCTTTGCTGTCTGGGCTGGGGATTGGGTCACAGTGTTTTCTGTGGTGTTTGGGATAGAGCAGTGGTGGTCTAAAAGCTTTCTTTCTTGCCAAGCTGCCCCTTTCCTCGTCCTTTGCTGGAGCATCAGCATTTCCAGATAACCAGCTTCTTTAGTTACAAGTCTTCCATGTAAATGAGACAGAGAAAAACCTCTAGAGCTCACAGTGTGTCACTCCTCAAGTTCCAAGCTCCCTAGACAGTCTGCCTCCTCTCCACATTTCAGTGCTTCTTAGGAATGAATTTATTTATTTATTTACTTACTTACTTTCTGGGCTGCATGAGCAGGATATGGAGGTTCCCGGGCTAAGGGTCTAATCAGAGCTATAGCTGCTGGCCTATACCAGAGCCACAGCAATGCAGGGTCTGAGCTGCATCTACAACCTACACCACAGCTCATGGCAACAACAGATCCTTAACCCACTAAGCGGGAGGCCAGGGATCTAACCTGCATCCTCATGGATACTAGTCAGATTCATTACTGCGAAGCCACGACGGAAACCCTTTTTTTTTTTTTTTTTTTGACTGCATCTGCAGCATATGGACATTTCTGGGCCAGATATTTAACCTGAGACAGCAGTGATCTGAGCCACAGCAATGGCGATGTCGGATCCTTAACCCAACAAGCCACCAGGGAACGCTGGTTTGCTGTATGTACAGCATCCAGGGTTTTCAGCTGTACTTAGTGGGGGAATTAGGGAGAAGTATGTCTCCTCCATCCTCCTAGAAACAGGTCTCCTATACAATATGATTGTATTTATGTATATGTGTGTATATATATTATGTATTATTTATTGATTTAAAGAATTCTACATATTGTTACAGATACACATACTCTAGTAAATTTATGACTATTTATATTTAAATAGAATATGGAGGCTAGAAAGCTATGCAGTTAATTCACAGGAGTGGTTATAACCATTCTTCCCATGTCACCACTACCCAATCCTTTAGTTTTTTTTCATGGCATCTAGTATTGCCTCCCCTCAGTAAAAACTGTTGTTTTATTTGTACTGGAATGAAAACTCCAAGAGGCCAGCCACATTGTCTTGTCCACTGTCGTATCCTTAGGACCTAGGATATGTAGTAAACACTCAATGAGCATGTATTGAATAAATGAAAGAATGGATGAACAAGTGAATCAAGGAGGTTAAATGTACCAGTACTTCCTCTGTAATGAAAAACAAAAATTTTTTAAAAGTGGGCCTTTTTTAGACTTTATGCCTCTTGAAAAGGCATATGGGAATGAAAGGGAGCAAGAGGAACCCAATTATGGGCAGAACCTGGACTTTGTTTTAATTTGTTTCATAAATCAGTTAATTACACATAACAAATATTATATTACAAATATTATATTACAAATAATATTTTAAGGCACCGACTCCTTGTAACGTACGTCACAACTGATCAGGGCACACCAGTGGAAATGAGTACAGCTGGAAAGAATCCCTTCCCTGTTCTAATTCCTACTTCCTAGATATATTTTTTTGGGATTGAGCCACAATGGATTTGAAGATTAGGTTGGTCCCAAGGAAAGAATCTATCCAAAGAGCTTAATTTTCCCTAATCTCTTGTGGTGGCAGCACCGCATGCTGGCAAAGAATGCAAGCTCTGGGGCCAGACTGCCAGGCTTCAAATCCTAGCTTGGCCATTTACTCACTAGCCAAGGGAGCTAAGACAGGATGGGACCTTGGACCCTTTGCTGTAGCGCTTGCACCCAAACATCTCCTTGAGCAACAGATTCAAAGAAACTATAAGGGACTAAAAATAACTACATGCTTTTGCAGTTGGAGCAAATTATGAACAGTAGGGTACAAAAAGAACATGAACCACCTGCCATGTCTGAGGTGCAGGGAGCAAAAGCAGGGTACTGTGCCTGCTCCCTGCACTTTGCACCACCAAGGGGATGGCAGACCACCTAAGCCACTCCTCCAGGCCTGACCGGCACCCCATTTAAGGAACCAGCATTAAATGGGGAGCAAACAAGGGCAGCTGTTTTTTTGGTCCTTCCTGCTGCAACAGGAGTCCCAGTAAGGCCTTGCCTGAATTCCTCATCTGGCCTCTTACACATTTCTACTGATTAGAGAGTTCAGGGACCCTGGTAGGCAACATAAATACAGATGCAAGAGCAGAAATGGCAACCTACAAGCACTTTTTGAAGCACCTGCTGGTATCACAAACTCACAATTAGGGGATGGGGAAATTCTCAACATCTCTTGATTTAAAAAGTCACTTTGAAAGTCACAGTGAAGAGGTGAAGATTTCGGGACCTTAATACAATTTGTCAAAATACTTCTCAACTCTGTACAGCCACTGCCAGTCAGTTGAGTTCATACATGACATCAAACCTATTTGCCGTCACAACTATAGGTAAGTTGCACTGAAGGGGGTGCTCTAGGGAACCGTGCAGAACCAGGGGCAGGACAAAAAGGAAAAAGGCCGGGCTCTAGGCCTCCTCTCCGCTTAGAGCTGCTCCACTTTTATATCTTTTACATATTGAGGTTCTACGTGAGGTTTTTTTTTTCTTTTTTTGGAAAAAGATTCTTGCATCAAAAAGCTTTAAAAAAATTTTTCTCATTGGATGTATTCAGACCAACAGGAAGAGCATGCTTAGGCTAGGTTTCCTTGGTCCCTGCAGAAGTGCTTTTGCTCATCTGTGTTTCAGACTGTGCCCCAGGCTTTCCTCAAGGACCACAGTAAGAAAGAACTTAAGGGAATCAATGATTTTATTTCTTCACAACTATTTTATGTCATCAATATGTAAGACATTTATTTTGCAGACAGTGTCAGGCAAAGTTTCAGGATATTTTCTCTCTTGGACAATGAGAACTATTTTATGTCTCATGTAACATGTTTCCCTTTTCACTTTGGCCACCTGGAACCTTGGTGCCAAATTTAGGTCCCAAGTTTAATAACTCTTAAAACTAAAATGGCCCAAAGAGCTTTTATTGATTTATTTATTTTTTCTCTTTTGTGTTTTTAGGGCCGCACCCACGGCACATGGAGGTTCCCAGGCTAGGGGTCAGCTGCCAGCCTACGCCAGAGCCACAGCAATGCCAAATCCGAGCCACGTCTGCCACCTACACCAGAGTTCACAGTAATGTCGGATCCTTAACCCACTGAGCAAGGCCAGGGATTGAATCCGCAACCTCATGGTTCCTAGTCGGATTCGTTTCGGCTGTGCCATGATGGGAACTCCCCTAAGAGCTTTTAAATTACAGATTCCAAAGGCTTCAACTTCAGGCATTCTGTTTCAGTCTGACACTAGGATGCCCCTGAACAGATTATTTCTGTATTCTTTCTCTCTCCTGGACTTATCTTCTGATACTAATACTTTTCCCTTTTGTTCTTTTGTGAAATAGAGTCAGTTATTCCTAAGCATAAATTGGCAGTGAGGAGGAAGTTACTTCCAGGGCCAGTGAAGGCAGTAGGAGGCCTCTGGGCAGTCTAGGGGCCCAGCCTGGAGAGGGGGCAGAGACACAAGCGCCTTCCAGGTCAGTGGGTTTGAGAATCCAAGTGTCTTCCTCAGCGAGCAGCTCCCAGGGAGGCCTCATTTGGGACCAGGGACTGGGTCTGAAGGTCGGATGCCAAAAACTGGGCTCTCAGGCAAGCAAGACTCGGGCCATGGAAGAGCTACAGGCCACTGAGTCTGCAGCATCTGAACGCCAGTTCACCCAGGCTTAACACAGATGGTCACCCTATCAGACACCTCCAAGCTTAGGTGGGGAAACCAAGACTCCTCGAGGTTAATTCAATACTCAGGCTTTGCCAAAAATTGTTTAGAAGGACATGATCATCTCTACGATGATTTTGAGTGTAGAGTTAAATATAAATGTTGAAGTGAGAAATCCGTGATCCTAATGTTTTGGGGTTACTTGTATTTTTAAGATAATTTGCACACTAAATTATCTAATAAATTAGCCTTGGGTTCACTTTAAAAGTTGTGATTGAATAATTAACTTAGATTTCTTATTTGAAGCTGAAACTATTTTTTGTTTGTTTTTGGCCACACTCATGGCATGCGGAAGTTTCTGGGCCAGGAATCAAACTCTTGCCACAGCAGTGACCCGAGCTACAGCAGTGACAGTGCCAGATCCTTAACCCACTTCTCCACCAGGGAACTCCTGAAACCCTATTAAGTTTGTAAATAATATTGGCATATTTAAGATAAGATACATAGATACATATTATTTATAAGTTTTCTTCTTTTATCAACCTTGGTTAAATAAAAATTACTTAGCTATTTGGAAGGTTTTTGGAGTCAGGTGAACATATTAAATGCTTACAAAGGAAATCAAGTTTTATCAATTCATTAATGTAGCAATTTCAAATATAAAGGGAACTTAATGAAGTTATAAGAACCTCCTGAGGTCCTGCTGTATAGCACAGGGAACTACATCCACTCACTTGTCATGGAACATGATGGAAGATGACATGAGAGAAAGAATATATATGTATATGTATAATTGGGCCACTTTGCTGTACAGCAGAAATTGGCAGAACATTATAAATCAATTATAATAAAATATTTATTTATTTTGCTTTTTAGGGCTGTACCTGCAGCATATGGAGGTTCCCAGGCTAGGGATCAAATTGGAACTACAACTGCTGGCCTATGCCACAGCCATAGCAACAGCAACTCGGGAATCCGAGCCCTGTCTGTAACCTACATCTCAGCTCACGGCAGTGCCAGGTCCTTAACCTGCTGAGTGAGGCCAGGGATCAAACCCGCATCCTCATGGATACTAGTCAGGCTCGTTTCCACTGAGCCACGTTAAGAACTCCTAAAGTAGTTTTCTAATTACTAATTAGATTTTTCTTTTTTTAATTTTTCCCTTCTTTGTCCTGCAGCTTTATTTCCTCTGGGGCTAGTTGTCCTGTTTGTGAATACTATTCTTTTTGGTGTTGGAGTTCACGGCATCTGGCAGTCCCTGGTTGCCCATCTAAGGACAAGGTAGGTCGCCCTTGTGGCTGAAATGAGATTCCCTTTGCCTTGTCTCGATCTCTTTGCCTGACAGGTGTGTCCCTGAATGAAAGGGCTTTTGTTATTCTCTCCAACCTAAATGCTCTTACACTGCATATCATGTGTAGTGTTCCCCTCATCTTTGTCAGATACCTGTTCAAACTTGACATTTTCAGAGGGGGCTTTTTTGAGTACCTTATAAAAAATAGTGTTCCCCTTGCTAGGCAAATTCCATCTCTCTTACCCTGCCCTGTGTACTTAAAGCTGTCAAGTCTGTATGATACACCCTCCACATTGTTTCATAGGCATTTGTTTACTGTCTTCGTCTCTCCCCACCAGACTATAACTCCATGAGGATGAAAACTGAGTCTGTTCATTGGAGCATCCCCAAAACTCACCTGAAACCTAATAGGGTTCAGTAAGTCCTGGAGAAATGAATGAATGATCACCTTTGCTGCATGGGAAGTTGAGATGTGCAGTCTGTAGTGGGGCACAATTCCACCCCCAATATATGTGTGCTGTATTAATGGGGGAGAAGGATGCTAGATAAACAAATCAGCCTGTTCCCTAATGCCCAAGAGTCAGGTTTGGCTCTGTTCCCTTCTCCTTGGTCCACAGCCTAGGAAGGTGTTCTGTGAAGAAGCAGGAAGTGCCCATGGTCTCTGAGTCCTGGAGGATGGAGGCAGGACCATGCCAGCCTGACTGGGGAATAGGGGGCCTGTGACTTCTCAAGGAGGGTAATCTGGGGTTGCACTGGTCATGTGAGCTCCAGGGAGCTCCTGTCTCCTGACCTCTGTGTGTTGGGCTAGTGGACAGAAGTGTGGGATGACAGGCCTGATGCAGGGTGTGGCATAGAAGCCTGCCCATGTATGCCATCCTTTGTGGGTGCGCCTGGGCCCACCCACTCTTTCTGGTCTCTGGTCCTCCCCTTGGGGCTTTGCCTTCCATTCCCACACCTGGCCTCAGCTCATACTCTCTTGTTCCATGGATCAGAGTTTAAAGTCTTATTGAATAATCCTTCACCAAAGAGGAGTTTTGAACAAATGGTTTTCTGAATTCTACTTGGTCACCTGTGGACATCAATTAGATGTATCAGTTAATGTTTGCTGCTTCAAATAGGCCCACCTACTGAGCTCTCAACTCTGCAGAATGGCCTTTGGGCTGGATAAGCTGGCTGTTCTTCCCATCTCAGCCAGGCTCACTCATGCAGCTCTGCCCGCTGAGACCGGCTAGTCCAGGGCCGGGATGGCTGGTTTCTGCTCCGTGGTTACCCAGCGTCCAGCAGGGAGCACACACTTGCTCACAGGCAGCCCAGCAGGGGCCTGAGAGCAGGTAAGAGCCCCCAGACCTTCTTGAGGCCCAGGCTCCCATCCAGCAAGCTATCATTTCCACTGCCTTCTGTCTATCAAAGCAAATCCCTGGGCCAGCCCAGATTCAAGGGCTGGGGGCACAGACTCCACTTTGATGGGAGACATTGCAAAGTCACATGGCAAAGGGGTGTGGGTACAGGTAGGAGAGAACTATGGCCCTTTTTACAAAAGCTGTATCACCGCAAGCCAGTGTCCAGACCCACAGCTGTGAGGAGAGAGGGTGAGAGGTGTCTTCAACCACAGGCCACCACATGTCTGGGTGTTATAGGTCCCGGTTGTGCCACTCTGTCTGTCAGTGGTGGTGTGTTTCATGGAGTCCTCTGTCCTCTGACCTTGGGCTGGACGGTGTGTGTATGAGCTATGTGACTGCTCTCAGGTTTGGGGGAAGCAGGGGCCGGCTTGGGCTCAAGAGCCTCCTGATCTTCCCTGGCAGCCGTCAGACTGGAACTTGTTGGCGGGGCCTCAGCCTTTCATATCTAATCCAGGCACTGATTGATGGGGCGGTTTCGCTTTGATTGTCCTTGGGAGGCAGCAGCTGTTCACAGGTCTGAGGCTGTTTATAGGCAAAGCCAGAGGCTGTGGTCCTGGGAACATGGTGGGATTGCCAGTGGGGGTCACATCCTGCCCAGTGACCTGGACAGGTCGCTGTTCCAGCCTCTGCTGATTACCTCTCAAAGTGTCGTTTTCCTCTTCTTAGAGGTTATATAATTACACTGTTTCTCTGGCCATTGTGTTTTCCCCTCACTGCTGGACCACCCCCATCAGCATACACAGGCTGTACCGCTCCTGCCTTAAAATAGAAAGCTCTCAGATTTCGCATCTTCCCCCATCCGTTGCCCCATTTCTCTACTCCTTTTTAGAGAACACTTTAAAAAGAGATATCTGGAGTTCCCGTCATGGCGCAGTGGTTAACGAATCTGACTAGGAACCATGAGGTTGCGGGTTCGGTCCCTGCCCTTGCTCAGTGGGTTAACGATCCGGCGTTGCCGTGAGCTGTGGTGTAGGTTGCAGACGCGGCTCGGATCCCGCGTTGCTGTGGCTCTGGCGTAGGCCAGTGGCTACAGCTCCGATTCAACCCCTGGCCTGGGAACCTCCATATGCCACGGGAGCGGCCCAAGAAATAGCAACAACAAAAAGACAAAAAAAAAAGAGAGATATCTATACTCACTGTCCCTCGTAAGTTTGCTTCCATTCCCCTTAAACCCCCTGCTCGGAAACTCCTGGGTCCCTCACTATGGCAGGTGGTCTCAGTGGGTCTCTACGTGATGGCACAGCTGGTGCCTTTCTCCTCCGGGAAACCCTCCCCTCACTTGGAATCCACTTGTTCCACCTCACTGGCTGGGGCATCATTGCTTCCTTGATCTCTCACAACCTAGAGCCCTGGGGTTCAGGCTCCAGGCTGTTCCTCTTTCTTATCTGCATCCCCTCAGTGATCTCATCCTGTCTTCTGGCTTTAAGTACCCACTTAAACGAGTGCCAATGATACTCATTTTATTTTTTATTATTTATTTATTTATTTATTTATTTTTTGCTTTTTAGGGCTGCACCTAAAACATATGGAGAGTGCCAGGCTAGGGGTCGAATCAGAGCTACAGCTGCCAGCCTACACCACAGCCACAGCAACGCTGGATCCTTAACCCACTGAGCAAGGCCAGGGCCCGAACCTGCATCCTCGCGGGTATTAGTTGGGTTCTTAACCTGCTGAGCCACAACGGGAACTCCTCATTTTATCTTTTTTAAATTTTTAATGTTTATTTATTTTTCTTTTTTTTTGGCCATACCCACAGCATATGGAAGTTCTCAGGCCAGGGTCAATTCTGAGCTACAGCTGTGACTTATGCACAGCTTCAGCCACACCAGGTCCTTAACCCACTGTGCCATAGCAGGAACTCCCAGCAATGAGCATTTTATATCTGCATTTTATATCACCTCCCTGGTCCCCAGATTCAAACAACTGCCCTTTCAATATCTCCACTCAGCTGTCTAATTGCCATCTTGACCTTAGCATGTCCCAGATTGAATCTCAATCCCTCCAAACCTACTCCTTCCACATGACCCCCTATCAGTTAAAGACTTTCCTCTCTTCCTTGCTCACCACTCCTAATGGTCACTGACTCCTTGGAGCTCTGACTTCAATTTGCATTTTTTACTTTATAATTTAACTTTATTTTTATAATAAGATTTTTGTGCTGCTCTGCAGCATGCATAAGTTCCTGGGCCAGGGATCCAACCTGTGACAATGCAGTGACCTGAGCCACAGCCATCACAATGCTAGATCCTTAACCCACTGAACCACCAGGGAACTCTGGTTTAATTTTATTTTTGAATATGGTAAATATTTATGCAGTTCAAAGTCAAAATAATATTTAAAGGTATCCTTAGAGAAATCTCATTTCCCTCTCATCGATCTCTAGCCCATTTTTCAGTGTTTCTTTTGGCAAAAATTAGCATATGTATTTATCCCCCCTTTTTCTTACACTGAAGTTGACATGCTATATGCATTGTTCCGTATCTTGCTTTTTCACTTAACGGTGTATTTTGACGATCACTCCAGTTCACAGAAAACTTCCTCATTTTTTTACAGTTGGAGCAGAATATCATTGTATGAATGTAATTTATTTCAACCAGACCCCTAGTGGTGAACATTTGAATTGTTTTTAGTTGAGTTGCTATTACAAAGAGGGCTGTGGCTAATGACATTATGTATACATTGTTTTACACTTTGGAAGGATATTTTTAGGGTGGATTCCTAAAACTGTGGGTGAGGAACACTATCAAGGGAATCTGGGATGTGGCACAGGGTTTGCGTCCTGGTGTAGCACCCAGGGAGCATAGATTCTCTAAAGCCTAACCCAGATATGGCTGAGGAGGACAATGTGGAAGGAAGCGTCTCCCAGAGTACAGGACCAGGAGCCCAGAAAACAGTGTTCTGGGAGCCTCTCCAAGGGACCAAAACTTGGGTCCACTCATGAAACATTCTTCCTGCTCTGTGTCTCCTGTTGTTCCCTTTTGGAATTGGCATCTTGGTGCTTTGAAATTCAGCTATGTCCTTGCTGATTTTCTGCCTGCTGGGTGCATCCATTTCTTTTTTTTGCCACACCCATGACATGGGATGGGGCCAGGGATGGAACCTGTGCTGCAGCAGTGACAACATTGGCTCCTTAACCCTCTGCACCACCTAGAAACTCCAGGACCCGTCATTTCTAATGGAGGGGTGTTGAAGTCCCCAACTGTGGTAGGTTTGTTATGGTTTTGGTTCTTTTTTTTGGTTTTTTAGGGCCTCACCTTCAGCATATGGAGGTTCCCAGTCCAGGGGTCAAATCAGAGCTATATCTGTTGGCCTACACCACAGCCACAGCAATGCCAAATCTGAGCCTGAGCTGCGCCTGCGACCTACGTCACATCTCTCAGCAACAACAGGTCCTTAACCCACTGAGTGAGGCCAGGGATCGAATCTGCATCCTCATAGATATTAATTGAGTTCATAGCCCCCTCATCCACAATAAGAATTCCTTCTGTTACATATTTTTGATTGTTAGCATTAAAAAAAAATTCTTGAAATTTCCATCTTTCTGCTTATATTACCCATCTATAATGTATAATTGTTTTCTACTTCTTCCATTAGAGCCCCTAGCATATTAATCATAGATATTTTCAACTCTTAGTCTGATCATTGCAACATGCCTGTTGTATCTGAGTCTGGTTCTGATGCTTATTCTGTTCAAACTGTATTGTGTCCTTTAGTATGTCTTGTAATTTTTGTTGAAAGATGGACATTATATGTTGAATGATGGGTTCAGACAACTTGCCGTTTTAGTTCACAGGTCTCTGGATCAAGAGAGACTATAACAAACCTGATGCAGAAACAAATCATCTTCTGACTGGCTTTGAATTTGCTGCACTGATTGATACAGCTTCCCCATAGGGAGAAGGTAAGTGTATTTTGTCTGAATATTTGTCCGAAAGTTAGACTGTGGGGTTATTAGGTCTGTCTTCAAACTATTGTCAACTCTCTACCACCCAGGCACTTGGTAAATCATATATCCATTATTCTCTGTGGTTGGTGAGGCCCCATGACCAGTTCTGGACATGACTTAGGAGAACTGAAAAGTTCAGACCTAAACTCTTACTCGATTTTGTGTGTGAGACCTTCCAGAATTTCTGTCTTCCATAACGACCAGCAAAGATTCTTCAGCTGGCTGCTAAGACATAGGGCAAAGTCCCCTGCTGCCCCGCAATGGACATGTCATCTCTGTGGAAAATGAAACTCTAAGCCACTGCAGCCTAGGGCTTATTTGTCAACTTAGCAGAATGCAACCTGACCTGACTGATGGATCTTCTTTGGTCTTGAATCACATGTCACCTCTTCTTCAAGGCCTTCCTGGAGCCCTGTGTAAAATATCAGCCCCACACCCACCCTGGCACTCTGTCCCTTATCTGCCTTATCTTTCTCCCTAATGTCTGTCTCCCTCTAATGTTATATAGTTGGCTTATTTATTTTGTTTACTACCCGTCTCTCTCTGCCATCAGAATGTAAGCCCACAAAGGCAGGGGTCATCTGGGCTTCGGCTCCACTGAAGGCAGATCCTGAGACAGGGGCTCTGATGCAGGTTGTTTGTTTGAGAGGTGATCCCGAGGGATATAGGAGAGGGAATTAGGGAAGAGAGATAAGGAAGGGAGTAAACAAATAACGCACATATCAGTCAGCTCACCACTGCTGTAGGCAGCTGGGGTCAGCATTGGAGATCCTCTAAGAAGCCCTGTCAAACCAGCTTCAGAGATTCCCTATGTAGAAACAGAAGAACTGGAATATCAGTCACCGAGTCCTGTCCCTTGTTGGCTGCAGGTTGCTCCAAGGGCATTAAACCTCTAGGACATCCAGGCAGCCTTGAGAATGGTCTGACCAAGCTTCCTTAGTGCCAGAGAAAGTCTTTAGGTGGAAAAGGAAAAATGGGAATTATCTACGTGGTAGCAGGAGGTTAAAGGGGCATGCAGTGGGGGCATCTGCAGCATCAGCCACAGGGATGTTTGGTTTTTGTTTTTTCCCTCATGTAACACCAGCCCCTAAATTATATATGAAAATTTTTGTAATGAATGGATGAATATTAGGATTGACATTGGCTGAGTGTGTCTCCAGCATCCAGTTTCCCTTTTCTGATCAAGCTTATCCCAGTTTTCCCTTGAGAAACCACCTCTCCAAATTTCTCATCCTAGGACTTTTGTTGGGATCATCCACACTGCTAGATCCTGAGTATGGGTCACCCCATACTACCACCAAGGTGTAATCCATTTAACCTCTCTTACTCCTCTACCTCTGTCCTCTCCCCCATCACAGTGATCTGTTCAGGGATGGACACATGACCCATTTGGGATCAATGAGAGAAAATGAATTCTAGAGTTGCTCTCTTTCTCTGAGTGACGTGGTAGAGGATGTGAGGTCTGGCACAGCTGCAGCCATTTTGCCACCATGGGAAATCCTGGAACTTTCCAGTTGACTGCATCAGTCCCAAAGAGAAAGCCAATAAAAAGGTAGAAAAAAGAGGGAGAGAATCTGAGTCTTTGGGTATATCTTTTGGAGTTGGTGGATCAAGTCCTACATGAAGCCAGGACTAAATCTGGATTTTTTTTTCTTTTTCTACCACACCAGCAGCATATGGAAATTTTCCAGCCAGAGATCAAATCCAAGCTGGAGCTGTGACCTACACCACAGCTGCTGCTATACTGGATCCTTAACCCACTGTGCCGGGCCGGGGATTGTACTGGTACCTCCACAGAGACAAGCCAGATCCTTAACTGCACCACAGTGGGAACTCCTCAGTCTGGGTTTTTAATTGACATGTCCAGTAAAAGTTCCTTTATGAGTGAGGTTGAGGTGAATTTTTTTGTCACTTGTGACTTGAAGGAGTCCTTATGGTTCTATACCTAACTCATGGTCTTGTCGTGAGGTTTAAATAAAATAGAACTTGGAGAATGAAGCATGGCACACAAATAATACTGAGTAAATGTTACCAGTATTATTATATTTATTTTTACAGAATTATGTATACTTTCTATTCTATACCCTAACATTGGCGTGTTTCTGTTTCTCTTTTTGATATTACTCAGTTTCTACCCTCAAAGGAGAGAGGCCAATGGAGGGGGCTGATAAGCCTGGCTCATGACCACCAGCCTCAGCCTAGGGTCCTCTTTGCAAAACTACAGCTGGAGAACGACACACAGACCACGTGGTATGGTTCTAATTCCTCTGACATCTCATTTTCATTCTTTGATGGTATTTGTCTGCATCCAGCTTACACACAAATGTTTCCAGTAAAACACTCTGAGTGTCTTTTTCAGAAATCCGAATCCACATGGAAACAATGGCAACAAGAAAAAGGTGTAAACTTTCCAGTATGAGCCCAGATTTTGAAAATGTGATAAAGAGGTTATTGTGTGTCCGAACTCTTCACACAAGAATTGGAGGAGATTTAACACCAGGAATAATAAACAGAAGAACACTAGCTAATGCAGAAAAGATGGGCCTGCAGGGCAGTACTAAGCATTTCAGTTTCTCTTCCCTCAGACCTTTGGACTTTAGATGACGGAGGCTGGTTTCTTTAGTTCCAAATAAAGGTAACACAACTGGGAAAGCCATCAAAATGGTTAGTTTGATTTCTGGGGTAATTAGTGAACTCAAGTTTTTTAAGACCTTGCTATGTGGTGGGCATTTGACACTGACTACTTTAATCCTTGCCATAGCTCCGTTTTACACATGAGAAAACTGAGGTTCTGAAAGTGTGAATCACTTACTTAAGGGCACATAGCCAGTGGGAGGGCAGAACTGGGATCAGTCTTAGGTCTGCCTCATTGCATCTGGCATGCTTCTGCAAACCAGGTAATAGGTGAGCAGGGGAAAGGGGTCATGGTCAAATACATTTGAGAAACATTCTGTATATATGTGTGTATATAGATAGATAGTATGTTTACATAGTAATGGCCTTATTGAGGTATAATTGATATACAATAAACTATACATATTTAAACCATACAGCTTGTTAAGTTTTGATCTGTCTATACTCATGAAACCATCACCACAATCAAAATAGTGAACATCTCCATTACTTGCAAAAGTTTCCTGGTGCCCCCTTTGTAATTCCTCCATCCTGTCCTTCCCACCCTTGATCCCGGACGACCACTGATTTGCTTTCTGTCACCATGAATCAGTTGCACTTTGTAGAGCTTTATGCAAATGGGGTCATAGAGGAGGTCCTCTTCTTTGCCTGCCTTCTGTCACTCAGCATCACTTTTTGAGATTCATTCCTGTTTGTTCCTTTATGTGACTGAGTGGTATTTCACTTATGAATCTGCCACAAGTTTATTTATCTGCTCACCTATAGGTGCATATGTAGGTTGTTCCCAGTTTGAAGCTATTACAAATAAAATTGCTATGAATGGTCGTGGTCACGTCTTTGTATGACATAAGCTTCTTTTCTCATAGATAAATACCTAAGCGTGAAAGGGCTAGATCATAGGGTAGCTATCACGTTAAACTTTTAAAGAAATTATTGAACTGTTTTTCACAGTAACTGCCCTATTTCACATTCCCACCAGCAATGTATGAGAGTTCCAGTTCCTCCTCACCAGCACTTTGTATGGTCAGTCTTATAAATTTTTGCTGTCCTAATCAGTATGTAAGTGATATCAAATTTCCTTATGGTTTAATTTGCATTTCCCTAATGACTAATAATATTGAGTATGTTTTCATACATATATATTTTTTGAGTATGTTTTCATATACATATATATGTGTGTGTGTGTCTTTTATTTTTTTAGGGCCACATCCACGGCATATGGAGGTGCCCAGCCTAGGGGTTGAATTGGAGCTATGGCTGCTGGCCTACGCCACAGCCACAGCAACTCGGGATCCGAGCCACATCTGTGACCTACACCACAGCTCGCGGCAATGCCAGATCCTCAACCCACTGAGTGAGGCCAGGGATCAAACCTGCGTCCTCATGGATACTAGTCAGATTCATTTTCACTGAGCCACAACGGGAACTCCTCTCATCTACATATGTTCTTTAGTTAAGTGTTTGTTCAAATAATTTGCACATTTTTAAATGAGTTGTTTTTTTATTAAGTTTTGAGGGTTCTTTTTACTTATTAGATACAAATCTTTTAATGGAACGTCTTTACGAAGATTTTCCCCAAGTCTGGCCTTATATTTTCATTCGCTCTTTCATTCTTCAACAATGTCTCCTAAAGGACAAATTTTTTAACTCCGGTGAAGTCCAACTTCCACATTTCTTAACTTCTATTTCATATTTTTAAAATCTTAGGTACGTTCTGGAAGAATCCATTTGTTTGATTTTATAAATCACAAATTTGCTCGTTGGCAACTTTTTCTACTGTCCAGCCTATATGTTGACTTTTTAATCAAATGTTTAGTATAAATAGCATTCATCATGTTTACAACATAGTGGTCTTGCATCTCCGTGAGAACAGTAATTATTCAGTGCAGCTCAGTCTGTTTCCTTAGCATACGTGTTACACTTAAGAGTGTGGTATCTTTTAAACAAATTTTTATTGGAGTATAATTGACTTACAATGTTATATTAGTTTCAGGTGTACAGCACAGTGATTCAGTTATGTACACACACAGACACACACATTTATAGGTATGTATGTATATATATCCATTCTTTTTTCCCATATGGATTATTATAAAATTTTGAGTAGATTTTCCTGTGCCATATACTGGGTCCTTGTTGTTTATCTATTTTATGTATAGTAGCAGGTATGTGTTAATCCCACTCTCATAATTTATCTCTCCCCCCCCTCATGATTTTCCCTTTGGTAGCTATAAGTTCAATGTCAAAATCTGTGAGTTTGTTTCTGTTTTATAAATAAGTTCTTTTATATCATTTTTATTAGATTCCATGTATAAGTGATATAAGATTTGTTTTTCTCTCTCTGACTTATTTCACTTAGTATGATCATCTCTAGGTCCATCCACGTTGCTGAAAATGGCGTTATGCCATTCTTTTTTATGGCTGAGTAATATTCCATTGTATATATGTACCACACCTTTTTTTTTTTTTCTTTTTCTTTCTTGGCATGTGCAGTTCAAGCCAGGGATCAGATCTGAACCACAGTTGTGACCTACACTGCAGCTCGGTGACATCAGATCCTTTAACCCACTGTGCTAGGCCTAGGATCAAACTGTGTCCTGGTGCTGCAGAGATGCTGCCAATACTGTTGTGCCACAGCAGGAACTCCTATACCATATCTTCTTTATCCATTCCTCTGTCTATGGACATTTAGGTTGCTTCCATGTCTTGGCTATTGTAAATAGTCCTGCAATGAACATTAGGGTGCGTGTATCTTCTTGCACAACTGCTTCGTGATCCTTAGCTGAGGATTCATGTATTTGAGGACTTTTATTGGCTAGTCTTTGCATGTTGTGCCCACCACCAGAATGAGAAGAGAGAGTCAGCACAGGGCCAAGTGGGGGTACTTCTTTGGAGGCAGGAACTCCTCACTCCTCCCTGGAGTGGCCAGCCACCTGGGACCATGTCTCTGTCTAAAGACCCCTACCCCTTGCTCCTACATGGAGACAGACACCTCTACCACTGCTGCCTAATCCAAGGGACAGTGGGGACAGGGCATGCTGACCTGACAGCTCCCAGTCTGGTGTCCCGGCTCATTCCCTGTCTGGTGCTCAGAGCTTCTACTTTTCTGCTCTCTGATAACTTCGGGCTTTGAGCATTGTTGGAGCCACTGCCTAACCTCCGTGTCTATGCAAGAGTCCTTTCCCATGTATGCCTAAGTATAGGATTCCTTTTATAATCTGATTAGACTGCTTTCTATATTTCAGGTATTTTAAAGATTTCTTTCTTTCTTTTTTTTTTTTTTTTGTCTTTTTGACTGTTCTGGGGCCGCTTCCTGCGGCATATGGAGGTTCCCAGGCTAGAGGTTTAATCGGAGCTGTAGCCACCAGCCTATGCCAGGGCCACAGCAATGTGGGATCTGAGCCACGTCTGCAATCTACACCACAGCTCACGGCAACACCGGATCCTTAACCCACTGAGCAAGGCCAGGGATCAAACCCGCAACCTCATGGTTCCTAGTCGGGTTTGTTAAACACTGCGCCACGACGGGAACTCCTAAAGACTTCTTATCTAAAAGAAATCCCTTCCAATTTTCCAATGTTCTTATGGATAAAAAACACATTTGTCTCATTTCTAGAGCCTTGTGACAGGAGGAGAGGCTATAACTAATGCTTAGTTGTCTAACCTGAAAAGAACCTGTGGGCAATATTTGCATCTGCAGAAGAATCTCAGTATTTAAAAGGCCACCTGTACAGACTACCTATGCCAAATGTTGTCATGACAACTTGCTGTGCAGACTT
The DNA here is from genome assembly GCF_016906955.1 of Phacochoerus africanus. Classification (NCBI taxonomy): domain Eukaryota; kingdom Metazoa; phylum Chordata; class Mammalia; order Artiodactyla; family Suidae; genus Phacochoerus; species Phacochoerus africanus. Next base: position 102,670,438 of record NC_062544.1, read on the forward strand.
TGATGTTTGCATTTTGTTGGGAGAAGCAGAAGAGTAACACATGGCCATTTCTAGAAATGAAAATCTGGGCATCTGTCTGTGCTGGAGAGACTGCATGTTCATGCTACGGTTACCAGTTCTAGCGGAGCCCAGCCTCTCAGTCCTCATCAGAGCACCAGGCCTGTGAGTAAAGCCATCTTGGACCCTTCAAACAAGCTCAGCTGCCAGCTGAGTACCACTGAGACCCTCACGTGATGTCACGTGAAACAGCCCAGCTGCAGCCTGCCCAATTTCCTGCCCCACAAAAGTATGAGATATAATAAAATGGCTATTTTAAGCTATTAAATTGTGGGACAGTTTGTTATGCAGCAGTAGGTAACCCAAACACTTGGTGTATACTAAGTGCTCAGTAAATATGGGTCAGATATTTTGATGTCAAATTCCATTTCCCATGGTAAATACGTAAGTGTAGCCAGGTTTGGGAGATTGCTGCTCTGATCCCACTGTCTCCATGGGTGATCTTGAGCCTGTGTTCTGGGCCCCAATTTCCTTGTTTTTAAACTAATTGGACACTTGCCAAGAGCACATTCTGCTTCCGACAGAGCCCCAGAGCATGTTTCCTGCACACTTCATCCACAGCTCCTTTACATCCTTCTGGGTTCTGGTGTTTCTTTTCTTTATCCCTGCTCCCCTCACCCCCATTTCCCTCTCTTGTTTAAGCTTGCCCCATCTCTGCTGCATTTTTAAAACCCTTCCCTTAACCTCTCGCATTCCTCCAATGACCATCTCCTTTATCCCAATTTCTTGCCTGCACTACACCCCTCTTAACATTTAGGATCAACTGAGATGCTGCTTTAGGGACGCTATCAGGGCCCCCTTTCCATCCCCTCAAGGACCCATCCTCTTTGTTCCTAAAGCACTCTTACCAGTCATCTCCCCCTTTTCAACCCCTTATGTTTTTTTATTTATTTTTTATTTTTTTATTTTTTCTGATGGCACCCATGGCACATGGAAGTTCCTGGGCCAGGAATCAAATCTGAGCCAGAGTTGCAACCTACACCATAGCTGCAGCAACACCAGATCCTATCCCACTGTACCCGTCCAGGGATGGAACACAGAGACAAGCTTAATCATTAACCCACTATGCCATAGCGGGAACTCCTTCAACCCCTTTCCTACTTTTTGTCATTAGCTTTCCTCACTAGACTGCTCTCTGGAAGGGCACGCTTGTTCACCGGTACAGCTCAAGCACTTAGTAGTCTCATGTTCTGGGACACAGATCTCGGTAGCTCTCCTTCCACATTGGCAGATGACAAACAACAGCAACAACTTCTTCTGCTACCACCACCAACATAGGTTGAGGCTTTTGACATGCCAGGAATTGTTCTAATCACATTATGTCCATCTGGCTAATAATTCCATGAGTAAGTACTATTATCATCCCTATTTTATTTTATTACTTTTTGTTTTTTAGGACCACACCTGAGGCATATGAAAGTTCCCAGCCTAGGGGTCAAATCAGAGCTAGAGCCACTGGCCACAGCAACACCAGATCCAAGCCACGTCTGCAACCTTCACCACAGCTCACAGCAACACAAGATCCCCAACCCACCAAGCAAGGACAGGGATCAAACCTGCATCCTTGTGAATCCTAGTCGGGTTTGTTAACCACTGAGCCACGAAGGGAACTCCCTCATTCCCATTTTATAGATGGGAGACTGAATCTCAAAGAGGTAAAGTAATTTGTTGCTTGGTTGGTTGGCTGGTTTTTCTACTATCAGTAGATGTTGGAGCTGAGATTGAAACCCAGAAAGCTGACTCCAGTCATTGAAGCTTTTTAGGGAAAGACTTGACCTTTGGGCTTTGACTTACATCATCTTTTATCTTTAACCAGAAATGAGTCTTGCACGTGCAGTTGGCTCTTCTTCCCTAAGCTCCCGCTCCTAAATGTGACTGTTGGTTGTTGGTAGCCTAGTGGTCCCTCCACCCCCTATGTGGATTTCTGGGTTCAAAGCGCATCTTCTTTACTGTACCAAACACACCCTCTCTCTATCACCTTCCCTCACCAAAAACACCCACATCCTCCTACAGCGAAAAATCAGCACTGAGATGGGAGCGGGTGTTCTGAGCAGTAGCTGTGGCACGTAGCAGATCGTGCCTTCCTGAATGTTGGCTCCCGTTTTGTGGATGGAGAGCCATGTCTCTGATGGGACTCACCCCTGTCTGAATCAGAGAGGCTACAACAGACTATGACAAAAGGAAGCATTCCATTAAAAAACCAAATTCAGGAGTTTTCATTGTGGTACAAGAGAAACAAATCCGAGTAGAAACCATGAGGTTATGGGTTTGATCCCTCACCTTGCTCGGTGGGGTAAGGATCTAGTGTTGCCGTGAGCTCTGGTATAGGCCACAGATGTGGCTCGGATCCTGTGTTGCTGTGGCCTGGGCCGGCAGCTGTAGCCTGGGCCGGCAGCTGTAGCTCCCATTCGACCCCTAGCCTAGGAACCTGCATATGCTGCGGGTGCAGCCCTTTAAAAAAGCAAATAAAATAAAATTAAAAAACCAAAACCAAATTCAACCAAAGGAGGAAAACAAGAAAGTCAAAACAAATCAAGACAAAAAACTGCTCCCTACTGACAGGATGGCAAGTTAGTTCCTAGAGGACAAACGACCTATTTACATCTTAACGTACTGGAACAAAGATGTGGCCAATGTTCTTTAGTCTTTGATAGGACCTTTAAACTACTTTTTCTTTTTTTAATTTTATGATTTTTATTTTTTCCATTATAGTTGATTTACAGTGTTCCATCCATTTCTACTGTACAGCAAAGTGACCCAGTCATATATACATATGCAGACACACACACACACACACACACACACGCACATATATATATATATATATATATATATATTCATTTTCCCACATAATTCTCCATCATGTTCCATCACAAGTGACTGAATATATTTCCCTGTGTTACACAGCAGGATCTCATTGCTTATCCATTCCAAAGGCAGTAGTTTGCATCTATTAACCACAGACTCTCAGATTATCCCACTCTCTCCTCTCCCCCTTGTCAACCAAAAGTCTGTTCCCCAAGTGCATGATTTTCTTTTCTGTGGTAAGGTTCATTTGTGCTGTATATTAGATTCCAGATATAAGTGATATCATATGGTATTTCTTTCTCTTTCTGACCAACTTCACTTAGTATAAGAGTCTCTAGTTCTGCCCATGTTTCTGCAAATGGCGTTATTTTGGTCTTGTTTATGGCTGAGTAGTAGTCCATTGTGTATAGGTACCAATATTCTTTTTTTCTTTTTTTTTTGTCTTTTGTATTTTTAGGGCCACTTCCACGGCATATGGAGGTTCCCAGGCTAGGGGTCGAATTGGAGCTGTAGCTGCCGGCCTACACCTCAGCCACAACAATGCCGGATCCCTAACCCACTGAGTGAGGCCAGGGATCAAATCTGCAAACCCCATGGTTCCTAGTTGGATTCGTTTCTGCTGTGCCACGAGGGGAACTCCAGTACCATATATTCTTAATCCATTCATCTGTTGATGGACATTTAGGTTGTTTTCATATCTTGGCTATTGTGAATAGTGCTGCAGTGAACATGTGGGTGCATGTGTCTTCTTCAAGGAAAGTTTTGTCTGGATATGTGCCCAAGAGTGGCAATGTTGGGTTATGTGGTAGTTCTATGTATAGTTTTCAAAGGTACCTCCATACTGTTTTCCATAGTGGTTGCACCAATTTACATTCCCACCAACAGTGTAGGAGGGTTCCCTTTTTTCCACACCCTCTCTAGCATTTGTTATTTGTCGACTTGTTAATGGTGGCTGTTCTGACTGGTGTGAGATGGTATCTCACAGTAGTTGTGATTCACATTTCTCTAATAATCAGTGATGTTGAACATTTTTTCATGTGCTTATTGGCCATCTGTATATCTTCTTTGGAGAACAGTCTATTCAGGTCTTTTGCCCATATTTCAATTGGGTTGTTGGCTTTTTTGCTGTTGAGTTGTATAAGTTGTTTGTAAATTTTAGAGATTAAGCTCTTGTCAGTTGTATCATTTGAAATTATTTTCTCCCGTTCCATTCTCTTTGGGGTTTTTTTTAAAGGTTTCCTTTGTTGTGCAAAAGGTTGTAAGTTTGATGAGGTCCCATTGGTTTATTTTTGCTTTTATTTCTGTTGCCTTTAGACTACTCTTTCTCAAGCACTCACAGGCAACTGAATGGGTGTTACATAAGCAAGTAGACCACTAATTTCTAGAACATGTTTTAGAAGCAGTGGGGCCCCTGTGGCTAGTTCAAGCAGGAGAGGAATTTATTGAAGTTATTAAGTGATTCATAGACTCTTCAGGAAGGTCTGGAAACCAGGCTTGGAGGACCCCAATTTGCCCTGCCAGTGAGGCCAGTGTTGCCACCCTTGGGACACTATCTCTGCCACTGCCACTTCTCTGGTGGTGGCCACACAGAGGCCACTTCTTCTAGTTCTGGCTGCTGATTCAAGTCTGGTAGGATCCTCTTTGATTGGTGGAAACTACTCACATGCCTGGACCCTGGCTACAAGAGATGCTAGGAAAATGAGTTTCTAACTTTTGACTTGGAGTGGGTGGGCTTAAGCTGGAGAAGGTTTTTCATGCTGCTGGACAGTCAATAAGACTAAATATTTAATCCAAGACATTGTTTTAAAGTCTAGGAAGCAGAGTCTCAGGGAGGTAGAGAAATGCTGGATGTTTGATCCCTGACTTGTCAAGGGCAGAGCTAGGATTTCAACCCAAGTGGTCTGATGGCCCAGCTCCTGCCATGTTCTTTCCTTTCACTGTCACCTCCTGTAGGGGAAATGTTTGTTGTTGTTCATATGCTTGTAGAGGACAGGGCTTTGTATTATCTAAAAAAAATTTTTAAGTGAAATATAGTTTATTTACAATGTATGTTAGCTTCAGGTTTATAGCAAAGTTATGTAGTATATTTACACACACGCGCGCGCGCGCGCACATGCACACGCACACATTTTTTTCAGGTTCTTTTCCCATATGAGTTATTAGAAAATATTGAGTATAGTTCCCAGTGCAATACCATTAGGGTTTTGGGGTTTTTTTGCTTTTTTTTTTTTTTTTTTTGCCTTTTAGAGCTGCTCCTGTGGCATATGGAGTTTCCCAGGCTAGCGGTCGAATCATAGTTACAGCTTCCAGCCTATGCCACATACACAGCAACACAGGATCCGAGCCCCGTCTGTGACTTACATCAGAGTTCACAGCAACACTGAATCCTTAACCCGCTGATCGAGGCCAGGAATCGAACTGGCATCCTCAAGGATACTAGTTAGTTTTGTTTCCGCTCCTCCATGATGGGAACTCCCTGTTATTTTATTTATTTGTTCATTTATTTATTTATTTAGTCTTTTCTAGGGCTGCACCCGTGGCATACAGAGCAAGCTAGGGATCTAATCAGAGCTGTAGCTGCCGGCCTATGCCACAGCCACAGCAATGTGGGATCCGAGCCTCGACTGCGACCTACACCACAGCTCGTGGCAATGCCGGATCCTTCACCCACTGAGCGGGAGGCCAGGGACTGAACCTGCAACCTCATGGTTCCTAGTCGGATTCGTTAACCATTGAGCCAGGACAGGAACTCCTGTTATTTATTTTATATAGTGTGCGTGTGTGTGTTAATCCCAAACTCCTAATTTATCCTTTATTTCCCCTTTGGTAACCATAAATTTGTTTTCTATATGTGTGGGTCTATTTCTGTCTCATAGATAGTTTATATCATTTTAAAAAGATTCCATATATAAGTGATATCATATGATATTTGTCTTTCTCTGCCTGGCTTTCTTCACTCAAAATGATAATCTCTAGGTCAATCCATGTTTCTGCAAATGGCAGTATTTCATTCTTCTTTTATGGCTAATATTCCTTTGTAAATATGTACCACATCTTCCTTATCTGTTCGTCTGTTATTGGACATTTAAGTTGCTTTCATGTCTTGGCTACTGTGAATAGTGCTGCCATGAACATTGGAGTGCATGTATCTTTTCAAATTATAGTTTTCTCCATATATGTGTCCAGGAGTGGGATTTCTGGATGACGTGACAGTTCTATTTTTAGTGTTTTAAGGACCTTCCATTCTGTTCTCCATAGTGGCTACACCAATGTACATTCCCACCAACAATCTAGGAGGGTTCCTTTTTCTCCACACCCAGGAGAGAGGTTTTAGAGATGGAAGGTTTGGTGAAGGAGGGGAAGGAGAGGAGGGCAGGTGAGGGACTGTTGGAAGAGGGTCCGAGCCCAGGGAGCCAGGCTTGGTGGCAGCTAACTCGGGCAGCCAAGAACATGGGAGGTCTTCCCCAGCTGTACAGATGTTGAGGGTTGAGTCTTCACTCACCCTCCCTTCTCTTAGCGGTTGGAGGAGAAGCCTACATTTAAGTCTTGGCTGGATTGTTGTGAGTGTGGAGAGGGGCTGATGCTCACAGATGCAGACAGAAAAAAAAAAATCATTAGGGCTATCCTACAAAATATTGCTCGATTCCCGGTTTATCTCAAGCATATCTGAAATACAGAAACAATCTCAGAATGTCACAATCTAGGATGCAATTTAAATACAGTAAGAGCCCAAAGGGAGGAGGGCATGGCCCTGGTCCTTCAGACCTGTGTGGGTTTCCATAAAGTTCTTGGTGACATGAGGCTAAACTGGGCAGCAGATTGGATATATAACTATAGCCTCCACTGTTCATGTTTTAAATGTCTTGTTAAATATAACTTCCATTGGGGGTCAACTTCCACTTCTCTTGTAGCTTCATCCTCCCCTTTATCACCCTCAACTCATTCCTAGTTTTGAAATGCACTCCATTCTGGCAGCTGACTCCTGATACATTCAGTTCTGGGTACTTAGTTTGCGAATGCTCCATTGCATCCAAATGATACTGAAGTGAAACTCTTTTATTGGCATGCATGTGCATGCATGTGCACATAGACACACCACAGACAGACACAGACACACAGAGACAGACACACATAGACACACAGGTACACACAGACAGACAGACAGACGCAGACACACATACACACACTGCATGCACTGCATTTAAACCCTGGAAGCAGACATTTCAGGAGTCTCCACCAGTGGCTCATGTCTGGAAAGATGGTGAGAGATTTGACAATTTATTGGAGTGATTGCAGAGAACAAAGCCCATCTGGTGTGGGCCGTGGACATGAGGATGAGGTCATGGCTGCCCTGCTGTGGTTTACGTCTCAGCCTGCGTTCCACAGGCTGCACCTGAAGCATGTGGGAACATGAGGTCTTGAACTTTTAAGCCACTTAACAATGAAGTCCCTTCCAGAACAGCATTTTAGATTTTTTTCCTTTTTATTCCAAATGAAAATAGCTATTTTTCTAAGAGCAAAACAAATTGCATAATAATGACATTAAATTGCTAACATTTATCACTCGCTTCCCATGTGCCAAACACTCTACAATGTACTTTCTGAGGCATATCTCACTTAATCTGCACAACAACCCTCTGTGATCCTCTCTTTACAAATAGGGAAACTGAGACTCGGAGAGGTTAAGTAGCCTTTCCAGGGGACCTACATGATGTTGCAGCTGAATGTATGTGTCCTCCCAAAATTCATGTGTTGAAGTCCTAACCCCCAATGTGGCTGTATTTGGAGAAAGAAAGTAATTAAATTTAAATGAGGTCATAAGAGCGGGGTGAGGCCCTGATAGGATTAGTGTCCTTATAAGAAGAGACCAGAGAGCTGCCTCGCTCTCCATGTGTTTGCACAAGGAAGCGGTTGTGCGACTCACATCAAGAAAGCAGCTATCTGCAACCCCAGGCTCTGTGTCTGGTCAGCTCTCACAGACACAGACCCTGATGTCACCTTGCTCTTGGCCTCTCAGCCTTCAAAACTGTGAGAAAATACATTTCTGTTGTTTAAGCCTCCCTGTTGGTGGGATTGTTAGGGGGCAGCAGCAGGCTATACAGCTGACAGCCCACCACACTGGGATTATGAACACCAGAGCCTTAAACTGCCTCCTAGAAATATCATCATTTTAAAATTGTTAATGTTTTGACAGGTGGCTTGCTAGTTTTAATATTTAAATTGAGGTGAGACATGTTTGAACAACTTGGCATTACCTATTCTAACATTGATGGTTGTTACTTAGAGCAGTTTCCCTAAATTTGGATCTCTGGAAAAAGCATTGCTTTGAACATGGAAGCAGGTTGGAAATATTGCACCCAGTACCTGTGGGACTTTTGACTTATGAAATACTTGAGTAGGAAAGTATCTGCTCAAATCTCTGCCTCCTGTTGTTGTTGAAGTTTTGGTGATAGTATTTACCTTTTGGATTTCAAAACCATGTGGAAGTGCAGTTTGTCTTAGATAAAAATAAAGTTGGGCAGCTTTAAAGAATTGATATCCAGGGAGCTCCCATCGTGGTGCACAGGAAATGAATCTGACTAGTATCCATGAGGACTTGGGTTCAATCCCTGGCCTCACACAGTGGGTTAAGGATCCGGTGTTGCCGAGAGCTGTGGTGTAGGTCGCAGACTTGGCTTGGATCCCCTGTTGCTGTGGCTGTGGTGTAGGCCAGCAGCCATAGCTTGGATTCAGCCCCTAGCCTGGGAACTTCCATATGCCATGTGTGTGGCCCTAAAAAACAAAACAAAAACCCCAAAGATTTGACATCCAGAAATGCATGAAGCAGAATTCTCTTTTTGTGCAGCAGATTAAGGATCCAGTGTTGTCACTGCTATGGCTCTGGTCTCTGCTGTGGCACAGGTTCGATCCCTGGCCTGGAAATTTCCACATACGATGGGCACAGCCAAAAAAGAAAAAAAAAAAAAAAAAAAAGGAAATGCGTTAAGCTAGGCATCAATCATTTGGAGGATGACTTTCGGGTGTGTGAATGATCTTGGCCCTTTTAATTTTCTCTCCCTCCATTGACAGTACTGTGAGGAGCCATTTGGCAACTGACCACATCCTTCCACAGGTGGGCTGGTCTCCGCCTTAATCTCTGCTGGCAGTGGATGTGGGCATCGGGCCCTCCAAAGAGTCCAGGGCTGTAGTCAGAGGGCTGTCAATAGATGGGCAGCTTGGGCTCTGTTTGGCTCCACTTCCTTTCCCTGCTGTTTGAAAGCCAAGTTCCCTCTTCATTTGGAGGGCAGACAGCTTTGTGTGCACTGCTCCTGGTTCAAGTCCCTGTTTCTAACAGGCTTGGCTTTGATTAATGCTTTGGCCTTATGGATGTATCATCTTCTACGTGCACTTCTCGTTCTCTGTAGACAGTTGAAACAGTACAAAAGGATAGACAGATGGATGCATAGATGACACATGGATCAGTGAGAACAGTCCACAATCTCAACTGTAACCATTACTACAGGATGTTTCAGGTAAACATCCTGAACTCTTTTTTGGGGGGAAGTTATTAATTTTATTTATTGCTTACTCATTTTCCATTTCATTGACTATCTCTGTATTATTTCTATTCTTTTCTTTTCTTTTTTAAAAATTAAAAATTTTTAATATAATTTTAAAGGTTACACTCCATTTGGTTATTAAAAAACATTGGCTATATTCCTGTGTTGTAGAGTACATCCTTGAGCCTATCTTGTACCCACGAGTTAGTGCCTCCAACTTCCTCACTCAGACGTTTTTTTCCTTTCTTTTCTATTTTATTACAGGATATTGAATATAGTTCTCTGTGCTACACAGTGGACCTCGTTATTTATCCATTCTATATATAATCATTTGCATCTGCTAATCCCAAACACCCAATCAAACCTCTCCTGTCCCTTTCTCCCATTTGGCCACCACAAGTATGTTCTTCATGCCTGTGCGTCTGTTTTTTTGTTTTTTTAGAATAAACATTTTAATTCTTTTTTGTTTTTTTGTCTATTTGTCTTTTCTAGGGCTGCACCTGTGGCATATGGAGGTTCCCAGGCTAGGGGTCTAATCAGATCTGTAGCTGCCAGCTTACGCCACAGCCAGAGCCATGCCAGATCTGAGCTGTGTCTGCAACCTACATCACGGCTCATGGCAACACTGGATCCTTAACCCACTGAGCAAAGCCAAGGATCGAACCTGCAACCTCTTGGTTCCTAGTTGGATTCGTTAACCACTGAGCCATGATGGGAACTCTTGTGAGTCTGTTTTGTGGTTCATTTGTGTCATATTTTAGATTCCAGATGTAAGTGATATAATACAGTATTTGTCTTTCTGTTTTACTTCACTTAGCATGATAATCTCTAGTTGCATCCATGTTGCTGTAAATGGAATAATCTCATTCTTTTTTAGGGCTGAGTAATATTCCATTGTATACATGTACCATATCTTCTTTATCCTTTCATCTGTCAGTGAACACTTAGGTTGTTTCCATGTCTTGGCCATTGTGAACAGTGCTGCTATGAACATAGGTGGTGCATGTATATTTCTGATTTATGGTTTTCTCTATATATATGCCCAGGATTTGGATTGCTGAGGCATATGGTAGTTGTATTTTTATTCTTTTAATGAAACTCCATACTGTTGTCCATAGTGACTGCACTATATAGCAAATTTCCATTTCTCCACACCCCCTACAGCATTTGAAATTTGTAGAATTTTTAATGATGGCTGTTCTGAGCACTGTGAGGTGGTACCTCAGTGTATTTTTGATTTGCATTTTTCTAATAATTAGCAATGTCAAGCATCTTTTCAAGTGCCTATTGGCCATCTGTATGCCACTCAGACCTCTTTTTATGCACATGTATGGATATAAATGTGTGAATACGTACATATGTCAGATCATCCTGAGCATGACATTAAAGAACTTAGGGATTTCTCCTTTACAAACCGTGGGTATTTTTCCTTGTCAGTATATCAAGTTGTGCACCATCCTTTTGTAACAAACTTGTGTGAGGTGCTGATTCAACCAAGTCATGGAGACAGTGTAGCCTAGATTGTGCACTGTTAAGAACCAAATTGTTTGGTTCTTTTAGGTTAACTCTAGAGAAGACCTATTAGTTAGTCCTAAAGATCTAGAGAGGATGAACTGACTTTATGGGGCTTACAGTTTTCAGGGGATTGGAACTACAAAGAGATCATTTTTAGGGGAGGCAGTGTCTATGGAGATAGTCTATCTTCCTGCCTTGTTGCCGCTGAGGGAGGACTGAGGAAAGGATGCTTGTTGGACTTTGCTCCTTCTAGTCTATGGAAGGGCCTGCAGTATAATTGGTCACACAATTCTAGGTGACTAAGAAGGGGAAGCTGATATCTTTTTCATTGGTTGTGCTGAGCTGCCAGCTTAGAGCTGAGGGTAGAGAAGGGATGGAAGTGAAATGGAAAAGGACATGGCCACTGGAGAAGGGTGACAATGGCCCCTCAGAGCTTCCCTTCCCTGAGAGTTATGGGCATCTCCGCCACACTGCCGGACCCAGGCTGAGGTGGCAGAAGCAGATGTCATATGAGTGAGATTCCCGGGAGAAAATTGTGTCATGGGGTCAGGAGGAGCTCACAAAAGAGCTATGTGAGCGAGGCCACCATCTGGGTGACAATGGAGGGGGTGCAGCCAACTCTCACAAGGAATTAGCAGTGTCTTCAGGCCTCTTGGGATTGAATCCCATAGTAGCAAGGTCTACCAGTGTCTCCCCACACCTGGGTCTAGTCCACCGAGAGTGTGCAGACAAGCTACACGAGTGGTGATGACTAACACCATAAGGATAAACAAACAACTTATTAATTTTATGTATTATTTAAATGCAGTTTCCATCATCCTGCTCAGGATGATCTGACATATGTATATTTTCACACATCTATATGTATACATGTGCATAAAACTGCATCTGTGAAGAGGTATTCCTGTATTCAGTAATAGGCATCATGTATAATGCACAGTCTATTTTGATAAAATAATTATTCACTTAGAGGCTTTCTGGTTGAATTCAGTCACTAGACAAATTGTAAGAACACATTGATTGAAGTAGATTAAGAAAGTGCCCTCGGAGGCTGGCATTCTCATGCAGTGCTTTGGGGATTAAAACTGCCTTAACTTCATCACACAGCAATGTAGTAAGAACCATGACAATTAAAATGCCCATTCCTCTTGACTAAAGAATTCCACCTTTAGTAATTTATTTTACAAAAATGCTTGGCATGGAAACAAGATATGGGTACCAGAGGGTTCACAGCAGCACTCTTTTTTTTTAATGAAGTATAATTTACAATACTGTGTTAGTTTCAGATGTACAGCATAGTGACTTAATTATTTTTTATGATTATATTCCATTATAGGTTAATATAAGATATTGAATGTAATCAATCCTCTATGCTATAGAGTAAGTCCTTGTTGCTTATATATTTTGTGTATAGTATTTTGGTTTTTTTAATAATGATTTTTATTTTTTCCATTATAGTTGGTTTACAGTGTTCTGTCAATTTTCTACAGTATAGCAAAGTGACCCAGTCACACATACATATATATATTTTGTGTGTAGTATTTTGTATCTGTTAATCCTATACACCTAATTTGTCCCTCTTCCTTCCCTCTCCCCTTTGGTAAGGGTAAATTTGTTTTCTATATTTGTTAGTCTTTTTCTGTTTTGTATATAGATACATCTGTATTGTTTTTTGTTTTTGTTTTTTGTCTTTTCTAGGGCCACACCCGTGGCATATGGAGGTTCCCAGGCTAGGGGTCTAATTGGAGCTGTAGCCACTGGCCTATGCCACAGCCACAGCAACATGGGATCCGAGCTGAGTCTGCGACCTACACCGCAGCTCACGGCAATGTCAGATCCTTAACCCCCTTATTGAGGCCAGGAATCGAATCCACAACCTCATGGTTCCTAGTCGGATTTGTTAACCACTGAGCTATGACGGAAACTCTGACATCTGTATTGTTTTTAGATTCCACATTCAAGTGATATCCTGTGATATTTGTTTTTCTCTGGCTGACTTCACTTAGTATGATCATCTCTAGGTCCATCTGCATTGCTGCAAATGGCAATATTTAATTCCTTCTTTATGGCTGAGTAATATTCCACTGTATGGTGTGTATATACACATACACACCCCACATCTTTTTATCCATTTATCTCTTTTTGGGTATCTGGATTGTTTCTGTGTCACAGCAGCATCATGTCTAATAATAGTCCACAAGGTCCACCAACTGTGGGGGAGGGAGGTTGTTTAATCAGTTACAATCCATGCATAGGATGGTCACCCTTGCAGCTGTTAGAAAAATGAATCATGGGAGTTCCCATTGTGACTCAGAGGCTTAAGAACCCAACATAGTGTCTGTGAGGATGTGGGTTCAATCCTTGGCCTTGCTCACTGGATTAAGGATCTGGTGTTGCCGTGAGCTGTGGTATAGGCTGCAAATGAGACTTGGATCCTGTGTTGCTGTGGCTGTGGTGTAGGCCGGCAGCTGCAGCTCTGATTTGACCCCTGGCCTGGGAACTTCCATATGCTGTGGGTGTGGCCCTAAAAAGAAAAAATTAAAAAAAAAAAGAATAATAAGTCATGTCAATATGGAACATTTCTAGTACATTGGTAAGTTTCAGAAAAAGGCACATGACAATGTGTGGGATATTCTAAAGTGTATATAAAAATCCTTTTACTTAAATATCCATAGACTCTAGAAGCATTTGAAGACACTGGCTACAGGACTGTCTTTAGGAATAGGGGGATTGTAGGAAAGGAAAGGAGGGGAAGGGAGACTTGCTTTTCAGTATTTTAAATGTTTGAAAAAATTTAAAGGACCGAATAAATAATTCAAAGAATTCGAACAAATAAATAATAAATAAACAAGCAAAAAAAAAAAAAAAAAGGTCTTTCCCTGCCATAGTCTTCTGCCCTCCTACAAATGTTCTTGCTACAGCCGATCCTGGAGTAAAACAAAGCAAAGATGCCAAGTAAGTTCTTTGATTTCATAGACTCTTGCTGAGATGGCAAAAGTTTTTTCTCTACACCAGACTGACCTCTCAATTCCAGAGCACCACGTTTATCCTGGCTTCTCTTTAAAGATTTGAAATAACATGAAACTTCTTAGTAGATTAAAGGGCTTCTCATCATGCTTAGGTTATTCAATGATTTAAAAATCAGTGAGGTTTTCTTTCTGACAATATAGTAAAATAAATGCTCAGTTATCTGGGACTCTTTCCTAGTACAAAACACTGAAAATTACTGCATAAAATAGAACAATGAATAATGGATTGCTAAACTGGCAAGAAGTAGATATTCAGAGGCCAGAAATAATGAAAACCATTCTAATCTAGGGGGGAAAGTGGGTGCTGATGCCAGCATTCACCTTGGGTAAATATGGATTTCAGTAGATCTCATAATGCAGGGGAGAGAAGACAAAGCCTGGGACCCAAGCCTGGATGTAGTCAGCTTCGCTACCCCAAACCAAGCTGAAGCCCTTTGAGGGGTGAACTAAGATAACACCTGTTCCACAGAGAGATATTGTAGGAAGTCTTTCCTGTCTTGGCTTCCTTGTCTATTGGAGGAGTGAAAAAAAGAAAAAAAAGCAAAAATTATCCTGTGAGAATACATAGCTTATACTGTGCTACATGTGTAGCAGAAAAAAATCCAAGTCAGAAACCTAGAGTAGTGGTAAATCAGCAGTGCCCCAGGGCAAGGAGATAGCACAAATCATTTGTGGAGAAAGATAACTTAAGCAAATATAAATTTCTAAGGAACATGAACTTCACAACTAAATATTATACAATGCACAAGGAATCAAGCCACCATGAGCAAGAATAAGCCAAAACTACAAACTGCAGTGCAAACAGACTTATCAGACACAGAATATAAAGTGAACTGTTTAACTTACTTGAAGAAATTAAGGAAAATGTTGGAAGTATGTTAAAAGAACAAGAAACTATCAAAAATGACAAGGCATGAAGTTCCCTGTGGCACAGTGGTTAAAGGACCTGGCATTACCACAGCTTGGTGCAGACCACACCCGTGGCACAAGTTCCATCCCTGGCCCAGGAATTTCCACATGCCTCAAGTATGGCCAAGAAAAAAAAAAAGGCAGTTTTTTTTATTTATTTATTTATTTTAATGGCCACACCTGCAGCATATGGAGGTTCCCCAGCTAGGAATTGAATTTGAGCTGCAGCTTTGGCAACACCAGATCCTTTAACCTACTTTTACCCGCCAGAGATCAAACCTGCCCCTCCACAGTCACCTGCCCCCTTGCAGTAAGATTCTTAATCCATTGTGCTACAGTGGCAATTCTGATGAAGACCTCACAGGCTTTTTTAGATTTAAAAGTATAATAGTGAAAATTACCAATTCAAAGTGCTAGTGAAACAACAGATCATACATAAATGAGTTGAGAAGTAGTGAACCAGAAAATAAAACTGAATTACTCAGAATGCAACCAAAAGAATGAGTGAAAATAATATTTACAGAGTATTTCCAGTATGCCATAGACTGTTGTGTTATATATTTTATCTTATTTAACCATCATTAGAAAACATGAGAGGTTGTTACTATCTATATTTTGCCTTCAATTCTCTGTGCCTTATTTTACCCATGTGCAAAGTGAGGATGGGGATGGGAGGGAAATTGATCATTCTGAAACAGAAAAAGTTCTGAAACCTGGAAGTTTCTCAAATAATTGGGTGGCAAAACCTCATGCAGATTGATATAATGCCATAGTGCTATATTAGTTTCTGGTTGTTGCTATAACAAATTACCACAAACCTAGAGGTTTAACACCACACAAACTTACTACCTTACTCTTTGGAGTTCAAAAGTGAAACATAGGTCAGCAAGACTCTGCTCCCTGTGGAGCCTCTAGGGGAGAATCCATTTTCTTACTGCTTTTCCACCTCCTAAGGCTGCCTGCCTTCCTTGGTTGGTGACCTCATCATTCTGTCCTCTGTTTCTGTTGTCACATCTCCCTGGGCTCTGACTCTCCTGTCTCTTAGAAGGAGCTTGTTATTACCTTGGGCCCGTCTGCAGCATCCAGGGATCATTTCTTCATCTCTAGGTGCTGAACTATATCTACAAAGTCCCCTTTGCCACGTTAAGTTAAGATAGTCACAGGTCCTAGGGACTAGGACACAGACATCTTTCAGGGCCTTTATTCTGCTGATTATGAGAATGAATATTCACACATTTTGTTGGTTAGTTCTCTGTTTTGTGTGCTGGGTGTAGAATAGAGGGTGATTATGCTGTAGTCTAAACTGAAAAAACCTGAAATCAGGGACATAGCTGGCCCCCAGTTACAGACAAGGATTGAGAACCTGTAAGTGGTTAGGCCTTACCTTGCATGATTCCATGGTAACTGAGATCAAGTCTCAGACAGATGCCAATGGATGGCTGTGTGGTTTAAATAAGGTAAATCCATCTGTAAGATGCTCAGTGCAAAGTTAGACATACAGTGAATGCATCTGCTTTGCTCCTGACTGCCCTGTCAGCTTTCATTAGCACCTGCTCTGTGCAAAGTGTGTGTGTATGCCCAGCAGCTCTCTGCACACGTGGCACGTATAGTCACTGCTGCAGACTAGACCTCCACTTACACTCAGGCAGAGCCCAGAAAGGAGGAGGAACCCAGGAGGAATCATGTTTGTTGAGCTTCATCAGGGAGAAATTGGCATTTCCCAGTGGACACCATGTGGAGGACACTCCAGGAGAAAAGATCTGAGGCAAAGGTAGGGCTCAAGCCAGGGCCTGAAAATACTCACCTCACTAATTTCTCAACTGGAAGAATGATATGTATTTTTGTTATCATTTGAGGTTTTTCTAATGGCAAATTATATTCTAAACCTGAAGATGACTGTGTCAAACAGCTTATACTAAGTGCTTAGATAGGAATATACCTAGTTTTGACCTAGTTTGTAAGCATTTAGGAAATAATGAGAGGCAGACAAAATTTACAAATGTACAAGAAAAAAAATGTTGGTAGAGAAAGAAAGGGAAAACATAGACTAAGTCATCTTAAGACGTATTTATTTATTTGGTTTTTAGGGCTACACCTGAGGCATATGCAAGTTCCCAGGCTAGGGATCAAATTGGAGCTGCAGCTGCCGGCCTACACCACAGCCACAGCAATGTGGGATCTGAGCAGCGTCTGTGACCTATACCAGAGCTCAGGGCAACGCCAGATCCTTAATCCACTGATGGATGCCAGGGATGGAACCCACGTCCTCATGGATACTAATTGGGTTCATTACCCCAAGCCACAATGGGAACTCCAAGACGTTTTGTTTTCTATTTTATTTATTTATTTATTTATTTATTTATTTATGCCTTGCCAGGGCATGCAGAAGTTCCTGGGCCAGAGACTGAACTTGAGCCACAGCAGTGACAATGCCAGATACTTAACTGCTAGGCCACCAGGGAACTCTTGAACAGTTTTTGAAGTCTTACGATAAACCAGTTGTTAATAAAATTTAAAAAAATAAACAAAAAACGAAATTCCCATCATGGCGCAGTAGAAACGAATCTGACTAGGAACCATGAGGTTGCAGGTTCAATACCTGGCCTCACTCGGTGGGTTAAGGATCTGGAGCTGCTGTGAGCTGTGGTGCAGGTCGCAGACGAGGCTTGGATCCTGCATTGCTGTGGCTGTGGTGTAGGCCGGCAGCTATAGCTCTGATCTGACCCCTGGCCTGGGAACCTCCATATGCTGCAAGTGTAGCTCTAAAAAATAAATAAATAAATAAAACCCCAGTTGTTTCTGCTGGACTTTTTTTTTTTTTTTGTCTTTTGTCTTTTGTTGTTGTTGTTGTTGCTATTTCTTGGGCCGCTCCCTCGGCATCTGGAGGTTCCCAGGCTAGGGGTTGAATCGGAGCTGTAGCCACCGGCCTACGCCAGAGCCACAGCAACGTGGGATCCGAGCCGCGTCTGCAACCTACACCACAGCTCACGGCAACGCCGGATCGTTAACCCACTGAGCAAGGGCAGGGACCGAACCTGCAACCTCATGGTTCCTAGTCGGATTCTTTAACCACTGCGCCACGATGGGAACTCCCTGCTGGACTTTTAATCATTTCAGTGTTCCTCGGTACAGCGGGGTGGGAAGGCATGGTGAAGCCTTTACATCCTCCGCATTGTTACAGTAAGGATGGTCTTGATGGTTTTCTCTGACACTGAAAGGAAGTCAAATTGGTCTTAGGGAAACTGGTGAGAGATTCTAGGAAAGGCAAATGATAGGGAAGCTCATGGTACATGCGATTCCCTCTGCAACCACCAGGGTTAACAGAACACCTTCAGATAAGTTTTTGAAGTGAGAGAAGAAAGGGAAGGAGTGTGAATTGTTGTCATTTCACTTAGAAACTTGGATAAGAGGTTCAGTTTTTCAAAAAGCACACCCCATCATGCGTATCTGCTTTCTATATGGCCAGGTTTGAAATGTTTTGCCGCCCAGCTCGTCATTCTGGAAACTTAACACTTCAGATCAAGTCTCTGTAGGAAAGCTTATTCTAGCAACCAGGAAACTGAGCTCATGCTTGATGTCAGATTATATGAATAACTAATAAATGTTTAGTAATTTCCAGTTACAAAACGCTGTCCCAGAAGCCCATCAATAGCTTTTTTAGTTTCTTAGTGTCCCCCGTTTCATTGACTTACTGAGATAACACAGCTGGTCAGGTCAAGGATTTAAATCTTTGTCTAAAGCCAAATCCTGTGTTTTCCTAATATCATGGAAGGAACTATCGCATGTTCAGGAACCCAAATCAGAGTTCTCAATCTCTCCTGTAGGACAGTGCTTCCCAAGCCTGGCTACTTAATACATCTCCTAAGAGGTTTACACATTCCTGGTGGTCACCCCTAGAGATCCAGACCCAAAGTGGTATTTATCAATCAACTTCCTTACTCCCTCCCTCCCTTGTGTTCTTGCCTGCCTGCCTGCCTGCCTGCTTGCTTGCTTGCTTTCTTTCTTTCTTTCTTTCTTTCTTTCTTTTTCTTTCTCTTTCCTTCTTTCTTTTTCTTTCTTTCTTTCCTTCTTTCCTTCTTCTTTCCTTCCTTCCGTGTTTCTTTCTTTCTTTCTCTTTCCTTCTTTTTCTTTCCTTCTTTCTATTTCTTTCTTTCTCTCTTTCTTTCTCTCCTTCTTTCCTTCCTTCCTTTTTCTTTTTTTCTTCTGCCCTACAGCATATGGAGTTCCCCACCCAGGAAACAGATCTGAGCCAATCAGATCAGTTCTCTGCCCAGGAATCAGATCTGCAGTTGTGGCAGTGCCGGATCCTTAACCTACTCTGCCAGGCCGGGGATCAAACCTGCATCCCAGTGCTCCCAAGATGCCACTGATCCTGTTGAGCCACAGCAGGAACTCCCAAATCTATATTTTTAAATAAGTGGATCCTGATGTACAGCTAGTTGGCAGCCACTGTTTTGTTAAAGACTAGAGCTACAGTGTTCACCTGCTATCACTTTTAGTGTTTAGTTTATGGGGCTTAAAATCACTGTGTTTATTTCTTTTTCTTTTTAATTTTTTTGGCCACACCCGCAGCATGTGAAAGTTCCCAGGGCCAGGGATTGATCCCATGCCACAGCAATGACCCAAGCCATTATAGTGACAGCACTGGATCCTTAACCTGCTGAACCTCAAGAGTACTCCTAAGATCAGTGTGTTTTAGATCAGTGCTTCCTAACCTTTTTTAAACAAACTTATCTTTTAAGAAATTTTGAGGAGTTCTCATTGTGGCTCAGTAGTAACAAACCCGACTAGTATCCATGAGGATTCGGTTTCAATCCCTGGCTTCACTCAGTGGGTCAAGGATCCGGCATTGCCGTGAGCTCTGGTGCAGGTCACAGACGTGGCTCGATCTGGCATTGCTGTTGCTGTGGTGTAGGCTGGCAGCTGCAATTCCAATACAACCCCTAGCCTGGGAACTTCCATATGCCATGAGTACAGTTATAAAAAGCAAAAAGGAAAAAGTTTTGGAATCAATGGATCTTGCCCTAAAACACACACACACACACACACACACACACACTTTCTCTCTCACATACATTTTTAAGGTGATGTATTAGTTTTCTGTTGCTGCTATAACCTATTACTACACATTTAGTGGCTTAATACAGTACAGTTATTACCTTCTAGTTCTGGAGGTCAGAAATCTGACACAGGTCTCACTGAACCAGACCCGAGTTGCTATAGGGCTGCATGTCCTTCTGAGGGCTCTGGGGAGAATCCATTTTTTGCCTTTTCCAGTTTATAGAAGCTTCCTGTATTCCTTGGTTCATGGGTCCTTTCCTCCATCTTCAAAGCTAGCGTATCGTTGTGCCTGTCAACACCATCACATCTCTTTCTCTGACTACAGCCAGGAACGGTACTCTGCTTTTAAGGATTCACATAATTATATGGGGCCCACCCAGATAATCCAGGAAGATCTTGCCATCTCAAGGTCCTTAAGCTTTTTTTTTTTTTTTTTCTTTTTTGGCTGCAGCGGTGGCATAAGGAAATACTTGGTCCAGGGATCAAATCCAAGCCACACATGCAGCCTTCACCATGGCTGGAGCAACACTTAACCCACTGTGCCAGGCTGGGGATTGAACTGGCAATGCCACAGAGACAAGCTGGATCTCTAACCCACTGCACTATCACAGACATTCCCTCAAGGTCCTTAATGTTAGTCACATCTGCAAAGTTCCTTTTGGCATGTAAGGTAACATGTTCACCGCTTCCAGGGATTAGGATGTGGACTTTTTTTTATGAACAGATTTTATTTTTAAATTATTTTTTAATGATTTTATTTGTTTCCATTATAGCTGGTTTACAGTGTTCTGTCAATTTTATACCATACAGCTTAGGTGACCCAGTCACACAATCATATATACATTCTTTTTTCTCACATTATCATGCTCCATCATAAGTGACTAGATATATATAGTTCCCAGTCCTATACAGCAGGATCTCATTTTTTACCCATTCCAAAGGCAATAGTTTGCATTTATTAACTCCAAATTTCCAGTTCATCCCACTCCCTCCCCTTCCCCCTTGGCAACCACTAATCTGTTCTCCATGTCCATGAGTTTCTTTTCTGTGGAAAAATTCACTTGTGCCATTTATTAGATTCCAGATATAAGTGATACCATATGGTATTTGTCTTTCTCTTTCTGACTTCACTTAGTATGAGAGTTTCTAGTTCCATCCATGTTGCTGCAAATGGCATTATTTTGTTCTTTTTTAATGGCTGAGTAGTATTCCATTGTGTGTATATACCAAGGATAGGGAGTTTCTTTTTTGTCTTTTTGCCTTTTCCAGGGCCACTCCCGTGGCATATGGAGGTTCCCAGGCTAGGGGTCCAGTCAGAGCTGTAGCCACTGGTCTACGCCAGAGCCACAGCAACTCGGAATCCAAGCTGCGTCTGCAGCCTACACCACAGCTCACAGCAATGCCGTATTCCCAACCCACTGAGCAAGGCCAGGGATGGAACCTGCAACCTCATGGTTCTTAGTCGGATTTGTTAACCACTGAGCCACAATGGGAACTCCTAACTTAAAAAAAAAAACAACAACACTTTATTTTGTTGAAGTATAGTGGATTTACAATCTTGTGTTAATTCCTGCTGTGCAGCAGAGTGACTCAGCTATGCGTACATGTATTCTTTTTCATATTCTTTTTTATGGTTTATTAAAGGATATTGAATATTGTTCCCTGTGCTATTCAGTAGAATCTTGTTTATTCATCCTATATGTGATAGTTTGCATTTGCTAATCCCAAACTTCCAATCCAACTCTCCAACCACAAGTCTGTTCTCTATGTCTGTGAGTCTGATTCTCTTTTGTTGCAAGTTCATTTGTGTCATGTTTTAGATTGGATGGGGACATCGTGAGGTGTGGGGCATTTTTCTGCCAATCACAGGGAAGGCGGTGTGTGCGTGTGTCAGAAGCTTTGAAGCTACCGCGGAATGTGTTCACTGTGGGTTAGGAGTATCTGTTCTAGAAACTGTTCATTCTAGATGTTGAAATAGCAAGGAATTCAGTTTGGCTGCAAATAACAGAATTCTCAAAAGGAGTGAGTGGCTCCTATAAGTTGATGTTTAAGTCTTGAGGAAAGTAGCCCAGGTCAGGTGTGGCAGCTTTAGGATGTGGGAGCCGAGGTCTCTGCAATTCTCCTGGCCTTTACTTCAAGGTAGCTTTCAGGATGGCTCCTGCATCTCCAGCCATGACCTCTGTCTGCGGTTCAAGCAAGAGAAAGAAGGGCACAGGGCAAAATTCTCAGGCCAAGTGAGTTAGCGCCCCTTAAAAAAATCTTCCCAAACACCCCCTACCCCAGTTATCCGCCCCCCCCCCCCCACCAATGAAATATGCTTTCATCTCACTGGGACACTAGTAAACATAGCTTTATTTATTTTTTTAAAGTAGGCACATTAATGCTCCAATTCTGGGCTCTGGAAGTAAGGAAAATGGGAAGTTTGGATATCAGGAAGACACTAGTAGTCAATCGGAAATTAGAGTTTTGTTTCCTAAAAGTAGAACAGATCATTTTCACCCTCTTATAACCACAACTCAGAGAAAGTTAAAAAACTGCTTTAGATCTCCACCAAAGTGCCTCAACCTCTTATTAGACCTGCTTTTCTGCAAGCAGTTCATTCATGCAACAGTGTTTAGGCATCTGCCTACCCCGGGCCTGAGGGATACCAAGATAACTAAGGTACTCTTTTCTCCCTAGTCTTAACAGTCTATGGGAAGGAACAGAGAGTCAGAAAAATAAAACTTCCCACTGTCAGTGTTGAGAGAGATGTGTAAACACTGCTGTGGGAACTCAGAAGGGAAAGGTGCAGAGGAAATGGCACGGAAAGGGTGAGGTGGGAACTGGGCTGGAAGACTAGGATGGACTGGGTTTTGCTAGCTAGATAAAAGGGTGGGGCATTCCGGGAAGAAAGAACAATATTGAGAAGGCACAGATGGGGGAAAATCTCTACTGGACATGTTTAGGGAACAGCTAGATGCTGCATGTGGATGCATTGCAGGGTTTGGGGGCAGTGAAACAGGAAAGGTGCACACGATGCTCCTGGTCATGGAGACACAGCCACCCCGCCCATTTGAGTCATACTAAGGAGGTTTAGCCCCAACCTGTAGGAGATGGGAGCCAACAGGAGGCTTTTAGCCATTATCCAAATCTCTGTTATAGATGGAAGAGGTAGACAAGAGTAGAAAAACCACCATAATGTGGGCAAACTTCATAATAATAAAAGAGCCATCATAGTATGAATCTTATGTTTATATCAAAAAACAAAGCCCTAAATTATATGATTAAAAACTGACAGAACTACAATGAGAAGCAAACCTACCATCATAGTGGAGATTTTAATACACCTCCTTGAATAAGTCATAGAATATGCCAACAAAATATCCATAGGAATAAATGAGCTTTGAACCACATGATTAACAAACGACGCAATTGACACATACAGAACAATACTTCCAACAGCGGTTTTGCATTCTTTACAAGTGCGTGTAAAAAATTCACCAACGTTGACCATATGGTGCGTCCTGAAACACATTTTGACATATTTCAAAGGGTTTAAAAAGTACAGAATATGTTCTATGACCATAGTGGAATTAAATCAGGAACAAAAAGATTATTAGAAAATCCCCCACAACTTGGAAATGAAGCACCACCCTTCGAAATACCCCACAGGTCAAAGGGGAACTTAAAATTGCAACTAGAAAATATTTTGGACACATTAGAACTTGTGGGCTATAGCTCAAACAGGACTTACAGGGAAATTTAGTGTGTTTACACACATATGTATTACATATTTTAAAACGTATATATCAGAAAAGGATTAGAAAAATAGCAAGGCTAAAAATCGAAGCATCTATCTCAAGGAGCTAGAGAAAAGCATTGCAAATTAAATCCAAACAAAGTAGAAAGAAAAATAATAAAGATCAAAAAATCAATAAATTGTTAAGATTAAAAAGTAAATGCATTACAGAAAAACAACACGAAAGTCAAAAGTGGGTTCTTTGAAAAATTAATAAAATTAACAACTCCTACAAAGACAGACCAAGAAATAAAGACCAAAACCACAAATTACAGGCATGAAAAAGCTGACATCACTGCAAATTTTGTACACATTAAAAAGGTAATGATTATGGTTAAATGGTCAAGGAAAGACATGGGCTTGAATTGAACACTACGCAGTACAGATGAGGATGAATGAATGGATTTGGAAGCTTGAGGAGGTAGAAAAAACAAGACTGGTTAGATTGGGTATGACAAGAAATAGGTGTAAAACTTTGTGCTGAGCTCTCTTAGGTGACTGGGCAGCCATGGGGTGCCACTAGTGAGGCTGGGCAGCTGGGACAGAGAAAAAAGCTTGGGGAAATTGGACTAAAACCAACTTTTCCCAATTTAATTTTACTGCTTTTTTTTTTTTGACTTGCTATTTAGAAAACAAACCGCCCCCCCCCAAAACCAGAAAATAACAAGTGTTATGAAAATATAGAGAAATGGAAACCCTGCGCTCTTTGTGGGGATGTAAAATGGTGCAGTGACTGCGGAAAGCAGTATGGCAGTCTCAAAAAGTTAAACAACTACCATATGATCCAGGTATTCCACTTCTGGGTGTACACCCTGAAGAACTTGAAGGCATTTATCTGGAACAGGTAACTATACACCTATATTCATAGCAGTATTATTTACAATAGCCCCAAAGTGGAAACAAACCAAGTGTCAATCCACGGATCAATAAAGAAAATATAGTGTGTACATCAATGGAATATTATGTGGTCTTTAAAAGGCAAAGAAATTCTGGGAGTTCGCATTGAGGCTCAACAGAAACAAATCTGATTAGTATCCGTTAGGACGCAGGTTTGATCCCTTGCCTTGCACACTCGGTTAAGGATCTGGACGTTGCCCTGAGCTGTGGCTTAGGCCAGTAGATACAGCTCGGATTTAACCCCTAGCCTGGGAACCTCCATATGCCACAGGTGTGGCCCTAAAAAAGATTAAAAATAGAAAGAAAGAAAGGAAAAAAGAAAAGATTCTGATGCATGCTACAACAAGGATGGACCTTGAGGGCATTATGCTAAGTGGATTGCCAAGCACAAAAAGACAAATATTGTATGATTCCACCCGTGTGGGGGTACTTTGAGTAGTTGAATTCATACAATTTGTTGCCAAGGGCTAGGGGGAGGGAATAAATGAGGAGTTAATGTTTCATGAATATAGTTACAGTTTTGCAAGGTAATTCCTAGAGATTGGTGTCATGTCTGCACAACAATGTAAATGTACTTAATGCCACCACACTGTCCACTTAAAGATGGCTAAGATAGTAAATTTTACACACACCCCGACCCATCCACCCAAGCGGAGGTTTTGATTCAATAGGACCTGCTGACTGGCATTTCCAAGTTCTCAGGTGCTGCTGCTGTTGCAGGGATCACATGTACGCACCAGCTGCGAGGAAGCCAGGTGATTATCCCGCGAAGATGTCCTCTGCTCGCTCCCACGTGGCTATCATCGTTATTGGCATCAGCTGGCGTTTCTGGAGCGCTTGCGGGCTAAGGGTTATCTCAGAGCTGGGTGAAGAGATAGCGGATGGGCGGGGCTGGAGTATAAACTTCACCCGCCTTCACCGGTTCTCAGTTTGAGTGTGACACCTGGCAGGACTGCGGGGAGGTTTAGAATTGCCTCGGGACCAGGAAGGTGGGGCGACTGGACTTCTCTTCCGCTGCGGGCGGCGGCTGGAGGCTCGTGGCCCGCAGGGGGCGCTGCAGCGCCGTCCGGCCGCTGGCCGCCCAGGCCGCCCACCCCGCGGGCGCGCCTCTCTGCAGTCCAGCGCCGCCCGGGCCGGGACCGGCTCGCTCCAAGCGCTCACACTTCTCCGCCGGACAGAGGACGCCGCCCGCTCCGGGCCGCCCCTGTGCTCGCTTGCAGCGCCCGCTCAGCTCACTGCCCTCCGCCCTCCGCCGCGTTGCGCCCGCGTTCCCCCGCGGAGCTCCGGCCCCCGGGAGCTTCTCCGCCGTCGGCGGACCCTGAGGCCCCGCTGCCGGCACGCTCGGCGCCCTGCTCGCGGGGCACAGGGGAGGGCGGCGGCCGGCTGGGGATGGGCGGCCCGGCGGCGCGGAGGGGCGCCGGGCGGCTCTGCGCGCTGTTCCTGGCGCTGGTGGCCGCGGGGACTCCCGCGGGCGCATACAATCTCGACCCGCAGCGCCCGGTGCGCTTCCAGGGTCCTGCCGGGTCCTTCTTCGGCTACGCGGTGCTGGAACACTTCCACGACAACACGCGCTGGTGAGTGCCCTCCGGCCCCAGCCCGGACCCCGACCCCGGGCAGGCCTCAGACCCTCGGCTGCCGCCACCGCCTTTCCGGCCTCTCCACGCCGCCTTCCCGAGGGGGTGATTTAAATGTCTCTGTTGCGCGCAGCCGGGCTGCCAAGGGAAGGCGGGGAGAAGGGAGGACGCCGGTCCCGGTCCAGCGGACGCCGGAGCGGGCGCCCGAGTCGAGTCGGAGGGGATCGATCGGGCTCCTGCCCGGGTTTGAGAGCCGCCGGGGTTGCCCCCTCGCCTTCCCAGCTAGACTTAGCTTAACTCTCTGGGTCGTAGAGTAACTTGGTTCCTCCAGCATCCTGACTCCCCGGGCCTGGGAGACAGGACTCCTCGGTTTGGGGAACCCTTGGTGACACCCCATTCACCCCTTCCCGGCTTTGAGCCCCTCCTGCCGGCTGCGCAGGAAGTAGAGTATCCCCGAGATGCGAAGTGCTAGGGGAGTGGGCTGGGTGTGCGCGGAGGAGGCCTAGTGTGTTGTCGCCTCTTCTCTTACCAGACCCTCTGTGGAAGCTGAGAGGGTCTGGGAGGCGGGGGGTGGGGGGGGGGATGGTCCACGACCCCCCAGTAACTAGGCTCATGGGGCTAGCGGGTGATTTCTGGGGCAGCCTGGTCCTCATCTCACATGGGGCTGCTGACCAGGAGATAAGCGCTCAGTAGAGGTCACCGAGTCCAGTTGCCTCCTGAGTGACCCCCTCAGAATCCCAAGGGGTGGGCGCTCTTCCCATTAAGCACCATCTGCTAAGGGAAATAGAGCTTGAGTGTCCAGGCCCAGAGGAGATGCCCCAGGGGAGGTTGATCACTCCTTGGACTTTTCTCCTGGACAAGAGTGAATGAAACAGCCATATGAGGCTCACCCCCCTCCTCAAAGCATTAGGGTGTGAAGAGTTCCCCAGTGGGGGTCCAGGTGACAACTAGCCCTGGGCTGGTTTTATTGTGTGGTCACCACTGTGTGCATCCCTAGGGGTTGTACGCTTGGAGGGAGAGGTCAATCGTGTGTGCTCATGATGTAGTTCTGCTTAGAACTGGACAGAGGCTGATGGAAAAGGGAGGGATTGTAGTTTTGAGTCCTGGAGCATTCCTGGAAAAGCAAGGACTCGGTGACCAGCCAGCCCTTTACAGTCATGCTGTTTAGGAGAGTTGCCTTCAAGAGAACCAGTTTTTAAAGTTGTTGTGTAGCTCTTTTCTGGTTTCCCATCTCCCTCCCTATCATTTATCACAGTTGCTGAGTTCAAGGCCAACTGTCTTTTCCTGCACTTGCCAGATCCCCCTTTTAAAGCAAAGCAGGCCTTCACCTTTTCTATATCTCCCAGACTCAGAGTTCACTGAGGACTTTGGATTTGGTAGTGAATGCAGCCTGGGCAGGAGAAGTTAGAGACCACATCTCAGAATCCTAGGCTGGGCTCTGGGACTGTGTGACCTTGGCACAAAACACAAGTGGAGGAAGGCTGTCCAGAATAGAAGGGCCACTCTGGGCAGGGGGCAGTTGGGGAGGGCAGGCAGAGGTGCTGGAGCATGGTGTGGGATCTGCAGCTGCATGGCCTCCTGGGTCTTTGGGCTCTTTATGCTCCTACAGGGAAGAGAGGCATCAGGACCCTATTACCTGGATTTGGGTGGGCTACAGGTGAAAGCTGCCCCAGCTCTGAAGAAGCTGGGGGGAGTCCAGAGCAGATCTGGCCTGAAAAAAGAGTTCAGCCTGTTTTATTTTAAAAAGGGGATGGTAGGCTCTGCGGTGTAAATTATTTTGACCAGTGCAGGAAAAGACCCAGAATACAAGGCAGAGAGGGGGTGAGAATGGACAGTTGTGCAAGGGTGTAGCTTTGTGAAGTGAAGATGTGGGGCAGATATTTCACGGTTCCATGGGAGCCCATCACCGCCAGACTGCTGGTCTCAAAAGCACCCCCTCCGCTTCTGCTACTGAGTGGGCTGCTTTTTTTTTTATTGAGTGCTTGTTTCTGTAGTTTTTCAAGTACCAACTAATCTCTACTGAAATTGTTTTAATTATTATTTTTTAAAATTAAAGTGTAATTAATTTACAGTGTTGTGCCGATTTCTGCTCTACAGCAAAGTGGCACAGTCATAAATATTTTTTCTTTTTCTTTTTTTAAATATAAACTCTTTCTTTTTTTGGCCATGCTTTTGCATGTGAAAGTTTTAGGGCCAGGGATTGAACCTGCGCCACAGCGGTGACAATGCCAGATACTTAACCTGCTCTGCCAGTTTACTGAAAACTCCTGAAATTGTTCTAAAGCAGCTTTTCTTCCCCCCCCCCCCCCCGGTCTTAGTTTCTGCTTATCCCCTTGACTTCTGTCCTCTTGCTATTTCTTCCGAGCATCTTCACTGTTCTTTTTCTCTCCTCTCCCTTCCCCCTCTCCCCCCTCAGCTTCTTGGTCTTGGACCTTGAACATTATTCTCTGCTGGTTATGCTGCCCAGTCTAGATACACTGGGGCCTTTGAAGCAAGAGACTGACAGCATCTCCTATTTTCTCCTTTCTTTTCTTTATCGTCTAGATTTACTACAAGGCTAATGAAACTTCCACCAAAGGCCTCTCACTTGCATAAGCCCCTTACCAAGGCCCTGTGCCTAATTCTATACTCTTAATTTTGTATTAATTCAAAGTAGTAGCCCTGTATTTGTAGGATTCAGGCCCTGCAGAATCTGGATCTACTTTAGGTGTCCACCTTAGCTCTTAGCTCTAGGGTTGGTTGATTGACTTAATGACTCATTATGGGTCTCTTCCTTGGGCCCTGGATCTTTTAGCTTTGAGGGGCATGCAGGTTGTTTCCAATTACTCACAATTATAAACAGCGGCAGGGTAAACATCCTTTTAACGAAAGGCTTGCGGACATCCTTAATTATTTCCTTTGAATAAGTTCCTGGGCTTAGAATTGCTGGTTTAGAGAGGAGGAGGGTTTTTTTTTTTAGAAGTTTATTGCATTAAATCTTTTTTTTTTTTTTTTGGCCATGCCCACGGCATGTGAAATGTGGAAGTTCCCGGGCCAGGACTGACCCCTCCACAGCACAGTTGCAGCCTGTGCCCACAGCTGTGGCAATGCTAGATGCTTAACCTGCGGTGCCACAAGGGAACTTATGAGGAGGGGGGTTTTAAGGCATTTTCTCTGCATTTCCAAAGTGCCAATGGAGCTGAAGTGTGTACTTTAGAGAAATATATTAACTTACTCAGGCGCTGGTGTTTTGGAGTAATTTACCAGAGGAGCTGCTCCAGTTCATTGGAAGAACATAGCCACCTCCATGAGAGGGACTCAAAAAGAGATCGCAGAGAGTCAAGTTGGGGGGTGGGAGGTAAGTGACAGACTTACAGACGACAAATAATGAAACTCTGAAAGGAGAAGAAGGCAATGTTCACAAAGCCTTGTTTTGGTGTCTTTCTTCCTGAGCAGAAATTATTACTCTTTAGCTTCTTCATTCAATTTCAGTGGTTTAATAGGTTTACTTTGTGCTAATTAAACAGCTTTTTACAGAGGGAAGGATTAGTTGTGTGCAGGGTAAAGGAGGGAGCCCAGGTACCACAGTCAGCGAGGGCTCTGCAAGGGACAGAGTTAAGGGCCCCTCAGGTGCACATCTCAGAGTGTCTGCATGTGCTGTCAGTAGGACTAGGACTTCTTCCCTCATCCCATAACTGAGCATTCCTATCAGCTCTTATTTATTTGCTGCACGTGGAATTTCCTGGGACAGGGATCGAACCTGCTCCACTCAGTAGCCAGAGCCACAACAGTGACAATGCCAGAGCCTTAACCCGCTGAGCCACCAGGGATATCAGTTCTTTTTTAAACCAAAATTGTCACTGATAAGGGGCCATAGGTCTCTGTGTACTGAATGGGATGGCCTTGTTTTTCTGGGCACTGAGGACTGAGTCCTGCATCTGCTGTCATGTTGCATTGAAAACAGTCCCAGACCCATCCTCTCTGCAGGTGTTTGGCTTGAGTGGCCCCTCTGCCTCTGTGCTTTGGGCAGGGAGCTGCTCCCATGGCTAGGTGGACTTGAATATTCCAGACAGTGTAATAGATGTCATTTGTATCAGTTTGGATGCAGACATGCAAAGGACTCATTTTTTTTTTTTTTTTTTCCCAGAGGGCATCTGCCTTCCCAGAGCTAGCATATTTCTCCTAGACACCCCCACCCCTGGGTCTTCTTACCCCTTTGAACAATAGCAGGAGGTGCCAGGGAACATGGACAAAGCAGATTTCTGTTCCCTTCCCTTAGAGACGGACTGGTCCCTCAGCTGCAGGGCAGGCAACTGTAATACCCTGTGAGAGAAATAAATGCAGCCGGGCTGGCGTCCAGCCCCCAAAGTGGGTCTCTTTCACACCCTCCCCTCCCCTCCTTCCTCTCTGTCCCAGAAGCCTGGGAGTCCGAGGTGTCTGGGTGCGCTGGCTTCCTTTCTGGAGACGTGCTTCCTGCCCCATCTCCCGGGACACGTCAGGATGGCCGTGCTCAGGCACAGAGCAAGTGCTCGGAAATGGAAGAGGCGCCGGCGTTTTGCTTTGTTGAGGTTGTCAGAGCATCATTCAGGGAGGAACAGGAGGCCATTCAGAGCCAAGGGGAACGTAACATCCTCTGTTTGCGTGAAGATTGGGAATTAAAAGCACAAGCTAGCCGATTCCGCTGCCAGTGCAGTTGCCACGAGCCAGAGTGCTCTTTAAAAGTAATTACAACTGAATAAAATAAAATGAAAAATTCAGTTCTGCAGTCACACTAGCCACATTTCAGGTGCTCAATAGCCACGTGTGCCTCATGGCTACCGTATTGGACAAACATGCAAAACGTTTTCATCATCACTGAAAGTTCTACTGGACAGTGCTGGTTTGAAGCGATGACTTGTGTCTTAGATGGAGATCAAAAGGCAATATGAGAAAAAATTAACCCAAATGAGGGAGCTTAAATTAACTAAAAATTGGAGTTTCTGCGTGACTCAGTGGAAACGAACCTGAGTAGTATCCATGAGGATGCAGATTTGATCCATGGCCCCACTCATTGGATTAAGGATCTGGTCTTGCAGTGAGCTGTGGTGTAGGTCACAGAGGTGGTTCAGATCCTGCATTGCTGTGGCTGTGGTATAGGCCGGCAGCTGTAGCTCTGATTTGACCTCTAGCCTGGGAACTTCCATATGCTGTAGGTATGGCTGTAAAAAGGAAAACAAAAAAATAAGGAAAAAAAAAAACAACTAAGACTTAATAGTAGGCAGCCTCTTTTCATCCATCAACATTAGCATGCCTGCTCTGTGCTAAGGGCTGGGGATTCGAAAATGCAAAATGCACACTCACAGTCTGATGGGTGAGAAGATTGTGAGGGTCTAGTCTTGTGTGTCAGGCAGAAGTAAGATGTGGCTCCTGTGGGGGAGAGGCTTGTCTTGGGGCAGGCACGGGTATTCAGAAGGGCAGAGGAGAGCCCGTGCAGGTAGAACCTTCAGGAGGGAGACCCTGGGATCCTGGGCCCTGCTCCCCACCCACACCCTTCCAGTCTCTGTGAGGAGACACCCAGAAGTGGTGAAGGCAGCCAGGCCTTCTCATAAACCTCTGGTGACGTCTTTGCCAAATTCTTCTGTCCCAGACTCTCAGGGCGGGCTGTCTCTGCACTTCCCCATCTGGATTTTCTGAAAGTATCTTTTTTAGACCTTGCTCCTTGTTCTTACTGGCCCTGCAGAGCCCCCTTTCCCACAGCACTCAAGAAGGGAGGACACAGAGTTCCCTGGTGGCAGAGTGGGATAAGGATCCAGCATTGTCACTGCTGTGGCTCTGGTTGTAGCTGTGGCATGGGTTTGATCTCTGGTCTGGGGAGTTCTGCATGCTGCTAATGTGACCAGGAAAAGGGGAGGGATGACACGTGTATGAGGCTTGACTCGGAAAGTGTCCCTTGGGATTTCTAGGACTTTTCCCTGAAGATCTCAAGAAGCTGGTGAGGTGCTGTTTCCTGAGCTGGTGCTGAACACTGGTTGGGGCAGAGGCAGCTGTCTTGTTTGAGAGAGAACCTTCCAGGGCAAGCAGACATTCATCTCAGCCAGTTTCTAACAGTTGGGAGTGTGAGATTGTGAGGGGGCCAGCCTGCAGCCAGCTCTGGGTCCCCGGTGACCTGGTTAGGAAACGTCTCCTTTTGGTAACTCCCATTGTGATTTGTATGGGGAAAATGCCGTTTTCACATTTATTAAAAGCAGCCATGGTGTTTTTAGAAATCATTTGCTTTCAAAGGAGCAGCATGTAACTGTAAGAAATCAAAATGAATGAGCCCATCAGATAGTAATTGTTGGGCATCTACAAGAGGTCCAACACTTTCACAAGTGTCAGAGTCTCTAGCTGAATCTGTGGGACAATGTGGTGAGTGGTTTCCAGTTTCCCAGTTGGAGAACCAAGACTTAATGCCTTATCCAAGGTCGTCCCAGCCTCAGTGATTGATACACATTGCCTGGGGGCCTGTGTCAGTTTCATCCTCTTGTAAGCAGATGCTAAGACAGGTAGGAGTGAAAGGGAAGTATTAGGGTGGGGGGTAAGCCAGGGAAAGAACAGGTGGAGGAAACAGGATTGGGCAGGGCCAGCCTTAGATGCAGATCTGAATAAAATCTCAGCCAACCAGAGTTTCCTGGTTAGGAATCCAGTATTGTTACTGCTTTGGCTTAGGTTGGATCCCTAGCCTGGGATCTGTGCTGTAGGTGTGGCCAAAAAACAAACTAACTAACAAAAAAAAACCTCATTCAGCTCAATCAGGGACACCCTCCCCATCCTTTACCCCATGATCATAATCAGTCTCTGTGGCTGCCTGGGAAGAGCGTGGCCTTGACTTGATTGCCTCCAGGGAGCCCAGCTGGAGACTGTCAAGTGATGCTCCCTGGCTATCAGCAGGAGGTGGTGCACACCTCCGTGGCTGCCATGGAGCCCATTGTGTGTGAATCACTGTGTTAGGAAGTGTGAGTTGTGTTCCTCGGCCTGTCGTGGGACTGGGGTATCATCTGTGCCTTTACTCATCCCACTGTATCAGTGTGAGGAGCATAGGATTCTGGGCTGTTAGAATCAGCCCGAAGTCGACTCCTAGGGTGCATCTTCCTGACCTCAGGGAGGTCTCAGGTGAGGGGCAGAGGAGAAAGAAAGCTCTGCCTTACCTTAAGCTCTTGACCAGAGGGAGCAGCAGGACCTCAGAGCCCTGTGAACCAGAGTAGGTATGTTTTATGAGGACTTTTTTTTTTTTTTTTTTTTTAATGCCAGAGGGAGCCTTGGGAAGTTAAAGTGAATCCAAGACTGGGAAAAATCTAGTCTTTGAAACTACAGGCTCACTTGGACCCCAATTTCTGCTTTTTGGAAGGACAAAAAGGGCTTCTGCAGGGAGTTTAAGTTTGCAGTAGTAGCAACAATGTATTTATTGAGTGCTTAGCTCATGTGGAGTATTGTCCACATACTTCACATGTATTAGTGCACTTATGTTCTCTGTTGTTGCTTCAGCTGATTGTTGCTGTAGCCCCATTCACAGAGTGGAACACTGGGGCACAGAGCTGCATTTGTGACCTGTGGGGCAGGTTGCAGCAATGCTGGATCCTTAACCTACTGAGAGAGACCAGCATCCTCACAGACACTAGGTTGGGTTTGTAACCCACTGAGCCACAACGGGAACTCCTAGACTCTTGAATTCTTGACAGGCAAAGGTGCAGGCCCCAGCTCAACCACTCTGCTGCCGTGTGACTTGGGCAGACAGCACCTCTGTGCCTCAGTGTTGCTGTGGTGTAGGCCTGCGGCTGCAGCTCCAGTTTGACCCCTAGCTGGAGAACTTACATGAGCTGAGGGTGAGGCTGTAAAAAAAAAAAAAAAAAAGTTGAGTCTGGAAGTTCCTTTGTGGTGCAGCAGGTTAAAGATCTGGCATTGTCACTACAGCAGCTTGGACCCCTGCCATGGCTCGGGTTCATTTCCTGGCCTGGAAACTTCGATGTGCCAGGGGTGTGGCACAAAAAAAAAGAAGTTGAGTCTGAATTTGGGGCTTCCAGGCACTCAAGCATCTGTGTTGTGAGATTCTATCCTGTTTTCCTGAAAAAGTTCTGGAATCACAGCCAAGGGACCTTCCCTGTTAGACCCTTTACAGATGCTTATTCATGACCCACTGGCTACCTATGTCGAGATACTGGGGTTTTGCTCTCCAGAGATGCATGATCACTCAGGGCACAGAGATGCCTTGATTGTGCCAGGGGCGTTTGTAGGGCCTGCTCTCTCACTAGGTCTGTATTAAGATGCAAGTATCCTAGGAAAGAGGGGGCATGTTAGCATATTCCATGTATCCATCCTAACCTCCCTGGACTGCTTTCATTACCATCCCTCCATCTGCTCGGTTCAGTCCTTCTGGCTCCCGTGGCTTATTCAGGAAGGTCTGCTGGGAGAGTGGATGGGGAGGTAGTGGCCATGGTGGCCAGTGGCTGGGATTCACCCCTGGATTTGTAACATTATTAAGGAAACTATTATTATTATAGAAATTATAATTACAACAATATTATTATATAATAAAATTATTTATGAAAATATGTAATAGAATATTACAATTATTTATTATTATAAAATAATAACAATTCTTCCATTCCATACGGAATCAGAATTTCTGCACAAGTGGCCAACAATGTGCAAGTGAGGGTAATTTGTGTCCCCCAGATCTGAACATAAAAAACGTGAAATGAATGTCCTCCATCTCAGCTCATCCCTTAGAGCATTTAAGCCCAGGTGACCTCTCCCACCCGTTCTGGACTGTCCAGTGTTAAAATGCTACAATGCTCGCAGGTCTCAAAGTTGGCTGTGTCCTGGATACCCCAAAGGCCACACAGGGTCCTGATACCTCTTTTCCAGATTCTGCAGTGGGGTAGGGTTCTTCCTGGCTCGGCCTTCATTGTAACCCCTGGTTCCCCAGCAACAACCAAATCTTTGGTCTGTGCTGTAAAAGGGGGACTGCCAAGATGCACAAGTGGCCCTGCCTGCCTGGCTTAGCCCCCAGTGAGGAGCTGTCTGTTATTGGCAAGTTACTTCAGCTATTTGAGCCTCAATCCCTCCTCTGTAAAAGAAGACAATTTAATAAGTGTTGTCATTCATTACGTTGTGGGGGGGTTAAATGAGATGCTGTCTGCAGAACCTGGAACATAACATGCAGCACATAGTAAACCTTAGATAAATATGAGTAGCTATTTCTGATGTTACTTTGATGTTTGAAACAAATAGTCATCTTCATCCTGACTTTAGACACTAAAAGTTTACTTTTAGTACATGTGTTGATTCATTCATTCATGAAATTTGAATGTCAGCATTCAATACAGAAATGAATGAAAGAGTCTTGTGTAAGACACTATTAGATGTGGTCTCTAAAATTTTGGTCATGCTGTATGTACATAAATCTGCATTTCTTTGTATTCATGTATATGTCTGTTTGCTTCCAAAAAAGGATCTGAGATGACTAATTGGAACCCTGTGGGATTGTAAATCCTAGAGTTATAAAAATCCTAATTTTTTTTTTTTCTTTTTAGGGCCACACCCACAGCATATGGAAACCCCCAGCCTAAGGCTCGAATAGGAGCTATAGCTGCCAGCCTATGTCTCAGCTACAGCAATGCTAGATCTGAGCTATGTCTGTGACCTATACCACAGCTCAACAGCAGTGCCAGATCCTTAACCCACTGAGCAGGGCTAGAGATCGAATCTGCATCCTCATAGATACTAGTCAGAACCACAATGGGAACTACTAAAAAAATTTTATAGTTGATTTATGAGTTTCAAGTGTACAACATAGTGGTTCAATATTTTTATGCAATTATACTCCATTTAAAGTTATAAAATATTGACTGTATTCCCTGTGCTGTGCTGTACAGTATATGCTTGTAGTGTATTTATTTTATACACAGTAGTTTGTACCTCTTAATCTGCTCCCTGTCTAACCCCTCCCTCCTTCCCTCTCCCTCCTGGTAACAGCTGTTTCGTTCTCTGCATCTGTGAGACTGTTTCTGTTATATTCACTCACTGGTTTTATTCACTCATTGGTTTTATTTTTTAGATTCCACATTTAAGTGATAACATACAGTATTTGTCTTTCTCTGACTTATGTCACTAAGCATAATGCCCTTCAGGTCCTCCATGCACTTGCAAATGGTATTATTTCATTCTTTGTTTATGCCCGAGTAATATTCCATTGTATATTTGTATCCATATATACAAGGATTTGGTGTGGTGTGGTTTTGATCCTCTCATATGTTAATAGACACTTAGGTTGCTTTCATGTCTTGGCTGTTGTAAATAGTGCTGCATTGAACATTGGGTTGCACATATCTTCTTCAAATTGGTGTTTTTGTTTTCTAGGAGTGAAATTGCTGGGTCATATGGGAGTTCTATTTTTAGTTTTTTGAGGAAACTCTATACTATTTTCCACAGTGTCTGCACCAACTTACATTCCCACAACTGGTGTACAAGGCTTCCCTTTTCTCCACATCCTCACCGACCTTGGTTATTTGTGGCCTTTTTGACGATGGCCATCCTGACAGGTGTGAGGGAAATCCTAGCATTTTGCATGCCTCTTCCTTCTCTCAGAGAGCAGGAGGGAGGTCACTTCCATTCTGGGAAGCTCTGGCCTGACATCTGGGACATAAGTCCACACTTCTAAGGTGCTGATGACATTTTAGAAAAAGTAAATGTAAAGTTATTGACTTATTTTTCTTGGAGAAGAAAATTTTGCCCAGAAACCAAGAGAAAGACTAAAAGAATCAGACCTCTCAGAGTTCTCTTGGAGCTTGCTCTGCTTCTTGGATTTTTTTTTTTTTTTGTCTTTTTAGGGCCACACCTGCAAGATGTGGAGGTTCCCAGGCTAGGGGTCTAGTTGGAGCTGTAGCCGCTGGCCTACGCCACAGCCAGAACCATGCCAGATCTGAGCTGTGTCTGCGACCTACACCACAGCTCATGGCAACACTGGATCCTTAACCCACTGAGCGAGGCCAGGGATCGAACCAGCAACCTCACGGTTCCTAGTCGGATTCATTTCTGCTGCACCATGATGGGAACTCCTGCCTCTTGGATTTTAATGTTTACTTGGTGCTCTCAGATGGGGAAGGAAAACCTCAACTCTTTGCTGTGCTTCCTTCTCCAGCTGCATCTACTGGGATCTGAGCCCTGAGCCAGAGCAGCAGTTTCTAAGGACCCTTTTACTCCCTTGTAGAATGGGCGGGGGGGGGGGGGGGGGCGCTAATACCTCTCCAGGGTGGGACCCTGCCTGTGCCTCTGTTCTTTCCCAGTTGGGCATGGAACACCACCTGTTTCCTTCTCTCGGAGTGAAGGACTTGGTGTGATCAGGTGGCTTTCCTGGCACTGACTTGCCGTCTGTGCAGGTCTCGGCTGCGTTTTGCCCAGTAAGGGATGTGGAGGGATTCCTGGGGTTTTCCTGAGGTGTGGTGGACACGCAGTGATTGAATTCCACTCCTGTGACCAAAATGTGGGTCCCTGAGGAAGTTTTGGTTTGGGGATCAAATGCATGAAAGCAAACCCAATGGGTTTAAGGTTTCTAATCTCCAGTTGCTGTCTTGGATCTGACTGTAATTTCGCCCTGTGGAATCACTGCTGTGGTATTTGTGGGGAAGGAGGGAGCCTCTGGGGGTGATGTTGGCCTTCCCCAGGGAGGTAGCTGTGGTCCAAACCTTTTCTGCCACCTGCTCTCTTGGGAAGTGACCCAGGGTTGCGCTCAGGAGGTGCGGGATGGGTTCAGAGCAGGTTGGGGGCCCAGATTGGAGCCTCAGTGACCAGCTTCCATACAAAGGTCAACCAAGGAAGTGGCTGTGTTGGAAAAAATGAAGGGCATTTAAATTGCCACTGTAGGAGGAAGTTGTGTGGGTGTGTGTGTGTGGGGGGGGGGGGCGGCAGTTACAGGAAACGGCATGCCCTTGAACACGAATGCCTTGGGTTCAAATCCCAGCTCTGCTACTTACCAGCCTTGTCACTCCCCATCTTTGATTAAAATGCACACTAGCAGCTGCCGATAGGATTGCCTCAAGCAGGAAATCATTCATCTCCTGAGCATAACTGGACTGGCAGACAAACAGATGGGCCCACTTTCCCAAATAGGTGTCTGAACTGCTCAGTAAGAGAGACTAACCCCTGGGCAGGCAGCTCCATGCTGCAATGGGAACATTTTAGGAAAGCAAGAAGGCAATCGAAATTCATCCTGATGGGGAAGAGAAGGACTGCCTTTAAGTTCCAACCCTCTTGTCTGTCTTTTGGGGATAAAACTTCTAGGTTTTAATCTCGGGCCACCTGCAGAGACTCACTTGCCTTTTCCAAAGTTACGTGTGAGCTGTTGGCAACAGAGAGGATGCTTCCACCTTTCTGGCTGACAGGAGAGTGGGCTCTGCACCTGACTATCTGGTTGCGGGCTGCGCTTGGTGTCTTTACCATGCTTTTGGGGGCTCTGACCACCTACTTCTCCATCTGTAAAGTGGGGATAATATTGGTGCCACCTAGGCTTGCCCTGATGATTAAACACAGTTCTGCACAGAGGGAGCCTAGCCCAGCACCTGTGTGCCCCAAGTGCTCCCTCTGGGCTGGTTGTCCTTGTAACTAGTAACCAGAGTTCTGAGTTAAGGAGGAGACCCTAAAATGTCCTAAAAGTTTGCACATCATTAACTGGGGATGGGACAGGAGGAGAGCCTCCCTTCTCAGGGCCATCTCTCTGTGCTGGCTGCAGATGAACGTGGTCATTTGTAATTGGTGTAGGTGGTTCTACAACACTTCTTAGATTATAAGTCTCCTGGAGAGCTTGTTAAAATGCACGTTCTGATTTAACAGGCCTGAGATTCTGCGGTCCCATCAAGCTCCCACGTGTTTTCCATGCTGCTGCTCTGATGGACCACACGTGAAGTAGTAGCCAGCAAAGGTCAGCATCAGCCTGGTGATTTATCATTGGGGCTGCTCAGTTCCTTTTGATGGTAACGGTGCAGAGGAAAGAAACATCTCGTTGTCTTGTCAAGAGTGCCAGGAAAAATGTTGGGGGATGTTTGAAGTGGCTGGGACGTGTCTCTATAACTCAGAACAAGAGAAAGAGCAGGCGGTATCTTTTCCACGGCATGCCCTGGACTCTGGGCCATTTCCCTGTCTCTGGGGATCAACCTGGTGAAGAGCCAGCTGAATTAACTTCAGAAGAGGCGAGCTCATCAGCTGGCCTCTGGAACAGTCTTGCTGGCCAGCAGCCTAGGTAAAGAGCAGCGCCAGGCTGCGGAGGAAGCCACGATGTTCTGTAAACAGAGATGCAAGCTCGTCCTCCAACATGCCACCCTGTGAGTGTCATGCACATGTGTGTGCATGCACCCCCTTTTCTCTTGCTTCATTTCCAATTACACGGGGTTGGGGGGGAAACCCTTCTCCTCTGAGCAGCGGATGAAGAGTTTGAACCGGACAGTTGTTCTCTGTGCTTGATCAGCCATTGTTATTAGAAACCTTGAATCCCTCAGACTTGGAAGGACAACATAATTCAGCAGGTCCCTTCTCCACTTCAAATCTTTAAAAAAAATTTTTTTTGGCTACACTCTAGGCATTTGGAAGTTCCTGGGGTGAGGATCAAACCTGCGCCACAGGTTAGGGGCCAGAACCCTAACCTGCTGAGCCACCAGGGATCTCCTCTTTCTCCATGTGTGATTTTAAAATAAATTCCTGTCTTTCTCTGTCTCAGCTCTCGGCTGGGAGACGTATCACTGGCATTTAAGCTCTCCAGGGTCCTGCCTGCTTGACTGCCTGTGTGTCTGTACCGAGAAGTCTGGAGCAGTGGCACTCTGTGAAAGGCAAAGGTTTCCAGTGCCAATTTGGGGGACATGCTAGAGAGGCAGGCCATTGTGTCTTGCAGCCACTTCCCTTTCTTTATATGTGAATTCTCCCCCTTGTCTGGTGCTTGTGATTTTTTTTTTAATGGTATGAATTACAAGTGGCATTTATTCGTGGTGCTGATATAAATTTGGAGTTGGTGGGAATTGCTGGACCCAGCCCCGTCCCACAGGCGGAGGAGGCATTTTATGTTCCCCAGCTCCTCCAGCCTGCCTTGTGGAAGGCGGTGGGGGTTTCAGCCCTGGAGGGATGTCAGACTGCTAATTCTTCTCACCTGTGCAAACAAGTGGCGCTGGGGAGAGCCACCCTGGGCTCAGCCCCAGAAGCGAGGGGGGGAAATCAATCCTTTTATGTGGCTTTCTTCTTACTGGAGTTTCATTTGGTGTGTCATCCTGCATTTGCGTGAGAGCAGCCACGGGCTGCCAAACTGCCCTCGTGTGGGTGATGGAGGCAGTGTGGGCTGCTTGGGAAAGTGCTTGCTTCTCCTTGAGGTGTCTGCAGCCGTGGTCCATTGTGGGGAGGCTGGAGCTGCCTGGGGCACACCTGGGGGGGCCAGATCCCTAGGTGTTACTGAGGGGCAGTGAGCAACTTGGGGGGTGTCCTCCCTTTTGGGGGCCTGCTCCTGTCAGAGCCTAGTAGCATGGTGTGATTTGACTCCTCACAGAATCCAATACTGACTCTAAGACTGACCTAGAATGAAAAGCTCCAGCCAGGAGCCCCTTCCTCTTCTGGGGATTGGAGGGTAGGCTCTGGGGCCGTGGGAATGAAGATGGGATCCACCTGCCTTCTTGTGAACCTGACACCATGTCTCTGAGCCAGAGCAGGGGGTGTCCCCTGGGGGTTCTGCCAGCCTTTGCTGAAGGCCAGTCTGAGAGTTTTGGACCTCTGCTCTCTGATCTGGAGACCTCCACCCTTTTGCTCAGCCAGAGTGTTGGTGGGGAGCAGCATCATTCTAAGGCCAGGGTCAGGGTGAATATTTGAGATCTCAGGTGCTTTCAGGACAAAGTGAGGGAAGCCTGCATCAGCTTTCTTCAGCCCCAGGTGTTTAGGGTCCTTCTAACCTTTGCTAGACACCTTTTCTAGAGATGTGTGACACACAATGCTTTCCATTCCGAGGCAAGTGGGAGATGTTTTCTTTTATAACATGTCCCGTACCGTGGGGATGTGAATAACATCTCCTGTCCAGGATGCTGGAGATACAGGGAAGCTCAGGTTCCCTTGAATAGTGGCTTGGCATTGTCTGCCCTTTAAACATCAGTGTGGATTTATTTTTTATTTTTACTTTTTTTGCTCCTTAGGGCTGCACCCATACATGACATATGGAAGTTTCCAAGCTAGGGGTTGAATCAGAGCTATAGCTTCCAGCCTATACCACAGCCACAACAATGCAGGATCCTTAACCCTCTGAGCAGGGCCAGGGATCGAACCCGCATCCTTGTGGATCCTCGTTGGGTTCGTTAACTGCTGAGCAATGAAGGGTACTCCCACAGTGTGGATTTTATTTAATGTTTCACTATGCCAGTCCTTGTAGCTCATTACCAAGCGCACTTGACTGGGGGGGTTAGTATTCTTTTGCTATTGCCTACTTTCCAGAACAGTGCATCCAACTGTAGGGCAGAAATGTTTTTGTAACATCTGGAGGGGAACTTGTGCCACGCCCGCATGTTCTGTACCAAATGTGTCTCTCTGTCTTTTTGACATGTTTGCTCCTTTCTGCCAGCAGATCAGGGCCCTGCTGGGGACGGCTCATCCCAGGGGCAGCTTTTCCGTTCAAGGTGACGGTGCAGAGCCAAGTTCTTACCCTGCTGGTAGACAAACTATTCTGTCTCCCATTTGCGTTGGGATACAGCAGGCAGTTTTTAATTTCCACATGGCTGCTACCTCTTTCCTCTTACCCCTAAATGGTGGGGAGGAGCACACAAGAGAAGTGACATTTTAAAATTTCTTTTCTAAAATGTATTCATTATGGAACATGATGGAGGATAATGTGAGAAAAAGAATGTATATATATATATGTGTGTGTGTGTGTGAGAGAGAGAGAGAGACTGGGTCACTTTGCTGTACAGTAGAAAATTGATCGAACATTGTAAACCAACTATAATGGAAAAAAATCATTAATTAAAAATAAGTAAAATTTATTCATTAAAGCTTTAAAAAAATTTTACACTTCCAGAAAAGTCATATATATATGTAAAGGGAATGAAATTTTCACAAATTTGTGTAAACACTACTCAGGTTGGAAAATAGAACATTTTAAGCACCTCCCTCCAGAAGTCCTTCTCACTGGTTACAGACTCCTTCCTCTGCCCCAGAGGTAACCGTGGTGCTGACCTCTAACCCAGTTAAATTTTACCTGCTTCACTTTCAGCCAGTGAGTGTCCCTGATGGCTCTTGCTTTGTGAGACTCAGCCTCAAGGTTGCAGGTGAATGTTCATTGATTTTCATTGCTGTGGAGAATTCTCTTTCTACACCACAGTTTACTTAAGACTTCTGAAATTGATGCATCTTTGGGTTCCTTCTAGTTTGGGGCCATTACCTACCCAGCTGTGAACATTGCATGTGTGTCTCCTGTAGACATATGTGTACATGTCTGCTGGTTGTGTGCCTAGGTAGGAGATTGCTGGGTCGGCACTTGTTGAGCTTTCTTAGGAACTGTCGAGTAGTTTTGCAAAGCAGTCGTGATGGTTTATACTCTCCCACCCTGAGTGGGGGTGAGGGGCCCAGGTGCTCCATATCCTTGTCAACACTTGGCGTTTTCAGTCTTTCTGGTTTTAGCCTTCTTGTTGGTATGAAATAGGATGTCATTTGGATTTCTCTGATAATGCACAGGGTTGAGGATCTTTTCAATTTTTTTTTCAAGTTTTCTTGTTTTTATTTTTTATGATGATTTTTATTTTTTCCATTATAGCTGGTTACACTGTTCTGTCAATTTTCTACTGCACAGCAAAGTGACCAATTCATGCATACATACATACATTCTTTTTTTCTCACATTATAATCTCCATCACAAGTGACCAGACATAGTTCCCAGTGCTATTCAGCAGGATCCCATTACTTATCCATTCCAAAGTCAATAGTTTGCATCTATTAGCCCCAAATCCCCTATCCATCCCACTCCTTCCCCCTCCCCCTTGGCAACCACAAGTCTGTTCTCCATGTCCATGATTTTCTCTTCTGTGGAAAGGTTCATTTGTGCCATATATTAGATTCCAGCTATAAGTGATACCATATGGTATTTGTCTCTTTCTGACTTTCTTCACTCAGTGTGAGAGTCTCTAGTTCCATCCATATTGCTGCAAATGGCATTAGTTTGTTCTTTCTTATGGCTGACTAGTATTCCATTGTGTGTATATACCACATCTTAATCCAGTCATCTGTCAGTGGTCATTTGGGTTGTTTCCACATCTTGGCTATTGTGAATAGAGCTGCAATGAACATGCGGGTGCATGCGTCTTTTTCCAGGAAAGTTTTGTCTGAATATATGCGCAAGAGTGAGATTGCTGGGTCATATGGTAGTTCTATGTATAGTTTTATAAGGTACCTCCATACTGTTTTCCATGATGGTTGTATCAATTTACATTCCCACCGACAGTGTAGGAGGGTTCCCTTTTCTCCACACCCACTCCAGCATTTGTTATTTGTGGGCTTATTAATGATGGCCATTCTGAATGATGAGTGGTATCTCATAGTAGTTGTGATTTGCATTCCTCTGATAATCAGTGATGTTGAACATTTTTTCATGTGCTTGTTGACCATCTATCTTCTTTGGAGAAAAGTCTATTCAGGTCTTTTGCCAGTTTTTCCACTGAGTTGTTGGCTTTTTGCTGTTGAGTTGTATAAGTCATTTGTATATTTTAGAGATTAAGCCCTTGTCACTTGCATCATTTGAAACTGTTTTCTCCCATTCTGTAAGTTGTCTTTTTTTTTTATGGTTTCCTTTGCTGTGCAAAAGCTTTGTCAGTTTGATGGGGTCCCATTGGTTTATTTTTGCTTTTATTTCTGTTGTTTTGGGAGACTAACCTGAGAAAACATTTGTAAGGTTGATGTCAGAGAATGTTTTGCCTGTGTTTTCTTCTAGGAGTTTGGTGTCTTGTTTTATATTTAAGTCTTTAAGCCATTTTTGAGTTTTATTCTTGTGCATGGTGTGAGGGTGTGTTCCAGTTTTCATTGGTTTACAAGCAGCTTGTCCAGTTTTCCCAGCACCACTTACTGAAAAGACTGTCTTTTTCCCATTTTATATTCTTGCCTCCTTTGTTGAAGATTAATTGACCGTAGGGGTGTGGGTTTATTTCTGGGTTCTCTTTTCTGTTCCATTGTTCTGTATGTCTGTTTTGGTACCAGTACCACACTGTCTTGATTACTGTGGCTTTGTAATAGTGCCTAAAGTCTGGGAGAGTTATGCTTCCTGCTTGGTTTTTGTCCCTCAGCATTGCTTTGGGAATTCTCAGTCTTGTGTGGTTCCATATAAATTTTTGGATTGTTTGTTTTAGTTCTGTGAAAAATGTCATGGGTAATTTGGTAGGGATTGCATGGAATCTGTAGATTGCTTTGGGTAGTTTGGCCATTTTTATAGTATTAATTTTTCCAACCCAGGAGCATGGAATATCTTTCCATTTCTTTGAATCCTCTTTAATTTCCTTGATGAATGTTTCATAGTTCTCAGCATATAAGTCTTTCACCCCCTTG
This sequence comes from Phacochoerus africanus, assembly GCF_016906955.1. Classification (NCBI taxonomy): domain Eukaryota; kingdom Metazoa; phylum Chordata; class Mammalia; order Artiodactyla; family Suidae; genus Phacochoerus; species Phacochoerus africanus. The sequence goes on from NC_062544.1 coordinate 102,715,145, forward strand.
GTCAAATTTATTCCCAGGTATTTGATTTTTTGGGGGTGCAATTTAAAAGTATTGTATTTTTGTATTCCTTTTCTAATGTTTCATTGTTAGTATACAGAAATGCGACTGATTGCTGTATGTTAATCTTATATCCTGCTACTTTGCTGAATTTGTTGATCAGTTCGAGCAGTTTTTGGGTCAAGGCCTTTGAGTTTTCTATAGTATCATGTCATCTGCATACAGTGACAATTTTACCTCTTATCTTGCAATTTGGATACCTTTTATTTCTTTTGTTTGTCTGATTGCTGTGGCTGGGACTTCCAGTGCTATGTTGAATAACAGTGGTGGGAGTGGGCATCCTTGTCTTGTTCCAGATTTTAATGGGAAGGCTTTCAGCTTTTCTCCATTGAGTATTATATTTGCTGTGGGTTTGTCATAAATGGCTTTTATTATGTTAAGGTACGTTCACTCTATACCCACTTATGTAAGAGTTTTGAAAATGAAAGGATGTTGGACTTTGTCAAATGCTTTTTCTGCATCTATTGAGATGATCATGTGGTGGCTGACTTTTCTTTTGTTAATGTGGTATATGACATTGATTGTTCATTTATTGGCCATTTGATTATTGTCCTCCATCAAGTATCTGTTTAAGTATTTGGTCTATTATTCTGTTGGTTTGTCTATATTTTCATCTTTTATTTGTGGGAGTTCTTTATACATTCTGGATAGGAACCTTTTTTTGATTTTATGTGTTGCCAGCCAGACTCAGATTTTCTCCAGGCACATTAGAAGCCTAACAGGTTGACTATAGGAGGCCCTCCCTTCTGGCCTCCAGCACTGTGAAATCCTGGGGTATGTTTTCCTAGTCAGCATTCAGGCGACACATCCATGGCTGGGTGACTATTTAACCATTGGCTTCCCCTTTCCTGGTAGTACATTGTGACTGAATTCCCTTTCTTCTTGATGTGCAGGGTCCTTGTGGGTGCACCAAAGGCAGATTCCAAGTACAGCACTTCAGTGAAGTCCCCTGGGGCTGTGTTTAAGTGCCGAGTCCACACCAACCCTGACCGAAGATGCACTGAACTGGATATGGCTCGAGGTGGGTGGATGTTCACTGCCAGTATGGAAATGGGTAACACACCCTCACACATTACCTTTTGTACCCTGATCACTCATTCACATTTCATCCTTCCATCCCTCCCTTCCTACCATCCATTTGTCCATCTACCCATCCATTTATGACATATTGAGTACCTGTTACTTCCTCAGCACAGGATATACCAAAGACCCTACTATCCAGGACCTTATCATTAGTAGGCAAAGGAGATGTTAACAGATTAATAAGTGTGAGAAGATCAGAGGGGAGGTGAGTGTTTGATCTAATCTAGATTGGAAGGTCCTAGGTAGGGAAGTGACCTTCACACGTAATTGGAAAGATGGGCAGCAGTTAGCTGGGCAGGTACAGGTGGAAGAATCTCCATTTGGAGGAAATTTTGTGCCATTTTAAAATTCAGAGTGAGGACAGTGTGGCTTGAGTGATGAGCAGGGGAGAAGTGTGGAAGCAGAGGAGGTTGGCGAGCTGGACCACACCGGGCCCCACAGGCTGGGGTAAGGTGTTGGGATTCTCTTCTATATACAAGGGTCGGAGGAGGCCATTAAAAGCAATGTTAGGTTTTATGTTTTAAGTGGGGAAAGATATGATTGAGGGATGTTTTTAAAAGCCCATTGTGGTCTGGTGGAAAATACATCATCTTTGGAATTGAGTAGATCTCTGGGTTCAGAGCCCAGCTCTGCCAGTTACTTAACAGGGAATATCCCTTAGTCTCTTTGGCCTTAGTTTCCTCACCTATAAAATGAGAAGGAAGGTAGCTACCTCACAAGGGTTACCTTGAGAAGATCAATGAGACAGTAGAGGTGATTACACAGAATTGTGCTTGGCACATAGCAGGTACTCAATAAGTAGGAGCTATTTTATCATAATCATCACTTTTAAGTCCTCACTTTCTCCAAAACCATTTCCCAACAAGATCTTCTACTATTTTTTTAGATAAAGAATTTTCATGATATGTTTTAGCAGGAAAGGAGAGATATCCATGGTGTTCTCTAGTGCTACTCAGAATGACTGGATTGCAAGCTATTTGTTACTGGTACTTAACAATTTAAGTAGCTTACTTCATAACATTACATCAATGCACAGCTCCTTTACAGAGAAAGTCTTGTTAGGAAAAAAAATTGGCTGAATTAAACGGTATACGTGGTGATGGAATCAACTTATATTTTCTTAAAGTTCCTTATTTATGGGCTGGCAATAAATACTTCGGTTTTAAGCTGCCCTTGGAAAAGCAGACAGCAGAATAGCATTCTTCAATCCAAGTCTGGGTTTTCTTTTTCCTTCAGGGAAGAATCGGGGCATGTCCTGTGGAAAGACCTGCCGGGAAGACCGAGATGATGAATGGATGGGGGTGAGCCTGGCCCGGCAGCCCAAGGCTGATGGCCAAGTGCTGGTAAGGCCTCCTGGGAGTGCCAGGGGGAGGGGGTGTGTGGCACCCAGGAAATGAATGACCTTGACCCCTTAGGAAAGCTAGATGGCATGGCCGCCAGGGCATGACTTTGAGGTGGTCTCTTGTGGACTACTGCTTGGACAAATGATTCATCTTTCTCTTGTCTTCATCTGTCCAATGTTAATAATGTCTGTCCAAGAATGCTGAGATGTGGTTATTGAAAAATGACAAAATGTTTGTGAAAAGTGCTTTGTAAATCTCATTCATTACATAAATGTTTTCTTGTGGGTGTCTTTTTAAATTGAGGTAATTTACATAAAAGGCACAGACCTTAAGATGACAGTTTGGATTTTTGATATTGATGACTTATGTGACCATCAACCCATCAGGAGAGAGGATACGTCTGTCATCCCAGAAAGTTCTTTTGTGTTCCTTTCTAGCCAGCTTCTTCCATGTCAAGGCAGTCACTGTTAGGATTTGTATTACCAGGGGTTACTTCTGCTTTTTCTAGGAATTCATATAAATGGAATCATAAAGTGTGTGCTCTTTTGTGTAAGACTTTTTTTCCCCACTCAGCATAATACTTGTGAGGATAATCTATGTTTTGTGTGTCATTACATCATTCCTATGCGTTCCTACACAGCATTCTACTTTAGGGAATATGTACACATTGTTTTAAAATAGTCATGCATTCCCCAAGTGCATCTAATATATTCAGATCCATTAGTTGAGGGAGATAGAAGCAAAGAAAAAGAAGTCTTAGAGTTCCCATTGTAGCTCAGTGGGTTAAGAACCTGACATAGTGTCCATGAGGGTGCAGGTTCAGTCCCTGGCCTCACTCAATGGGTTAAGGATCCACTATTGCTGTAAGCTGTGGTATAGGTTGCAGATGTGGCTTGGATCTGTTATGGTTGTGGCTATGGCTGGCAGAACTTCCACATGCTATTACTGTGGCCATTAAAAAAAAAAAAAAAAAAAACGGAGATGGGGTTAAGATGGCAGAATAGAAGGACTGGAGCTCAACTTCTCTCCTACAAACACAACAAAATTTACAACCAAATGCTGAGCAATATTCAGCCAAATGGACTGAAGATATCCTACTCCAGAAGACAAAGAGGGGGCCACATCAAGAGGAGGGGCGATTATGTGATATAAGCAACCCCATACCTCCTGGGTGGGAAGCCCCACAGACTGGAAAGTAACTGTATCACAGAGACTCACCTACAGGAGTGAGAGTTCTGAGCCCCACATCAAACCCCCATGTGTGGGGATCTGGCACTGGGAGAAAGAGCCCCCAGAGCATCTGGTGTGGAAGACCAGTGGGGCTTGTGTGCAGGAGCTCCACGGGACTGGGGGAAATGGAGACCCCATTCTTAAAAGGCACACACAGACTTTCATGTGCTCTGGGTCCCAGGGCAAAGCAAAGTCTCCATAGGAATCTGGGTCAAACCTGACTACATTTCTTGGAGGACCTCCTGGGAAAACAGGGGTGAATGTGGCTTTTTGTGGGGGAAGGACATTGGAAGCAAAGCTCTTAGGAATATTCAGCAGTGTGCCTTTCTCTAGAGAAGCCCCAGGGCAAACAACAATCCAGGTGAGATCATAGCCCTGCCCATCAGTAAACAGCCTGCCTAAAGAACCCCTAGGTACACAGCCAGCTCTAATCTCACCCAGAGACAAAGCCCCAGCCACCAGAGGGATAGGAATTGGCTCCACCTACCAGTGGGCAGGCATCAGTCCCTCCCAACAGGAAGCTTACAGCAAGCTCCCATACAGACTTTAGCCACAAGGGGGGCAGACACCAGAAGTAAGAGAGGCTACAACTCTATTTTCTATAAAAAGGTCACCACACCAAAAACCTATAAAAATGAAAAGACAGAGAACTATAACTCAGATGAGAGAGAAAGGAAAACCCCCAGAAAATCAGCTAAGTGATCAGGAGATTCTCAGCCTCTGGGAAAAAGACTTTAGACTATTGATACTGAAGATGATGCAAGACATTAGACATAAACTGGAGGCCAAGATGGATAATTTACAGGAAACACTGAGCAAAGAGATAGAAGATATAAAACTTAAACAAGAAGAGATGCAAAATACAATAACTGAAATAAAAAATTCATTAGAAGGAGCTAACAGCAGAATACAGGAGGCAGAAGAACAAATAAGCGAGGTGGAAGACAGATTAGTGGAAGTTATAGACGTGGAACAGAAAAGAGAAAAAAGATTGAAAACAAATGAGAGTCTCAGAGAACTCTGGGACAACATTAAATGCACCAACATCCGTATTATAGGGGTGCCAGAAGGAGAAGAGAGAGAGAAAGGGACAGAAAAAATATTCCAAGAGATAATAGCCAAAAACTTCCCTAACATGGGAAAGGAACCACTCACTTAAATCCATATAAAATAAACCCAAGGAGGAATACATCAAGACACATATTAATCAAACTGACCAAAATTAAAGACAAAGAGAAAATCTTGAAAGCAGCTAGGGAAAAGAAACAAATAACATACAAGGGAACCCCGATAAGGTTATCGGCAGATTTTTCAGCAGAAACTCTGCAGGCCAGAAGGGAGTGGCATGATATATTTAACATGATAAAAGGAAAAAACCTCCAACCAAGATTACTTTACCCAGCAAGGCTCTCATTCAGATTGGAAGGAGAAATCGAAAGCTTGACAGATAAGCAAAAGCTAAGAGAATTCAGCAACACTAAACCAGCTTTACAACAAATACTAAGGGAACTTCTCTAGGCAGAAAAGAAAAGGCCACAACCAGAAACAAAAATTCCACAAATGACAAGGCTCACCAGTAAAGGTATGTATACAGTAAAGATATGAAGTCATCCATGCACAATTATGCCACCAAAATCAGAAATGGTGAGAAGAGGAGGGTAAAAATGCAGGACACTGGAGATGCACTTGCAATTAAGAGACCAACAACTTAAAACAATCTCGTATGTATATAGACTCTTGTATCAAAACTTTAGAATAACTGCAAACCAAAAATGTACAATTGATACAGAAACAAATAAGAAAAATCAACTCAGGGAGTTCCCGTTGTGGCACAGTGGAAAGAAATCCAACTAGGAACCATGAGGTTTTGGGTTTGATCCCTGGCCTCGCTCAGTGAATGAAGGATCCGGCGTTGCCATGGGCTGTGGCATAGGTCACAGACACGGCTTGGATCTGGTGTTGTTTTGTCTGTGGCTGGCAGCTCTATCTCCGATCAGACTCCTATGCTGGTTACCTCCATATGCCATGGGTGTGGCCCTCAAGAGACAAAAAGACAAAAACAAAACAAAACAAAACAAAAACCAAAACAGCAAAAACAAAGCCAAAGCAATTAATAAAATCGCAATAAGAACATATATATCAATAATTACCTTAAATGTTAATGGACTAAATGCCCCAACTAAAAGACATAGACTGGCTGAATGGATACAAAAACAAGACCCACATATATGCTGTCTTCAAGAGACCCATTTCACTTCTAGGGACACATATAAATTGTATGTGAGAGGATGGAAGAAAATATTCCATGCAAACGGGAATCAAAAGAAAGCTGGAGTAGCAATACTCATATCAGACAAAATAGACTTTAAAATGAATATTTTAAGGGACAAGGGACATGATACTATACCTAGAGAATCCTAAAGCCTCTACCAGAAAACTGTTAGATCTCATAAATGAATTTGGCAAAGTCGCAGGATACAAAATTAATACACAGAAATCAACTGCATTTCTATATACTAACAATGAAAGATCAGGAAGAGAAATTAGGGAAGCAATCCTGTTTACCATTACATCCAAAAGAATAAAATACCTAGGAGTAAACCTACCTAAAGAGACAAAAAAAAAAAAAAAAAAAAAGACCTGTACTCTGAAAACTATAAGCCACTGATGAAAGAAATCAAAGATGACACAAAGAGATGGAAAGACATACCATGCTCGTGGATTGGAAGAGTCAGTATTATCAAAATGACTATACCACCCAAGGCAATCTACAGATTCAATGCAATCCCTATCAAATTACCAAGGACGTTTTTAACAGAACTAGAACAAATATTTTAAAGTTGTTTGGAAGCACAAAATACCCAAAATAGCCAAAGATATCCTGACAAAGAAAAATAGAGCTGGAGGAATCAGGCACCCTGACTTCAGACTATTACTACAAAGCAACAGTCATCAAAACCGTATGGTACTGGCACAAAGACAGAAATATAGATCAGTGGACAGGAGAGAAAGCCCAGAATTAAACCCACACACCTATAGCCAATTAATCCATGACAAAGGAGGCAAGAATATACAATGGAGAAAGGACAGCTTGTTCAGTAAGTGGTGCTGGGAAAACTGGACAGCCACATGGAAAAGAATGAAATTAGAACACTCCCTAACACCATACACAAAAAGAAACTCCAAATGGATTAAAGACCTAGATACAAGACCAGACGCTATCAAACTCTTAGAGGAAAACATAGGCCTAACACTCTCTGACATAAACGACAGCAACATCTTCTAAGATCCACCTCTTAGAGTATTGACAACAAAAACAAAAATAAACAAATGGGACCTAATCAAACTTCAAAGTTTCTGCACAGCAAAGCAAACCCTAAACAACACAAGAAGACAACCCACGGAATGGGAGAAAATCTTTGCAAGTGAATCAACTGACAAGGGACTAATCTCCAAAATTTATAAACACCTTCTGCAGCTCCATACCAAAAAAACAAACAACCCCATCCAAAAGTGGGCAGAAGATCTAAACAGACAGTTCTCCAAAGAAGACATACAGATGGCCAAGAAACACATGAAAAGATGTGCAACATCACCCATTATTAGAGAAATGCAAATCAAAACCACTCTGAGGTACCACCTTACACCAGCCAGAATGGCCGTTATCCAAAAGTCTACAAACAATAAGTGCTGGAGAGAGTGTGGAGAAAAAGGAACCCTGTTACACTGTTGGTGGGATTGTGAATTGGTGCAACCATTGTAGAAAACAGTATGGAGATTCCTCAGAAAACTAAAAATAGAACTACCATTTGATCCAACAATCCCATTCCTGGGCATCTATCCAGAGAAAACCATGGCTCAAAGAGAGACATGTACTTCGATGTTCATTGCAGCACTCTTTTCAATAGCCAAGACATGGAAACAACCTAAATGTCCATCGAAAGAGGAGTCATCAGGAAGATGTGGTACATATACACAATGGAATATTACTCAGCCATTAAAAGGAACCAAATAACGACGTTTTTAGCAACATGGATGGACCTACAAATTATCATGCTAATAATTGAAGACAGACATACAATGAGACACCAACATCAAATGCTATCACTGACACGTGGAATCTGAGAAAAGGACACAACTTTGCAGAACAGATAATACTGACTCACAGACTTTGGAAAACTTATGGTCTCCAAAGGAGACAGTTTGGGAGGGTGGGGGGATGGGCTGGGGTTGTGGGATGGAAAATCCTATAAAAGTGGATTGTGATGATCATTGTATAACTATAAATGTAATAAATTCAATAAAAATATAAGAAATTTAAAAATTTAAAAAGAAGTCTTTGCTCTTGAGACTTGTGATATCCTAGGATTGCCCAATAAGGCAGTTACCAGCTGCATGAGTTATTTAAATTTATCAGAATTAGAGAAAAAAATTCAGTTCAGTCACACTAGCTGCTTTTCAAGTGCTGAATAATCATAGGTGTCTGCTGGGGGCCGCGTTGGGCGACTCAGAGCAAACATTTCCATCATTGTAGAGTGTTTTATTGGCCTCAGCAAAATCTGACTCAGAGGTCTTGTTTTGTCCCTTTTTGTCTTTTGCACTTTTCTCTGGAGGTATAACACTAACATTCTTAACATTCACAGTTTTCAGTGAAGAGCAGGTTGGATTCTTCACATACATGTCCTCGTGTATCCCCATTGCTGACACCCCTGAATGTCTCTTGTGCCCCACCACCCACCCCCTCCCTGGGAAACCCTGCGTTCTGGCTTCATCGACCTTCTCTTAGAAGCTGTATAAAGGTTTTTGTTGAAAAAGGAGAAGATCAAGGAGGGAAAAAGATACCAGCTGCCATGTATAGAGGGCTTCCTTTGGGCCAGCTGCTATAAAGCTGAAGGTTTCACATATATTTACCCCGGGGGAAACAGGTTGTCCTTCAGGCTCCAGGCAGAGTGTTTCTGTCCCCTCTCTGAGGAGCCCAGTCTGTGTTAGACTTCTCCATGGCAGGAGCTGTTCTCCTGAATTCTGCCTGCCTCTTCAGCACACATGAAGCATCTCCCTGTCAGGCCCCAAAGCATCTGGATGCTGTTGCCAGCATCACAGGGCCTCCCTAGTAGACACTGTTGTAGGTCCTGTTGAGGCCCCCAGCCCACTGTTTGCCTTGGTTTCCAGCCCTTTAATCACCATCACCCTTGCTGCCCTGGATCCTCTCCAACCTCTCCATTCCCCCAGATGTGGTGGCCTGACCTTGACTGCATAATGAGGACCCAGGAGGCTTGTCTGCCATCCCAGGTGAATGTGGGAAGGGAAGAAGCTGATCCTTATGCACAGCAGGGTAGCCTGAGGTCAACATGGAGAATGGAGGAGGCTGTAAGCTGGTGGCAGGACAATGCCCAGGGCTTCCGAACCCTGAACCTTGAACCTGGACCCAGAGGTTGCTGCCATGAAAACACTTCCCCTCCCCATGGAAGGATGACCTCCATGTGGCTGAGAGCTTGTTTCCAAAGGGTTTGTGTTGCAAATCAGTATCAGGAGGGGGCTGTCTCTGGGGACATGAACATGACCATGGGGACAGTTGAACCAAGGAAGCCAAGAAGGCAGAGCTGGGCCATTGGTGCTGTAATGCTGTGATCATCCCATCCTCATCCATTGCACATGGAGCTATTTTTCTCATGTTTTACACAGTTACTGCATCATCCATTCAATAAGCTGCTCTGTGGCAGGGGTTGGGGGCATCCAGCAGCATCTGCTTTCCTCATGGCTTTTTAAAAATATTGTGGTCAAAAAACAACATAAAATTTACCATTGTATCCATTGTTAAGTGTACAGTGTAGTTTTGTTAACTGTATGTACAGTGTTGTACAGCAGACCTCAAGAACTTCCTTGTTTTTCAAGACAAATTCTAAACCCGTTGAACACTGTCTCCTGCCCTCCCCATCCCCCAACTCTCTTAAGAGTTTGGCTACTTAACATACCACATGATTCCATTTATATGAAGCATTTGTCTTTTTGTGACTGGCTTATTCCACTTGGCATAGTGTCCTCAAGTTTCATCCATGTTGAAGCACAGGACAGGATTTCCTTTATTTTATTTTACTACTACTTTAATGATTTTTATTTTTTCCATTATAGATGGTTTACAGTGTTCTGTCAGTTTTCTACTGTACAGCAAAGTGACCCAGTCATACATACATATATATATTCATTCTTTTTCTCACATTATCCTCCATCATGCTCCATCATAAGTGACTAGATATGGTTCCCAGTCCTATACAGCAGGATCTCATTGCTTATCCATTCCAAAGGCAATAGTTTGCATCTATTAACCCCAAATTCCCAGTCCATCCCACTCCCCCTTGGCAACCACAAGTCTGTTCTCCAAGTCCATAAATTTCTCTTCTGTGGAAAGGTTCATTTGTGTTATGTATTAGATTCCACATATAAGTGATATCATGGTATTTGTCTTTCTCTTTCTGATTTATTTCACTTAGTATGAGAGTCTCTACTTCCATCCATGCTGCTGCAAATGGCCTTATTTTGTTCTTTTTATGGCTGAGTAGTATTCCATTTTGTATATATATCTCCTCTTCTTAATCCATTCCTCTGTCAGTTAGTTGTTTCCACGTTATAGCTATTGTGAATAGTGCTGCTATGAACATAAGGGTTCATGTGTCTTTTTCAAGGAAAGTTTTAATTTCCTTAATTTTCAAGGAGGAATAATATTTCACTTTACACATATACCACATTATCTTTATCCATTGATGGATATTGGAGTTGCTTCCTTGTCTTGACTATTGTGAATAATGCTGCTGTGATCATGGGTGAGCAAATCTCTCTTCGAGATCCTCTTTTCAGTTCTTCTGTATGTAAACCCAAAAGTGGGATTGCTAAATCCTATGGTAATTCTGTCTCTAAACTTTGAGGAATATTTATACTGACGTCCACAGTGGCTGCCCCATTTTACATTCCCACCGAGAGCGCACAAGGGGAGCATTCCAATTTCTTCACATCCTTGCCATCACTTAATTTTGTTTTAATAGTAGTCATCCTAATGGGTATGAAGTGGCATCTCATTGTGGTTTTGATTTGCTTTGCCCTAATGATTAGCGAGTTGAGCATCTTTTCACATGCTTGTTGGCCATTTGTATGTCATCTTTGGAGAAATGTCTGTTCAAATCCTTTGCTGATTTTTAAAATTAGATTTTATTTTATTGAGTTGTTCTCATGGCTTTTGCATATGTGCCATCTTGCCAGGAAAGTTTTGTCCCAGGTCTGCTCTGTCCTCCCTGGTTTAGATTCTGCTACCTCCAAGCCCTACCACCTCTAGTACTGTCATCTTTTGTGTCATTAGGAGCTCAGCATTATGTTGTTACCTTATGTTTATAATTTAAAATTTTTTTTTCATTTATTTATTTTTGTCTACACTCACAGCCTTTGGAAGCTCCTAGACCAGAGGTTGAACTGGTGTCACAGCAGTGACAGTGCCCGATTCTTTAACTGTTAGGCCACCAGGGAACTTTCTGTGTATAACTTATTTTTAATGGAAACCACTTAGGGATAGAGACCAGATCTTCTACCCTTTTCACTCTTGGCACTTGGAGAAGATCTAAGGAGTGGTATCTAAAGGCATAGTTTGAATAATGTAGGGGCTGAGTGTCAAGGTTAAAACAGTTAGAAACCAAATCAGTTGCCATCTCTTCTTGGTGACTGATTCTAAGTGGTTGATAGAAGCATGAGGCAAAAGATTGTAAAATGTGTCTAGGAAATGATAGGTGACAACAGGGCACCAGGAGGGGTGACCCAGTCCATTTTCATATTTTGGAGGCCTCATATCCATTGTTGTTGTTTTTTTTTTGCTTTTTAGGACAACACCTGTGGCATATGAATGTTCCAGGCTAGGGGTCAAATCAGAGCTACGGCTTCGGGCCTACAACACAGCCACAGCAACTCAGGATCCGAGTTGCATCTGTGACCTACACCACAGCTCATGGCAATGCCAGATCCTTAATCCACTGAGTGAGGCCAGGGATCGAACCCACGTCATCACGGTTACCAGTCCGGTTTGTTTCCACTGCAACACAATGCAGTCTTTTTTTTTTTTTTTTTTTTTTAATGTCTTAATTCTACCTGTCAAAGCTTTCTGGGAGGCAGGTATTTATTTTGAAAGTCAAGAACAGGAAGATATGTATCATTCCAACATGTTTTGAGAAGTTGGGAGGTACTCAGGGATGTGGCCATGACACTTGTATCCCCAAGGAGCATAATACTGGATTCCAGGGTTGGGCTCGAAGAGGGAGAGGTGGGTGGCTTTTTTTTGAAAATGGCATCTGGTGCTGATTTCAAAGTAAAGAACAGATATCGAGTTGGAAAGCTGTGACCTGGAGTCAAGTGTTTTGATGACAAATGGCATTTTCTGGCGCTTGGACCCAGCAGACAATTCTGGCAAGACCCAGAACGTTGGGCTGGTCTGGCAGGCTACCCTTGGCTTTGTACCTGCGCATTGGGGATCCACATGCATTGTGGTTCCTTCCATCACCCCAGGGAACACATGATACTGGGCGTGAATACAGCGTTGGGATCCGAGGCAAGTGACCCTTTAAGAAATAAGGGGGAAAAGAATCACTTCTTGTACTAACCACCTGATAAACCCAGTGTGGGCTCTGGGACCCGGGAGGGCAGCTCACAATGTTCAAGTCTGGTATTTCTGCTCTTTAGCCAAGTCTGCAAGGCCTAGACACAAATTAAGTCAGCATCCAGCTGATGTCTGGGAGGAAGCAGTTTTCTCCGGCTCAATCTCTTAGCCGTTTCCTTTCCAAGCATCAGGGCAGTTGCTGTCTATTCACCACTTCTCATCTGTCCAGTTTTTACAAAGTCACAGGATACATTTTTGCATTTACTTCTGTTGTGTTGTTTCCTGAAAAATTTTTTTTTAGTGAACTTTATGTTGAGCTGTGGCATCCATGCAGGAAGGTGTGCAGATCAGCTATATACATCTTTTGTTTTTGGTATTTTAGGGTCGCACCCATGGCATATGGAGCTTCCCAGGCTAGGGGTTGAATCAGAGCTGTAACTGCCGGCCTACGCCAGATCCAAGCTGTGTCTGTGACCTACACCACAGCTCATGGCAATGCCGATCCTTTCAGCCACACGAGGCCAGGGATCAAATCTTGTCCTCATGGGTCCTAGTTGGGTTCGTTATCTGCTGAGCCACAGAGGGAACTCCAACTGAATACATCTTGATGCATCTTCAGTGGATGAACATTCTGGGAATGACTTTGCCTGGACTTCCCAGGCCACTCCCTCCTCTCTTGGTTTGGTGGGGAAGCTGCTTTGGTGAGAGGGTCGGGGGGTGGGGATTGGTGACATTACAGACCTGATCTCCTGCACCCCCTGTTCTCAGACATGAGAACATGAGACATGAGCAAAGCTCTGGCCCTCTGTGCATGGCGAATGCATGTGTAAGAGGCTGGGTTGGTGGAAGACTTAACATGCCTTTGTGGCTGAGCCATCGGAGAGGCCCAGTACCCTGCTCCTCCCTCCCCACTGCCCCCAAAGGACGTGTGTTTCCATACAACAAAAAAAGGCCTTTGAAATAAACTGCTCATCTTTTTCTTTTTATTCTTTTGGGAGGAAAAACAACCCTCATAACTTGAAATATGTCAGATGCTAAGATTTGAGGGTGGTCCTAGACCCTTTCCCCTCTTGTTAGAATTCTCTGGAATTTGAGTTGGAGCAAGCTGTTTCCAGAGGGTGCGCTCTTTTTCCTCCTGGTCTTGCCTGCTCTGCCCTTCTTTCTCCCTCTCAGCAGAACTCATTTGGAGAGATTGATGGAGATATTAATGCTTTGGAGACAGTCCCTAGGAATTTTTCTTAATGTAGGAGTCAGATTGACATGTGTGTATACAGAAGGATAATTGTGGCTAAACAAAATCTTTTCTTCCTATAATTTATGTTCAGAGACACTTTTCCTTGTTTTCTCACATGCAAACTGCCTTTCACACTCTGATCTCTGACCCCACAGAATGCCTTAATTTTAGTTTCGCTTACTGTGAAATGCAGTCTTTGGATCTTCTAGGAATTCTCTGAGGTCACTCCTTAAATAGTTTATGGCACTTAAAAAAGAAAAAAAGATAATCAGCTAGACATCAAATACAGAAAGTCTCTCTTCGTAAGATAAACATTTGCCTGCCTTTTACAGCTCTGGTAACCCAGAAATACAATAAAACACGGTAAGCCCAAGGAGCTGATTGCTTTGCCAAATTTACAAACTAAGATAGAACTAATTTACCAGCTAATTAGATGATGAGTGATTCAGGTTTACAAGCTATCAAAATTGAGTCAGGAATAAAAATAAAAAACCTTAGTGGGACAGAGTGATTATACACCTGGCAATACCTTTATATATCTTCTTGCCTGAAATCATTTCCATCTACTGAGAAATGCTCTAGAAGCACAGAACAGTACCAAGGGGGAAGGGGTGAAGGTGGTGTGCAGTATAAGGAATACAAGAGATTGTTTTTCGTAGTTTAATGTGGTAGGTCATGTAGGGCAAGCAAGCTCAGGTTTCCTGCTATTCTGAAAGTCCTCTATTTCCTGTGGACAGAGGGTGGCTTTGTCAAGAGCCCTTGGGTGGTTTTCTTTCAGGGAAGGAGACCAGAGGCTGGTGGGCAGTGATGTTTTTGGTAGAGTGACCTCGGCGATACCCTGGCCCTGGAGAGCCCCCTCCCTTACCCAGTGGCCTTGGTAACTGTTAGGACCCAGAGTGGTTGTCTCGGGGGTCCTAAGACTGGTGGGGAAAACTGTAAGGAGAGTAGTTACTCCCCCTGCCTCAAAGGGTGGGTTTTGATGGCTTCTCAGGTGGGAATTGGGAGGTTTTTTTTTTTTGCTTTTTAGGGCTGGCACCCGTGGCATAAGGAGGTTCCCAGGCTAGGGGTCAGATCGGAGCTACAGCCACCGGCCTACGCCACAGTCATGGCAACGCCAGATCCAAGCCGTGTCTGCGACCTACACCACAGCTCACAGCAATGCCGGATCCTTAATCCACTGAGTGAGGTCAGGGATCAAAGCTCATGGTCACTAGTTGCATTCGTTTCCACTGAGCCACAATGGGAACACCTGGAATTGGGAGTTTTAAGATGGAAATGGTTTCCTAGGAGACCAGGAGGACACTGAAATGTGGGTTCCCAACCTGTTTGCAGCACTTAACCAGTTTGCAGTCTGCAAGCTAAGCAGAGTACTCGCTGATACCCAGGGTTCCCTACAGAAAATGGGGGTTCTAAGACAACTTCCCACTTTCCAGGGTCACAGCAGAGGTCAAATACAAACCACATACATGCTGAATGTTTCAACCCGTAAAGACAGTGTATTTCACACAAACAGACCAAGAAGATAAAAACTTGCCTTTACTTGAGTTCCCGTTGTGGCTCAGTGGTTAACGAATCCAACTAGGAACCATGAGGTTGCAGGTTCAATCGCTGGCCTCGCTCAGCGGGTTAAGGACCCGGCGTTGCCGTGAGATGTGGTGTAGGTCGCAGATGTGGCCTGGATCCCCCGTTGCTGTGGCTCTGGCGAAGGCTGGCGGCTACAGCTCGGATTAGACCCCTAGCCTGGGAACCTCCATATGCTGCAGGTGCAGCCCTAAAAAGACAAAAAACAAACTTGCCTGTACTTAAAATGTTGCATTTTATTATTTTCTTTTTACTTTTTAAAAGTGAAGTAGAGTTGATGAATAATATTGTATAAGTTATCTGTACAATATAGTGTTTCACAATTTTAAATGTTATACTCCATTTATAGTTATTATAGAACATTGGCTGGGTTTCCTGTGCTGTACAATATATCCTTATAGCCTTTATACAAAGTAGTTTATGCCTCTTAATCCCCTACCCTATCTTGTCCCTTCCCTATCCCCACTGATAACCACTAGTTTGTTCTCTGTATCTCTGAGTCTGCTGCTTTTTTGTTATATTCACTAGTTTGTTTTCTTTTTTTTAGATTCCGTATATAGGTGATAACATAGAGTATTTGTCTTTCTCCGTCAGACATATTTCACTTAGCATAATGCCCCTCCCAGTCCATCCATGTTGCTGCAAATGGCAACATTTCATTCTTTTTTTTAATGACTGAGCAGTATGCCATTGTGTATATCTACCACATCTTCTTTACCCATTTGTCTTTTGGGACATTTAGGTTGCTTCCATATCTTGGTTATTGTGTGAATAGCAATGCTATGAATATTGGGGTACATGTATCTTTTTGAATTCGTGTTTTTGGTTTTTTTTTTTTTTTTTAGGATATATACCCAGGAATGGAATTGCTAAGTCATATGGTAGTTCTATTTTTAGTTTAAAATATTGCATTTTAAAATAATCAATCCTGGGAGTTCCTGTCGTGGCTCAGTGGAAACGAATCTGACTAGTATCCATGAGGACACAGGTTTGATCCCTGGCCTCGCTCAGCATTGCTATGAGCTGTGGTATAGTTGACAGACGCAGCTCAGATCTGGTTCTTGTCTTATACTTCTCTTGGTTTCCTTTTCCATCCTTTCCTGCCTTCCCCACATCTGGTGGGTCGCTGGGCCCATCAACTCTGCCTCAAGTGCACATCCTGAGTCCACACCCTTCTCCCATCCCTAACCCCACCCCCCACCCCCGCCCCGTCCTGGTCCAGGCAGAAGCATCTTTCACCTGGATGTTCACACACACACACCACCCTTGCCTACCTACAGTCTGCACCGGGCAGCCCAGCTAGCTTTCCCAACTGTGGATCAGACCACGCCACTCTGGCCTATGTAGCACTCTACATCGGCTTCTCCTTGCCTGTCCACTAAAGTCAGCCATCCCCAAGGTCTCCAAGCCCCCTGGCCCCTCTCTGACCTCAGCTCCCTCCAGACCAGCCCCACTGGCCTCCTATCTTTCTCTGGAACCTCCAAACGTTCTTTTCCTTTGCACCTGCTATTCCCGCTGGAACACTTCCCTCTGTGCCTGGTGTGTTTGGCTCTTTCTCATCCTTTAGGATGTCCCTGGTCTCCAGGTGAAAACCGTCCTCCCACTCCTAGCTTGTCAGTCCATAACCCAGTGTCTTTCTTTCAAGGCACTTGCCACGATCCTCTTTTGTTTATATGTGCGTGGATTGTCTGTGCCTCCCTGGCTGCCTCCCCGGCTCACAGGCTACTGATGTTTGGGCACAGCGTATGGTTGAGGTGTAGCTTGTGGGGGAGGGAAGGAGGCCCCTCTGTGCCCCTCTCCTCCCACAGAACTACCTGGCACTGCCGGGCTTTGCTTTGCGACCTCCCTGGCTTGACTGCTGCTCTGATCTTCTGTGTCCTGTAGGCCTGTGCCCACCGCTGGAAGAACATCTACTATGAGACAGACCACATCCTGCCCCACGGCTTCTGTTACATCATCCCGTCCAACCTCCAGGCCAAAGGCAGGACGCTGATCCCTTGCTATGAAGGTGAGTGCTGATTGACCCTCCCTCCCCGCCCCCACCATGCCAGGCCCTAACCCACCCTTCTTGGCTTCTCACCACCTTCCCAACATCCCCCCTGCTTCCCCCATTCTAACAGGAGGGCTGCAATGTGTCTCCAGAGGGTCTTTTGGTGTCTGAGGCCCAAGACATGAGGAAAATGGGAAGGGACAGTGTTTCCAGGACCTGTCCAGCCTGGCCCTTCTGCACCACGGAGCCTATCGTGTTCCCTAAGCTTTATGAACTCTCAGACTGAAATTCACCAGCTTCTTGGTTTCCTGACACTGCCAGATGCCGTGCAGCCTTGGGAAACTTGCTTTCCCTCTCTGGACCTCTTTGGGCCCTGAACATTCAGATTGACTCAGACTGTCTCCACAGTCCTGAGCAGCTCCTAGATGTTGTAAGGCTCCTGAGACATCCCCTGAGCACACCTCTTCAGTCATTTTGTCACATCCCAAGCCTGGCTTTCCTTCTCATCCTGTCTTCATACTCCATCAGATGCTCAGGAGTTGGGGGCACCTTCATTGTGGTTTTAAGAGTTACTTACCAAGGGGCACTTGGGGTTTGGGAAGGAAAATGTTTTCTCAGGCTCCCTGCCTAGACCCTTCAAATACCTGGTCTGGGGACCCATGGAGCCCATCATTACTTAACTCGGCTGAATTTGAACTTCAAGGACTCAGTGTCATTTCCCTCAGTTTTATAGCCTGTTTTCTCAGGGTTTTCTTAGCCTAATTCCAGGTGAGCTGAGTGCTTGGCTCTTGATGTTTTAATTCGCCTATTTGGACAGAAGTCTCCACTAGCCCGTGGCCACCTTTCCCTGGGCCTCCCTAAGTTTGCCCACATTTTGAATTTTGTGGCCACCGGAGAGGGCTCTGAGAGATGCCATCGGGGACCCATACATTTCTCTGCCTTGTGGGGGACTCTTCTTCAGGGTATGTCAGGGGACCTGGGTGGCCTAATCGGGGTGTTTGGGGGTAATGACCCCATAGAAGTGGCTGGGTCCCTGTGTGAGGCATGGACCCCCTCCTTCCATGGCGGGGAGCCTTTCTTTTCTCCCCTGTCAGCATCCAATCAGCTCTGGCAGGACCGCGTGGGGCAGCTTGAACTCTGGCCCTGTTTATCTCTGTGTGGCCCCAGTCAGAAGGAAAAGTCCATCTGAAAAACAGATGATAAAGTCATCAGTCAAGAGGGGGAGGGACAGGTTATGTAAAGACACAGGTAAGGGGCCGGGACTGGGTCCTGGTTTGTTGCCCCCCGCCCTTTTTTTTTTTCTCAGGAGGAAAAGGGAAAAGGCCCTGGAACAGCGGCTGGGTAGCTTGTCAGGCTGGGGAAGAGGGAGAGACTCAAATGGGGTGATGGAGGCAGTGGGGCTCGATCCCAACTGGTTATGCAATAGGACCAGGACTCTGGTTTTCCCAGAAGGTGTCTTGTGAAATAGGGCCCCGTGGCCATCCCTGGCTGTCCCTCTGTAGAGCACTGTGAGCACCAGAAAGCAAAAGGACATCCGGCAGGAGGGGGGCTGGGGTCACATGTCCATGTGTGCCTGTAGCCGCCAGGGCTCACACTTTTGAGGGGTCTGTTATTAGGCAGTTGTGGGGTCAGAAGTAGATTGGGCTTGGTCTGAGGACTTTATATATTCTCTCCTTTAATCTTCACAAAGCCTCTCCTTTAATCTTCACAAAGCCCTGCAAACTAGGTATCCTTCTGCACTTGGGTTTGAATGCAGGTCATTTGTTTTGGAAGTTATTCCAGAAAACAGTCTCAGGGCAGCTCTGGGCTCTCATAGGACACACAGCTCAGAAGGACCCTGTGTCAAGGGGAGGGGGCAAGTCTATCCACTGGGCATCCTGTCCTACTACATGTCTAATGGGAAACTCCCCCAGGTAGATGTGCATGTGCTGGCAGGTGGCAGTTGGACCACGTCACAGAAGTGACAAGGACTGAGGGGTCCTGGGGGCCCCATAGGTGGACTTCTCTGTTGCCTTTCTCCAGTTCCAGATGAGGAATCTGAGGCTTGGCATTTAAGTAAATTGCTGAAGGTAGGTTTTGAGTTTGGCGTCCGTCTGACATCAGCAAACACTTTCATCCCCTGGTGGTCAGTGGGGGTTTTGGAGTTTCTGGTTTAAATGAGGATTAAGTAGGAGCCAGAATTAACCAAGACGATGACCATTTGAACTCTTCCCCAGGTAGAATCACAAGGGGAATGGGAAAGTGAGCATTTTGGGTGTCGGTGTTCTCAAAGGCACCTGCCTGTCCGCTTTGCTGGCAGCTTTGGCCTGACCTTGGCCAAAGCCCATTTGAGCCTAGGAGCACTGCATGGGTCCAGGGGGCATATTGAGTTCACACCTTTTCCTTGTGCCCCTCATTCACGGTAGAGTGTGAACTCTGAGCCTGGGCTTCAAGAGCCCTCTTGTGGTCCCACCCACCATGCTGGGCACTTCGGACCTCACCATGAATGTGTCTGTCCCTTGTAGCCCCCAGGTCCAAGAAGAGAGAAGAGTGGAACAAACCTGCAGCCAAGGCCCAGATAGATCAGCCAAACCCAAGCTGATCTGTAGATGTGCATGTGAAGCATAAATGCTTGTCATTGTTTGCCAGGGAGATTTCATGGTTGTTACGCAGTAATAGCTGACTGACACAGTCACCCCAGGAGCCCAAATTCTTCATGCAACGGTGCCTGTGGGATGGGCTTAGGCCTCCAGAATCACTCTGTTTTTTGGTTCTTCCCTGAACTTCGTGGTGGCTAGTAGGAACCAGCAAAGAAAGTAGCAAAGTGATGATGCCATTACCCCAACTTCTTCCCTACAGGCACACATGCTTCTGTGTCCCAACTTGTTCACTACACAGGGAGGAGTATGGGGTGGGGCCCAGATGGGGGGAGGTGGGGAGTGTTGGGGGATAAGAGCAGCCCCTGAGAACTATGGGAGACCAAACAGAACAACCCTGTAGTTTGTGGTCCCATAAGAGGCAAGGTGTGGCAGACGCTCAAATTTTTCTAGAAGATGGGACTGGCAGGTGGGGATGCAGCCATAGCTGTTGCCTGTGCCCCTGCTTTGGGATCTCCACCTCCCTGTGTTGTGGTCTAAACTAAGCCTACTTGGGCTCTTCAGGCAACTATTATTTTCTCTTAATGTGGAAGAATGCAGTGATGTGAGCTGCCTGTTCCCCGTGGTCACATGAGGTACAATGAAAGCATTTTGGAGTTGGACAGGGCCTTTCAGATATCACCCAGCCTGGCCTCTTACTGAGAACCAGAGATGGGGTGTGGCTTGCTTAGACCATGTTTTGATTTCCATGCTGTTACTCACAGGCCACATAGTGAGGCGGCCACACAGTGTAGGGGCTAACAGCAGACTTAGCTCCGATGGCTAGAGTTCCAGTCCTGACCCTGCCACCTGTTTATGGCATCACTTCCGAGCAGTCACTTCATCCTCTTGTGCCTGACCTACCTCAAGGAGCTGTGAAGAGGGTTAGGTTAAAGCTTGTAAGTTCTTAGATCCGTGCCTGGCGTATACATGCAATGGGGAGGGCCAAAGGTACTGAGCCATTTTATATAAGGGACTTGAGCACCCACAGATTTTGGTAGCCACGGGGGTCCTAAAACCAATCCCTCAGGGATACTGCGGGAAGACTATATGCTAAGCATGTTCAGGCTGTGTGTGTGTATATATATATATGTATATGTATATATCATGCGCTAATGGACTTTATGCTAAGCAAATGTTTGTTAATTATGTAGGGTGACTAATTTGTCTACCGGAGGTAGAGTCTTCTCCATTTTATTACGTACCTATTAGAGCCTATGTTAAGTGCCCGATGGAAAAAAACCAAGAAATTACCTGTCTGCAAGGGAAAACAGAGAAGGAGCAGGAACATGATGTTTCATAAGTGGCAGAGCTGAATGGGGAGAGAATTCCATGCCTGTGTCCATGGCTGGGCACCTCTCCAAGGGCCCAGGCTGCATCCATGTTCAAACTGGCATTAAGACGGAATTATTTCATTTTAGTTTAGTTTATTTTTATTTATTTTTTGGTGATTTTAATTTTTTCAATTATAGTTGGTTTACAGTCAGTTTTCTACTGCACAGCAAAGTGACCCAGTCACACATACATACATACATTATTTTTCTCACATTATTCTCCATCATGCTCCATTTCATTTTACAACTGGGAAAGATGGAGACCTGCTTAGGATCTGCAGCCTTCTGAGGTCTGTGGAAGAGAGGAATGGTGGGAATCACAGGCGGTCGAGGAGGTGGGTGTTAGGCAGGGAGGACAGGTGCATCTTGGGGCATAGCGGAAAGACCCCAAGTCTGATCTCCCAGGCTTCTGCCTCCATGGCCTCTGGCCTGTGGCTGGATCCTCAGTGAGAATGGACACACAGATGCCTCCATTGTATTTACCTCAAAAGGTTACTGTGAAATGCTCATGAGGAAACACAGGTGGAGGTGCTAGGGAGACCACACACTGTTCTCTAACTGTGGTATGACTGTGGGTCTCCTGAGGGTCAGCTGTGCGCCCTCCAGCATGTCGAAGGTTGGTTTAGTTGAGGAACGCCTCTAAGTGTGTGGGCACCTGTCCAAAATGGCCCAAAGATTTGAATTCTTAAAAAAATTGGTCTTTGGCAAAGGACTTTTTTATCCTGACTTTTCAGGTGCTTCCTATTCCTAGCTGGGTGGGAAATGCTCTCAGAAGATCCTGTTTGCAACCAGGAAATCTAGAGGGAATGGGAAACAAAACTGAATCTAGGACACAAAGTAAAATAAATGTATGGAGCGTACCCTAAATCAAACTGCGTATGTTTGATGCGAGAACATTGTCATTACCACCATAGGGTATTTGATTTTATCAAAGTGTGTGAGAAAATGAGAAGTTTAGTGAGATGACATGTGGGGAAAACTCTTCATAAATTCAAGAGTGTGCACTGTAAAACGGGTTACTGTTAGCCTAGTCATGGTATTTCAGGATTCCCTAAAATTAAGTCAGTGCATTGATAATAAAATCAATGCAGAGGTTTTTCATCCTTTGCCTTTGAATCCATTGAGCCAAGAACCCAGAGCTTGGCAGGAGGGGGCTGTCATAGTATACTCATTAATGTGTAATAATCTGGGAGCAGTTTAGCTGGTAAAGAAATGCAACAGGGTGGAGTTCCAGTTGTGGCATAGCGAAAAGGAATCCGACTAGTATCCATGAGGTTGCGGGTTTGATCCCTGGCCTCTTTTGGTGGGTTAAGGATCTGGTGTTGCTGTGAGCTGTGGTGTAGGTCTCAGACTTGGATCGGATCTAGCATTGCTCTGGCTGTGGTGTAGGCAAGCAGCTTCATCTCCGATTCAACCCCTAGTCTGGAAACCTCCATATGCCTTGGGTGTGGCCCTAAAAAAAGAAAAAAAAAAAAAAGGAAAAAAGTGGGGGGAGGGGGAGAAATACAATAGGGTACCATTGTATATTAGACCTAGTTTCAAAATCTGGCTTTACCACTCACTGATTCCTGTGACTGAACCCATAACTCTTACTTTCTGACTGGGTGACTTTGGGCAGAGCCCCTTGAACCTCAAGTGCCCTCCTCTGTAAAATGGAGAGATTAATCCCTACTTAACAGGTATTTAGAGGTATTCGGTGTGTCCAACTCAGTTCCTAGCTCAGAATGAACTCTCAATGAAAGGGAAATTTTGTAATTAACTTTTTAAGTACCATCATAGTATTCTTTTTAAAAATTTTTTTTTTATTTTTTAAAATTAAAGTGTAGTTGATTTACCATGTTGAGCCAATTTCTGCTGTATAGCAAATGCTTTTTTGTATTCTTTTTCATCATGGTCTATTCCAGGAGATTGGATATAGTTCCCTGTGCTATAGAGTAGGACTTCATTTCTTATCCATTTTAAATTGTAATAGTTTGCATATACTAAGCCCAAACTCCCCATCCATTCCTCTCCCTGTCCCCCCACCCCCCGCAACCACAAGTCTGTTCTCTCTGTCCCTAGGTTTATTTCTGTTTTGCAGAAAGGTTCCTTTGTGCCTTATCTTAGATTCCACATATAAGTGATGTCATATGGTGTTTGTTTTTCTTTTTCTGACTTACCTCACTTAGTATGATCATCTCGAGTTGCATCCATGTTGAGGCAAATGACTTAATTTCATTCTTTTTTATGGCTGAGTAGTATTCCATTGTATGTATGTACTGCATTTTCTTAATCCATTCATTTGTCAGTGGACATTAAGATTGTTTCCATGTCTTGGCTGTTGTGAATAGTGCTGCTGTGAACACAGGGGTACATGTATCTTTTTGAATCATAGTTTTGTCTGGATATATGCCCAGGAGTAGGATTGCTGGATCATGTGGTAGTTTCTCTATTTAGTTTTCTCAGGAATATCCACACTGTTTTCCATAGTGGTTGTACCAATTTACATTCCCACTAACATTGTAAGAGGGTTCCCTTTTCTACACACCCTCTCTAGCATTTGTTATTTGTAGACTTGTTAATGATGATCATTCTGACCAGTGTGAGGTGGTACCTTTTTCTCTAATCATTAGTGATGTCGAACATCTTTTCATGTGCCTATTGGCCATCTGTAGTAGTGTTCGTCAGCCTTCTCAGAAGTTGTCCAGCAGATCCTATTTAATGAGAATCAGAGGGGAGAAAGCTGGGTAATTACTAAAATGTTTTTACAACTCCTTGAAAAGATGAAAATTTTAAAAATACCTTTGAAAATCATATTTGCACAATTTGTTTTGCTTGGTAAGCTCTCTTCTTTTTGTAGATGATCTCAAGTTTAATTCATGCCATATTTAAATGTTCTCAAAATTGGAATTGTTGGGGTTTTAATTTATCAAATTTTACTGTGCTTTAAAATTATCCCATCGCCTCCATAGATTTCTGTACCATTTTCTTTGTTTTCAGGGAGTAGCCAGGCCTTGAATTCCTAATTGCTCCTGTATTTCTCAAGATAGATAATTTCTAGAGAAGGAAATAGACCCCCAATTGATATGAAGAGTTTTTTCCTCCCCTTATGTTGAAGGCTGTGGCTCCACAGGGGATACAAATCAATCAAGATCCATTTACAAATGAAAAGCAGTGGAGGTTTTGTTTTGTTGTGTTTTTGTTTTGGGGAGAACCATAAAAGGGTAAGTTAATCCATTTAAAAATTCAAGAACAAGCTCCATAAATTTTTTATTAAATAAAGAATTCTGCATGTACATAGGATTTTATGGTTTCCAAAGAGCTTTCATAAACATTATCTCATGTAAGTAAATACAGCAAATTTTCAAAAAAGCAGATGCATTTCTGTATTATGAATATGGAGAGGGTCTGGGGGTGGGGGGTTGAAGGCAGGAGGGTGGCTGAAGGGCATAGCCAGAGCCAGCAGAGGAGGCCAGTTCTTTGGCAGTGGCTCTTGGAGCATCATCAAGCTTTCCCTTTGGTGCTAAGGATTCTTTTTTTTTTTTTTTTTTTGGTCTTTTTAGGGCCTCACCTGTAGCATATGGAAGTTCTTAGGATAGGGGTTGAATTGGAGCTGCAGCTGCCCAGCTATGCCACAGCCACAGCAACTCAGTATCCGAGCTGCATCTGCGACCTACACCACAGCTCACCGCAATGCTGGATCCTTAACCCACTGAGTGAGGCCTGGAATCGAACCTACATCCTCATGGATACTAGTTGGATTCTTAACCCACTGAGCCACCACAGGGATTCCCAAGAATTCTTATCTTGTGCACAAATATGTTCAATACGTCAAACATGTATCTATCTATTGTGTGGAATTATTGACTACTTCAACTGCATCATCTAATAGTTTCCCTATGGATATTCAACTTTTATGAATCTCCTCTTCTAAAATTGCCTATTTGTGTGATGCATGTCTTAGATTTTGTTCCTTTTAGAGAAGCTACAAATTCAGATTCACCTATATTTATCAAGCACCTACTGGATTCCAGATATTGTGCTAGATACTTAACATTCATGATCTTACTGAGTAATCATATTGTCAGGTGTACGTATTCTTATCCCCATTGTACAGATGAGAAAACTGAGGCTTAGGGAGGTAGATGAAGGTCACAGGTTATTAAGCAGAGGAAGGGTGGTGACTTTTTTTTTTAAGGTGGAATACTGCAACTTTATTAAGCCTCATTATAAGTTTAGAAACTTTTGCTTCATATTTTTATTTTATTTATTTATTTATTTCTAGAGTGCTCAGTTGTTTCTGTCTCTCTTTTTTTCTTTTTTTTATTTTCCCACTCTACAGCAAGGGGGTTAGGTTACCTTATATGTATACATTACAATTACATTTTTCCCCCACCCTTTCTTCTGTTGCAACATGAGTATCTAGACAAAGTTCTCAATGCTATTCAGCAGGATCTCCTTGTAAATCTATTCTAAGTTGTGTCTGATAAGCCCAAGCTCCCGATCCCTCCCACTCCCTCCCCCTCCCATCAGGCAGCCACAAGTCTCTTCTCCAAGTCCATGATTTTCTTTTCTGAGGAGATGTTCATTTGTGCTGGATATTAGATTCCAGTTATAAGTGATATCATATGGTATTTGTCTTTGTCTTTCTGGCTCATTTCACTCAGTATGAGATTCTCTAGCTCCATCCATGTTGCTGCAAATGGCATGATGTCATTCTTTTTTATGGCTGAGTAGAATTCCATTGTGTATATGTACCACCTCTTCCGAATCCAATCATCTGTCGATGGACATTTGGGTTGTTTCCATGTCCTGGCTATTGTGAATAGTGCTGCAATGAACATGCGGGTGCATGTGTCTCTTTTAAGTAGAGTTTTGTCCGGATAGATGCCCAAGAATGGGATTGCAGGGTCATATGGCAGTTCTATGTATAGATTTCTAAGGTATCTCCAAACTGTTCTCCATAGTGGCTGTACCAGTTTACATTCCCACCAACAGTGCAGGAGGGTTCCCTTTTCTCCACAGCCTCTCCAGCACTTGTTATTTGTGGATTTATTAATGATGGCCATTCTGACTGGTGTGAAGTGATATCTCATGGTAGTTTTGATTTGCATTTCTCTTATAATCAGCGATGTTGAGCATTTTTTCATGTGTTTGCTGGCCATCTGTATATCTTCCTTGGAGAACAGTCTATTCAGGTCTTTTGCCCATTTTTCCATTGATTGATTGGCTTTTTTGCTGTTGGGTTGTATAAGTTGTTTATATATTCTAGAGATTAAGCCCTTGTCGGTTGCATCATTTGAAACTATTTTCTCCCATTCTGTACGTTGTCTTTTTGTTTTCTTTTGGGTTTCCTTTGCTGTGCAAAAGCTTTTCAGTTTGATGAGGCCCCATGGGTTTATTTTTGCTCTAATTTCTATTGCTTTGGGAAACTGACCTGAGAAAACATTCATGATGTTGATGTCAGAGAGTGTTTTGCCTATGTTTTCTTCTAGGAGTTTGATGGTGTCCTGTCTTATATTTAAGTCTTTCAGCCATTTTGAGTTTATTTTTGTGCCTGGTGTGAGGGTGTGTTCTAGTTTCATTGCTTTGCATGCAGCTGTCCAGGTTTCCCAGCAATGCTTGCTGAATAGACTTTCTTTTAGGGTGGCGACTTTTAAGTTCAGTGTAGGTTTCTTTGTACCATCTGATCTATTGGGATGTTGGTTTTCTTTGTAATTACTGGGGAGCTGTGACCCATGACAGAGAAAATGTTCCTATTTTTTATGTCATAATTTTATGAACTTTTTGGACACTACACCATATAGACTTTTAGGCCATGTTATAGTTTTGCAGTGGTTAGATGTAACCTATAGACAAGTCCTAGGAGGAGCAGGGGCCAGACTTGGCTTCTGAGGCTGATACAGTTTTTTGTTTGTTTGTTTGTTTTTTGCTGGGAGAATGTTATGGATCTTTCCTTACTCCAAGCATTTGGTTTTAGTATCTGAACAGTGGTATGAGTGTCCCTGTTTTAGCAATATTTATTTCATTAAGTTCCTTTAACTTTGGTCACCAAGTGAATTCTACTCAGTTCTTAATGGGATCCTTGCTGAAATGTGACTGCCCTGGTTCAGGGCCACTTTTCTGAGAGGGACTAAAGGTAATACAATATACAGTGTCTTAATCAGTTGGACTGTTGTGACAAAAATACTGTAGATATGTGACTTAAATGATAAAGATTCATTTCTCAGCATCCTGGAAGCCAGGAAATCTAAGGTCAAGGCTGTGGTCAATGGCGTGTATAGATGGCCCTCCTGCCTGTGACCTTAGGAGTCAGAGAGCAGAGGGGCAAACTCTCTCAGGACTCCCATGAGGGCACTTATCTCTTCCATGGGGGCGGCACCCTCATGACCATATCTAATCCTAATTACCTCCCAAGGCCCCCCTTCTAATATCATTGCACTGGGGAATGGGGAGTATGGTTTTAACACATGAATTGTTGGGGGGGACACAAACACTCACTCTATAAGACACTGTAAAATTGAAAGTAGCTGTATTGCGATGTGCCCATAAAGTTGCTTGCTTCTGCTTTCAAAGTAGGGATTTGGCAAATGGGGTTACCAGATTCTGAGGGGAAGGAACTATTTAAAGATGGTAAAACATGAAGAAAAAACCTTTTTTACTGTTGTAAAAAGAAATACATAGCATAAAATTGACTGTTTTCACCATTTGAAAATTTTTTTTTTTGTCTTTATAGGGCCACACCCACAGCATATGGAAGTTCCCAGCCTAGGGGTTGAAGTGGAGCTGTAGCTGCCGGCCATGGTAGCGCTGGATCCTTAACCCACTGAGCAAGACCAGGAATTGAACATGCTTCCTCATGGATCCTAGTCAAGTTTGTCACCACTGAGCCACAATGGGAATACCCTTTTTTCTTCATTTTTAAGTGTGCAGTTCTGTGGTGCTGTGTACATTCACATTGTGTAACCATCACCACCCATCTCCAGGACATTTTCATCATCTCAGACTGAAATTGTACCCATTCAATGATGACTCCCATACCCCTCTTCCCCTCAGCACCTGGCAGCCACCACTCTACTTAGTTTCAATGAATCTGACTACTTTACATACTGATCAGTGGAATCATACAGTATTTGTCCTTTTGTGTCTGGCTTAGCTCACTTAACATGATGTCTTCGAGATTCATCCATGAGAATGTCCTTCCTTTTTAAGGCTCAATAATATTCCACCGAATGTCCTTCCTTTTAAAGGCTGAATAATATTCCATCGAATGTATTCCATTGTTTAGTCATTCATCCATCAATGGAAACCCCCTTCTTTTTTTTTTTTTTTAAAGGAAGAGAATGTTAGCACTGGAGTTGTATTCTGTGAAGCATGATGGTGTGGCAGAGGCAGAGTGAAAAATCAGGAGCCCTGTTCTTTAATCCTGACTCAGGTTAATTTGCTATGTGGCTTTAAATAAACCACTTGTGCTCTCTGAGCAATAGTGACTTCATCGGTAAAATGAATGGATGGGGTTAGAATGATCTGTAATGCTCTAAAGATCTTTTACCCTCTTAAAGCCTTTTGCTATCACTTATCTGTAAGTTTATGGCTTCATTCAGTTTTCCTTTAATGCTCACTGTAGATGGCTTAATTGTCAATTATTTTGATAAAGTGTTCTCCTTTCCTCTCTAACCTAGCTATTTAAATTGCTTATTTTCTTTTTTTATTTAGGCTGTGGTCCTTGTAATTGAGGGTAGTTTGGTCTTCTCTTCAGTTTTATATATTTAAATATTCTTTTTGTCACTAGAGAGCTGTCTGCCTAAATTTATCATCTTCCAAATTGTTGTTGTTTTAAACTGAAGGGTAGTTGATTTACAACGTTGTCTTAGTAAGCAGTGGTTCAGTTTTTCTATCTATCTATCTATCTATCTATCTATCTATCTATCTATCTATCTATCTATCCTTTCTCAGTTTCTTTTCCCTTATAGGTTATTACAAAATATAGAGTATAGTTCCCTGTGTTCCAAAGCAGGTCCTTGTTGGTTACCTATTTGATATATAGTAGTGGGTATATGTTAATCCCAAACTCCTAATTTATCCCTCCCTTCCTTTCCCTTTTGGTAACAATTTTATTTTCTATGTCTGTGGGTCTCTTTCTGTTGTGTATATAAGTTCATTTGCATTATCAAATTGTTTAATTATGAGTTACTATTGACTCAGAAATTGGGCAGGGAGTTCCTGTCATGGCTCAGTGGTTAAGGAATCCGCTTAGGAAGCATGAGTTTGCGGGTTCAATCCCTTGCCTTGATCAGTGGGTTAAGGATCTGGCATTGCTATGAGCTGTGTTATAGGTCACAGACTTGGCTCGGATCTGATGTTGTTAGGGCTCTGGCGTAGGCCGGTGGCTATAGCTCCCATTAGACCCTGAGCCTGGGAACCTCCATATGCCACGGGTGCGGCCTTAGAGAAAGGCAAAAAAATAAAAATAAACAAATAAACCTAAAAAAATAAAAGAAATTGGACAAAAACAGAAGACTGGAAAGCTATTTTTTTCCTCTGATATTTTATATCATGTTTAAGCTAAGGAACTGTGGAAAAGTAATTTTTAAATTGATATCTTAATAGGACTGGCTTTGAAAGACAAAACTTCCTCAAATGGATAAAAGGGAGAGAGCTTAATAAGAAGAGTATATGTAACACTGTATATAAATCTTGATCTTTCCATGGGTTGGTTTTATCCCATTGTTTTGGGAAGAGTGCAGGAAGTGACCCCACCCAGTTTAATTCTTTTTTTTTTTGTCTTTTTGCTATTTCTTTGGGCCGCTCCCGCGGCATATGGAGGTTCCCAGGCTAGGGGTTGAATCGGAGCTATAGCCACTGGCCTACGCCAGAGCCACAGCAACGCGGGATCCGAGCCGTGTCTGCGACCTACACCACAGCTCACGGCAACGCCAGATCGTTAACCCACTGAGCAAGGGCAGGGACCGAACCCAAAACCTCATGGTTCCTAGTCGGATTCGTTAACCACTGCGCCATGACGGGAACTCCCAGTTTAATTCTTGAATAAATTAAATTCAGTAGTGTAAGCTCCATGTATTGAGTTGTGGGTCGTGAACATTTGGAAACCAGTATTTTTTCCTCTCTGAATTGCCTGCTGTTTAGACAGGGTTTAGTAAAATGAGCCACTAAACCAAGGAAAATCTGGCCATTTTTAGACTGGAGGAAACATACCAGGCCGCATAGTTCAGACCTACTGTGGCAGGAAGACAGAGCTGTCCAGCCTGTCCCCACTCCTCCAAGTGATGTCTAGTTCCCCTTGTTGAACCACATCTTGTTTCCCTCATTCAGTTCCCCCACATTCAACAGAGTCAGGCTTCTTCTAGCATCTCTGGTGCCAAGGCTGATTCTCCCTTGCTGCTTTGAGATGGATAAATGTTTTGTTCCATAGTGGAGAGGAAAGGAATCAGCATATTGTGGCCTTTCTGGCTGGTCACGTCCTTGGGGCATTTGGACTCCCTTTGTGTGGGCAGGAGCTATTCTTCCCGGGAACGCAGGAGACGGAGGTCCCGCCTATCCCTCCACTCCGTGCTTCCTGGACTTCTCCATGGAGGGAGGGTTTGTGACCTGGGGTGTTTCGGGGGAGGCTGTGAGGGGCAGCCCTTGTTCCCACACCCACTCCCCTTCTCATAGCTCTGTGGTGGTGGTCCTCCTGCCTTCTCCAGTGTAGGCAAGCAGAATCAAGCTTTCTAGCATATGGATGTGGTACACTGACCTATGTATGTATTTTTTGAAGAAAGGCCTGTATTTTCAAACTGGATTAGAAATTTCAACTTACCCGTTCTCTCTATATATACATATATATATAAATATAAAATAATATAAATACATATAAACATGTAAAATGTATAATATTTAATATATCTAATATATATATAATTTATCTTATATAGTGTCATAATATGTTATATATGTTATAAATATGTATATAATGTAAAATATATAAATAAAATATAAAAATATTTACATTAATACATTTAAATATATTTTTACCTATTTATATGTATTTATATATTTATTTAGGTTTTTTTTTTTTTCAGAAGGAATCAGGTTAAAATAACAGTGACTTCCTTAACTCATGGAAATAACACTCATAAGAGTGAAAACAGCTGAAACGTGTAGTGGTCCAGGTCCAGTGTGTCTGGCTGGCATCTCTTGGGAAGCCACCACTGCACCCGAGGTGCCAGTTTACCTGTTGTGTGGCCCTGTTCACTTTACAGATACTTTCCTAGATCACTTCTCACTTAACGGGGATTTTTGAACATCTAGTAGGCCAGCACAATGTGGCTGCTTGTTTTTACTGTAAAGGAGACAGGCCCAGAACATGACTTGGGCTTTGGGCGGCCATGCTTGCACAATGGTGCTGTGTCTCTAGACACAATCGATCAGGAACAGCTTAGAAGTGTCCTGTGGAGGCTGCTCACAACACTTCTCCAGAGGAGTTGGCTTTTAGAAGAAGAGCCCTTTGCAGGTGGGGGTGGTACTTGGACACAGGCTCTGTGTCTCTTGACATGGGCTGTCCCATCTGTGTCCTCAGATCTTCGAGGACAGTCCATGAAGAGTCACGCCAAGGATGGGCAGGGATTGAAGAACTGGAGCTGAATATTCTATCTAGTTCCTCCTAAGGCCCCAGAGGAGATGGAATTGCCCAAGGCAGAATCAGCCAACCTAGGTTTGGAACGCCCAGAAAAATCCATCCTGTGCGTCCTTGCCCTGCTCTGGTCACACCCACCGCCATCCTTAGGCCTCTAGGTTTAGTGATGGAACAGGTTGGAGAGGCAGGGTTCCTGATACACAGGGCACAAGGTAGGGCTGGGAGGTCAGGGAGACAGCAGTGGGTAATGGCTAAAAGCGAGATCTTAATTCTCTGCTGAGAAATTGAACCTGGGCAGCCTGGATGAAAACCAGGAATCCTGGCCACTAAACTAGTTAGAGGCTGAAAGCAGAAGTGCCCTGATGCTTGCTCCCTGTTGAAAGCAAGAATATTTCAAGGAGGCAAAGACTGTAAAAATAGGTATAAAGTTTATTGTTAGAAACACAGTACAGCATGTGGGAGAGCACAGAAATACAGAGTAGTAGTCTGTTTATCTAAGGCAGAAGAAAAGCAGTAATACACACACCCAAAGGAGAAGTGATGGTGTGGGCGTCCGCCTGAATGAGGAGTGCGCCAGAGAGGTGACTTAAACCACTTATATGGGGTAGCTCTTCTGGGTCTTTGGTTTCCTTTAGCCAATTATCTTGTTTTATCTTTCACACCTGTCCAGATCTAGGGCCCTCCCCTGATCTGCGTACCCATCTTTTGGCTAATAGATTCCAAAACAGAGCATGGCAAGAAGGTTAACCAGACTTATTGTGGCCTGATGCCCCCTTCCTTTCTGACCCAGAGAGGTCTCTGTGTGTGTGTGAAGTTGGGATCTCCCTGATCCTGAGGATGAGGAGTACATGACCTCTTTGTTTTGTCCAAATAGGGCTCAGCCCCTCTTTTGATCCTGTCATTACCATTATTTAACAAGTTCACAGAAGACAAGTGCCAGCTGTGTGCCTGTGTCTATTGTTATTTCTATCGTAAAGAATAGATAGGCAGGAGTTCCCGTCATGGCGCAGCAGAAACAAATCTGACTAGGGACCATGAGGTTGTGGGTTCAATCCCTGGCCTCACTCAGTGGGTTAAGGATCTGGCATTGCTGTGAGCTGTGGTGTAGGTCGCAGATGCGGCTCAGATCCTGAGTTGCTGTGGCTCTGTCATAGGCTGGTGGCTACACTCCCATTGGACCCTTAGCCTGGGAACCTCCATATGCTGCAGGTATGGTGCTTAAAAAAAAAAAAAAAAGAAAAGAAAAGAAAAAAAGGATAGGTGGCTCTGTTGCAAATATTTGTTCTGGATCCCACCTATCTTCTGCCTCAGGAAGTGTAAACAAGAGGCTAGTTGCAATTGTCCATCCTGGAGCCCATCTATCTCCAGCCTCATGGGGGTATCCAAGGTGGGGACCAAGGTGAGGAGGTTGGAGAGTCCAGATGCTCAGCGGCTGGAGGAGTGTGTTGCGTGTCTGCCCCGGTCTGAGGTCTGGGCATGGAGAGTGGCGTCCACACCTTCCCTCAACACAGGCCCATTGCATACACCTGGCACGGGGCTGGTGTTATGGGCAGGGACACAGGTGAACTCATCTCTGTGCTGAACAAACTGTGTGATGAACAAACACATTTTGAGATGGGGAGAGGGTATCACTTACCTTTACCTGCAAGGTCACCTGGGCAGAGATGCTGAAGAGGGGTTCTGAGAGGTTCTAGGCGGCTATAGAATGTGCAGTATCAGATGTAGACTCACCGGCTGAAACTTCCTACACCGGAGTTGCCACACCTGCCCCGGAAGTGTATGTGATGTGATGGCTGGGGGGTGGGGATCAAGGATCACAGGACTGAATCCTGTTCCAGGTTGCAGGGGTTAGTCACAGTCACAGAAGTTTCTGGAAGGTCAGAACATGGCCTGTCCTCTAATCAGGAGTCATGGGTACCAGTCAGGAGTCCCACATTGTTTGATTCTTTGCCCTGGAGCATTGCGAGAAGGCAGGTGAAGACCCCGGGGTTTCAGGCACATCAGAACTGGGGATGGTGTCTGCTTCCTGTGTGACTGGCCCACAGACCTCTGAAGAGGCCTTCTCAGCTTGGAGAGCCGGGCTGGCCTCTGGACAGTGCAGTGCCTCTGGCTGAGGCTGGAGTGCTCGTCCAAGGGCTTCCCCCGCAGGGGTTTAGCCTGGGGTGGGAGCGGGGCACTCCTAGCTCCCAGAATAGCTGTGGCCACCTGGAACCCTGGGGCCTGCTCAATGAGCTAGAGCAAGTTTTCCTATCCATTTTTGGAGTCTAGTCACAAAAAAAGATCTTGAGATCATTTTCTTTAAAATATGAAAGATTCCCACATAATTCCTATTCACATCCTAAATTTATGAGGCTGAACTCACGTGTCCTGCACTGTAGTTTCCTTCAGCTCATGGGGGCTGAGTTTCCTTCATCCATTTCAACTGGAGAGGTGCAGTTGGGTGTTTAATCCTGCAGTCAGTGGGTAAAATAGGCTTTTTGCCACTCCTTCCACATTTAATGTGACTGTTCCGGTTGGACATTTTGATCCTTCTTACCATTGTGCTCTTTGATGTAGGATTTATTATTAATTTTTATTATTTCTTGCCGTCATACAGTTTTGGTGCAGGATCTCGTTATGATTTTGCATAAGTCCCGCTCCCTACCCTAGTGCAAGATTTTGCAGAGAAGCGCCTTCCCTTGTCCCTGGGTTGCTCTCTGGCAGGGCTGTGAGTTCTCTTTGTAATAACAGGACAAGGCAGGAGGATCTGATTTAGCCCTCGCCTGGAAGAGGAGTAACTCCATTGACATTCCATTGTAATTTAGCAGTTGGTTAATGGCCACTTACTGGAAAATGTTACCAGGCTCTGTGGTGAGTGTTGTTAGAAACTGAATTACTCTGTATATTTCCCCAGGGCCCTTCCTCACGCCACCCTCCTCCAGGAGTCACTCTGGGCGGCAGGAAGTGGCCCTGTGTTGCAATCAGCTTCATTGTTCCTTTGTATTTATTTTGTGTTTCTGAATTAAGTATATTGCTTTTAATGGGACCAGAGACTTGCCAGGAGCCTGTGTGTGAGATGTGGGGGTCACTGGGTAGCTCCGACCTAAAGGTGCCCAGGGACAGCTGTGGGCCAGTGTCCTGCAATGCCAGTTTCACATGTAATTAGTCATCTAAGCTGGACATCTCTCCGTCTCCATGTCTTTACCCATGTCATTATTTCACAGAACTGGTCACCTCCTAGGTTTTTTGCAGTCACTCACTTTGCAAAACCTCTGATCGGCCACAGAGGTGAAAGAATTTGAATTTCCAGGTCTGCTGAACTTGTATAGACTCCTGACTTTGCCATTTACTAGCTGTGTGACCTCGGATGATTCACTTAACCTCTCTGAGCCTCAGGGGGTGTTAACTGTTAACCATGGTATTACGGGGTCCCAGGGATGAGGGACTGATGAAATGGTGTGTGGGCACAGCTGACAGAGTGCCCAGAACATGCTCAACTTAAAGTGCCACTGTAAAAACGAAAGAGCAGCAACCAAGTGACCCATGTGTTGGGTTTGAGTGTTGGGGACTGAGGAGTTGGTGGAGGATGAGAGCTTAGCCGTTTGTTCCCTTTTGACCTGGAGAGAGCGCCCCTTTTCCTTCCACATGAGGAAGACAGAGGTGTCAGTGATGGTGTCACTGTGTACTGGGGCTGGCCTGATCTCGAAGAGACACAGTGAGTGATGGCCTGAAGCATGATCTTAATTCTCTGCTCAGGAGTCAAACCTGGGCAGCCTGGATGAAAACCAGGAGTCCGGAGGCTCCTCTGCCTGCGGGCCCTGGCCTCTGAGGGCTGGCTCTGGTCCTATAGTAGAAAGCATATTGCCTCCAGCTGTATGGAGTGTCTTTTGGGGAAGCTTGGTCGCCTTCCAGGGGACTCCACACTGGGATGGCCACATCATTCCGTTTTGGGGTCATTATTTTAGCTCTTTCTACCTACTGGGGCTCTCCGTCCTTTCTGAAGTGAATGAAATAATTGTCACCAGTCTCCCACTTAATGACCGTGGCTGCTGCTCGGCTTTTCCCACATGCACGGAGGAAGTCCACGGGGGCACTTGGCAAGCTCACCAACTGATGGCACAGGACTCTGGATTCTTGAGGTCTGGTGGATTCCAGAGACTTTCCTTCCGTGCCCAGTCTGGACGGCATCCCTGGGCCCGGGCTGCGGCCGCACATGGGGACGCGGCCAGCATGCTGGGCCACGGCACACACGACTGGCACACACTGAGGCTGTGGTTTGCTTCTCTCCCTTCCCTCCCTCCCTTCTAGAGTATAAGAAGAAGTACGGGGAGGAACATGGCTCCTGCCAGGCTGGGATCGCAGGCTTTTTCACCGAGGTGGGTATCCTTGTCCTGGCCTTCCTCGTCTCCTCGTCTCTCCTCAGGATTCGTTTCCTGGCCGATGGTGATTTGGGGAGCCCTGGGAGGTGAGTCTTCTGATGCCCCACATCCTTGAGCTGTGAGTGGATTCTGGTCCTTGTGTCCAGGGAAGGATGTTGAAACTGCTGATGGCCTCTGGGCCAGAGACTGCTGGGCAAGAGAGGGTGGGCTGGCCCATTTGGAGGGTACCCTTATTGGGACAGTTTCTCCAGGACTCAGCTTGACTGTGAGACCCATGGAAGGAATTGATTAAAAGGGTGCAAGTGAGACAATGCCCAACAAGTTGGTGTCTCCTTGCCGGCGCCTTTGGAGATAAATTAAGCATCTGGGTATTACCTCCTTGAGTGGAGGGACTTTATTTTTTTGCCTCACCCAAATCATGAAGAGGTTCCTGGGATCTCCTATGTTTTTCTTTTTTAGGGCTGCTCCCGTGGCATATGGAGGTTCCCAGGCTAGGGGTCAAATCAGAGCTACAGTTGGTGGCCTACACCACAGCCACAGCAACGCTAGACCCGAACCACGTCTGCCACCAGTGCCACACCTCACAGCAACGCCAGATCCTCACCTTAGTGAACAGTGCCAGGGATTGAACCCTCGTCCTCATGAATACTGACTGAGTTCATTACCACTAAGTCACAGCGAGAACTCCTGCTTTTTTTTTTTTATTGCCGTAAAAGAAGCATAAAATAAAATTTACCATTTTAACCATGTGGAAGCAAATAGTCCAGTGCTATTTAGTATGTTCACAGTGTTGTGCAACCATCACCTCTGTCTAGTTTTGGCACACTTTGGTCACCTCTCTCAGCATCCATTCTCAACCCCCACCCTGTGTGTTCTGCCCACCAGCCCGAGGAACCTTTAAAATCAAACCCTGTCATTCTGACTGCGTGGCTTCCCATCATGTGGTAGATGAAGGTCCAGACTCTGTGTGTTGGCCCTTGGGCCTAATGTCTTCCTTCACTCACCATGTAACAACCCAGGGCTGAGGGAGGGGATGGGACAGTGATAGGGGAGAAAACATTTCTAGCACCCACTGGTTTTGACAGCTGCTGGAACACACACCAGACTCTCAGCGGCAGCATCATAATGGAGGTCCCTGCGTGTAGTGTTTTGTGCACAAGTGCACATTTCTTTAGGGGAACTGCATAGGAGGGGGATTGCAGGATGGAAAGCTGTCCAAACCAAGAATTATGATGTGTGCTGGCAAATTGCACTCCAGAAGTATTACCAATTGACATGCCCCCTAGATGTGTGCCATCATCCCTACATCCTCTCACCAACACTTCTAATTTTTGTCGTAACAAAAGGAGAGATATTATTTTCGTTTTCATGGCTCTTTACCTGTGTATTAATGCTGTTTAGTATCCTTCTCAAATATAGAACCATTTGTATTTATTTTTCTGGAAACTGTCTATGTTCTTTGTCCATTTTTTTTTTAATTGCTGTTTTACTGGTTTTTAGGAACTTGTATTTTTTTCTTTTTTCTTTTTTTCAGCTGTACCTTTGGCATATGGAAGTTCCTGGGCGAGGGGGTCAAATCAGAGCTGCAGCTGAGGCCTACACCACAGCCACAGCAATGTGGGATCCAAGCCTCGTCTGCGACCTACACCACAGCTCACGGCAACGCCAGATCCTTAACCCACTGAGCAAGACCAGGGATTGAACCCACATCTTCGTGGAGACTAGGTTGGGTTCTTAACCTGCTGAGCCACAGGAGGAACTCCTAGAACTTGTATTTTCAACACTAATGTCTTACCTGTTGTGTGTGTTGTGATTTTTTTCAACCAGTCTTGTTCTTGTCTTTCAAGCTTGCTTATGATGTCTTCACTGTACTGACGTTGAACATTCATAGTTAATCAAAGCTATTGGTCTTTCTCTTTTTGATTTCTAGACTGCTCTCTTAGGAAGGTCGTCTTCATCCTAAGAATATGAAATATCCTCCTATATTTTGTTCTGCCACTTTTTTTTGGTCTTGTTAGGGCCACACCCATGGCATATGCAGGTTCCCAGGCTAGGGGTCGAATCGGAGCTGTAGCTGCTGGCCTACACCATAGCCACAGCAATGCCAGATCTGAGCAGCATCTTTGACCTACACCACAGCTCATGGCAACACCAGATCCTTAACCCACTGAACGAGGCCAGGGATCAAAGCCGTGTCCTCTTGGATGCTAGTCGGGTTCGTGAACCACTGAGCCATGATGGGAACTCCTGTTCTTCCACTTTAATAGAGTAAAAAATATTTTATCTTTAATCCATCCTGGATTTATGTTTGCAAACATTGTATGGTAGACATGAACACCAGTATTTTCCTAAATGTATATTTGCTTGTTCTGATACAGGTTTGTCAGATAGTTTCTCTCTCCCCATTGATCTGAAATACTATCCTGCCATATGCCTACTTCATTCATATTTCGTCTCAATACGCATTTTGATCGTGTAACTACTATGGCTGTTGTTTTCCCAGTGAGGTCTAGTAAATTATGACTCAACTGAGTAGGCAGCAGGGGCACATCGTAAGTTCCCAGGCAGGTGGCGGATACAGTGGTGGCGGTGCTGTAAGAAAGACTCTTTGGGCTGATGTGCCCAGGTGTTTGGAGGGAGGCCAGGTGGGAGGCTGAGATGTGGTCCACCCACTGAATGACCAGGCAGACTAGGAGGATGCTTTAGGAATAAAAATGATTACGTGAGTCGGAGAATGGGAAAGTGGTACCAGTGGGCTGGGGCAGGTAGAGGAAAGAGGTTTTATGCCAGGTTCTGGGGAACAATGGTACCAGTAGAAAGGGGGCCCCCCAGGGAAGAGTCCACTGGAAGAAGTCAACCCATGGGTCTGCCTTAGACACATGCAGTGTGAAGTGATGGAATGCGCACATAGATGTTTTTAGAATCCAGCCTAGGTTTGGCCAATGCTAGTAATTTTCTGAGGGGTCTAGTTGTGCTTAGGATGGGGCTAGGGCTGGGAGGCTCTGGGTAGAATGCCTCCTTTAGATGATGGGAGAAGAAAGTCACTTCATCAGAAATAGAGTTTTGCAGGAGAGGTTGGTGGGGAGCTAGGGGGGAGGAAGATCTTGTGGGGTGGGGGTGTCTCCAGCTGGAGAGTCAGGGAAGATGAGGGTACTGGGGCTACATGGAAGGGGGGCTAGGCTTGGCTAGGGGAGCCAGAAGGGCAGGGCATGGAGGGAAACTCAGGAGCCTCTGCAAGCCCTGGGTTAGCAGAGACCCCAGAGGATCCGTTGGGGCTCTAGGCTCTAGAATCTAGAGCCCGAGGGCAGCACGGTACCTGGCATGCACTTGCTGGGTGGAGTGAGCAGCAATGGGGCCAGTGCCTGGAGAGGTGGGGGCAGCTGGCGCCATAGCAGGTCCAGACCCAGCGATGCTGTATCCGGGCCCCTCTGGGCCTTGGCTTCTTGCTTCAGTTCCCAGGCTTTTGGCCTCCCTGAACACAAGGTCTTTGAACTCTTGGTCTCTCTCGTTTCTGGAACTTCAGCTGTTGGAGGCCGAGCAGGATATGTGGTGGATGGGGTCAAGCGGCCCTACCCCCCCCCCTCCTTTCCCGCTGACCTTGTCACTTGAGCTTGCCTCTGCTGGGAGCTGGGCCGCCCCTGCACAGGGCGGGCGGCTGCCTCCTAGGCTGGATGTGCTTCTTTTGCCTTTGCGGTCATGGCCGTGTTGCCCCAAA
This sequence comes from Phacochoerus africanus, assembly GCF_016906955.1. Lineage (NCBI taxonomy): Eukaryota > Metazoa > Chordata > Mammalia > Artiodactyla > Suidae > Phacochoerus > Phacochoerus africanus. Next base: position 102,754,929 of record NC_062544.1, read on the forward strand.
CTACTCTGGCCCAAGATGCCTGCTTGACCTGAAGGTCAGTGACCCTGGGGTTATCTAAGCTTTTGGAGTTATGCACACCACATGAATTTTAGCCCAGCGTGAGGATAAAGGAGGACTTCCCAGAAACTTATATATTTTTGTAGCTGAGGATAACAGAGATAGAGACTTCTAAGCTGCAAGAGAAGACTTGACCCAACCCCGCCAGCCTTGGAGTCCCACCGTGGGAGCCTGGGGACATCCGGGTGGAAGTATTTTCAGCACAGACTTATCTCAAGGATCCTGGGGACTCTTAGCCCCCCTGCTTGTGCCAACCTGTGGCTTCTCTTGGGCAGTTTCAGATGCCTGTGTACCCAGAGAGGTCCTGCCCTGGGGAAAGGCCCAGGCTGTTCATTGGTTGGATTCTGCACACTTGATTGAGGCAGTGGTGGCCTTGGGGCTTTGAAGAAGCTTGTACCACTGTGTGTTAACGTTTGTGTTGGCTGTTCTTGGATGGTGGGGAACCAAGCATTGATCGTATCTTCTTGGCATATGTAGTGCCAAAAGGGCCCACGCTGCACTCACAGTGGATGGAAAAAGCCAAAGAGGAGGGCATTGCAGGGAGATGCTCTTTCCAGCCCTCATCCCCTACCCCAGCCCCGATGGTGTCAGGCTAGGCCTTGGTTTATCAAGTTTGAACTTCAAGGAGAAGGAACATGAGCACCAAGCGGAGAAGGAAAAACCCCCAAAGCTGTTGGTTTTAAAGGCTTTTGAGAAAAGGGATTACCTTGCCTTATCCTCTTTGTAGGGTTTGAGAGAGAGGCTATAGCCATACATTGGGCATACATCTCTCACCTTTTATCCCGCGTTACTCTAAGTCATCAGCAAACAGCACGCCTACTGCCTGGTATCCCAGAGAGCCTTACAGGCCTCTGGGGATGCTCAGAGCTTTGGCCTATGAAGAGCCGCCAGTGGAGAAGGCCCTCTACTGTGTGTATCGCTGGCATCAGGGACATGGCTCATTATGTCCTTCTGTGCTCTGTCTTCTGAGCACTGATGACAGATTCTGAGCTTAAGGCCAAGGAAGATGTCTCTTGCTCTAATGAGCATTTGTCTTTCTCACGCGCCTTCTAGAACTAGCACAATCCCTTACACAGAACAGAGGTGTCTAAGGGGAATGAATGAGTGAATGAAAGAATGCCCTGCCTGTGGTTCCCCAGTGATATGTTCTGAGTGCAGAAAACGATGTGTTTTTATGAAACAGTGAGACACCCCTGAGAGTATCTGGTTTCTCATCAGTAGCATCGTTGGAGGTGGATAGGATCTCAAAACCTTAAGCTAAAATGTTTCTCCACAGTCATTCTTGGTCCACACCTTCATTCAGGCAGGAGTCTGGTGGCTTTCCCTCCTTCTATGCTCACCCCTTACTCTTTGTTAAGGGTCTTTACCCAACTGACCACAGAACCTGTGTTGTTCACAGGGTTGCCTTGAGGGTGCTGTCACAGGAGCACCCTCCTACCTGTGTGCTCTATCTGCCTCTCTCTGTTTTTCTCGGTTGGTGTCTCTGGCATTTTCAGACATTTCCTCCCTGGGAATTCACTAACTTTAGAACTTGTCATCAGAAACTCAGAATTGCTGGTGCAGGGTCTGTCTTCCCGGGACTCATTGGAAACCAGCAGCTTCTGACACTGGTGAGGCTAGCTCTGCAGAGAGGTACCAGCCGGGAAGGGTATTTCTAAATATGACCATGTAGGGACACCAAAGGCCAAGGGAGGGGTGGGTGTGTGTCAGTAATGAGAGGCATGACCTGTACAGAGTCTGTCATCTCTATGACGCCCGAAGACCAGGGCCACAGCAGTGATCTGAACCACAGCAGGCCTCCATCTCCTGAAGGCCTGAGATTTGGGATTTTGTAAAATAAATTTTCTTTATTTTAACCCTTTCAGATAGAATTTTTTTCTAAAACATTTCATACATTTCCATGTGCCTTATGCCAGGAATATCATATAAAGGGACTTTATTGATTATCTGGTATAAGCTTTCTTGTATATTGGTAGATTCTTAGTAAATATTGAGTTTGAAAATGATTTTGTTAGAAAAATAATAATAATTATTATTATTATTATTTGTTGCTTTTTTATGATTGCACCCATGGAAGCTCCCAGGCTAGGGGTTGAATCAGATCTGCAGCTGCTGGCCTATGCCACACAGCCACAACAACATGAGATTCGAGCCTCATCTGTGACTAACACAGAAGCTTATGGCAATGCTGGATCCATAACCCACTGACTGAGGCCAGGGATTGACCCTACATCTTCATGGATACTAGTTGAATTTGTTTCTGCTGCGCCACAACGGGAACTCCCAATTTTTCTTATTTCTTACCGCAGTGTAGATACTTTAGGAAATAGAGATAAAGAGAAAGGACTTCCTGTTGGAAGGAAAGCCTCACCGGTGATGTAGAGGTTGCAAGGATGTGGTAGGCGCCTGCCTTCCTCTCAATCCCTCAAAGCCTCCATGCAGCGTGGGCTCTGTTTGGATGCTTATGCCCTGTCATCTTAGGAACCCATTTTGCATTTTCAGAGATGACTTTCTTGTCGGTGTGAATCACTCTTCTAGAGCTTTGAAAAACAAAAGGATAAAAAAAAAAAAAAAGAAATCCTGTCTCCCAGTGGGAAAAAAAACAGAAATGTAAATGTTTTGAGGCTTATCCTTCTAATATTTGTCTGTCTCTGTGTATACATTTTTTTTTCTTTTCTTTCTGCCTTTTTTTTTTTAACCTTTCCATGGCTTGTGGAAATAAGTAGACAGGCCAGGGGTCAAACTAGCACCATAGCAGTGACAACACTGTATTCTTAACCAGCTAAGCCACCAGGGAACTCCATATTTTTTAAAAAAATAAAGCATGATCATAGCACACACATTGTTTGGAATATTCTTTTTGGAAAAATTGTGAGAATTAAAGTATAGTTGATTTGCAATATGCCAGTTTCTCTGTACAGCAAAGTGACCCAGTCATATATATATATATATATATATAAATAAATAAATAAATAAATATATATATGTATATACATATACATTCCCTTTCTTATATTATCTTCCATCATGGTCTATCCCAAGAGATTGGATATAGTTCCCTGTGCTATACAGTAGGACCTCATTGCTTATGCATTCTAAATGTAATTGTTTTCATCTACTAACCCCAAACTCCCAGTCCATCCCACTCCGTCCCTCCTCCTGCTTGGCAACCACAAGTCCCTTCTCTATGTCTGTGAATCTGTTTCTGTTCTTCTGCAGAGAAGTTCATTGTTACCACATTTTAGATTCTACATGACTGGTATGAGGAGATACCTCATTGTAGTTTTTTTTGTTTTTTTTTTTTTTGTCTTTTTAAGGCTGCACCTGCGGCATATGGAGGTTCCCAGGCTAGGGGTCTAATCAGATCTGTAGCCGCCAGCCTATGCCAGAGCCATAGCAACGCAGGATCTGAGCCCTGTCTGCGATCTACACCACAGCTCACGGCAATGCCAGATCCATAACCCACTGAGTGAAGCCAGGGATTGAACCTGCAACCTCATGGTTCCTAGTTGGGTTTGTTTGTGCTGCACCAGGATGAGAACTCCCTCATTGTAGTTTGGATTTGCATTTCTTTAATTATAGTGATGTTCAGCATTTTTCAATGTTGTTCGGCATATCCTTTTAAACTCAGCAGCACTTTATGACTATCTCACAGTGCCATTAGTCGTCTATGGTAGTTTTAATGGTGCAGAAGTCTGTTGGATGGAGGTGCCTTGATTTAGATTCCCTGTTGGTAGATGGTTAGGTCATTTCCAACTTTATTAGCACCGTTACAATGCCTCTTCTCATGGGTAAAGCCATGCAGGTGTCTGTGATGACTTTCTTGGTCATGGGATCACTTTTGAGCACCTTGAGTTCTCATTGGCATTGGCCACAAGAGGGTTGTGTAGCATCAACATGCCCCCAGGCTCTCTGAGGACACAGACCCATGTACCCCTGCTCTAAATACTGATGCTAGTGTATCTTTGTGTGTTCCTGGGTCTGCTTTTGTTTTGTTTTGTTTTTCTTTTTAGAGCTGCACTTGTGGCATATCGAATTTCCTGGGCTAGGGATCGAATCGGAGCTATAACTATATCATATTGGAGCTATTGCTGTGGCTGTGGCCTATGCTGTAGCTTGCAGCAATGCCAGATCCTTACCCTTCTTGGTGAGGCCGGGAATTGAGCACACATCCTCATGGAGATTATGCTAGGTTCTTAACCCGCTGAGCCACAATGGGAAATCCATGTTTGTTGGGTTTTTTTAAAATTAATTTTTAACTGAATGAAAGATTCTTTAAATTCTATAGTGCTTCACAATTTTCAAAAGTTTCACACATGATTTCATATAATCTCATAATAACTTTTTCCCTCCCACCCTTTTATTTTCCCCTCCTCCTTCCCTCTCCCCACTGGTACCCACTAGTTTGTTCATTATATCTGAGTATGCTTTTTTGTTTTTTGAATTTTATTGGGGTATAGTTGATTTATAATGTTGTATTAGCCTCAGGTTTACAGCATAGCGAATCAGTTCTATATATACATATATCCATTCTTTTTTCCCCATGTAGGTTATTACAGAACCTTGAGTATACCTCCCTGTGCTGTACAGTAGTCCTTATTAGCTATCTATTTTATATATAGTAGTGTGTATGTATGTTAATCCCATACTCCCAATTTATCCCTCCCGCTACAGTTTCCCCTTTGGTAACCCTAAGTTTGATATTGAAAGCTTTGGGTTTATTTCTGTTTTATAAATAAGTTCTTTTGTATCATTTTTATTAGAGTCCACATGTAAGTGATATCATATGCTATTTGTCTTTCTCTGTCTAGCTTATTTCACTTAGCATAATGCCCTCTAGATCCATCCATGTAGCTGTAAATGGCATTATTTCATTCTTTTTTATGACTGAGTAATATTCCACTGTATATACATACCACATCTTCATTATTCATTCCCTTGTCAATGGATACTTAGGTTGTTTCCATATCTTTTCTGTTGCAAACAATATACATTATGTAAAAATTAAATGTTTTTTTACTGCTCAGATGAAGAAAGACCTTGGTGCAGCATCTTATTTAATTACGAGTTCTTTGTTGCGATTGTGGGTCTCATGGCACTGCCTTCTCCCCTCTTCAGCTTCCTTACCTGTTTGCCTTTGGGTTTCTCTTCTGTAGGAGCTGGTGGTCATGGGTGCCCCTGGGTCATTTTATTGGGCTGGGACAGTCAAAGTGCTGAACCTCACAGACAACACCTACTTCAAACTGAATGACGAAGTGATCATGAACAGGAGATACACTTACCTGGGTGAGTAGCTCAGGGAGGTGCCAGGTAAGACAAGGGAAGTGGGGGTGATTACCACCAAGCTAGCCAAGAATAGCTCTTCTGGTGGAAAGAAGAGTTCCCTGGCTTTGGCATCTGTTGTTCTATTTAGTTGCTCGCATGGACTGTGAACCTGCAGTCTGAGAGAAATTGGCCTCCTGGGGAGTGAGAGGTGTCATCACAAAACACAAACCGCTTATGATCACAGTATGAGGCTTTAAGGGTGAGGACAAGGTTTGGAGAATATATGGCAGCCTATACTGGGTTTCTGCTGCCAACAAGGCTCTCAGAAAGCAGGAGATGTTTAGACTATGCTCAGGCAGCTTCTACTATTTTTTTTCTAGATTCCTGTTGCACTCAGATTCTTTGTTTATGCACCCAACTACCTAGCCACCCACTGACAGCTTTTGTTGGCCCTCTCTTAGGAGTGGATGTGGCACAATGGTTAATAGGCAGGGCCTTGGGCAGATTGGATTTGCATCTTGCTGTGTGATCTTGAGCGTTTTGCTGACCTGCATTTGGTCCATATTCCCATGTCTATGAAATGGAAGAAATAATCATACCTCCTTCATAGAGTTGGGACATTAAAAGAGATAGTGGCATCTGAAGACACATATAAGAATGCTCATAACAGCTTTATTCACAATAAAGCTCAAACAACTGGAAATACCCCAGGAGCCCAGGAGAATAAAGACATTATGATATAGTCATTCAATGGAACATACTCAGCCATAAGAAGAAACTGCTAACGTACACAACATGGATAAACATCCCAGGTGTTATGTGGAGTGGAGTTTTGAACCGGCAGACCTAACATATGGGAATAGAAATCAGGCTAGGGGTGACCTGTGGGGGTAGTGACTGGAGGGAATGAAAGAAGCTTCTGTGCCTATGGTTCTGTGGTTAGGGTCACTCTGGGTGGTGATTGCATGGTTATGCACACGTGCACGCACTTGTTAAATTCTGCACTTTGAATGTGTGTGCTTTGCTGTATGAAAACTGTATCTCATAAAGGAGAAAATAGAAGTAGTGTACTTAGCATAGCACCTGTTCCAGAGAGAATACTCAGCACTCTAGGAGTTCCCTGGTGCCCTAGGGCCCTAGCAGTTAAGGATCCAGCATTGTCACTGCTATGGCTTAGCTTCAATTCCTGGTCCAGGAAATTCTGGATGCCATGGGTAGAGCTGCCACCCCCCCACCACTCCTCCTCAAAAAGGACTCTTTCCTGCCTGCAGGTCCTTGTCAACCATTTTTTTTTTTTTTTTGTATGATCATTGAGCCATTCCAGCCTGAGAAAACTGACAGCTCCTATATGTTCCCTGGTCATTTATGTTCCAAGAGCAGCTGGATCATAATTGTCCAGATTAGGGATACTTGAGAAACGTTGTGCTCTGATGGCTCTTTTTCTTATTGCTCAACCCCAGCCTTGGTTTCTCCCTGTCCTTTGCAGGCTATGCAGTTACTGCCGGCCACTTTTCTCACATGTCCACCACCGATGTGGTAGGAGGTGCCCCGCAGGACGATGGCATCGGGAAGGTGAGGAGAAGAGTCTGTGGAATAATAGCGTGGGGTCCAGCAGGGGTTGTGTGCTGCTGCTCTTAGAGAGGTTTGTCAGCTTTCTTTGTTGTGAACGTTTTGCTGGGCGGCCAGCAGGCAAGTGATGATATATTGAGGAACGGCCTGCCCGTCTCCATCCACCCACCTTTGAGAATTGACTTTGAGGGCTTCATCAGAGTGTCACTACTTCTGCCAGACTTCTCCATGCTGCATGTTGTCATCTTAGAGTGTTTTCCATGGCTGACTGTGTGTGAGAGAGACGATGAGAGCTGACCTCTGGCCTCCTGGCCTCCTCCAGAGGAATGGGGCCCAGCTACCCAACTTCAAGCCTGCCTCTCTCCCAGACCCTTTCCAAGTTTGTCTTAATGGCGCCAGGTCTAGTCCCAGCTCTCTTAAGGGTTTTTGTTACTTATCTGTGGGCCAGGATACTCATATTTATTTCTCCAATGCTTTAAAAACAAGACTGTTTCAGCCCAGAGGCTAGACAGGGAATATAGGGGTCTCTTTTCCTAAAGTATCTGCCCAGAGTGTAGAAAACAGCCCAGGGATCGAGGGTGGATCGAACCCCTTTGGGAATCTTGGCATCTCTGAGGCTTGACTTATGGAGAACTGTCCTTTGTGAACCTTAACTCCAGGCTTCAGGAAATGCAGTTGAGTGGGTCCAGATGAGTCAGGAATTTTTTTTGCTTTTTAGGGTCAAACTCTTGGCATATGGAAGTTTCCAGGCTAGGGTTCAAATCAGAGCTATAGCCGCTGGCCTATGCCACAGCCACAGCAACACAGGATCCAAGCTGCAACTGCGACCTATACCACAGCTCATGGCAACGCCAGACCCTTAACCCACTAGGCGAGGCCAGGGATAATACCTGTGTCCTCATGGATGCTAGTCGGGTTTGTTATCACTGAGCTACAATAGGAACTCCAGGAATCTGCATTGTAACAAGCAGCGTTGGTTTTCTGAGGGTAAGACTGAAGAGCGGAATGAATGGTGTTAAGGTTTGAGCCTATGGGGTGGACCTGTGATAGAATCTGGCCACATCTCCAGGAACTCAGACAAGTGGATTCTGGAGATGGACCTAGACCCACTGTTAACTGGAGCCTTCAGCTGGGGTGTCGCTCTGATCAGCTGACATGGCCTCACTGATGGGCATTTGTGAGGGTCATTTCCCTGGGTCCTCCTGGGCAGGAATTGGGAGCCACTGCTCATGTTTTTTGGAGTATGTGGCTCTCTCCCCACTAACACTTCCTTGAAAATGAAGCCAAATAAAAAGCCAGGGCTCTGAGCACAGGGGAGGTGTGCGGATGAACTCTGATAACTTCAAGCAGTGGATGGATCTTTGCAAGTCATGTGATTTCCTCTTGGTGGAGGGAAAGCACCAAGCTGTCCTCACAGCGATAATCTATCTCTTCCGGGGGAGGAGCTGCATGTGACCAGGAATGTCGGTAGCATTAGTGGATAGTCACCAGTTGCAGAAAACTGGACTAATGGTATTGTCATCTTCTCAGATGGTTGTGGTAACTTTAGTCCCTGTCACATCTTAGGATAAGAAAAGTATTTATTTATGATAGGGCCAGACAGGGCATCATGGACTTAGTGAACAACAGCAGCAACAACAACCACCACCCATGAAAATGCTGCCTTCGGTCGGAGCACACGAGAGGTGTTGAGGACACTGTTGTTGGCCAAGTTGCTAACAGTTCCACATCCTGGGCCAGGCATGGGAGATGGTACAGACTTGCTTCCCTAGGACTCCAGGGTGGATCTCTGGCCTTTAGGATCTTGGTTATCATTTCTGGTGTCTGGGCAGGAAAGCACCGACATGAAGAGAGTGGCTCCTTATCCCACAGGAAGGTCTCTGACACTGGTTCTCACGTGATACTCACTCTTCCCTTAAGATGCACTTTGTAAAAAGAACCATCATGGTCCTGTCTCTTAGGAGGTCCTACACAAACTGTCCTCTTAGTGGTGGAAATCATTGTGCAAATGCCCATGCAAAAGGCTCTGGAAAGTTCCAATAAAGGAATTTCTTTAATGTTTAACTCTGGCATTGCCTAAGCAAAATGCCTATTTACCCAAGCAGATCTCATGATGCTAATGTTCTGTGGAATCACTTTGGAAAATTGCTTAGTCTAAAATATTCACCTCTATGCTTCTGTCTTACACAGTCAGCCCTCCCTGTCTGTGGGTTTCAGGCTTCTGTGGGTTCAACCGACCATGGATGGAAAATATTTGGGAAAAAAAAAATGTAGAAAGTTCTAAAAGCAAACCTTGAATTTGTTGCGCAACTATTTACATAGCATTTACATTGTATTTACAATCATTTACATAGCATTTCCATTGTATTTGTAATCATTTACATCGTGTTTACATTGTACTAGATATTCTGAGTCATGTAGAGATGATTACATGGGTTATATGCAACACTATGCCGTTTTAATAAGGAGTTGAGCATCTGTGGATTTTGCTATCCTGGGGGTCCTGAACTTAATTTTCAGCAGACACCAAGGGACAGCTGAATTATACCTGCTAAAGTTCTAACTAATAGGAATGAAGAAAATATATCAAGGAAGAAAATACTTTTCTTGTGGGTTGACTTGTTTGCTAGTAACGTGGAAGCTTCTTGGGTCTTCCTGGGCATGGCTTCTGTTAAGGATATGGTTCTGGAGCTGTGGAGATGATTTCTGCCCCAGCTTTGAAGGACACTTGCTTTGCTGAGTTGGGCAATGTGAACTATGCTAACTTCTTTGTTACCAGCTAGTGCAGGCACACCTGCATGTGTCTGGTCAGGCATTTAAATAGGACTCCCAGGAAGATGCAGATCAATATCTTTGGTCACTGTTTCCGTCTTATTCAGATTTTTTTTCTTTTCCTTCCATAGGTTTATGTTTTTAGAGCTGACCGAAGATCAGGCACCTTAATTAAGATTTTTCAGGCATCAGGTAAAAAGGTGAGATTCTCGGTATTCGTGTCTTATATGTTGGTTGGTTTGAGGGGTGTCATCATTTGGGAATCAGTTTTCAATTTTTTAGAAAGTTGGCTTAAAGGCCCTACATTTACATGGTGGTGCCATTGCATGTTGGAGCCTCGACCTTCTCAGCATTGTGTGGAACTTGAAGATTTTGGGCTTCACACTTGTAGGGACGTATAGCAGGGTGAGTCTGTACACGGCCAGGTCACAGCACAGAGTTGTAAACAGTTGTGCATCGTTTGGATACTCCTCAAAACGACTCTGTGCTCTGTTTCTCTCTGCCTTTCTGCCTCTGTCCCTCCCTCCTTCCCTCCCTGACTGTCTTTCTGCTGTATGTTCACATTTAGAGCCCAGAGAGTTCAGGCCCTGTTGAGTACAGGTAGCACGTCCTAGATACAGGACTGATTGCTTTCAGATGAGGCACACAGACAAACGGTTCTCTTATCTCATCAACCCGAAGCTGTCCCTCCTCCTTACAGCCCAGCCCTCTGCCACCATTGCCATGGGGACTGTCACCACACAAAGAAATACCAAACAAAAATCACCCGGTTCCTTTGAGAACTTTGCAGTAGAAATAGCTGGGGCAGGTTGCCCTGAAATTAGTCGTGGGCATGGTTATCTGCCTGTGTCATCTTGTCAGCCTTACCCTGTTGTTAATCGTCTCTCCATTTCCTACAAGTTTCCATCATGTTGTACTGGAGTCTGAAGTGAAGCCAGGTGGAAAGCCTGTGATGAATAAGCACCATTTTTCATGGGCTTATCAGTCATGCACACCTTCGTGGGGCCTAGATCAGCAGGATTGTTTGGTGGGATTGGCCACCCTAAGGGGACACACGTTTAGGCGGGGAGGTGAAGAGGGTAATTTGGAGACTTGTCTTGGTGGAGGCCTTCGTGAGCTCTGGGAAGATGCACCGGACGCCTGGGACTTTGGAGGAAGGGATGAGGAGATGGGAGGATGGCATAGTGGACCCGGCATTTCCCTACCGTTACCCTAAGAAAGAGGGAAAAGTGATTGTTTCCTTCTAGGGGCCACGGTGTGCCCCAGTTCAGGGGGTGTTAGACGGGCCTCACGCTGGGTTGGTACCATTACATACTGTTCTGATGGGAGTTCATATTCTGAGTTCCAGAAATCCCACTCATGAGCAGAGCTTTTTGCAATTTTAACAACCTTCATGTGTATTCTTAGGTTATAACTGTCATAACTTTTTCAGTAGAGAATACATCACCAGCTTGGTTTTTGTGAAGTTTTCCCTGAGAACGGTTCTGCGTTCCCCCGGGAACTGTGCTGGCCTATGTTATTTTAACATTTCCAAAACCCCAAAGCAACAACACTGGAAAATGACTGTGAGCGATTCTGCTAAAAAGGATTTCCAAGCACCTCTAAAGTTAGAAAAGAAATTACCCCATGCCATTTGTGATTTAAAAAAGAAAAAAAGAGAGAGAGTCTCATAAACCAAGTAGGGTATAAATGCTGCTAAGTCTAACATTTTAGCTCTTGGTCCAAAAAATTAAATGAGGGAGTGTGTCTCCTGTGGAAAGCCCTCCCTGCTAATGCACCTGGGCTTGAAAGCATGAAATGAAAATAATTCTTCTCCCCAGATTTATTGAGATATGATTGATATAGAGCATGTTTAAGATGTGCATCATGATGACTTTGTACATGTATATATTGTGAAATGATGAGCACAGTAATGTTCACATCTGACCTTACACACATCTATCACCTTATATGACTACTGTTATTTTTTTTTTATTTTTAATTTTTAAATTAAAATTTTTTTTTTCTTTTTTGGCCACCTTGTGGCATAGGGAACTCCTGGTCCAGGGATCAGATCTGAGCTGCAGTTGCGACCTAAGCCTCAGCTGCAGCAATGCCAGATCCTTAACCCTCTGTGTCGGGCCGGGGATTGAACCCACGTCCCAGAGCTCCCCAGACACTGCCAATCCCATTGCACCACAGCAGGAACTCCACTACTCTTTTTTCTTAAAGGACACTCTAAAGTGAATTGTGGAGTTTAAGCACATCTATCATCCTATTTGTAAAATGTCTTCATGCTCTGCCATCACTGTGCCTCCCCGCTGCCATCTGTGCCCAGGTCAGGCCCTGCTGATACTGGTCAACCTGGTGTAATCAACAGTCTGTAACTGTGCCCCTTCTCCTTCTCAAGACCCTCCCGGCTTGGATGATGGCTTTCATGGCCACCCACATGCACCAGGGTGAGAGTGGACAATGAGAGGGTGAGGTTTGAGAATGCGCTTGCCCACACTTCCAGAGGACCTGATGACATGGGGTTTCTGTGCAGACCAACTTGAATGTGATACCTTAGGGCTCCCTCAGGAGGGAACGAGGGGCCTGGTGTCTCACCTCCCAGCTCCAGAGCTGTGTTCATTTTCTTCTTCTCGCCCTCACCCTGAGCCACCGTAGGCTCTGTCCTTCCCTCTGCTCTCATTCACTCCCGCCCTCCTGTTTTCCAGTCATTGTCCTTCTAATTTTGAAATAGACCATTCCTCCCCTTAGACATCTTATTCTCTCTCTCTTTTTTTTTTTTTTTGTTCAGAAGAAATGAGAAGTTCTTGTCCCTCTGACTTATTTCTGACCATTATTTCATTGGGAAAGGACATAACCCCAGGCTTCCAAAGGATGCCTCTCGCTTTACGCCTGTGTCCGGTGCTGCCCACAGAGGAGGTATCTGACTCAGAAAACCACCGGCCCACTTCTGCTTTCATTTGGCCAGAATCTGGTCAGAGAGTCCCATCTTCTGGCCTCACCGTAAGAGAAACAAAACCCAACACACTTGCGGTCTTTACTGGTTGACATATTTCCTATAGTGCTTATAAGAAATCACCAGTATTTGTGCAATTCGGTTGTTAACAGAGACACGTGTCCCCACATGTCCAGGCTGAAGGGAGAGCTGTGATCAAGGATCACTCACCCCAAAGCATTTCATCACCATATCAAAGTTTTATTGCTTTGAGTATGTGAAGTGTTTATATGTCACAACTTAGATAGGAGACTTCGTGTACAGGGACTTCTGATTGAACACTGATGAAGATGCCAAGTTAAATAGTCCACTGGAATGAAACAAATAGTTCCCCTGGGACTCAGCCAGAGAGAACAGCCAGCAGCTTTGGTCTTTAGGGCTTTGCCTGGGTCTTACCAGTTTCTTTTACTAAAGTCAATATTGGGCCATTGTCAAGGTCACTGAGATGGTGACTGTCAATTGGTTTCTGACCTCCCTTCACCCCCCATGGTTCTAAAACTTCTCCTTTGGGAAGGGGTGGGTGGGAATGGGGGCTGGGTGGAAGTGGCCTCGGCATGTGACCAGGAGGGACTTGTGGGTCCTGTCCCAGGGTTCGCTGCAGGAAGTAGACTAGAGTACCCTTCACCTCTCTCAAACTCCCTAGCGCTGGCTGCCAACCAACTGCAGCAGCAAAAGAAAATGCTTGTTCATGTTGGTAAAACCAGAGCCCTTTTATTTGAAAGCATTTATTTGAAAAGGATAGCTTTTTTTTTTTTTTTTTAAATTAAAAACAGGTTGCAAACTGGCAGCCTTTGGAAAGAATACAGTCTATAAAATTTCTTGTTCAGCCTGCATGGTATATTTGTTTATTATTTTTTTAGTGTGAATTAGCTGTCAGCATTTTTTTTTTTTTTTTTTAGGGCCATACCCATGACATGTGGAAGTTCCCAGGTTAGAGGTCAAATCAGAGCTCCAGCTGCCAGCTTACACCACAGCCACAGGAACATGGGATCCGAGCCACCTCTTCGACCTGCCACCTCTTTGCCTGCTCATGGCAACCCTGGATCCCTGACCACTGATCAAGGCCAGGGATCAAACTTGTGTCCTCATGGATACCAGTCGGGTTTATTATCGCTGAGGCACAACAGAACCCCAATTCTCAGCATTTTTAAACAAGGCATTTCAAATAAAATTTTAGAGCTTTGGCTTCTCTTGAAAAATGAGGAGGTCAGCCTTCCAGAGAAGGCTAAGGTAGAGCAGGCGTTGTCTGTACCTGGGTGGGCGTGGCTCCTGTGAACGCCTGTTTGCCGCAGTCTCCACCACTCTCTTCTGTGTCTTAGACACAGAAGCTGAGCATCACTTGCCACCTGTAAGCGTGACTGCACTCTTACTTACTTTTTCTTTATACCTGTAATGTCACTTGCCTGGGCCCCATTAGCATTTGGGTTTGAGACCTCTGATTTAAATAACAGGTACTGGAGTTCTCCTTGTGGCTTAGCAGGTTAAGAACCAACTTAGAATAGATTTACAAGGAGATCCTGCTGAATAGCATTGAGAACTTTGTCTAGATACTCATGTTGCAACAGAAGAAAGGGTGGGGGAAAAAATGTAATTGTAATGTATACATGTAAGGATAACCTGACCCCCTTGCTGTACAGTGGGAAAATAAAAAAAAATTATAAAAAAAAAAAAAGAACCAGACATGGTGTCCACAAGGCTGTGGGTTTGATCTCTCGCCTCGCTTAGTGGGTTAAGGATCTGTGTTGTGGTGAGCAGTGGTGTAGGCTGGCAGCCTCAGCTCCGATTTGACCCCTAAGCTGGGAACTTCCATATGCTGCAGATGTGGCCCTAAAAAAGCAAAAATAAACAAACAAACAAAAACAATACCCTGTTCTCTGGGGAGTGGTCCACTTGTTTTCCCCATGGTGGGGCTTCAAGCCAGTGAGCATGGGTTTCTGGCTGACTGTGGGCCCTAAATGGCTGCTGGGAAGCCGTGGGGGCCAGGATCTCACCATTGCCCAGGCCTCCTGGCTTCTAGGGCAGCATGGCCATCATGGCCTCCGAAGGGCTTGGGGGCAGATGTCATTAAGGCTGGTGGGCTGGAGGAAGGCGGGGGTTCCTGGGCAAGCGCGGACACTGACCACTTTGTTGTTACTTGACTTGGTTGCAGATGGGCTCTTACTTCGGGTCCTCCTTATGTGCAGTTGACCTCAACGCAGACGGCCTCTCTGACCTGCTTGTGGGAGCCCCCATGTTTTCTGAGATCAGGGACGAAGGTCAGGTCACCGTCTACATCAACAGAGGAAACGTGAGTACAGTGCTGGGCATTGTGGGGATGAGGTGTGGGAGATGGACATTGGTCCAGCGAGTAGTGACTGAGCCCCATCACCGAGGGGAGCTGAAAAGACACGCTTCCCACCTTCAAAAAGCTCAGTGTTCCATGAATGGAAAGTTATATGCAGTATTATGACTGCAAACCTACAATGCTCCAGAAAAATCTTAATGACTAAGCTTAATTGAGGGCTTCCTATGTACCAGGAACTGTTTCTCCTTCTTCCTGTGAGCGATTTCAGTGCCATGTGCACAGGATGTCGGGGGGGGGGGGGGTCCCCATTTTTCAGGTGAAAAAACTGAGGCTCAGAAAGTTTAAATTACCTATCCCAAATTACGCAGGTAGGAAGTGGCGGGGCTGGAAATTGAACATAGGTGAACTGGATTGGGAGCGGGCATGCTTTGTCTCTGGGTTACCCTGCCTCCCTGGGAATATAGACACATCTGTGAAGAGAAGCCTTCTCAGAGGACACAATGGCTGGGAGGAATCTTGAAGAGAGCAGGAGTTATGCAAGCAGCAAGTAATGGGCCAGGAGCTGGGTGCACTGGCCGAGATGGGAAGCAGTGGGACCACTTAGTTTGACATGGTGGGACTGGGGGTGTCAGGTGCGGGCCAGTGCAGTGGCCAGGGTCTGTAATCATGATGTCCCTCATTCTGTTGAACACGGAAAAGGATGTGCCTGGGTCAGAAAGATGTCTCTGTAGCACAGTGGAGGGTGAGTGGGGGCAGGGGCTTAGGGACAGCTGTGTACCCATTGGTGCAGGAGACCAATGAGAAAGCAAGATCTTTTCAGGAGGAAGAAGTTAAGAGGGAGTTCCTATTGTGGCTCAGTGGTAAGGAACCTGACTAGTATCCATGAGGATGCAGGTTCGATCCCTGGCTTCCCTCAGTGGGTTAAGGCTCTGGTGTTGCTGTGAGCTGTAATGTAAGTCACAGACATGGCCCAGATCTTGTGTGGCTGTGGCTGTGGCTGTGGCTGGTAGCTATAGCTCTGATTTGACCCCTAGCATGGGAGCTTCCACATGCTTTGGTGAGGCGCTAAAAAAAAAAGAAGTTAAGCATATTCAACAAGAGGGAGATGGTTCAATGAATAAATTCCATTAACCATCCCCCCCTTTTTTTTTATGTCTTTTTGCCTTTTCTAGGGCCGCTTCCTGCGGCATGTGGAGGTTCCCAGGCTAGGGGTCTAATCGGAGCTGTAGCCACTGGCCTACGGCAGAGTCATAGCAATGCAGGATCCGAGCTGTGTCTGCAACCTACACCACAGCTCACGGCAATGCTGGATCCTTAACCCACTGAGCAAGACCAGGGATTGAACCCGCAACCTCATGGTTCCTAGTCGGATTCATTAACCGCTGCGCCACAATGGGAACTCCTAACCACCCACCTTTTAGCAAGCATGAGAAAATGCTTATGACACATGGTACCCACACATCCCATTCCTCCAACCAGTTTCTTAAGGCTGTGTGGTTACCCTGAGTACCAGGGTGTTCTTATTTCTGTTGACTCTCACCCCATGATTAATAATTGACCCTCACCCCATAATTATTAATAATAATTTTAATGTGGAGGAGAGGAAAAAAAATGATGACTTATAACCTGATGGAATTGCTTTTGAAACTTGGTGTTGCTTGGAATCAGTGGCTCATTTCCTCATCTGTAAAGTGAGAGGAGTCTTAAGGTCCTCCTTATAGAATCACTGTGTGATTTCAATGAGGAGGTGGATGTATAGTGCCTGTGTATACCAGCGATCCATGTTTCTCTTCTCTTCTTTACCACATGGATGGGAAGGAATCAATACCTGTGTGTGAGGTAGGATTTCACTGACTTGAAAAAACCGGGTCACCTTGCCATACAGTAGAAAACTGACAGAACACTGTAAACCAGCTATAATGGAAAAAATAAAAATCATTATAAAATAGAAAAAATCAATCACCTCTTTATTGTTTGCAAGTTGTATAGTGGGAAAAAAGATGTAGTCGTAACAAAAGCCTTGGGATGGCTTGTGGGTGCCCGGTGGGTCTGGAGTGCCTCTGCACTGGGACACGGTTGGACATCCTTATGCCTCAAAACATCAGATTGTGTTTTAACGCTCTGATATTCTTGTGTCAACAGTTTGGGGGTGGAGCAGGTATGGCTTTTACTGCCACCATCACCACTCACCCCCTCCCTCTCTGTTGGCTGGTGTTTGCTCAGGAAATCCAAGCCACACATGAAAATGGACACTGTGTGTGTCCCGTTTTCCCTGTCCTCACCCCGTGACCAACAGCCTCTGGGTGGTGGGGTTTCTGAACCATGCCTTCCTCTGTCAAGATCACTCACACATGCACCCTGCAAAGCCGTTTTATAGACTTGTCCCACACGGCACAGGAGTGAAGAAACAGAAATATGTGTTCCTTCTAAAACAACTTTGAGGATATTGTGGGGAGGGACTACTGGGACAGGTAGGTAGGTAGGTTGGTTAAATAGGTTTCTTTAGGGTGTTAGGAGACTGGAGGAGTTTAGTGATCAGCCAATGGGTCTCCTTCCCTCTAAACGGATCAAGGCTGTTGGAGCCCCTCTTGGCACCCCACTGGAAGGGGCTCACTTTGCAACCAGCGGGGAGAAGTTTGAGGCCCTGTGATTCTGCCCAGGTGTTTCCTGCCCATGGGTGTGCTGTGGGGGAGGGCGGCATTCCCAGCTCTGTTTTTTCATTCTTTTTTGGTTCGTTGTGTTTGTTTTTGTTTTGTTTTCCGTTGTCCCTCCATCCTGTTTCCCAGGGAGCCCTCGAGGAGCAGCTGGCCCTAACTGGGGATGGTGCCTACAATGCACACTTTGGGGAGAGTATCGCCAGCCTGGGCGACCTTGATGACGACGGGTTCCCAGGTCAGTGAGCTCACATGGGTGCTCCTGGATCCACTTTCCCTGCCCTCGGGAGGGCCTGTCCAAGTAGTCACAGGACCAAGCCCTGGGCCCACTGGAGTTTTGCCTCCATGAAATTCCTTCTCATCAGCTTAGTGCTCTTTGCTGTGTGTTTGTGGTGCAGTGAACCTTGGGGCTGGTCCACTGGGGATTCTCAGGGCAGCCACGCCTGAACCAGCTTCCTTGAACCACAAACGCTTCTGGTTTCTGAGCCTCCAAGGGTCCACGATGCTCTGAGAGTAGCACCATGCCGGGCTGATGTTTGAAGGTGTGAGTGTCAACATCTAGTTCTGTTTGGCTTGTGACCTGTCTCTGTTCAGTACCTCCCCCTTCACTGTATGTGCTGGGGCCAGACGCCAGCACTGGTGGCAGCCGCATCACTGGCAGGGATAGCTGAGGTGGAAGATGGGCTGGGGGTGGGGCACAGCTCTTGCCTCAGGCCAGGCATCCAGGCTCCTTTGAAACCCTCATACCTTTGGCCAGAGAGGCTTTCATTCCGAGAGTGGGGACCCCTACTCGAGGTCAGGAAGGTGAATCTCTCACCCTTGACCTCATGTCTGCAGACACGTGACTTGTTAGCAGCAAAGGGAAAAAAGTGGAAAAGATCTAGGCTTTGTCCCAAGAGCTGTCAGTTTGTGAGAGTAATGCTGGCTTTTTGGTAAAGTGAAGACCATTTTCTATAATTCCCTTTCCTGAGACTAGAGTTGCCTTTCTCAATAACCAATGTCTATGGAATCCTCTTCTCTGACAGACAGAAACAAGTGTGTGTGTGGGGGGGGTCGATAGTTGCATTTTTTCTATGGGACAGGTCAGTACTCCTATGAGGATTTCTGGAACTCAGCTCTTCTCAGCCTCTATGATTTTCTTTCTACTTTTCCCTCCTGCTGTTAAGAGGTCCTGTGTCTGGTTTAATGCTTGCACAGTCAACAACCAGGAAATTTCTAGACGTCATGGCAGGAATTAGAGAATCTACCCTTACATTGTTCCAAATAGCTTTTCTAACCCAGAGTTGCTTTTCTCCCCGCAGATGTGGCCATTGGTGCACCCAAAGAGGACGACTTTTCGGGTGCCGTGTACATCTATCACGGCGATGCTGGAGGGATGGTCCCTCAGTACTCCATGGTAATTGGTGTGCGTGTGCTGTGGTTGTCCACACATTCATTCCACAAAGTGTGGGAAACCTTCACTCAGTGCCACATCTGGGTGAATATAATACATGACATTGTTCCGGCCTTCCCCTTCCCACAGTGAAGGACGCAAACCATTGATTCTCCTTATTAAGTCAGAACATATTTATAGACTCCTCCCTAGTTTGCTCATATCTAGGGAGGCATTCTGCCTACAAAAGGTAGTAGCCAAATTCTTAGCCAGAGTTAGAATGATTTATGTAAGAAGAGGCTTGCTTTTTCTGGTTACTGCTTTTGTCAACCATCTGTGCTAAGCCAAATGATTATCTTGTAAAATATAATCTAGAGAGACAGTGGCTCATGGAGGAGGGACCTCAAAGCTATTGCAGGGCTGTTGTCACCACTGGCATCCAAATTGGGCGCTGGTCAAAGCCCTGGCCTTGTGCCCCAGACTTGGAAACGTGGAAGTGGTGAGTTCTGTTTTTTGCCATATCAGCTTGAGTTCAATCCTGCTGATGGTGTCAAGCCCAGCCCATGGGAAAAAAGGAAGTCACTCTCTGGACAGAAGCATTGTCAGGATGTTTGCGGAGGTCTTTGTGCAGAGTGGCACAAGCCTGGGTCTTTGTCCCAGTGGGTCAGTGACAGAAAGGGGCTGAGCACAAGTCAAGAAATTTCCAATCAGCACATACTGATTTACTGAACCTTCATTACGGGCTCACCACTTCCTTCTCATGCTGACACTTCTCATCACCAAGAAGCTTGCCTCGTTTCTCGATTATTGCTAAGGAAACCAAGTCCTGTTCTTAGAAAATGTTCTGTCAAACAAAATAAGAAAGTATCAAGTCCTGTCCATGTGCTAGGGAGGAAAAGATATTAGAAGTTGACTTTAAGAGGCAGCACACATATGGGAGTTCCTGTGGTGGCTCAGTGGTAACAAACCCGACTAATACCCATGAGGATATGGGTTCGATCCCTGGCCCCACTCAGTGGGTTAAGGATCTGGCGTTGCCACGAGCTGTGGGTATAGGTCGCAGACCCGACTTGGATCCTGCATTGTTGTGGCTGTGGCCAGCAGCTGCAGCTCCAGTTGGACCCCTAGCCTGGGAACCTCCATATGCCATGGGTATGGCCCTTAAAAAAAAAAGAGGCAGCACATGGATGGAAGTTCATGTTGCACATTCCTAATTGTTCTTCCTGCTGCAGATAGGAGTTTGCTCATGAAGGGTTGAGGACTGGTGGGTTCCCTCTGTGGGGCCTCCTGCTCTGCTCTGTGGCACCTATGGGAGACAGGTGCTGAGGGAGATGCAGGATGCTTCTGAGGGTCTGCTCTGACCTCTTACCTCCAGTCCTCATGACAGCCGTGTGGGATAGGTACCCTTATTATCCACCTTTTATTTACGAGGCAACCCTAGCCTCGGGAAGTTATGTAATGTGCCCAAGATCACTGGCTAAGAAGTGGCAATTTGGCCACTGAAACTTTGCTAACAACCCTCTTATTGCAACCACTGCCCTCAACTCCATGTCAGAAAAAGGAGTTCTCCCAGAAGCTCATTTGGAAAACTTGGAAATATGGAAGCTTATTTTGCCGTGAGGCATATATGCTTTGAGGGAGCATTTACTTACACAGACTATCTTTTCTTTAGAATGAGCAAGGGTGGGAATCAAGCTCCTGGATTTCACCCATGTGGCAGGAGGAAGAGGGATCCAGGCACAGTTTGGGGGCCACATCCTTGTCCCAGGGGCTGCTGTAATCTGGGTCAGGAACCCACTTCCCACTGTCACAGGCTGAAGGTCATCCAGGGAGCCCCATCCTTGGGCAGCCGTCAGGGTCACAGTCCATGCTTCCTCCTGGAAGCTTGTTTCTGGACCTGGGAAGCTGAGCACTTGGAGGAGGCAATGTGGAGAGACCCCCGCTTCCCCTCCTCCCTCGGCCCTCTCCTAGTGTTTTGTTTTGTTGCTGGGTGGAATCCCTGCAGAGAACCGAAGTATACGTTTTGTGGTCGGTGTGGATTGTCTGGAATAGGAAGCAGGGATCAGCAGCTGGACCCGTCCTGCCTCTGTCAGCACAGATCCTGTCCCGTCAGTTCTGAAAGAGAAGTGGTTTGGGGCTCTTTAAAAAAGAGAAAGAAAGAAGCATCTAGGACTACGTGTTTCCAAAGCTGCTAATATGTATGTGATAAGGTCCATGATTTAAAAGGAAGAAAAATCCTGTAACACCGGATCCTCTGGGGCCCCGGTCTGGACAGAGCGGGCATTGTGTGGATGAACTAGAGGAGGAAATCAGAAACGAGTCTGGGCAAGGGAGCTGTTTTTCTTTGGCCGAGATTGGTATTATTTCTGCTGGGTAAATTGTGAGATCAGGGTCTAAAGTTCTTCCATATTACTCTGTAACTCGTTCCTCTTTCTAGGGTTCCCCATGCAAAGCATTGATTTTAAGATCCTCATAGGCCTTTCTCAATTTGAGGGCCCTCTGGGCATGTCCTGGCGGCCCCTATGATCTTTCTCCTGCCGTAAGGACGCTGCATATAAACCTGGTCAAGGGGAGGTTTTCCAAGGCTCCTGGTTTTCATTTAGGGTTATTAGCACCACACAGACTTATCTTCCTGGCTTTATGGCATAATGGCCTACAGATGTCTGCGGGATAACTTAAGCCTGCATCCCCACCCCCAAAAGGACCACCCCTTCACTTTTCCCCGCTTGTCCCAGCCACAGGCATACCTTAGAAATGCAAACCCAGGACAAGCGGCTGCTTGCATTGTGGGACCTCAGAGCCAGGACGGTCTGCTTCAAAATAGGACTTTTCAGAAAACATGCAGATGCACACCCATGTTTGTTTAGACAGAACCACGTGGGATGTGGGACTCTGCCTGTTAGCAAGAAACATTTCTTCAGTGTACCCTACAGTGTTCTGGTTGGTACTTTGATGTCTGCACGTTTCCTGATGGATGGTTTAACTGGAGATGGTAGGTGGAGGGTCTTGCCGGTGGGGCGGGGTGGGGTGGGGCGGGTGGGGCACACATCTGTCCATACTCATATTCATGACTTTGCAATAAGGAAAAGGGTAAGGCAGGAAAGTCCCAGGTGAGCCCCTGGATACGTGGAAGTCTGGTTCTGATGTGGAGGTTGCGGCATGGCATGAAAACAAAGCATTTCTCTTACCCACAGCGAGGGCCTTGGGAGGGAAACAGCTCCAGGGAGCCTGTATAGAGAAAGGGAAGAAAGAACAGGTCAGCTTCCAGAACATGGGGCTTTGCTGATTCAGGAAGCATGGTATCTTTGTGAGGAACTGTGCCACCCAAGCATTGATGTGTGACAAGGGCTGGTTGTATAATAAATGTTCTTGGACCAAAGGAGTGTGTGTTAGCCCCTGTTGAACTTAATGGCAAATTAGAAGTCAGTACCGATACAGTATCACAAGTGTCCCCTGTGGTGGTAGAGCTGTGAATTCTGAACCGTTGGTTGGGGGCTCCCTTTTAGGGAGGAGGACAGCTTTAGCTCATTCTTTGGGTTTTGTTTTTCATTTCCTGAAGTTTATAGAAGATCCGGGACCATGGAGTTCTAGATTTGCTACGCAGAGCTGTTTCATCCCATCTGTAATCTTCTGGTTGGCTTCACTGAGAGGCGGTTTCACCATCTTTTCTAGATAGACATGCTAATTCCTGTCCACCTAGGGAAGGACCAATGTGTGCCTCATAGGAGAGCAGTGGTCCGTGTCTAGTATATGTTTGGGTAGAGAGAGATAAGGAAAGCATGTTCCTAGAATTTCAGCCAGTTATGCTGTGTAATACAAAACAGAACCTCCCTGAGAAATGCAAGTTAAACTTGATCCATGTGGAACTTCATTTAATGTATCAGGAGTTCCTGTTGTGGCACAATAGTGAGAACCGGACTAGTATGCGGGTTTGATCCCTGGCTGATCAGTGGGTTAAGGATCCGGTGTTGCCATGAGCTGTGGGGTAGATCACAAATGCGGCTCAGATCCCTCACGGCTGTGGCTGTGGTGTAGGCTGGCAGCTGTAGCTCCGATTCAACCCCTGGCCTGGGAACCTCCATATACTGCAGGTGTGGCCCTACAAAGCAAAAAAAAAAAAAAAAAAAAAAAAGTCTAAACACTAACATACTCATCTCGGTGACTTTTTTGTTAGCACAGAGCTTAGAACAAATTTTAAGGTAACATTGAACTAAGGCAACTAATGATAAAGGCGTGTGTCATCCTCACCTGCCTGCTAAAAGCCCCCTGATCAAATTTGGACTATGATATTTTTTTTTCTTTGATCAACTTCAAGACTGAGTGTCCTGGGGAGACTGGTCTGAAACAGTCATGGGTTCTTTTTTATGACGGTGCTCCTTCGGGTGACTCAATCTCCCTATTATCTGTTCCAGAAACTGTCGGGGCGGAAGATAAGTCCAGTTCTGCGGATGTTTGGTCAGTCCATATCAGGAGGCGTTGATATGGATGGAAATGGCTATCCTGGTAAGCTGTTTTCTTAAAGGCATATGATAGAAGCAAAGAGAACCCGTATGGTAAGCATGGTCATGTCTATTTAGGATTAGGAGAATTCACAGAGTACAATAGAGAGGTTTGCTTGGTGTTTGGTTTTTAAGGTGAAGGTAGTGTTAAAGTTTTTTTTCAGTTTTAGAATGATCCACTCTGGGAGTTCCCTTGTGGCACAGCGAGTTGAGGGTCTGGCATTGTCACTGCAGCAGCTTGGGTTGCTGCTATGGCACAGGTTTGATCCCCAACCTGGGAACTTCCATGTGCTATGGGTGTAAAAAAAAAAAAAAAAAAAAAGAAGAGTGATCTACTCAGAAGGGTTTAATCACCAGGAGGGTAGATTTTTGCAATGCATCTTTCTGATGAAGAAAAAAAGCACTGCCTGATTTTAAAATGATAAATAGTGAAACCTCATGTTTTCTTTGGTAGTTAAGCATATTCAGAGGCATCTTCCTCTTGAGAGTGAAGAAGGAACTGAGCAACACCCCACCACACAAACAAACACATAAGACAATTATTGAGAGGAACACTTGGAGCAGAAAGAAAACCATGTCTTCTCTCTGACGGACAAAACAGACTTGGCCATTCAAGGCTGGCTGGCTTGTCTTCAGGGTTAATTAATGCCTTGTGGTGGTTGAGGGTAATTGAATAAAAATGTACAATTTCAAACCCCAATCCCAAGTGATATCCACTTAGGTGAAATTGACCAGGCAGTGGAATAGTGGTTCTTTTTCGGTTTGAAGGGGAGAGAGTAGGGTCAGGTGAGGAAATGAAGAATTTGGAAAAATTCCAAATCATCAAATTTGAATTACCCAAATTCAGTAGAAATATTCCTCAAACTATGGACCATTTTGCTGTCTTGAGAAAACATTTCTTTCCATTTAAAAAATGCCTCAGAGTGTTCCTGTGTGGCTCAGTGGAAATGAACCCAACTAGGATCCTTGAGGATGTGGGTTCAACCCCTGGCCTCTCTCAGAGGGTTCAGGATCCGGAGTTGCTGTGGCTGTGGTGCAGGCTGGCAGCTGCAGGTCCTTTTCAACCCCTATCTTGGGAACTTCCATATACCGCAGGTATGGCCCTAAAAAGGAAAAATAAATAAATAAAATGCCTCAGAAGGATCTGTGAAAATGAATGCGATCCTGTATGAGGGCATCAAATTTTGTTGTTTCCCACAGACAGGAGTTTTGATCATCCTTCCTAACTTTGCAGAGCCAGGAGGAGTGGGACTCAGAAAGGGTCAGTGTTGAAATTCGTGTCCCTATACACCCTCATGGGCCTTTTTATATTTGAGAAAGCAGTTGTCCTGGGAAATTTGTGCCCATTCCTTAATAATATGTTCCATTGGTTTAGCACTTTAACATACGCAGAATGCTACATGTGCAATGTCCGTCTTATAGTCACCCCTGAAGATAGGTAGAGATGGCGGTGTCTCCCCAATTTACTGACAAGGATGCTGAGTCCCAAGAGAACTTAGGGGACTAGCCAGGGTGGAGACCCGGGCTGCTTCTCTCTAATTGTACACTAAGCAGGTGTGCTCAACACTTCACGATGGATCTGGATTTCTTATCTTGCATTTTTCATAAAAGAAATGACAAAATGCATCGGGGTCTTTTATTTTCAAATATCCAGGCAACTTTAAAAGGCTATTAAAAAATAGCAGTTAGGAGTTCCCATTATAGGTCAGTGGTTAACGAATCCAACTAGGAACCATGAGGTTGCAGGTTCGATCCCTGGCCTCACTCAGGTGGGTTAAGGATCCGGCGTTGCTGTGAGCTGTGGCTTAGGCTGGCAGCTACAGCTCCTATTTGACCCTTAGCCTGGGAACCTCCATATGCCACGGGTGCGGCCCCAGAAAAGACAAAAAATAAAATAATAAAAAATAACAAAATTAATAAGCACACCTGCATGTGGAAATTTTAGCTGCTCTGCAATATATGGATATGCTATTGGTCATTCCTTAATGAGAGCATGGTGCCAGGGATTCAGATTCGCTTGGGTTCAGATGCTTGGTTCTGGGAGGTAGAATGAAAGCTGCAGGACTTTGCATTTGAGGGGAAGAAAGGTAGAGAGCTGTTGGATGAATATTTCCTAAATTCAAATTATTTAGGACTAAGCATTATCCGTGAACACTGTCTTGATTTATAGTTTACCGAGTATGTTCATGAGTTTTCAGATTTTAATATCTGATTTAATGTTTAATACATATTATATTGAGAAAGCATTTAATACATATTTTCTGATTGAAATATTATGAAACATTGTGAATGTCTGAAGAAGACACGGGGATAATGATCTCCTCTGTGCCGAAGAGGACGCTAAGATGGACTCTGGGGTCAACTTGAGTGAGGCTTGGAACAGAGATGACGCACATGTTCTACAGAACCTAGATCTTCTCCCAAGAGTCACTGAATTCCAAGCCGTCCCCTCTCTGATTCCCTGATGTCCAAAGGAAATAATATGAGCCACTTATGTAATATAAAAGATTCTAGGAGTTCCTGTTGTGGTGCAGCGGAAACGAATCTGACTAGCATCCACGAAGACTCGGGTTCCATCCCTGGCCTCGCTCAGTGGGTTAAGGATCTGGCATTGCTGTGAGCTGTGGTGTAGGTCACAGACGCGGCTCAGATCCCACATTGCTGTGCCCGTGGTGTAGGTCAGTGGCTACAGCTCCAATTCAGCCCCTAGCCTGGGAATCTCCCTGTGCCATGGGTGCAGCCCTAAAAAGCAAAAAAATAAAAAAATAAAAATAAAGCCAGTAACCACATAAAAAAGAGAAATAGGTGAAATTATTTTCATCTTTTGTTTAGCCCAATTTACCCAAAATATTTCAATATACAATCAATATAAAAATTGTTCATAAGATAATTAATGTTTTTTGGTGTCTGGTCTTTGAAGTCAGTTCTCATTGGTACTTCTAGCACATTTGTGCATTTCAGGGTCTCAGCAGCCACATCTGGTGATGGGCTACCCTAGGGCACAGTGTGGCTTTCACTCTTACAAAGTCATCCTAGAGCCTGGAGGGGCCCCCTGACCTTGAGGCTGGGGAGCGCCATCATGGGGATGGAAGGGGTGGAGAGAAATGGGTTTCAGCAAGTTTCTGAATCTGTAAACTTGTGGTTTTCAGATGTCACTATTGGAGCCTTCATGTCTGACAGTGTGGTCCTCCTCAGGTGAGATACTTCTCTCTTTCCTCTTGGTTCTTCATGGAGGAGGGGTGGGATTTGGGGGCCAGGGGACTTTTTCATCATTAGTCAGCAATCACTCTGTCCTGTTCCTTGCAGGCGGAAGTGCTTAGTAAGTGGGAATAGTATCTCTTTTTTCTTATTTTTATTATCTTCTCTGCCAGGGTTTCCAGCTGGTGGGCCTCTAATGACTTACAGGTGTGAGATGATCACACCGATGGGACTTCTAGGCAGAGCTTGGGTTTTTGCTTTTGGCCATGAACAGCCCCTTCGAGTGTAACCTATGCACAAATTATCACTTCCTTTGGGTGCCATGACGCTCAAGGGGTCGGAAACACTGTCCTATCCCATCTCTTCTTCCTCACTTCCCCACCTCATGTCCCCAGCCCCCCAGGGACTGGGAGCCTCCTGCCACCTCATTCTTTGGTGCAGCAACGGGTGAGGGATGTGAGCTCAGGCCAGTGCTCGCTGTGGAGCCCATGCAGGCTGCATCTCTCTGACAAAGGCTGCCATCCCACCCATGAACGCTCTCCAAGTATTTCTGTCTGTATGAGTCAGAGGAGGCAGAATTACACTTTGGAGCGGGAGCCAACACTTAGGTTTTGTTAACAACCTGATTGCAGAACTTTCTAAAATAGGCTAGTAGGATCTTAGAGCTGGAAGGGATCCCAGGGGCCATGTAGTTCCACACCCTAGATTCCTCTCACTCAGCAGGGCCTTCCTCTGAGCCTCTACCACAGGGGCCGCATAGCCTCCTTTTGAATGGGGTACCCCCCGGGTGGGGGCTTAGTAACTTCTAAGGGACTCAGTTAACCCCTAGATAATTCAAAATGTTAAATTGTTGGAGTTCTCTGGTGGCACAATAGGTTAAGGATCTGCATTGTCACTGCTGTCTGCTGTGGCTCAGGTTGGATCCCTGGCCCAGAAATTTCTACAGGCATGGCCAGAAACAAAATTGCTGAAAACATGGAATACCCTTGAGGTTAAGAGTGTAAACTCTGGAGTTCCTGCTGTGGCACAGTGGGTTAAGAATCCGACTGCAGTGGCTTGGGCCGCTGGGACCCAAGTTCAATCCCCAACTTGGAGCAGTGGGTTAAAGGATCTGGCATTGCCACAGCTACAGTGTAGGTTGCAGCTGCAGCTCAGATTCATTCCCTAGGCTGGGAACTTCCATATGCTGAGGGCGTGGCCATTTAAAAAAAAAAAAAAAGGAGTGTGAAAAAAAGGAGTGGGACCATGACTCTGCCCTTACAGGGTTGAGTTTCCTGGGCAAGTCTGGTTACCTCTTTTTCAGCATTGTCACTGTTAAGAAAGA
Source organism: Phacochoerus africanus (assembly GCF_016906955.1). NCBI lineage: Eukaryota > Metazoa > Chordata > Mammalia > Artiodactyla > Suidae > Phacochoerus > Phacochoerus africanus. The sequence goes on from NC_062544.1 coordinate 102,782,906, forward strand.
TACTAATAGTCCTTACCTTTTTGGATATTATAAGTTCTTATGAGAACTCAGTGAGTTAAAAACAGTGCTGGGTTTAAGTGCTCAGTAAATGTTAGCAATTCTTCCTTAAATGGGGTGAAATTTGCCTGCCTCAAAGTTTGCTCCTTGGTCCTCTCTCTTCTGTATAAAAGCCCTGCAGTATTTGAAGGTGGTTGTGTCCCTTAGCTGGTGACTCTGCAAAGAGGGGGCCTTTATTCCTCACATGATTGGATTTCCACTTTCTTTGCCACCCCTTCCTTCCAGGTTGCTAGCTAGCCTTTTAGATTGAACAGCTTTCATGGCCGTGAATAGTTGTGGGTGGACGTGTGAGGCCAGAGGCTCTGGCTGGGGCTCCGTGAGGTCGTTTTCCCTCTCACCACCATCTTGAGTAGCTTGCTCTGGCTTGTCAGGATTCCCCTCAAAGAAGTGCATTCCCCAGTTTTTCTTAGTGGAAATGCCTGTGGGTGGGTGAGAGAAGGAGAAGCAAGAAAACAGTAAATCTTGTCTCCTTTCCAGAAGGCTGGCTGCAGAGGAGCCAATGGATTGGCAGTGGTTCAAAGAGGGTGTTCTGAGGGTGGGATCAAGGAGGTGTCCCTCAGCTTCCTATACGAATCTCACCTTGAGCCCCATCCTGAACCCCTTTCCACCTTGGGGCCTGGAGAGGTTCAAGAGGCAAGAGGGAGGAGGGGAGGTGATAAAAGGGCTGGGGGAGGTGGGGTCTGATATATAGACCCTGGGTGGGGAGGGGGCTCAGCACAGGGTGCAGTTTGTGATGGAAGGGGGTCATGGAAGGTGACCACCTCAGGACTCTTCCAGGAGTGTGACAGGCTCAGGGTGAGCAGGGGAGGTTTCAGAGATGAGCTGGGGCCCCTCAGAGGGGGAGGAGCAGGTAGCGGGATTGCCAAGTGTGTCAGGGGCCAAGCAGGTTGGCATCCTTGATAAGGTGCTACCTGCGGCCGAGGGGCTGGAGACTCCAGACAAAGCCAAGTGGGCGTCCCAGGCATGACCTCGCTGATAGGCAAGTGTGGTTGACTTTGAGTTACCTGAGGGTGATGGGGGATGGCCAGGAAACCATGCATATGTGTGTGTGCACATGCATTCACACCTCATGCCCCCCCCATGCCTGCACACACACACAAACTGTGCCTCCCACCACACACCATGCCTGCACACACACACACACCATGCCCACCCACACACTCACACCATGCCCATTCTTAAGTTTTCTCAGGGGAAGAATCAAGAGCTCTGTGGATTAGGAATGCTTTGGGCTGCAACTAAGAGAAAACCCTGCTGAGAGTGGCTTCCAACTATGTAGGTGTGAATTAGCTCCCTGGAGTAATGGCTGGCATTGGGGATGGTTATTGGTTTAACACCCTCACCAGGAGTGTGGGCTCTTTCTCTATCCCCCACATCTCTGCCCTGAAAACAGTACTGACCCCTTAAAGGGTTAAGGTCACTGGAGCAACACCATGTCTGAGGGCATCCAGACTGGTTTTATTACTTACCTGGAAGTAAAATATCAGAATCAACTCAAATATGATTTGGAGTGTCTGAGACCCATCAGAAAGAAGTATTCCAGTCACCAGCTTCTTTGAAAAAAAGTCTTGCACACCCTTGCCATGCTGTCCTTAGGTGCCCTTTTGCTTTCATGTCCGACTGTGAAACCCAGTCTCCAGGCCCCAGGGGTGTGGGCTGGTCCAGCTCTGCCCTCGGGAAGTTTGTTCTCTGGGATTAGCTCTGGAGGGCAGGCCCTGTATTAGGGTGTTAGGCGCCTGCTGCTATGCCATCTGGGGTCAAAGGAAGTGATCAGAGAGGCTTATGAAAGATTTCTGGGTTTTCCCTGGTCCAAAAACAATACTTGGAGTTGAAACAAAAAGGTTTGAGGGAACTGATCTGACGGATGTTGGGGGGAGATGGCCCTTGTCTGTCTTTTCAAAGGATTCTTTTTTTTTTTTAACAACCTCCAACCAAGTCCTTTTGTTTGGACTGCTCACTACTGCTTCCTGCTCACCTCGCCTTCCCCTGCCAAGCTCTGGCGGGAGACTAGGAAGCAGGCGTGCTCCCAGCCTGGTGGCCCTGGGATAATGGTGGTGGGGGGGCGGGGGGCTGGTCCTGCACGATGACGTGACAGGACTTGTGTGCACTGGGCAGGGTGGGGCTGTCACAGGGTAGACAGCGCTGTCTGTTTTGTGAAATGATGGTCCCGCCTGTGGTTTTTACTCCGTTGGTCTGGAGAAAAGTTTCGTCCAGTTAGCAAGGGTTTTTGAATGCCTGCTGTCCTGGGAATATCAGGATGAATTCATTAGGAGCCTAGACCTTGGAGGGCCTGCAGGCAGGTTTGGAAATACACAATGACCTAATTAGTTAAGAGGTGAGGTGTAGTGCAAATACAGTGCCAGGAACCTGGAGAAGGGGGACAGCCAGATACCGGGGGTGCCAAGGAACCCTTGAGCATCTTCTAAGGTTAAACCCCAAAGAAAATTGGAAAACTGGATGTTGGATTTCTTCCAGGCACTGCTGTTGTCTGACTTCCCTTAGACCTACAGCTGGATCTGCTCTGGAATCCCACAGTTCCCTTCTACTTGTCACAGCTGTGCCTCTCTCTACCCACATCTCAAGGCAGTGGTGGCACTAGTGAAATCCCCTAGTCCCACTGGTGTTGGTCCTGGCTTCCCATCTGTCTTGTCCCCCTGGGTGCTCTTTGTGGGATCATTGAACACAAGTGAGGTCATTGTTCTCAAGCTGCTAACATCCCTTAATCTTGTTATGTTGTGAGGCCTGGGGCTCCTTGGAGGTAAAAGGGTCTCTTTGTGAGGCCTGGAGGGGAGGAGGTTAAGCCACAGCTTAGGTGAACCATCCCTCAGCAGATGTTTGCAATGAGAGCGGAATAGTGTGGTTCATTCTCTGCTTTTGTTTGGGGGCCCCCAGAGATTTCCTGGAAAGCCAGCAATGAGCCGTCCATCCATCAAGCACTGGGGGAGTGGTCCCTGTGGGTGACGGGAGTGTGGATGTTTATTGGGTTTCACTTGGTCCTGCGACCAGGCGGGTTGATTTCTTCAGCTCTGAGGTGCTCTGCTTTTACCAGCTGGGACTCCATTAATCAAATTCTTTTAGAAAAATACTTAATGAATTGATAGGAGTAAATGAAGAGGGAGGTTTGACCCCCTGGCTCAGTTCATGCTGGTGATGCCAGTAAATGCTTTGGGGGAACCCCTGCTCGTGCATCTCTTTCTTGAGTCATGGCATTTGCTGTTGGCACACCTCTTAAGTCTACTTGTATCTTCCTAATAAAATGGAAATCAGAACTTAGTTGGTGAAATTTTGGATAATCAACATCTGGTGGTTCATAAATAGCCTCAACCAGTTGTGCTTTATGAACAACAAACTTGCCTTTCTTACTGGGAAGATAACCATTCGTTCATTTATTAGGAAATAGGCTGAAAAACCAGAGAAAAGTATTTACAGAGCACCCTGGCCATTCTCTCTGGGACTTTAATTAGATGCTGGGCTGAAGCCCTAGGATTTGTTGCATCAGTTTAGTTCTCCTTTGGGTCTGAGAGCCACTCCTCAGCATGACTAAGTTGCCTTCCCTCTTGACCTATAGGGCGAGACCTGTCATCACGGTGGATGTCACCATCCTCCTTCCCGCCTCCATCAACATCACAGCACCTCAGTGTCATGACGGCCAGCAGCCTGTGAACTGCCTGAATGTCACCGTCTGCTTTAGCTTCCACGGCAAGCATGTTCCGGGAGAAATAGGTAACGAGCCACTGAGTCAGGGCTCAGCATCTTAGCTGGAGTGGGCTTGGCGGGATCGTGGATAGCCAAGGGCTGTGTCTGGGGTTCCCTCCCACTATGCATCCCAGCGGTTTTGTAGGCAACAGGTCCTCAGAGATGCCCTCTCCCCTGAGGGTCCCCCCACCTTCTCTTCTTACCTTTATTTTGCCAACATAAGACAACATTCAGCTCTCAGACAGATGATACTTGACTCCAAGCCTCCTTTCTCCAAATGTCCATGGGCCAGACTGAAAAAGGGCTGGGCCATAGGTGGGACAGGTGGTGGGGCTTGTGGAAATGCAGCCAGTAGCCTGGACTTTATGGAATGTTCTGTGCAGTGAAAAAAGAAGTGGTGAGGTGTTGGAGGCTCCCCCTTGAAGTTGCAACACTGGCCAGATGTTGCGGGCTTGTGCTCTTTGCTGTAGGATGGGAGACCAAGGCTGGGTGGTGGGATTAGGATGCTGAGTTTTACAAAGGCTGAGGCTTCCAAAAGGCAGAGAGCTGCTCTGCTAGCTCCAGCTAATGGAAAAAAGGTAGGCAGGGCCCCCTGGCTAGTGGCGGCCATCCCTGATGTTCCTCTGATTGGGGGAGGTCAACTTGCTGGCCCAGCTCCAGAGACCGGATCAAGCCTTGGAACAAGATGGGATGACTGGATTAGAATTCGGACTGTGGAATCACCTGAAGGAAATGAACAGGCAGCACTTGTGCCGGTTAAGAGGTGCTTTGCTTTTATTTGAAAGCCTGCTTTCATAATAGGAAGAGTTCCAGGAAAAGAAAAGAAAAAAGAAAACCCAGCACTGTTAAGGACCTAGACTCATGGACTTTCTTAGACTCTTGTGTGTGTCATGAGTGTCTCCCCAACATACTCACCTTTGTTGCCTTTGGCTCAAGCAGTATCAGCATCCCCTGGGAGCATGTTAGAAATGCAGAATCTCAGGTCCCACACTGGACCTGTGAACCAGAATCTGCATTTCAACAACATCCCTGTAATATGCTCGAGTATAGGTAAGTTTGAGACTCTCTGCTCTGGAGCACATGTATGTGGGCACCCACATTTTCAGAACAGACATGCCTGTGCTAGTCCTTCTCTAAACTGCACCTTTTAATGATCTACTTTATTTAACAATATTCTAATCCTTCTAGGCTCTTTCATTGGCATTTGTCTTCATCTTCAGGCAGATTGAATAAACTCAACAGTGAAAGTTTGTCCTTTTATATGGATTTTTTTTAAAAAGAACTTAGAAATTTCAAAACTGAATATAAATTTACATTGAACTTGAGACTTGGTTCATGAGCAAGGACTGGCAAACTTTTTGTATACAACCCAATGAGAAAAAGATCCTTGTTCCAGATCATACAGCTGTTGGTGAAGCCAAGAGTTGAATTCTGGTCTTGCTTTCCAAACTATTTCTTTCCAAAAGCGATTTCCCACCACTTCCCTAATTGTTTAAGGCATGACGGTTTCTAGGGAAAAAAATGTTCTGGTGGTCCTGGGACTCATCTATCCTCTGCCTAATTAAGTGGTGTGTCCTTTATCAAATACCAACTGGTGATGTAGTTGGACTTCATTAAAAAACATTTTAAGAGAATTGCTGAGTTGAAGATTACTTCTGGGTGTGTGTAAAAATAAGCAGAACTATTCTAGAACTCTACGAAAAGTAAGTAATAGTTCACGTGTGTGCTCATTTGACAAATATTTATTGTGCGCCTGCGTGGGCCAGCCATGTCCTCATGGAGCTTTTAGTGGGAGTTACAAAGAGTTTCTATTTTGATCCTGAAGCTGCGTACATGGTTTTCAGAATCATTAACTCCATCATTGTGGTGGTGAAAATGAAGGTAAGTTGGTAGAGGAGGAAGAGAGAAGAAACCAAGATTCACGTTTTGAGCAAGAGTGATTTCAGGGCATATGAGGTCAGTGGGGGAGAGAACTCTGATTTGTAGGTTTAGGACCTGAGCCAGGAGATGTAGGTGTCTCCTCATGCTGCCCCAACCAGTGGTCCCATCTGGGGCACCACTCCTTGACCTGAGGCATCTGGGCCCTTTTCATTGACCCCAGTCATCGGGGCCCCTTTCAGTAACCATGGTCATGGGGGCTCCTATCATTGCCCTTGGTCTTGGAGGCTCCTTTCAATGACTCCTGGGGGCTCCTTTCATTGGCTCCAGTCATCAGGACCCCTTTTATTGACCATAGTCACTGGTCCCTTTCATTGACCCCAATTATGGGAGCTCTAGTCATTGACTCCAGTCATCAGGGCTCCAGTCATTGGGGCCCCTTTGATTGACCTCTAGGCAGAATTAAAATTAAGTTCTAGATTCCACCATGGCCCTTCAGTGTTGGGGTATAGATGAGACAGGTTGTTGGATAACATGCAGTACTGCCCCCAGAGGTGGTGTGGAGCAACCTGGCCATGTCAGGGTGGGGAACAGGAGTGCCTCTTCCAGTGCAGGTCACTTATCCTCCATCTGCCGCATGGGTTTGTTAATGCAGTCAAATATCCCTGGACAGTCTAAGGGAATGTTTTTCCACATTTATTTCAGATTCAGGCTTAAAGAGGATGATAAGTGGAGACTTTGGGTATTAGTAGGACAATGAAGAAAATTATCTCTCTCTGGCAATTTTTTTTTTTTGTCTTTTCTCCTGGTATTCAAGGACATGAGTTATATCTCAATCTTTGCAGTAAAGGGAGAAATGTAGAAATCTGCCCCAAAAATGAACTGGTGGTGGAATAAGGAGAGTTACAGGAGGAAACAATGGGCAGCTGTGATGATGTGATGGGATGTCAGGTGGAGGTGAAGCAACCTCATGGGTCCAGATGTGCGCAGAGTTCAGCATATAGAAGCAGCTCCTTGGTTCTGCAAGACTGGGAAGGTCAAGTCCCCGGCTTCCAGATAGAGGGAGGATGGGGGCACCTTCAGTGCCCAGACATCCTCTGTTCTCCTCCCAAGCCCAGCAGCCAGAGCTGCCCAGCTCAGTGTCATCACCCAGACCTCTGCGTTGGGAGCCCAGGGCCAAAACTGGGGTTTTGAGCTTTCCTCACTCTGGTTGCTGATAGATGCACAAGAGTATGTCTGTGGTGGTTCGGGCCATGGTAGGCTTGGCAGGCAAGGGTCTTCCAGGCACCTTTCAGTGTCTGCATATCCAGGGCTGAGTTTTTCAGCAGAATGGCTGCATTTGGGCAGTGCAATCAAGGGACACTGGTAGTTTGCTAGGTAATGCTGAACAGGTGTCAGAAGTGGTATCTATCTACTGGCATCTTCAGCTCTAGGACCACCCTGGGATTGTTTGGGGGTTATAAGCAGTTGACGTTATACTCATCTCTTTGGTTTCTTCCCTCTCTGTGACCTGATAGGGCTCAATCATGTGCAGACAGAAGGGATTCCTTTGGTCCCTTCCTCTTATGCTTTAGTAATGGAAAAACCACAGCACCCACTTTGTCACAGAGCATTCGGGGCCATCTGATGACCCAGGCCACTAGAGGAGCTGCTGTGGCTTCTGGCAATGCTGTGGGAACTAGAGGTTCTCTATGGGGATGACTGCCTTGGCTCCTGTGACAGCGTGGCAGAATCCATTCAGGAAAATAGAAACCACACCGGTTATTTTAACAGAGAGAATTTAACACTGGGGGCAGTTCAGCAGGTCCTGGTAGTGACTGCAGGAAGCAGCCACTGCTTCTAGGTTTGTACCAGGCATCTCAAAGGTGGTTCCCAGACCAGCTGCCACAGCAGCACATGGAATCTTGTTAGAGATGTGAATTCTAACTGAATCAGAAACTCTGAGCAGGGTGGGGGTGGGGAGAGGTCAGCAACCTGTGTTTTAACAAGCCTACAGCTGGCTTCAATTTGAGAACCTCTGGTCAAGGGGAACAAAGGGAAAAGGTTACACATGGGGTGGACCACTTCCTTGGGGTTGTCAGAACCTCCAAGCTTGGAGAAGGGACCTTGTGGACCCAGCATCTAAAACTTGGAAGGAGGAAACCATAGCTAGTGTCCCTGGTACCTCTGAGGCAGGCAGTGAGGCTGACTCTGGGGAGTGGGTGAGAAATGGAACCAGAATTAACTGCTATTGGAAGCAGCTGCTGTGGAAAAGTGTCACTGGGTTAAGCTGATAGGAAGTCCCTTCCCCTCCTCCAGCCTTGCAGCCTCCCTCAAAAGCCCTCCATCTCCCACTTGGCAGTGCTTCCAAGAGAGCCGCCGGCAAAGCAGAAATGAAGTTTGCAGGGTCCCAGCCCCAGCCTTCCTGAGCAGCGTGATAATTTCCTAAGCCAGTCACATGGAATCCCTGAAACTCCTGTTGGCTCATTCAGTCAATAAAATAGTTATGAAGTTCTGAAAAGTGTCAGGCTCTGTGCCCAGCACTGAGCCCAGAGTGTGGAACGGGCCAGGCAGGGTCCTTGCCCTCTTGGAGCTTGTGTGGCCGGCCCTGTGCTCAGTCCTGGGATGTTAACACCATGCCCAACTCCAACAGCCCTCAGGACAGATTTACAACATATTTCATCAAGCCATTTAAAACAAGCGTTCGGCTCATCTCAAGTCTTAGTAATCTTCATTCTTGGCCTGGGGAGCAGCATGGGGCTCCTGGGAGCTTCCTGGCTACCATAAGCAAGGCAGATGAATGCTGTGTCTGAGAAGGCTCTGTCCCTTACCTGGGCTGGGCCTGTACCTCCTTGCTGGCCAGGCTGAAGCCTAAATGTGCTTGTCAGTCCTTGGAGGCTGAGAATCTTAGCTCGTAATTCTGGCCCCTCCCCAGGGTGCTAAATGGAAACCAGGTGGGGCTCAGCCTTCAGTGGTTATGTTCTGTGCTCTCACCGGGTGCCCCCGTGTTTCCATGGCTGTCACACAGTCTGGTGAAGCTGTGAGTGGGCAGGGGTAGTGGGGGCAGGGAGGGAGAGGGGGGAGGGGGAGCGGGGCCTTCCCTGCCCTCGGACAAGCAGCAGAGCCCAGGTGCTGAGAAATGGCACCAAGATCATGCAAGCCAATGGCAGAAACAGGGTTGACACCGGGCATCTTTTCCCCAGACCCTTCCTCTGGCCTTAGGGGTGCGTTTCTAATCCAGAGAGCATTTGCACTCCAAAAACATTCTCTGAGCTCCTCCTGGGCTCTCAAGAAGCTGGAGATGGGATAATAAGGCAGATCCATGTTCTATAAGGAAAGGGGTGGGGTGCTGCTCTAATTACCACCTCGTTCCTTGGGGAGCGGGTGAAAAAAGTTAGGAAAGCTAGGAGAGTAGAAATAGCCGTTTCCCCTCCTCTCCTGGGAAACCCTAAGGGAAGCTCAGAGTAAGTCTGGAAGGAGGATTTATTAGTAGAATTTCACAGCTGAAATAGTGTTCTGAGGTCGAATGGGAATGAATCAAAACTTTCTGGGAGTGACCAGAGCCACACTGATGCGAGACAGCTGGCTGCCTGCTGGCCTGGACGGTGTGGGGGGCCTTGGGGGCCAGGGAAAGGAGACGGCTTGAAGCATGACTCGGAGCCCATCAGCTTTTCCATCAAGATGACATCATTCGACATGGCACGGACACAGGCTGCCAGAAGGAGAGCTGAGGATGGGAAGTGTGTGGTTGGAGCAAGCCTTAATCAGAACCAGCACCTCCCCGAGCCGGGCTGGCTGGGCTGGCTGTGTTGGGGGCGGTTTCACTGGCAACTCAGGCGGCCTGACGCACCCATCCTCCCACGGGGTGGGCTGATTCTCTGGCGTCTCCTTCACTTGGTGGGGGCGGGGGCTCCCTTCAGACACACTTGGCGTGGGGGCTGTTTAAAAGTACCAGTTGAGCTCAGGGATTTAGAATGGACTGCACTTCTTACCACTCTGGCAGGTTTGAGATCCTCCTTGCTTAGGCTGGGTTTCCCGTCATACATCTCTTGGTTTTGTTTGAGAAGAAAGAATTTGATAAGGCGCTGACTTCTTTTTGTGTAATTTAAAAGGCCCAAATAGATTTTATTTTTTTATTTATTAGCCTCACCCAGGGCATGAGGAAGTTTTCAGGCCAGGGATTGACCCCATACCACAGCAGTGACAACGCTGCATCCTTAACTGCTAGGCCACGAGGGAGCTCCTCAAAAATAGATTTTCAATCAAGGAGAAGCACTGAGTAGGCAGTTTAAAGAGGAATTAATTCCAACTTGATTGCATTTAGCACATTGGATAATTTGGTCTCTGTGATTGGATGCTTTTTGCGTTTTAGTAATTTCTGATAGGTGAGCCTGTTGACATATGCAAACACCACCCAGAGCAGAGCAGCAGTTGTGATCATCAGCTCAGTGTTAGTAACTCTGAGCTGTTTCTCCCCTCCCTTGAATTGCAAGAGGGAAATATGGGGCCAGTGATTCTGCAGTGATATGAGGCTTTGGAGAGCTTAATGTTTCTGAAGTACCGCACAGGGCTTGGCCCTCAGGGAAGGTTGAATTTATTCCCTTTTCCAGACTCGGCCCATTTTTTTTTTTTTTTTAGTGATATTCTTTAATTCAAAAGTCTCCTAGAGTGAAATTATATAGTTGAAGATAGATTTACACTTTTGATAGATGTTAATTGTTTGTTAAGATAATTGTTCAAAATTTTACTTCCTCCAATAGTTTGAGACTGCATCACATTCGCATATACCAGACAAATTTAACTACTATAGATATTTTAATATTCGCAAATATGTTAAATAACAATGTGTTTTGTTTTGTTTGAAATTCATTTAAGTTCGGTTGAGCATTTTATTCTTTTTTTTTTCTTTTTTCTTTTTTTTTTTTTTATTTTCCCACTGTACAGCAAGGGGGTCAGGTTATCCTTACATGTATACATTACAATTACATTTTTCCTCCAGCAGACTCGGCCCATTTTAATTCACCATCTTGCAGAAGCAGAGCCTGCGCAAGGATTTGAGGGCATGTCATTGAGTCAGGAGGTGATGCCAGGAAGCACCAGTAGGAAAGAAGGACAATGAGACAGGAAGGGAAGGCAGCCGCATTAATCATCGTTCACCAGAGAAACAGAATGAAAAGGATATGTGTGTATGGATATTGTAGCTCAGAGGCAGTTTGAAAGTGGCTTCCTTCTTTTTGCAAAGACCTTTGTCTTTTTCCTCTTAAGGCCTTCTACTGATTAGGTGAGGCCCACCCACATTGTGGATGGTAACCGCTTTATTCAGAGTCTACTGATTTAAAGGTCAATCTCATCTTAAAAACACTTCCATTGTGACATCCTGATGGGTGTTTGACCAAATATCAGGCTACCATGATAGGTTTACTCATGAAAGACACCGTTACAGCAGCCAGTTAGAGCGTGTGTCATTGAACAAGTTACCACTGTAACAGGGTGGCTAGAGCTGAATCCTGCTGGGGACGCCTGGGAGCCAGTGTGGAACACACTGCATGGTTACCCCACTCAAGGGACTGGGGAGCTGGAGTCATGCGTTACTGAGGGCTGTCCCAGGGACTCTAGTTCTGGGTGCTCCTGGCCTGCCATGCACATGGGCTGAGCCATCAAAGCCTCAGAAAAGGGGATGCTGGTGGTGGCAGTTAAAAGTTGGGCTGGACAGCAGAGAAACGGTAAAAGCCAAGAGGATGTGGGTGGGGCACTGATGCTATCTGTGCACTCTTCCTGTGTTCATTTCCACCCAGGCTTTCTCTGATGAGGTGGTTCAGACCTGCTCTTCTCTCCATGGTTACTCTTCATGGACACTCAGGGGAGGGCACGCAGGAGGATGGCCAGGAGCAGGGCTGCAGACAGGTCCCTGCTCAGCCGCTGCCACAGCCACCACGTTGATTTACCCCGTCCGATGCATTCCGGCTCATCTTCCAGCAATGCCTCTCTCCAGCTCTGACCTTGCTAAATGGAACTTGGAAAGGCACTTCATTTCTACTTTTTCTTTCTTACTGTTCGGCGGTCACCTAGGGAAATTGTGATAGGAGGAAGTAAATTGACCAAATTTCAGTTCTAAATCTCTTTGTTAGGTTCTGCTGTCTGTGCATTCAAAAAATGCGAGTTTGGGGGGTCAGATAATGTAAAAAAATGCACCAAAGAGCCAGCATGGTAGATTGGCCCAAGAGATGAGGAGAATTCCAGATTCAGCTCTGCAGTGATGGCTCTCTGGCCTGGAGCAGGTCTTGTTCCCTCTTGGGGCCTCAGTTCCTTACTGGAAAAGTTAGAGTCTTGAACGAGATGGTCCCTGAGCTTGCCCTAAAGCTTTGACATTCTACCCCATTTCCTGCACTGTCGCCATCAGAATAGGTGTGTTAAATCTTGTACAGACTCTCGTGTTTTTTTCCGTCAAGTTACTGTCCCATGTGCATTCTTTTCTTCTCAGTAATATCGCCTGGAACTAGCTAGGTCTCAGGTATCTGCTGGTGACCCAGCCTGGCCTTGGAAATCAGCTGTTCGCTGAAGTAAACAAGCCTGGGCAGACTCGCCCTTGCTGACCAGGAATCTGCCAGTTTGGCAAGGCAAGATGCTGGAGATGGCCGAGGCCCAGGAAAACCATTAAATGCGTCAAAAATATGCCTGTGGCAGCTGCACAATGCCTATCCAGGTCACTTTTCCCAGTTTACACCTCCCCTTGTGGTTAATCCCTTTGATGTTATTAAAAGCCAGAGTCATCCCTGCTGCCTCAGCTTCATGGCAGGTGCAAAGCTGCATTTTTTGGGTGCAAGAGGCTGGCTTCTAAGAGGCTGGTGTGTGGAGCCAGGGCAGGGAAAGGTCATCCATTTTTCCACTGCTCAACAGTCTCATCCGGGCGTTTTAGGGACAGAAGCTCCCTTTCTCTCACTTGAAGAATGCCACATTCCCCCAAATCCACAGAGCAGCTCAAAAATAAAGTGTTACCTATAAAAAGTGTTACAGAGGATCAGATCTCTAAAATGGTTCTGTGCTACGAAAACAGCAGTAAGAGGAGTCTAATAAGACTAAAACCAGGACGTTCCCCCTGTGCCAAATGGGATGGGAGGCATCTTTGCAGCACCAGGATGCAGGTTGGATCCCCAGTCTGGATCTGGTATTGCCACCTGGCTCTGAGTTTCCACTGTGGCACAACGGGATTGGCAGCCTCTCTCAATTCCTGGCCCGGCACAGTGGGTTAAGTGATCCCGCAGTGCCACAGCTGTGGCATAGGTCGCAACCCAGGCTTGGATCTGATCCCTGGCCCAGGAAATCCATATGGTGCGGGGCAGCCAAAAAAGAGAAAGAAAGAAAAAAAAAAAAAAAGACTAAGGCCATATTTACCTAATAAAACACATTGTCAGATACTTACTGATAGACTCTGAAATGACGGTGGTGAAACCCTTTGGGTTCATCCAATGTGTGTTCTCTACTGTGACCATTCTTTTTGAAGTCCCAAATTGTGTCACAACAGGTTCTGCCTACTGGCCTTACGCCTTGAAGTACAGGTGATGAGTTTTTCTTTTTAAGGGTGCACCCCAGTACAGACCCCATGGTGGTCATGGTTTTTGTTGAACCAATAGGCACCATAGAACTGTGTGGTCAGCACATGGCTGCCTGGGAATGAAGCCACTCCTAGCCTTCCTCTGTGTTTGGAGTGTGAGGTCCACGAGGGCAGGGGGCTTGCCTGTGTTGTTCTTTGTTGTGTCCCCTGTACCTCCACAGTGCCCGCCCCACAGTCATGCACAGTAGTCCATGGATGGCCACGGTCTAGCAGATGTAGTGATGATAGAGCACCACTCAGCATCTGTGTGATGACTCTGAATTATTGGGTGATTTCTCCCTTGGGTTGGGCATATGTTCCATTTCTTTATAAGAGTCAGTGTTCCATGCAGCCTTGGTAGTTTCAGCAGCTCCTGGTGATCTATAGGTTTGCCACGGTGCCTGCCTCTCAGGACATTGATTATATTGGGTGCACCTACGTATTGGGTGTATATTGGTGGTTCAGTCGATAACTCATGAGGGTTAAATCAGGCCATGAAGTGTGATGCCCAGAGCATCCCCAGGTAGGCTGGGCCATCTGCTTGCTGTTAGTCCTCTGTGCAGTGGAGGGCTGGGTACCATATGAAGGGGGATTCTGAACCTCTGAGGGGCACTGGAAGGGGCCTTGTCACAGTGTTTCTATCTTTGCTGACTTTTTGACCTTATTCATTGGCAGGTCTGAATTATGTTCTGACGGCTGATGTGGCCAAAAAAGAAAAGAGCCAGTTGCCCAGGGTCTACTTTGTGTTGCTGGGAGAGTCTGTGGGTCAGGTCTCAGAGAAGCTGCAGCTGGTCCACTTGGAGGAGACATGTCATCACTATGTGGCCCATGTGAAGGTCAGTTCTTTTTATTGTCATACTTTGATCTCTACAGATGTTCATTTGGAACTGGTGGGAACTTTTATTGCGCATTACGTATGTTCTGACTTTCAAATTTTTATTTTACAAGGAGGAGAGCATTCGTTTCTTCTTTTAAAGTTGCAGCTAGGCAGCCTTTTATTGCTCTTGTTGTGCTGGTCTCAGCCTCTGAGGGGGTGATAGTAGAGCAGGAGACCAGCAGTACTCTCTGGTCTTGTCTTGTTCTTTTGGGAGGTTTCTTATCCTCTCCCCTCTATGCAGAGTAGAGACACAGAAGGACATGTGTCTGAGTCTGCAGTGGTGCTGGATCATACCGTACCTGATGCCTTTCGCCATGATCCACTACATATTAGCTCTTAGTCATGGTTAAGGTGTTTTACAACTGGTTGGATTTTTCCTCCCTTGATTACTTTCTGTTTGTTTTAGGAGTGCATTTTTTTGGCCCCCTTTCCCCTCATTCTAAATAAATGTTTGGAATGTTTTTCTCCTCTTGAAATAGTGGGTTAAATATACTTTGCTACTAATTGAGGAGGCCAGGCTTTGATTAGCTACAAAGTGGCCCTTTGCAGGCAGGTACTGGTGGGATGGGAGTTTGGAGCTCCATGTTGCAAGAATGGCTAGCCACTGACCCCCAAGCAGAGATAGCACAGGAGGTGGAAGGACCCTTTTGACCCAGGCCATGTGGTGGGTAAGATGTATGTGGGTTTTGGAGTTCACACTGTGTCGGTTGGATACAACTTTGACTTCTCTTGTGTCTCAATTTCTGCATCTCTGAAATAGGTGCAGTAGTACTTAGCTTGGAAAGGTGATGGTAGAATTAAACATTATATGATGAATATACTTAAATGACTTTGCATGGAGTCTACCACACAGCAGACACTCAGCATTATTATTCAGTTGGACCATACAAAATTGACAATATTCTAATATTCTTGGCTCACAAAAAAATGGCAGTCACATGTAGTTCAATTACTATTAGCCAGTGGCTCTCTGGATGATAGCAAAAATAGTCTACAGATGGAGTTGAAGTGTTGTTCTATTATTGTGTTGTTAGTGCCAGAGCAGGAGAATAACAGCTGCTACTACAAGCTCCTGGCTTGTAGATAGAGCAGTGCCCCACGCATCCATGGCACTTTGGCCCAGAGCCCAAGTCCAGGCCCCTGAGATGCTTTTCAGTGAGGCTGGGTTCTGTCCCCTGCCAGGACGCGTGCCGGGGCCTGCCCAAACCAGCTGCCCCAAGGCCTTGCTGAAGGCCATTTATAAAGCAGTGCTCCTGTTAAACCAATAAGCCACCCAGCTCTCTGGATCTTAGATGAAGATGGCCCATGAGCACCCTTAGGGGTGTGTGGCTGTCATGTCAGACACTGCCGGGCCTTCAAGTGCCTGCACTTGGCATCTTCCTGGAGGTGGGGCATCTTACCTTGGCTTCCTCGTGCTGGGTCTCACCCCCAAATACTGCCCTTCAGGGCACTTGTAACTTCTTGCTTTGAGTGAGACGTTACCCCTGCCTGTGTAGCTACCAGGGGTCTTTGCTGAAAGATAGGGCCATGTAAAGTACACTTAGAAAACAGCAATAATGAGGTGCAGGCCAGAGGCAGGGCTGTTTCTCTGGTGGCCTCTGAGGATTAACTGGGAAGAACGGAACTACCCAAGGCTATTGGTCCTGCTATTTCCTGATATCTTGGATCGCCAGATCTGCAAACAAAAATATAAGATTCCCAGTTAAAACTGAATTTCAGTTAACAAATTAAAAAAATATATTTATTGATTTATTTGTTTGTTTTGCCTTTTAGGGCCACACGTGCAGCATGTGGCGGTTCCCAGGCTAGGGGCCTAATTGGAGCTACAGCTGCCTATGCCACAGCCACAGCAATGCCAGATCCGAGCCACATCTGTGACCTACACCACAGCTCGTGGCCTCACCAGATCCTTAACCCACTAAGCAAGGCCAGGGATCAAACCTGCAACCTCATGGTTCCTAGTCGGATTTGTTTCCACTGTTCCACAACAGGAATGCCTTAAAAAAAAAAAAAATTAAGTATATCCCAGATAATGCATGGGATATGCTTATCCTAAATTTGTTATTTGAAATTCAGGTTTAACTGGGCATCCAGTCGAAAGATTCATCCTGACTGATACCCTCCATGCCATGAGTGGCACTTCTTCCATCAGTCAAAACATAGCTAACAAGAGAGATTGAGATGGTGGTCAGAAGAGTGTAGAGGGTGGGGCAGGGCTCAGAAGCACAGATCAAGCACACACTTCTTTGTGATTATTTGGGTCATTTTAGGGAGAACAAGAGAGCAGGGCTTCAGCAAATGTGGACCTAGAAAAATTTGAATATAGTTATTGTGTGGTCATTCTCTCATGCAAGGAGATGGGGGTGGTGGGATCCATTAGGAAGGCACCAGCCTTTGATGCTTTAGGAGGCACTCAAGGTGGCTGATACTCTACAGCCCAGTGGAAAGTTTTTTCCTACCAGGCATTGGTTGTCTGGGTTATAGCAGAGGACCCTGGGGAATGGTTGAGGGGACCGGGAAAGGTGAATGCTAATGGACTGGCTGACTGTTCGTGGTGTGGCCCAGCTGGCCTGGCCTGTGGTTTCTCCAGTTGTGGGAAAACAGCTGTGAAGGCCATGGTTCTTGGGGGGCCCAGGCAGGCAGCAGTGCTGGGGGAAGGGGGTGGCAGCCTGGTCACCTCCTGGAGTGGGGCTGGGGGCTGGTCTTCGGGGCAGCAGGGCGTGAGAACGCAGCCTTCTCCATGGCCGACACTGGGCTTTGTAGACAGTGAAGGAAGAGAGATAAAAGCCATCTCGCTTATCGCACACCATATGGCAGGCAGACAGGGAGGCAGGCGCTAGGGGCTGGGTGTGTTTTGTTTAGGCTATCTGTAGGTTATTTTTTTTCTTTTTTTCTTTAAGCCTATTCCAATCATTTTTTCCCCTTTCTTCTTTGCTGTAGAAGTTTTCCTTCCATATATGGCAATAAGTATCCCTATCATAGAAGACAGCTGGGGCTGACACCTGCCCCCTAGGCTGGCTGCATTGTCCCATGTTTTATTCCATCATTGCCCTGGTGGGGCCTCCAAGAGGTAGCCTCCGTTTATCCATCCAGCCTCATTTCCACATCACATCACGTGTTCTGGGCTCTTGTTAAGGTGAACTGACCCCTTTTCTCCTGGAAAGTGTCCATTACGCTTCCCACCTTTAGCTCTTGTGCTCACCCAGCCCCTCTGACACTTGAGTCATCAGAGGCCCAGGTTTTGTCATATCCAGGTACAACCACGTATCACCTGCAGTATTTTTGAATTTTTTGGTCTCAAACATGTACCTCCTCCATGTGGAGTTTTATTTCCTATTTTTTCTTTAAATCGACTTTTTGCCTCGAATGAAATAATTTAAAGCAGAAACTGTGTACACTCCTATAAGCAGAATACCAATTATTGGCTGCCAAAAGAGAAAGTAACTGTGAAAATAAATACATTGAAGACACAACAATGTCCTTGAATTCTAACTGGATGTCATTACTTGCTGAAGTCTCTGAAGAAGTAGCCAGCTCTTCTGTGTGTTAGAAGGGGAAATTAGAGTATGCTAGGGAAGTATTAGACATACTGGCACCATGCCGAACTCTCTCTGATGCAATCAGAAGGGCTAATGGGGGAGTTCCCTGTCAGAAGGTTAAGGATCTGGCATTGTCGCTGCTGTGCCGAGGGTTCGATCCCTGGCCTAGGAACTTACGTATGCCACAGGCGAGGCCAAAAAAACCAAAAAACCAAAATCCAAAAATCCAAAGACTAAAGGGGTATTGATCCAGGATTAACTTTCTAAATGTCTGGGTCCTTTTATAGAGCCATGCCCCTGTGCTGTGGGAAACCATGCCATGAGCCCAGTCTGGGAAGCCTGAAGCCCTGGCCATGCTCTAATTTGATTGGCTGTGCCTCACCCCTCTTGCCTGCTGAAGGTCTGTCTGCTCTTCAAGGCTCAGTCAGCCCACAGGCCTTAAACATCCTCAGCCAGCCACTGTCCTTGGCTCTGGGGAGGTTGCCATCAGCCTCTTGTCTGCTCAGAGCTTATCCTGTGCTGCCTGGCACCTGCTTTCATGCCTGATGGGCACAAAATAAATGCTTAACAGACCTAGCCTCACTGAAAGGACTAATTGGATTGGGTGGATATGGGTCAAGGAGCTGATCTGATCAGGGTGGGGCCTCTCACTTCTCTGGGACCTCTGGCAGGGAAGCGGTGGCGTGAGATGCTAGAGTGGAGAGTTGGGGATGCCTGGCTGTGTTCTCTCATCACTCCTTCATTTCTTGGTCTCTGTATTTACCTGGATGGTAACTGAGCTCCGTCTTCAAGTCCTACATGACATCTGAGAGTCAGCCCTTTGTGAGGTCAGGTGCTCATGTATGACGGCCAAACTGGAGCCTCTTCAGGAGCAGGGAAATCGGGCGAGACTTTTTTTTATTTTGTCTTTTGTCTTTTTAGGGCTGCATCCATGGCATATGGAGATTCCCAGGCTAGGGGTCGAATAGGAGCTACAGCTGCTGGCCTATGCCAGAGCCACAGCAACACAGGATCTGAGCCATGTCTGCGACCTATACCACAGCTCATGGCAACACCGGATCCTTAACCCACTGAGTGAGGCCAGGGATTGAACCCACAACCTCATGGTTATTAGTCGGGTTTGTTAACCACTTAGCCATGAAAGGAACTCCGAGTGAGACTTTTGAGCCTGTATGGGGACAGGCAGAAGACCAGGAGAGGCAGAACAGGGGATCGGCTGCCTCACTCCCAGCTCTGAGGATCCGAGACCCCCTCCAGAGGCCTCCAGAAAACCTTGGTGAGTGAAATCACATGTCAGATACTGTCCAGGGGGCCAATAACAGGATTAATGTAAAAAAGGAAAAAAACACCCCACTCCACACTAGACGAAGGATAATAGAAACACGTTGGCTTCTTTGAGTAGCTGCAGATGTTCAAGAGATGGTTCTTTTATGTTGCTGGAGAATTCTTCAAAGGAGTTGGAACCTTAAGCTGCTGCAGGTCCTGGCCTGGCCAAGGGCGGGTATCACACTGGCCACCCAGCAGTATTGGAGGTCATGCCCTGGGCTCTGCCCAGGTATCTAGTTTTTGGTTTTTTTTTTGTTTTGTTTTTTTTTTTTCCATTTTTCACATCCAAAAAATGCCTTAGGGCCAGCTCCAGTCACATGATGGACTGTGAGTTTGCCATCTTTGGATCTATTGAATGCCAGTTTTCAGAGGCCTTGGAAGCTTTTGTTTTCTCTAAGAAAGAGTTTAAGGAAGATGAAGTTGGAGTAAAGATAAGACCTCTGTCTGAAGAAGAGGAGAAAGGAAAACAGCCAAGTATTCTTCTTTATCTGTAAAATGAAATGCTAAATCTCTTGATAAAATCTCTTGTTAGTTGTCTTGATAAGTCAAAGAAATAGCTAAAAAAAAAAAGCTGTAAAGTTTGGGAAAAAGTGATACACATCTTCGATGTAGGAGGTCATCATAAGACAGTTTTTAAAAATTGGTAGTATATGCACATAATTAAATATTTTAAAAAACTGAACTAAAAGTTATAGAAAGAAAGGAGTCTCAGCCACCTGTTTCCCAGAGGCATCCATGGTTCCAACTTCTTGTGTGTCTTCTGAGAGCTTGTCAATGAATACACAAAGCTGTGTGCATGGCATACTGTTGGGGAGCTTGCTTTTATCCTTTTAAAATGCCTACAGGCAGGAGTTCCTTGGTGACTCAGCACATTAAGGATCCAGCATAGTCACTCCAGTAGCTTGGGTCACTGCTGTGGTGCAGATTTGATCCCTGACCCGGGAACTTTTGCATGCTTCGGGCATGACCAAAAAAAAAAAAAAAAAAAAAAAAAGTAAAAGAAAACAAAAATTAAATGCCCAATAGCAGAATGGGTAAACAGATTTTAGGAAAGAGTGTTCAATGGAACACTACTCAGCAAAAACTAAGAATGAACTACTAATATGCAGAATAAGTGGGTGAATCTGTAATGCATCTTGCTAAGTGAAGGAAGCCAGACTTAAAAGGCTACTGCTACTATGACTCTATGGAAAAGACCAGCTCAAAAGACAATAGGCAGATCAGAGATCAATCAGACTTTTTTTTTTTTTTTTTAATGGGTCTTGGAGGTTGTTCCATGTTGATGCGTGGAGAGGTTCCTGTTCTTTTTTCATATGTTCATGGAATTCTATTGAAAGACTATCCCTTGAATGAGTTAACCTGTCCAGCTGACTTCACCTGGAGTTTATAGACCAGTGACCTCAGCTTGCTCCTCCAGGAATGGTTCAGGGGTCCCTCTGGGGACGAGCTTTAACCTGCTTTGGAAGGAAGACAGCCCTTAAACATGAACGGAATGTCCCCTCCTGCTGCAGTTAGCTCTTCTCCGCCCCAGACCTTTAGGGTCCTAGTTGAGGGTTTGTCAGGACCCCTGAGGAAGGCAGATGGAGGGGCCCTGATGGCCCCTGAAATGGGCTTGAATCTATGTCCTGAAAAGGGACTTTTAGTTTGAATATTGGAAGGAGCCATATTTCTTGCGAAAGTAAGGTGTGATAATACAGTAATTATTGGTAAAGAGTTTAGTAATTAAATTCTCTTTGAAAGTGATTCTGACTAAAAGAAGAATTCTCACAACATTCAGAGTAATAACAATGGAAGCAGCAAACACTAATTGAGCACTTTCTTTAGTACATGCCAGTCATTTTCAGTGACTGCTTTTAATCTTCATTTTCTTCTCACACTAACATGAGAGGTAGTTAGTATTTGTGTCCTCATTTTATAGTTTACAAGGCATAGAGGAGTAAAGGAACTTGCCCAGTACTTAATAGATGGCAAGTAGCAGAAGTGGGATTTGAACCCAGCAAGCTTGGTTCCCAAGGCTGTGCTCTTAACCATCACACTATAACATAGTTCATAAACATGGGCTGCCGTGAACTGAGTACTTGTTGTAGGCCAGGTTCTCTTCTAAAGGCTCTATGTGGATCAAGAGAGTAAATGATGGGGCCCAAAGGTTGCAAAACTAGTGAGAAGCTTTACTGTGTCTTCCAGAGGTGGTGACTTGATGAGTATACTCTGGAGTAGTGGTGTGCTCGTAACGTGTAACAGCCAGTGATCTGGGAGAAAAACCTGACTTACAGCACTTTGCCAATCCCCCTGGTGTAAATACTCCTACCATAGCTGATTTCACTGAATGTGGAGTTAGGATGAAACATGCAGTGGCACGCTATTATACAGTATTTTCACTGTGTAACAAGAGATTACAATGCATCTAAATAACCTCAAGAACACAGATGATGGTAGAGTAAAATAAAATAATTAGGTGGTCATGAAGTTTGAGTATTTATTACCTTTATCTTAATATAAATTATTTGATTATAAATGTATGCACTTTACCTTTAATAAATGGCTGTGTTTAACTCTGACTCATAAACTTTCCGAAAATTTACCGGTTGGCTCTTGCAAGCCAGCTACAGTGATTTACATTGGCTTTGACCACTGTATCTGTTGTCTCTGTTACTAAGTTGATCATATCATTCAAGTCCCACCTTGCACACAGATGTTTGATTACCAGAGTCTTTTTTTTCCTCTTGTTTCCTGTGGCTTTGCAAATTGACAAATAATAGGAAAGTCATTTCTTGGGGTCAGTTTAACCACCAGACCACAGTGTTGATATTTGTACGTTTGGTGCAGAGGCACTCTGGATTTTGACGGAAATGATTAGCTGGCTTAGTAGTTTCCATTTGAAATAGTGGAAAGGATTTTATTCAAATTTCTCTGGCCTTTCCTCACCCCTTCCCCAAGTGTATGTGTTGAGAGTCTGTTGAGAAAACCTCTCTGCAATGGAGCATATGGAAGAGCTGAGGGTTGAACTTGCTAGAAGAGGAGAGGGGTGTGGGGAGTGGGAGAACTGATCTTCCGCAGGGCTGTTTGAACCCTGAAGTCTCCTGCCTCTTGAGCCGAAGCAGGCCCGTCTTGATTACTGCCAGTAGTTGGCTGCCCCGTGGGTCATCCTTCAGTCCTTTGGTTTTCATGTTCAGCAGCTTGATCAGGTAGGACCTAAACCTGGTTCTGCCCTTTCTTACCCATTGTTCTAACCAGAAACAGCAGATCAGGGTGGCCCCATTATCCAGTTATTCTTTTCCTTGTCTTCTCCACTCCTTCCTGGGGTGACTGTCCCCTGTCTTTCAGAGAATCCTCTGGCCTAATAAGTGAGCCCCGTGTGGTTCCAGGAGCAACAGGCCTGAGAGCCAAGCTTTGTGAAGTGGCCAGCCCCTCAGCCCACCCCCAGGGCTGTCCCAGCCAGATCACACAGTCCCACAGCCTTTCTCCTCCCAAGGAGAGCATTTGTGTCTGAGACTTGCCCAGCTCCCTGTGGAAGGGACCATGATGGCCTCTGAGCGAAGGTGGACGAGCCAAGTGGATGCAGTCATGATGTTTTCCTGCAAAGGCAGTGGCCGTGGGGCCAGTTTATTAGGTGTATGGTGCTGTCTCCATGGCTGGCTACAGGGGGCCAGGAGGTGACTCAAGTCCAGACTGATGATGAAAGGGGAAGTGGGGGGCAGAGAGTTCCCCTTTATGTGGTGCAGCATGCTGAGATAGGACATGGGTCAAAACACTGGCTAGAGAATGGGGTAGAGGGTCATGTCCAAAGAATTCGTCTTTGGAGGAAAACTTCCAAGCCAGCTAAGTAGTGAAGAAGGGTGTTACAATGATAAGATCACTTGCTTCATGGCTTCTTATCCCTGCCCCTTGGAGTAGAGGTGAGTTTCAAATCTGGGAAGGTGATAAACTGGATCATTGGCATGCCTAGTACCATGGTGTGTGTGGGCGGCTTTCAGCCTGCAAATGCAGCCTAGTGCCCTTGGCTTTAGGGGTAGCAGTTAAGAATTCTGTTCAGCTGCCAGGAATTGAGACCTGACTGTAGGAGCTTAAGTGCATCATGGAGGCCTTTTATTACATGACAGGACTTCTGGGGAGAGGAGAGTTGCTGGTGTTATTTCACTGGCTCCAGGATGCAATTCTCTTTTTTTTTTTTTTTTAATGATTTTTATTTTTTCCATTATGGTTGGTTTACAGTGTTCTGTCAATTTCCTACTGTACAGCAAAATGACCCAGTCACACATACATATATACATTATTTTTCTCACGTTATCCTCTATCATGCTCCATCACAAGTGACTAGATATAGTTCCCAGTGCTATACACAGGACCTCATTGCTTGTCCATTCCAAAGGCAATAGTTTGCTACATTCTTTTTTATATTCCTTTCCATTATGGTTTATCCCAGGAAATTGGGTATAGTTCCCTGTGCTATACAGTAGGTCCTCATTGACTATCCATTCTAAATGTTTGCATCTACTAAGCCCAAACTTCCAATCCTGCCACTTCTTAACAGTGCAACTTGTAACATTTTTTTTTTTTGTCTTATCCAAGACTTTGTCACAAGTCAAATGAGACTAACAATACCTACTGCACAGGTTGTGAAGATCGAAAGAAGGTAAAATTCCTTTCCTTCTGTGCAACATGGGGTAAACTCATGGCTTAATTTTAGGTTCCCTCAACCTTCTCTTGTCACCACCTGCATTTCTTCTTCTCCTCTTACTTGAGCCCTTGAGCTCCTTCCTGTCATCTCACAGCCTCACAGCACATCTCTGGTTCCTTTTTTTTTTTCTTTGTCTTTTGTTGGCTGCACCCACGGCATATGGAGGTTCCCAGGCTAGGGGTCTAGTCAGAGCTGCAGCTGCCAGCCACAGCCACAGCCACACCAGATCTGAGCTGTGTCTGCGACCTACATCACAGCTCACAGCAACGCCAGATCCTTAACCCACTGAGCAAAGCCAGAAATCAAACCCACAACCTACATGGTTCCCAGTTGGATTCGTTTCCGCTACCATGATGGGAACTCCTCACAGCACATCTCTGAATGGCCTCTTTTCACTGGCAGTGACCACATCTACTACAGAGATGGTACAAAGGGAAACCCTTTTGTCTAGAAATTCTTATGTGGGCTTGTCTGGATGAAACTTGGCTAGGAAACTGTCTCAGCATCTTGTCGTTCTGGAAATGAAGCAGATGTGGGAGGTGAAGAGTCCAGAAATCTGTGGTCAACCCCTGAAAGAAGGTGTGAGATAGTGAGTGAAGCTCTGAAACTGCTCTTAGCATTTCAGGATGCAATTCTCTTGACCTCTCCCCTGTTCAGGAAAAAGGACTGAGCACCTGCTGTGTCCTAGGTGGGCCCTCAGCTCTGTCTGTGAACAGAATTCCTGCCCTCTGGGTCCCTGCCTGGCAGTGGAGGGAGACACACAGGAGCGATAGCAAGAGGTGACTTAATGGGTGTTAGAAGGTGCAGCCTGGGGTCGGGGTGGCTTCAGTGAGGGAGATTTGAGACAACAGTGAGGAGGTGGGAGTTAGCACAGTCGGTTCCCGGAGGGAATGTTCAGACAGAGTCCCCAGGTGTCAGGTAGATTTGGAGAGGAGGAGCAGGGAGGCCTGGGGGAGCAGAGTTGGGGGAAAGGAGGTCTAGGTCAGGCTTCAGGAAGGTGGGTAAGTCACTCAGGCCTAATGGTTCACAGGATGGACTGTGCCTTCACCCCAAGTGAGGTGGGAGCCATCCAAGGGGTCTGGGAAGAGCAGTGACATGGTCTTACTTTCCATGAAGAGGCCCTTACTTTAAAAGGACCCTTCTAAGTGCTACAATGAAATGGCATCTAGGAGGTGGTATAGAAGCAGGGACTTGGTCAGGACACCATTTGAAGCATCCAGGGAAGGGGCTTGATGCCTCTGCCTGGAGTGATAGCAGTGGAGGTGGTGAGGAGTGTCAGATGCTGCATACGCTTCAAAGGTGGATCCTAAGGGCTCTGTTGTCAGGTGGAAGGAAAAAGATGTCAAAGGGGACTCCCCAGGTTTTCAGCCTGAGTAATAAAGCATGGAGTTGTCAGTGGTGGTATTTTCAACTGGAATAGGGAAGCTTGCAGGTGGACCAGGCTGCAAGGGGAGGATCTGGAGTTCATTTTTAGACAAACTGAGTTTTGAAGGGCTTAGTAGATAGTGAAGTGGAGATGTGTATATAAGAGTCTGCGGTTTTGTTGGTGGTCTGGGTTAGTAGTATAAATTTAGGAGTCATTAGAAGATAGTGTTTAATGCCGTGAGATTTGATGGGATCATCAAGGTAGGGGGTGGGGGTGGGGGAGGAAAGGGTACCATGGGTATCCAACCCCAGCATACCTTTCCTCATGGTCCCAAGATGGCTGCTGACTTCCAGCTACTGTGTCATCTTTCCATGCAAGAAGGAGGCGAGCAAAAGGCTCTTGCCATCTCATCCAAGGCCCTTTTAAAGAGACTTCCATGGACTTCTACTAGTACTTCTTGACCATTCATATTTCAATAGAGGTTGGGAAATGTCAGTTTCAGCTGGACACTAGAAACCCTAACAGTATAGAGTTTTACTGTACAGCAGTATTTTCTGTGAGGTTGGAAATGTACCATATCTTCACGGCCGAATATGACTGTTGAGAATTTGAAATGTAGTGAGTGCCACAGAGGAATTTCTACTTGAATTTTAATTAAAGTTTAAATGTAAATAGCTGCATATGGGCTAGTGGCTACTGTACTGGACAGTGCACATATTAAAGTCTGATTATTAAAGGTGGGTAAGCATTTACAGATTCTGCTATAATAGAACATAGAATCTTCATAGCGCAGGGGTCACACAAATCAGACCTCACAAGCTAAGCGGAAACATAAATAACTGGGTTGAAGTCAAATTGACTGTTTTGCTTTACACTTACTTACATTGATTAAAATTTGGGTTTCAAGAGTGCCGTAGAACATGGTATTTCTCTCCAGGGTTCTTTTGGAGTGCATGTGTGCATGCACAAGCGTGCGCACACACATGAACACACACACTTTTACATGTACATACATGTGTCCGTAGGCCATAATAGTGGGGAAAGGGGAGAAGTATTAGAGCTGAGAGAGTTGAATGTCATTTCATGAGTGTCACAGTCTTGCCCCTGATGGTTTCTGTTTTCTTCTTTGTGGCATGAAACAAAGTGAAAGATGGCAGTATAGAGGATGGAGAAGGAATTGCTGGGTCAGGAGGGTAGGCATTGTAAAAGATATATAGTTTGAGATAAAGTACAGAATTGCCTTTTAGGATATCAAGGCCCTCCCTCCTGATGCTCTTTTTAAGTTCTTTTTATTTTTATTTTTTGCTTTTTAGGGCCACGCCTGCACCATGTGGAAGTTCCTAGGCTAGGGGTCCAATCAGAGCTGCAGCTGTCGGCCTACACCACAGCCACAGAAATGCAGGATCTGAGCGCGTCTGTGACCTTCACCATAGCTCTTAGCAATTCTGGATCCTTTAACCCACTGAGTGAGGCCAGGGATTGAACCTGCATCCTCATGGGTACTAGTCCATTTTGTTTCTGCTGCACCACAATGGGGACTCCTTGATGCTCTTTTTTTTTTTTTTTTTAAATTATTAGGTAGACTTATAATGTTGTGTTAGTTTTAGGTATACAGAAAAGTGAATCAGTTATATCAGTTATACATATACATATGTCCATTCCTATATTCAGATTCTTTCCCATATTAAGTTATTACACAGTATTGAGTAGATTTTCTAGTGCTATGCAGTAGGTCCTTGTTGCTTACCTATTTTATGTATAGTAGTGTGTATATGTTAATCCCAACCTTCTCATTTATCCTGCCCTGCCCCATTTCCCCTTTGGTAACCAGAGATTTCTTTTCAGAATCTTTGAGTCCGTTTCTGTTTTGTAAGTTCTTTTGTGTCACTTTTATTAGATTCCACGTATTAGTGATCTCATATGATATCTGTCTTTCTCTGACTTACTGCACTTAGTATGAGGATTTCTGCATCCATTTATGCTACTGCAGATGACATTATTTCATTCTTTTTTATGGCTCAGTAGTATTCCATTGTACACATGTACCACATCTTCTTTATCCAGTCCTCTGTCAATGGACAGTTAGGTTGCTTCCATATCTTGGCTATTGTGAATAGTGCTATGAAAATAAGGGTGCATGTATCTTTTTGAATTATAGTTCTCTCCAGATATATGCCCAGGAATGGGATGCTGGATCATATGGTAGTTCTATATTTAGTTTTAGTTTTGTTTTTTTTTTTTAAAGAATCTCCATATTGTTGTCTATAGTGGTTGCACCAGCTTACATTCCCACCAACTGTAGATCCCTCCTCATGCTCTTGCTGGTACCAGGTGGAGAGATTCCTTTTCAACTCACATTTGTGAAGCACATGGATCACTACTAGGGATATGGTGAATGCTGGGTTGCTTTTTCCTTCTCCTTATCTCAGAAATCAGTTACTATCCCTGGCTGCCTCTGCATTTGAAATGAATCAAGACTCATTTCATAGGTGTTTGGGGGATTTTTAAAGAAAATGATTGCAAGCAGCCGGTGAAAAGAAAATAGAAAGTATGGAGTAAACAAGAAATATATGTTGGAAGAGAACAACTCTCTCAGCCAACATCCTTCTTTGCCACCCAGAACCGAGCAAGTCAGAGCTGCTGGGTTGGTTTACAGGCTTCTCTGACTTTGATGTGCACTCGTTAAGTGCATGTCCTGATGCAGCAGGCCTGGGCTCCCAGTGATGCCGATGCTGCTGCTCCATGGATCACTCTCTGAGAAGCAAGGAACTAGAAGAAGTGGGTACCAAGAATTCCATTCAATGTCTAAAGGCTACCATCCGGCATTTTCCCAGGTGGAGGAGGGGGGGACTCAGAGGGCCAGCCTCTGCCCTCACACTGACAATGAGAGGTTCCCTACCAGTGACATGGAGTCATTAATCTGGTGGTAACGCTCTGGTTTCTTTGTGACCTTGTGTGACCCTGGGGTTCATGCTGATGCTTCATAACAGCAGGCACGTCCCTCATAGGAGAGCTGCAAGCTGTGATTTCTTCCATGTTCCCTCACTGCCTGTTGCTTAAAGGACAGTGTTGTCAGCAGGCAACTTACCAGTCATGACTTTTTCAGCATTTCTGTTTAACTTCATTGGAGTGTTTTGGGCACGACTGTGTCAGAAATCTCTCTTGCCCAAACATTAGGAACTTCTTGAGATGCAAACTCTGATTTATAATTATATATAGATATATGTATATATGTGTGTATATATATATGTATATATGTGTATATATGTGTATATATATATGTGTATATATGTGTGTGTATATATATTCATTTCTTGGGGCAAACAGACAATGAGAAACCAACTTAGAAATTGTGTAGGTCCTTCCTGCATTTGTGAGCAAATGGTGGCCCCATGAATTTTCTCTTGGGCAGGTTACAGTGGGATCCCAGACTCCTAGGTGACCTCTGTTTTCAAGGATGGAGAATTTGCTGGTGATAGTGAGTGTGGACAGCAGAAAGGGTCCTCTTAGAGACAGCCAGGAAGCCCCTGCTCCAAGGAAACCCATTCCTTGAAAGCAGCTACATGCAGGTAGCTTTTGGGGTCTTCTTATAAGACAGACCTGGCCCCATGACATTAACATTGGAATAATGGTGGGTCCAAAGACAGATCTACTTATATGCACCTAAGAAGTCTTGTGTGAAGAGGGTGACAGAAAACAGCTGCTTTTTCTGAATGCCTAAGGGCTTCATAAATAAAAAGAAAATAAGTAGTAACAGCAACAGTGATAACAGCAATCTTTTATTGATCATTTACTATGTGCTCAGTGTTTTACATGTCCATTTAGTTCTTACAAGAACCCAATAACATAATAATTAACATTACATACATAAAATTATGTGTATTATGATTATATGTACATAGATATAAGTAAAATAAAACCCTCTTTTAGGATTGATGGATGTGAGACTTAAAACATGTAATTTACTTAAGATCTCACAACTGGTCAGCAGCAAAGTCTTGGCTTTGAAGCCCATCTGGCAACTAAATAGTTCTGTAACCTTGAACTAATTAGGTAATCTTAGCACCATGGCCACTGAAAGTGATGGTTATTGTAATTGTTACTAACAAGTCGGTCTGAGGATGAGAAAGTCCTGGCTCTGGGAGGCTGGTCTACCTGCCAGTGTGTGCTTGGTTTCCCATGCTGGTTGGAGGACTTGACTGACAGCTGCTTCTGCACACATGCATCTGTATCTCCTGTGCTCTGTGGCCATAGTAAAGCTCAGGTATGGGCCAGTGGGCCCAGAGCAGGGGGGAGGCCCAGGGGATGGAGGCTCTCTTTCCTGCCCTTTGTTATTCCCACTTTGTTTTTGGCCTCACCATTTAAAATATAATTGTCATTCAATCCTCTTTTGAGCAATTCTGGTTCATGCATTCAGCCACCCAGCGTCTGTTGGGTGCAGGCTTTGCTGGGTGCAGGGAAATGAAAATGAAAAGACCTGGGCCAGCCCTCGAGAAGCTCAGATGGTTTCACCCCTGCCTTTGGGGCACCATCTCAGTTCTCAGCTTTGCCTGTCATGCCAAGCACGAGAATTTTCAGTTCCCTTCTACATGCGGTACTGATGTGGTGACCTCTGCCCAGGCACGGCTGGGACAGTCCCAGGGTACACCTGTTTTCCCAGCACAGCTATTGATAATGACCTTTCCTTCTCAAGGCTTTCCAGTTTGGCTGGGAAATTATGTATGCTGTGGCTTTTATGGAGCGCCTGCCACGTCCACGTGCCAGACACCATGCTGAGCCTTGGGAGATGGAGAATGCTAGAATACGGCCCTGCCTTCAGGGAGCTTTTGGCCAGCTGGGGTATCTGTTCTGAACGCTGGGGCTTGACAAGTCAGGAAGCCCCCTGCCTTCCAGGCTTCTTGCTTTCCCTCTTGTTGCCCACTCCCGGCCTCACCCCCTGTACCCGTGCAGGCCTTACTTCCCCCTCCAGGTCCACTGGGAGGCTCCCTCCGCAGAATGGGTGCCCACCACCCCATCTGTCTCTGCTCATCCTTCTGTTTCCCTGACCCCCAGGTCAGCCGGGACCCTCTTCCCACCTGTGTTACTTGGTGTCTTGGTCCTCTGGGGCCACCATAACAAAGACCACAAACTAGGTGGCTTGAATAACAGAGTTTACTTCTCACAGGTCCAGAGGCTGGAAGTATGAGACCAAGGTGTCCGCAAGCAGGGTTGGTTTCTCCCGAGGCCTCTTTCCTTGGCTTGAAGATGACCATCTTTTCCTGGTGTCCTCCTGCTGTGTTCCCTCTGTACTAATCTCCTTGTCTTATAAGGATAACAGTCATACTGGATTAGGGCCTAACCTGAAGACCCCATTCTAACTTAATTACCTCTTAATTACCCGTTCTCCTGATCTGGTTCCATTCTGAGGTACGGGGGGTTAGGGATTCAACATGTGAATTTTGGGAGGACATGATTCGGCCTGTAACACTTCTGTACTTGCTTTTGGCCTTTTCTGTCAGAGGAGCATCAGCTCTTTTAGGGCACAGAGTGCATGGCATTTATCACAGTCACCCTGGGCTGTACTTAATATGGTTTAGGACTCCCAAAACGCTCATCAAATGACCAATTAGGTTCTTATTGTCCATTTCAAGGGATTATTAGAGTTAATGAACTAAACTTCAAAGACTTATTTTTTTTTCTGATGTAATGAATGAAACTTTTCTGATCCTGGAAAGAATTTGGTGCATGAGAATTTATGAACACACAGAAACATACTTCCACACAGATACACACAAAATGTTAACCATTTGGGGGTCATTTATTTAAAGAAAGCAAGCAGGGAGTTCCTGTTGTGGCTCAGTGGTTAACGAATCCCGACCAGGAACCATGAGGTTGCGGGTTCGATCCCTGGCCTCGCTCAGTGGGTTAAGATCTGGCATTGCCGTGACCTGTGGTGTAGGTTGCAGATGTGGCTTGGATCCCGAGTTGCTGTGGCCCTGGCATAGGTTGGTGGCTACAGCTCTGATTAGACCCCTAGCCTGGGAACCTCCATGTGCCATGGGTGTGGCCCTAGAAAAGACAAAATGATAATAATAATAATAATAAAAATTTAAAAAGCAAGCAAAGAATTGCTTTCTGGATTGTCCCTGTCCTGGGTATCAATGTAATACAGGGAGAAAGCAGGGCCCAGATGTTTACCCCTCCAGTATTGGTGTGAGGCTAAAACGAGAACATGCTTTTAAAGTACTAATGAGCTCCACACACTGGAAAATATGCAAACACATGTGTAAGAGTCTTCTGTAAATGTGCTGAGCTGGAATTTCCAGGCAGGTGTCCTCCTGGCCTCTTTTTAGTCCTTTGTGATTTAGCTTTTTATTTATCACCGAGGACCCAGCAGATGGTGATTCCTGGAGCCACATGTACGCTCTTCCCCACGTGCCTTCCGCCATCACTAGACCTGCCTTGCAAGGAATGAGGGAGAGACCCAGACAATTTCAGGAAATGGTTCAAGGCTGCATCATCTTTAAGAAAACAACCCAGAGCCATGGCCCTGGGTAGAAAGTCAGCCTGTGGCTCTCCGGGGTGCCTGCTGGCCTGGTGGCAAGACGTTGATTAGGTAGAGGGGAGCCAGGCCCAGGTCCCGAGGCAGCGGTGCCTTCTTTACTTCTATCCAGAAGAAGTTGTCATCCCAGAGTGAAACTTCAGAGCAGCTCTGTGCAGTAGAAAGGGACTGCAGGCCACGTATGCAATTGGAAATTTCCAAGGCACTGTACTGAAAAAGCTAAAACAAGGAAGATTGATTTTAATAACACTTAACCCAGTATATCCAAAATATTATCACTGTAATCAATGTAAATATTATTAGTGTGTTATTATTAGTGTTCTTTTTGGTGCTTGGTCTTTGAAACCCAGGGTCTGTCTTAGCCTCAATTTTCTGTGCTCATTAGGCACTTGTGGGCCATGGTTACCTATTGGACAGTGTCTGTCCAGAGTCAAATTTGATCACTTTGGAGACCTGGGGTGGATGCAGGGCCTGGAGTGGGAATGCATAGATGGGAAGGCATGTCCTTCATCAACTAAATAGTAAAAGTACAACTTCTATCACCTGTGGTTCTGAGAAACATATTAATATTATAAAGGGTGCTTTCATGCTTGCCTTGGGAAGCTGCTTCTGAATTTCCTACACTGGAGTTCCTGGAGCCCATATGTCCATAGTACAGTGAGAAGAATCTGTATAATCTTTCCAACATTTCAGAAAGCCTGCGGGAGGCGCAGGGATTGCCATCCAGCTGCTGAGGATGTCAGCATCATTGTTTTCAGCTGGGGTATTAGTGCTGGTGAGCCTGTGCGGATCAGGCCTTGTGCTTAGCTTCTGATGACACGTAGGTGTTCCTGGGGTCATCCTGGAGGCGGGGGTGGAGGAGGGTGGGTAATTGAGTGGGTGAAGAAGTTCTAGGGGATGCAAGGCCCACATTCCTTGTGTCTGTGCTCCTCACCCATGGGTGTAAGTACAGACCTCCCAGGGATCCATTTGTCAGCCCTGTTAACGCTCAGAGACTTTGGAGGGGGCCAAAGGTGCGTGAAGTCAGCAAGCACTGTTGCTGGTTAAGCGCTTCCCGGCTTTAAGTCAGGATAGAAGCATTTCCTGTGAGCCAGGAATCGTGCTCCCCACCTGCATGGAGTGCCTGCGAAAGGCAGCTCAGGCCTTCCTGCAGCTCCTCGGCCTCCAGCTGCTCAGCTGGCGGATTCCCCCAGTCTCTGAGCAGAGAGCCGTGGCCAGGCCACTGGGGGCCGCTGCAGGTGTCCTGTAGCCCTGGCCACCTTGGTTATGGGAGGATTCCACTGTGCTTGGGGGCCCATCTGGTGCTGGGGGGCTGGGGGTCCAGCTGACCCAGAAGTCCTTCCTTGTGCTGAGCCAGATTCCCCCTCGTGGGATCATACCACTCCTCCTCGTTCCGCCCCGTGCAGCCTAGGCCATCTGTCTGTCTGTCTCTCTGTCCCCACAACTCCCCACTTCCTGTTTCTTCCAGGGCTCAGTGTCCTCCAGGTCCTTCGGGTCTCCAGTTTGTTATTTTCTCAGTGAAACATCCAGGCTTCATTTTGTATTCCTTTCTTCCTCTGTGTCTGACTTTTTAGCCATCCCCCACCAGAGCTCAGGGAGAGGAAAGGAGAAGAAATTCAAACCAGCCAGTTGTGCTTCTTCCCAGCAGCAGCATAGGGAAGATGCCCAAACCACAGAGATTGAAAGGATGTGGTAATCCCTTCCTGTTGGCCAGTTCCTCAGGTTGGCTGATCTCATTGCATCACCTGGCCTGACGGCGCCACCTCAAGGCAGCACCTGTTGGTCTGGTGTTCACAGTGACTTTGATCCATGTGGCTTTCCTGAATCTGACACTGGTTCCTCTTTCATCCTATACTATCCTGGGCTTGATGTCCCTCTTCCCATCTGCTTGGTAAGAAGCATGTTAGCATATGGTACATGGTATTCTCACCTATCAGTGAGCCAAAAAGTTCCATAAACTTTGATTATGACCAAGGTAGTACTGGTAGGAAAGAGATGTGGATTCACAGAAGTTTGGGATAATTTTATTAATGACAAAGCTGTAAAGAGCTCCTAAAAGCTTGTAAGATTTGGCATCAGGGACTTCCCGTTTCTCGCCATATCTCCATCACCAAGCAGGGAAATTGACATTGACTCATTGCCCAGTAAATGTTCCCTGAATGTTAGAAGCAGCTGGACTAGGTCCAAGGTGAACATGTGCTCAAGATACTTGACTACGAGTTTACGATGTTAGCTTTGACATCAAAATCGGTGATCCATTTTGAATTAATTTCTGTGTGTTGTCCAAGATATTGTGGAACAGATATGAATAAAAATATTCTGTTTGATTGTAATTATAAGTAGATGAATACCTGTCAGATCACGTGGCCCAATTGCTTGAAAAGTTATCACCTGAGAGCTTGTTAGGTTTGCCTTTGGAGAGGGAAGCCGGCAATTCCCCATCTCCCCTGCTGAATGTGGGGTGATTGTAACCTTGGGCTGAAGCAGTGCACTTTCTTTTTTTTTTTGTCTTTTTTTGTCTTTTTTTTGTCTTTTTTTTTTTTTTTTTTTTGTCTTTTTAAGGGCCACACCTGCAGCATATAGAAGTTCCCAGGCTAGCGGTTGAATTGGAGCTGCAGCTGCTGGCCTATGCCACAGCCACATGGGATCCAAGCCGTGTCTGTGACTTACACCACAGCTCATGGCAATGCTAGATCCTTAGCCCACTGAGCGAGGCCAGGGATTGAACCTGCATCCTCATGGATACTAGTAGGGTTCGTTACTGCTGAGCCATGATGGGAACTCCTCTTTTTTGTTGTTTTTGTTTGTTTGTTTGTTTTTTCATGAAGAAGTGCACTTTCAACCAGCTCTCCTTGGCATGGGTGGGGGGCAGGATGGTGGTCCAGGTGGGGCTCAGCCCACCCTGCTTACATTGGAGCCAGAAGTCTGTGAGTTGAGAATCCCACTCCCCCATCCTGATGTGCCAGCACTTTTTCTGCTCATCCTCTGCTGTTGAAACTTTCAGTTCTTCTCCATTTCCCTGTTCCTGTTATGCTGCAGGGAACATCTTTTGGCCTCTGAAGGAGGATGAATTCCTATCTAGGGCTTTGCTGGGTCAGTGATACAGCCATTTGTGTGCCCTCTGATGTCAGCTTTGGTTACACACCCATCTGAGTGTTACAAGTCCTGCCTCTTGTGCCCAAGACACTGGGCTTGGCTTGGTTTTTCACACTTTTTCTGGTGGTTCCCAGTGGTTTTTTTGTCATCCTCCATGTCCACAGCCAGGCATAGATGGGTGATTTTTATGGAACAGTCTTTGATGACACCTAAGTGCCTACTTAAATCACATTGGCAACATTAAGGATGTTGTCCTTTACAGGAACCTTTCCCAAAATGCTCCCGCCTCCTCCCACAGGACAGTGACAGGTTTCATGTTCAAGAACAAAACAAAATTCTGTATTTAAAGAAAATTTGGAAAATACTATATTTAACATTGGACATGTTTCTTTAATTGAGAATCCCCAAGTTTTTGAAGCCAGTGTGCACACGGGGCACATATTTTCCTCCTTTTACATCTCTGCATTTCCCAAGGACCACACTTCTTTTCTCCTGACGTTTAAGAGATATTACTACAATGTAGCTTTGTTTTCTCCAAATAATTTGGCTTTACACACTCCGCTTCTTTTTCTCCTACTCACGTAGGTAGTCTTCTTTAGTATCAGGCTTTAATAATAGAAGACCTTAGTGATGATTGACATCTGGAGATTTTTCTCTAGGTCTTTCTCATCGATGAGACCTGTTTAAAGGTATGGCAGGTCTGAGTACCAACCTCTAGGGTCCTTGCCATTTAGGGACCTCCATTAATCCTGTGGTGACTTGTTTTGTTATATTTTTAGTGGCCGCCCACACTGTGGAGGGCCTTCTGAAAGTCCATATCTCAGGCTAAATTTAGCTGGATCGTTAGCAGGCATGATTGATTGCTGGACCTAATGGAAGAAAATGTAATCCTCTCTCCTCCTCCCCGTCATTAAATTATTACTGATTTATGACAAAGGGAAGCAGCCACTGGATAAGTGAGTGTCTTTTTAAAAATCATGATGGATACATAGGTACACTTGCCCTTCAACAGGCATCTGTTGAATCTTGATCCACTCCTGCAAACTCCATGCTGGCCTGGGGCTTGAGTGCTTTCACCAAAGGGCCTTGGAGTCCAAAACAAAATTCCAGGGCCCAGTTCTCCAGCCACACCCACCCCTACCTAGACCGAATAAGAACAAGGGCTAAAAGAAGCCCATGGGATTAACGGACATTTCAAAACAGCACCCATAGAGAGGGAGTAGAAACGGGTATTGGGATTCAAGGCATAAATGAAGTTAAGTGGCTGGAACCACACAGGCTGGATCTTGGCTTCTGAAAACCCATCAAGTGGCATTGTTGACCCTCGGTCGGTGGGTCTCCTGCAGTGAGCTAGCGGTGATTTCCGTCTCTGCACTCGCTGCCCTGGTGACCCAAGCAAGGCACGCTTCCCTCTTCCTGGATCCCTCAGTTTACCCTCCTGTGGAATGGGCACAGTATGGATTGTAGCGAGAATTAAGGGAGATAACTGGTGCATCTCAGACAATAGAGCATCTCAGAGGGTGCTTAGCACGTAGTTAGAGCTATTTGTGGCTTTTGTTAATTCCTGCCTCCTGGTTTCCTAGGGAGCCTGGAGTGTTACCTTGGCTGCTGGTTAAAGGCTGGGTTGATTAATACAAGTGGAGACTTGGCTCATACTGTGTCTGGGGTGTAGTGGCATAGGGTGAGGGGGACTGGCAAATGAACTGGTCAGAATTCTCTGGTCTCAAGACATGTATAAAACTGTGGGTGAGAGGACAAGGCCATGGAGGAAATGGCTTTTGTCACATTTTTTAGTGGCTCTTATAGATGATAAGGACCTCAGAGTAATCTCACTGTGTCCATACCCAGAGCATTCCATTATGGGCACATACCCTCAGGGCAGGGACCCCAGCTCCCGTGTGTGTGTGTCTCTGTATGTATACATACACATGTATATATATATAAAGTTATTACAATAGATTATATACATATATAAATGCATGTATATATGTGTAGAAACATGCATATCCACATGTGTATATATGTTTTTTGCAGGGAGCTGCCCTGTGGCATATGGAACTTCAGGGCCAGGGATCAGATCCAAGCCGCAGCTAGGGCAACACCAGATCCTTAACCCACTGTACTGGGCCCGAGATCGAACCTGTATCCCATCAGGAGAACCTATATAATGTATTTTAATAACTTTTTATTTGAAATAGGCTTGTAAGAAGTTGCAAAAATGGTATAGAAAGTTCTCATGTAGCCTTCCCCCAATGATAAGGTCTTACCCACCTCTAGTACACAATCAAAATTAGAAAATTGGCATTGGTATAATAGCATACATTCTTTTAAAGAGTGTTCAGCTCAAGACTAGGAAACTATTTTCAGTACAATTATGTGAGTCTCCTCCTTTAGCTCCACTTTGGTGAGTTAGGTGCTGGGGATTTTGAGGTGGATTGGCCGTGGTCCTCAGCCAAGCTAAGTCACGGAGGAGAGAGGTTTGGACCAGATAGGTTTCATGGGTTCATCACCTGTGGCTTATGGTGGTCCACCTTGTCGCTTGGAAGTGTCTGTCTCATGAGGTAGTGAGTTTCTCATCACCAGAGATACTCGAGTATGAGCTTTAGGATTCTTATCCCCAGCACCAAGAAGGAGCTTGAACCAGATGCTCCTTGAATGTCTTACTCCTCGGAAACCCTCTGATTCTCTCAGTGGCTTTGGCAGAGTCTGCAGCTAACATGGATTATACTGTGAGTCAAGTGATACTGCATTGATGCAGTGACCAAAATGATCATTTTCCTGGTCTCTGGTCTAATAGGTTCACGTGAATTAAGTCCTGGTACTCTGTACAGGAGGCATTGTTCTAGGCCTTGGAGAAAAAAGATGAACAAGACATCGTGAGTACAAGCCAACATCTAGTAGGAAGATGGATACAAATACACGACTGTGGCATCAATGAGTGCCATAATATGTAGGTGTCGAGTCCTAAGAGACCCGGGGATAGTGGTTAGTTTTGTAAACAGCTACGAGGCCAGGGGGTGCAAGTTTGAGGGAGAAGCTGGATCACAGGAGATGGGTTGGAGTTTGCTGCATTGATAAGGAGGTTGGGGTTGAATCAAAGGAAGCAAAGACATTCTGGGGAGGAAACAGCACAAGCAAAGGCTCAGTGGCATGGCATTTATATGCATAGGCAACCTTGAGATACCTTGGTGTGATGGATGGAGTGTTCCTGGGGTCAACTTAGTGGCTAAATATGAAGCTACATTAGATTTGGTCCCCAATTTATGCGGATTACAAAATATTGGTGCAGCCAAGAACTACTTGTAGAGTATGTCATTGAGTCATGCTGGGGAGAGGTTTTCAATGATGAGGATCATGCAGTTGCAAAACACTAGCTCCCCTGAAGTGGGGTGCTCAGTGATTTGACCAACTTGGTCAGCTGCTTTGGTCCCCAAGAGTCTCAGCATTTCTTCCCTGGGCTTGGCCACTCTTGGCTTTGGCTGACCACCTCTTCATGGGTACAGCAAAGACCCAGTGGGATGCACCGCACAAGTGCTTAACAGCTTTTGTGGGACAGCCTTGGAGTCCTCTGGGCTATTCTGGCTGTTGCTATTCTTACATGTAGAGTATCCAAAGGATTCCCACACTGGATCTCTGCTGGGTAGGAACCCTTTGGGACAGTCGTGGTGGAATGATGTGGCTGTGAATTGCAGCAAGCATCTTTGGGACCAGACTCTTTTGCAGGTTTCTTTGGATCCACACAGAGACTTTGCATTTCTGGAAGTGGATGGATCTGGGTTGCTAACATCTGGCAGGTAGCTCCCTTCCCTATTCGGTCACCCCTTGGTATCAACTGTCAGACTTAATTTGGGATATTTCATTATAAGTCCAATCAGAGAACATGGGAGATTCCCAGAGGAGGAAGATCTGCCTCTGTCATTGAACTGGCTGAGGACCACAGGGAACTTCTGACCTTTTTACCAAGGCAAACTTTGACTTTTGAGTGCTTTCTTCAGTTTATGAAAAGAGAGCTTCTTATTTTCATCCTTTCTCTTTTTGATTGCAGAAGGGAAATAGGAATAGAATGGAATAACTGCAGAGAGTAGAGAGATGGAGAAAAGATTGGGGGAAAAAAAAAGCATCCTCGAAGTAGTGCTGGGTGAGAATCAAGTTATGAAAACCCACTGATAAGAGGTGGATGGAAACAGAAAGCCCTCATTCAGTGATTCAGATAAGGGCTCAGATGTTTGCATTGGATGCTAAGAATGTATGCAGCAGCAGTGGGCCTTTTGTGTAGTCAGGCTATCACCAATTTCCTGAGAAACCGGGATTTTTCCTGGCCAGAAACATATGGCCCACTTTTTCCGAGATGAAAATGTTAATATGGGGGTGATAATTTTTTACAAATTTTTATTTTCTTTTATCTGCAGAGTAAAAAATGTTTTCCTTAACTTCAAAGTTCAACCCCTCTAGGCAGACTTGATTTATAAATAATAATCTGTTAGTCTGATGGTAAGAATTGACCCAACCTTTGTCAGACAAATTAACAATTCCTATAGATGTGATCATTTAAAATAGAAGAAGAAGGAGTTCCCTGGTGACTCAGCGGGTTGAGGATCCAGTGTTGTCACTGCTGTGGCTCAGGTCACTGCTGGTTCAATCCCTAGAGTGGGAACTTCTGCATACTGTAGGCGTGGCCAGTAAAATGAAATGAAATAAAATAGAACAAACCCAGTGGATGGACCCTGGGAGGCCTGGTTGACGGGAAGCATCTCATCAAAGGCACAGGAGGAAGGGGGTGCACAGCAGTACTGAGTGTCTGGAGTGGCTGCTCCCTCAGCCCCAGGCAGGGTGGTCAGCTGGAGGCAGCATATCGCATATCTGAGAGATTGAGAAAGCACACAAGATCTGAGCTGTGCTTGGGGGAAAGGGTGTGTGTGGTGGGTGGTCCTCAAGGACCACAACTGTGTTGCCCATGGTTTTGGTTAGATGAAGGAAATGATTGGTCAAGGTCAAGACAATTAGATAAGAAGGCTGATCCCATCCCATCTGCCCACCTGGCAAGTTCAAAGGGGTGCTGAGTGTGAACTGATTCCTTATGGCTGCACAGACATTAGCCAGAGAGGTGCTAGAACTCAGACAAGATGAACCAGGACCCTTGTGTGGTCCTATAATTCGTGTCTGTGGCTCTCAGTTGAGATGAGTGGTTCTTAGATTTTAGTGGGTGTCAGAACCACATGGGGGACTTGTTAAAACAAATTTCTGAGCCCTACCCTTGGGTTTCTGGTTCAATGGGTCTGGGGTGGGGGCCCAGAAGGTGCATTTCTAACCACTTCCTGGTTGATACCCATACACTGAGGTCCATTGATCTAGCCTGAAAAGGAGGTCCAGATCCTGGGGAGGGGATATGCCTCCTCCTTCCATAGACACAACACAACCAAGCAGACACCTGGGCTGAGGGTGACAGGGGAGTGTCCTGTCCCAGTCACGGCTCACCCTCTGAGGACCCATCATTCATTTCATTCTGCTCTTCTGCTTGTCCTTCAGACTCAGAGATACAAAAGGGCAGCTTTGGACACAAAATTTGTAGTTTTATAAAGAAGAAAACAAAATTGCCTGCACATGGGGTCTGGGTCAGAGAGACTCCTGGGGCTTTATAAATTATTTGAGTAGCCTGGTGAGTTCTGCCTTAGAATTTTGCCAGGATCTGAGCTGCATGACATGGCCCATTAACATTCAGCTGGAAGCTGCTGGGTCCTGGTCTGCAAACATGTCCAGGAACTCTGAACATGTGAGTACTTCAGGCACGAAGTCAGTGGGAGGTGGAACAGATAATGTGTCTTTGCACTGTTTGCTGTATTGCTGTGTGCTTTTTTTTGTCCTTCCTTTGTGTTTCTTTTGGGCCCTTGAGTGGCAGGATATTATTAAAAGCACTTTGTAAGTTCCCAATAATTAGGAGACAAACCAAATGTAAGTTTACATTTTACCCTCAAGAAGACCACCTTGGAGAAGGCTTAGGGAGCAGGCGCTGAAAGCAGAGCTCTGATGTTTAGATTCTGGTTTTGCCACCTCATCACTGTGTGATGTGACCTCCCTATACCTTGGTTTCCTCACCTATAAACGTGGGATACTACTAGAACCTATTTCTTAGGATGGCTAGAGGACTAAATAAGGACAAGTCCTGCAATTAGAATTGCATGTAGAGGAAAAGGTCAGCACATTTTAGTGTTATCATTGTAAACTTTGAGCCATGAAAAGACCTATTAAGTATGCCGTTTGTGTGTGTACACGGTTAGGAATGGAATTCTTTGTTTTCCTTACTTACCAAAGATTATGTTTTGTAGAGGCTGTCAGTGTGCTGGAGAAAATCAGCTGGAGGGAGGAAAAATGGTCCAGTTATAAAATGCATTAAGCCTCATCTGTCTGACGAGGCTGCCACTTCCCTCACCACCTCCCATTCTATTTCAGTAGGCCTTTTCAGGTATCAGGGACTCATGGAATTCATGTGTCTAAGAGGAAGATGTATATGATATGGAAAGGGCCTCACGTGTGATGTTAATAATACCTCACACTTTATACCTTTGA
Source organism: Phacochoerus africanus (assembly GCF_016906955.1). Classification (NCBI taxonomy): domain Eukaryota; kingdom Metazoa; phylum Chordata; class Mammalia; order Artiodactyla; family Suidae; genus Phacochoerus; species Phacochoerus africanus. Next base: position 102,824,094 of record NC_062544.1, read on the forward strand.
GAAGGTCTTTGTGTGCTGTTTCTTGTCATCCTTACAATGGTCTTATGGGTTCTGTTCCATTTTATCGTTCGTACAGTGAGGACATCCAAGAAGTGACTGTCCCAGGCTCTCTAGGTGGTTAATGATTCCTGGGATCTTAACCTCCTTTCCTGCCCTGGGACCACCCTCCTCCTGTGTGTGAACACCTGGCTCGTGTGTCACTTGGGGTTTGGATTCAAATTTGTGATTCTGTTCATTAAGGCATGATGGCCCAATTACTGTGGCTTTGTAACAAACCACTCTAAAGCCTGGGCATGTGAAATGACTTATTTTGCTTGGATTCTGTGGGTCATTCAGATCAGGCAGGTGGGGGTTGGGGGCCTTGTTGGCATACCATGATGTTTGGGGCTTCAGTGGGAAGATACACATGCTAGAGCTGCGAACAACCAGGGTACCTTCCCTCATACGTCTGGCTGGCACCTGGCAGGGCCAGGACCCTCAGGTGGGCTACTGACCAGATGCACGTGGCCTCTTAAGGTGTTGGGTTTCCTCCCAGCACAGTGGTGGTATTCCCAGTAAGGGTCTCAAGAGAGCCGAGTGGAAGCACAGTTAAGATCTAGCTCCCTGATCTTAGAGCATCACTTCCATTGTTCCAGGTAGTCACAGCTGCCCAAGGTCAAGGAGAAGGCACATGGACCTGACCACTCAGTGGGAGGAGTGTCAGAGTTGCATGATTAAAAAGCAGGTGATTTCAGGAGTTCCCATCGTGGCTCAGTGAAAATGAATCCAACTAGGAACCATGAGGTTGTGGGTTCGATCCCTGACCTGACTTAGTGGGTTAAGGATCCGGCGTTGCTGTGAGCTGTGGTATAGGTCACAGACATGGCTTGGATCTGGCATGGCTGTGACTGTGGTGTAGGCTGGCGGCTATAGCTTCAGTTCAACCCCTTAGCCTGGGAATCTCTGTATGCTGCGAGTGCGGCCCTAAAAAGCAAAAGCCAAAAAAAAAAAAAATAAAATAAATAAAATAAATAAATAAAGCAGATGATTTCAAGGAAGGGCACACGTGTTGAAAATGATAGTAGAGAATGTGATATGTTCTTGGCATGGGGGTCCTAGGTGAGGATCTGAGTGGATGGTCAGGTCAGTTTGGCCATGGTGGGGGTGGAGGAAGAAAGGGGGTTCTGGGTTATCTGTCACCCCACAAATATTTGTTCAGATGATCGTGGAGCCAGGCAGAGCGTGCAGGTTCCCTGGACAGTCACTCTGCAGGGGAAGCCCAGGACTCTGCTGTATAGTCTCATCCTGTTGGAAATTTGACCTTATTGAAGATGGTGTTAAGATTTCTTTATATATAGCACAGGACCGACAGCATGCCCTTGACTATCTAAAAAGTGAAAAGTTCATCAATATCCTGGCTTGCTTGTATTTAAGGCAGATGGGAAGAAACAAAATCAGCATGGGGAGAAGACTGCTTATAAAAGTTTATTTTATATTTATGTGAAGTTTTTTTTGGTGCTGGTAATCTTCGTGGGGTAGGTATTTCTTTTAAGACAGTTAATAGTGCATTTCCTTTTCATTTGCCACTCCCCTCCAAAGTAAGCTCTCTCTGATTTTTGAATCTTCTCTGTGTCCTCAGAATGGTCTAACTTTAAATAATGATTGGAGGAGCTCCAGGTTAAGCAGAGAATAAAATCCTATTGCTTTTTGACCTTTGGGTTAAGATCAAATGTGGTGTAATAAAACATCAGTCCCAAGAGTCACCTTTGCTGACTTTTTTTCCTATTATTCTTTCCTGTTATTCCAATATTCATCCAGCCCTTGCAGCCAAGGATTGTTCCATTAAGATCCAATCTGAAATTAAAACTCAGGGTTTTAACCAATAAGCCATAGTGAACTCCCCCTGGGATGTGGTTACCTTTTCCTAAACTTCCTGAGCTGTCTCATCTTAGCCCAAGAGTTGATTTCTTATTGAGCCTTTGGAAGGATCCCTGACGTTTCAGAGCCATTCCCCATCACAGTGGGGACAGTTAGCTGTGCGGCCCTCTTAGCGTCACAGTCTTCACAGCTGCATCCCTTCAGTGTACAGGGAGGGCTCCTCCGGGGGGCGGGGGGGCTCGACTCACATTTCCCCAGGGGTACATGTCTGAGTTCATGGCGGAGATGGGGTCCGCGTCGGCATCGGGGCCCCAGCAGAGTCCAAGCCAACTTAGATCCTTAGATCTGAGCTGGGACACGTTGTCAGAACCTTCCAGAGGACCTCATCCTGGACTTGCCTCCCAGGCTGTTTTTACACAGAGCCTATTTTCTTGGATTCAGCTCTAATGAAAGGACTGTCAAGTCAAGGCTAGTAGGGAGGGAGGCAGGCAGCTGGACACCGTCACCTTTGGAGGTTTGGTAATAAAAGGACGTCTACCGGTGAGGTTCTTTACAGTGAGGAAGTCGAGGCATGCACAGGCTGCTGTCACCCCCACCGTAGACACACACCCTGTGCCACTCATGTCGTTCATGCTCATACAGTCCTGTTTGTCAACAGCCCATTGTAGAATGCCATGTTTGTAGCTGTAGAGATGGTTCAGAGCACTGTGAGGCGGAGGGTCTCCAGGTGATGAGTTGTCCTTCAGCAGGTATTTGACTACATGGTCTCTGGACCTACATAGGCTAGGATTCTGATCAGGCCACAGCTGAGTTTGACTTTATCTTCTGTCTCCTATTTAAGGGGAATGGAAGGTAGTGAAAGTCACAGAAAGAATGTTAATGATGATGGCTAGTGGTTACAGAATGCCTGCTGGCCCAGACTTTTCTGCTGGACCCCCCCCCCCCAGCCCCGTGCGCGCGCAGCCCCGTGACAAGTGGGCTGTCACCATCACCTTTGACTCACAAGGAAACTGGGGCCCAGAGAGGACTGACTTCACCTAAGCTCTGAGGAGCAGAAAGCAGTGAGGAAGGCCCCAAGCCCAGTTTCTGCGACCCCAGAGTCTGGCCCCCTACCCTGGGGACTGGGCTGTTTTATTGACTTGCTTGGGTGACAAAGTACAACCACAGAATAACCCCTGGAGGAGCTGTCTGGAAAGTGCTCTGAACACCTTAGAAACATGTTATTAGAGAGATTCTCCTTTTTTCTTTTCTTTCTTTCTTTCTTTCTTCCTTCCTTCCTTCCTTCCTTCCTTCCTTCCTTCCTTCCTTCCTTCCTTCCTTCCTTCCTTCCTTCCTTCCTTTCTTCCTTTCTCTCTCTCTCTCTCCTTTTCTCTCTTTCTCTCTTTCTTTCTCTCTTTCTCTCTCTCTTTCTCTCTTTCTCTCTCTCTGTCTTTCTGTCTTTCTTTCTCCCTTCCTTCCTTCCTTTTTCTTTCTTTCTTTCTTTCCTCCTTTCCTTTCCTTTCCTTTCCTTTCCTTTCCTTTCCTCTCCTCTCCTCTCCTCTCCTTCCTTCCTTCCTTCTTTCTTTCTCTTTCTTTTTTTCTTTCCTTCTTTCCTTCTTTCGCTTCAGTGGCATGTGGAAGTTCCTGGGCCAGGGATTGAACCTGCACCATAGATCGCAGCGACCCGAGCTCCTGTAGTGACAACGCTGGATCCTTAACCACTCAGCCACAAGGGAACTCCCATGGGGATTCTTTATTCTGATAAAAGGTCAAGGTTTTTGGAACTAAGTGTGGGGTGAGGGGAAGAGTGCTTTTTGGGGCCGCACCCGCAGCATATAGAAGTTCCCAGACTAGGGGTTGAATTGGAGCTGCAGCTGCTGGCCTACACCACAGCCCTAGCGATGTGGGATCTGAGCTGTGTCTGTGACCTACACCACAGCTCACGACAATGCCTGATCCTTAACCCACTGAGCGAGGCCAGGGATTGAACCCGCATCCTCATGGATACTAGTCGGGTTCATTACCACTAAGCCACAACAGGAACTCCAGGAAGAGTGCTAATTTTTAAACTGTCTGAAAAATCTCTCTCAGGAAACCAAACCTGGAGTCAAGGAAAAGATCCTTTAAGAACCAGGGGAAGAGGTAAGAGGGTCAGCCGTGCCCCGGGGAAGGCTCACTGCCTGGTAGCCCAGAGCCAGTGGGCTCTCAGGTGGCTTCGATTCTGCTGCTATTTGTGGAGCACCTCCTGGTCTCCAGGGCAGGGCTCCAGAGGTAAACATCTATATCCTCATCTCAAGGATCTCTTCTCCAGGGAGGACAAGACGTGCAGGAGCCCTCCTCTGGTGGGGCACGCAGAGCTGGGGAGCAGAGGGCAGGAAAGGATGAACTTGGCCTTGATCTGGGACAGCCTCTTAATGTGTTATAATAGGAACACTCATAACCTTCCTGCTTTTTGCACATCCTGTGAAGGGGAACTCTGGATTATTTCTTCCTTTAACAAGGGAAAGCTGGCGTTTGATGGAAGTGACACCTAGTGTTGAGTTCTGCATTTGATTATGAAGGATTTCAGCTCAGGGATTTCACTCAGGATCATTTTCCATTAAAAGTCCCTTCAGAGATGTTCAAGTGGGAAGACTGAAAGGGGAGAACTTCATGGCTATGGCCGGAGTGCCCAGGGGTGCTAAGCACAGAGACCTAGCCACAATTCCTCCTTGAAAGAAAAAGCAAAGCAGAAATTACAGAAGCAGGTTGGCTCAAGGGGCTCAGGGTCCGCAGTTTGGCCAGGATGCCCTAGGGTCTGGGTGATGGGCTGACCCCTGCTGCTCAGGACCGCATGCTGGGGGCAGTCTGGGCCCTGAACGCTGTTCCTCAGACACAGTGCAGCCGGGCAGTGGCAGCGGGACAGGGAGGTGAGGGCCACATCCAGTGAGGTCACCGACCTCCCGTGGTGGCCCCATCACACTGCCCCGTGGATGAGGTAGACCCTCTGGTGCCCGCAGGTGGCACGTGGCCAACCCTCTCATCCTCACCACACTTGCTTTGTGTTTCTTCTCTGGGTGGGGATGCCTTGAGCCTCAGTTAAATGTTTTCATTGTCTTGAGTGTAAAAGAAATCCTGGCTGGACACCGAGGGACTATAATCCTAAAAACCAAATGATGACTTCAGTCTCATCTGAACTAAGGGATGTTCATGCTCTCACAGCTGACAGCATGGGATCAGCAGGTCTTTTTGTGTCCTTCAGAGGCAAAGGGCATCCTCCATCTCCCTAGAGACCCATACATTGTGACCACCCAAAGCCCCGGGACCAGCCACAATGGAGCCAGCCATTTCTGCCCTGAGCGTATCATCCAAATGGGTTTTTCCAGCTCCATCTGCCATTTGGTTTCTCCTGTATCCTTAAAAGGCATGAGGAAGTGGCATGGGTGATGTCTGAAAAGGTTAAGTCCTTTTCAAAGGCCTCTTTAATTTTGAAATAACCACCCTTTCCCCCCACTCCTGTCTGCTAGAAACTTCTGAATTATCTTTTCCGGTTCTGTTTTTAATTAGCTTGCAGTTCAAGAGGAGCAATTAATAAAACCTTTCATTTCCACATCTACTGTGAAGCTTTGTAACTTCTTCCTGGGAAGTGATGGCTAAGTGAACAGGACATGTGAAATCTAAGTCAATTTGTGGAAACACAAACGCGTTTTTGTTTAGTCATGAGTGTCACTCGGAATATAAATAGGGCACTAAGCGAGTCTCATATTGGTCCTTCCTGCTGGAGGCCTTCAGTATTATCGTGTGCTGTCATCTTTATGTTGTATTGGAAAAATCTGGGATTCTTTTTCCCTTGGTCATTATTTACTTTTTTAAAAAATAATGTCATTTTAAAGAATTCTTGTTATTTAATCTCAAGCCCAAACATGGTTTCGAGTGAGGAAAAGCTATTTCATAAAGCTGGGTATTTTTAGTTCCAGAAAAAAAAAATTGGGTTTGTGGTGGGGGGGGGGTATGGGATACATGTAAAAGGTGGTAGAAATGTTTAGTCAGTGGGGGAGCTCTGACTCCTGTTCCTTTTGCTCTTTAAAAACTTGAGTTTCCCATGGTGTTCCCATGAAAAAATAAAGGTTTGATTTTGGAGCTTTTATGTGTACTGCTTGGTAGTGCTAAATTTTAACTGATTGCTGGGAAATTTGGGATGATGCTCATTTCATAAGGATTTATGTGCTTAAATCCTTAAGACAGGCCAGGAGAGCTTACTTCTTTCAGCAGGGCCTGCATCCTTGGATGGGGGTTGACCTGCTACTCTTTGGTGGAAAATGTAAAGGCTAGTCTACTTTTGGATGACTTTTTAAAGAGAGCAGCTGCCCCCACCCCCAGTCTGGGATTGTGTGGCCTTAGGGAGAGCATCCTTACATCCCATCCTTCCCCCAAAGTGGCCCCTTGACCTCCTGGTTTCCTTGCACCTGCCAATTCAGGGGAGAGAGGCTGAGCTCCTAGGCTCTATCGCATAACTTTGATTTGGATTGAGATGGGGTCAGGATTTTGTTTGGCGTACTTTTGTCTTAAAAAAAAAAAAAAAAGAGAGATGATGATGATCCATAATCTCAAGTGTATTTCTTCCTGGTATATCCCCACCTGTTTCTGTGTCCAGGTCCCTAAGAGAGCTGCAGGGAAAAGCCTCATCACGGTGGGAGGGGAAAGGAAGGTCAGAAGGTCCTAGGATGCTTGCTGTCCATTGCTCTTGGGGTCCAGTCATGTGGAAATGTGTACCCGTCACCTGGGGCGGGGGTGGGGGAGAAGCAGAAAGGGAGGGCAGGAATGCCCTTTTGGATGGTTTGTGACGGATAAGTGGAAGTCAGATCCTCTTAAGAGCAGTTGGCTTCTTACTGCCTGCTGTCCCTTATCATTTAGTATCCCATCCCTCCCAGGAGAAGTTCTGAGAACCTCTCCTCTGGTATCTGGTCAGTGGCCTCCCCAGTAGTCCCGCCACCCCAGGCAAGCACCCTCGCCAGCCTGCCTGTCCCTTGATTCCTGTCCTGATCCTGCATGGTGCCACCCCTCCTTTAGGGCGGGCCAAATTGCATGTAGTAGAAAAATCCAAATAAGACATTCATGAGTTTATGGTTTATTACTCTCATACAAAAGAAGGTTAAAACGATATGGTCATCAAGTATCTAGGATCCTTCTCTCTTTCTGTCCCACTGTCCTCTGATCATGACTTCTAGCCTCATAGCCACCTTATTGCCCAGTATGCCTGCTGGAGCTCCAGCCATCACATCTGAATTCCAGATGGGAGACAGGAGAAAGAGAAGAGTACAAAGGAGTATGTATTGCAGCTAAGTTGTCTGTCTTTGTGGAAATTTGCCAGAAGGTTTGCATGATAATTTATGCTTGCATCCCATGACTACCTCTTCCTCCATGGGAGACTGGGAGATGTTGCCTATAGCTAGGCACGTTGCAGGCAAGGCACATGACAGTCCCTGCCGTGGTCCAGTGTATGTCAACCTTGTGTGTGGACCTCAGCATACACTGCCAGGTATTCTAGCCATTTATATCATATCTAACCCTCCTATCAGACCCTTAGCTGTTGGAAGCCCTGAACTTCTCCCCTCCTCTTTGTACCATTTAAAGCTACCAATCCAGGGGCATGTGTGCTGGGCCCTCAGGCTGTCTTTGCTGAATTGAGTCAAATTCAGCCCCTCCCCTTCACAACCCCCCCACCCCCCAGCTCCCTATGGATCTGCAGTTATAAATAATTTCTTACCAAGCATTTCCAAAAAATTCTTCCTGAAGGGCTTTTACATAATTATCAGTTTAGTATGTGATTATGATCAAAGTGCTAAAAACTATTAATACACTTGGAAAAATCTAGGTCATAAAAATTGGCAGTATTGGTAAACATGTGGTTATGCTATCTGATTCCAGATGTTAGAGAGATAAGAGAGAAATGTTTCACCAGTGATCAGTATTAAAAAGTCAGGGAGAAATATTTATAGAAAATGCTTCTTTTTTCTCTTTCATTTGGGTTTGAACTCACAAATATAAGGTCAGAGTTTGCTGAGAAGCCTTGTGTCAGTATTTTTGCAATATTTGTAAAAGGGCAGAGAACCCTGAAAATTAAGTTATGTGAATTTATGTTCCACCACATTAAAAAAAAAAAAAAAGTGGGTGGAAAAAGTCAGAATGGTTGGAAGGAAGGGCTTTCCCTTTTGCTCTTGGAGGGAAGGAAACTCTGACTGAGCCGGACATCTCAGCTGGAAAGTGTCTTTGCTGAGCCCTTGCCATGTGACCGGCTGATTCACTTTGTCTCTAGGTCCCCGGAGAGGTGATGTAAGCAAGGCCTGGAACTTCTAGGGAGAGGCGGGAAATCGGTGCAGGCCCAGCCCTCTGGCATTGGAAACTGAATAGAGCTCTGGCCAAAAGCAGACAGAACTTTGCAGCTACAATGTGTGATTCTGTTTTAGGTGTTGGTCATAAGGTCTGTTTCCTCTTCCTCAGCTTTCCTTGCCTTCTTCCCTTCCCTCCCCTTTTTTCTTTCTTTTCTCCTTTTTTTTTCTTCCAGTTTTTCTGGTGATCCCTTGCAGCCATTCTGTGCAGCCGTTCTGCTCTCCCTCAGTCAGCCTAGGTCTGATTTTTGGAAATACCTGAATGAGGAGCAAGGGGCTACCGCCACAGTTCTGGTTTTGAATCTGGCAAACTGCACCAAGAGGTTCAGTAGAAAGAGCCTGGACTTTGGAGTCCGTGAGACACAGGTGTCAATTCCAGCTCCAGCATCATTGGCTGTAGAGTTGGCGCAAGTGATTTCACTTCTCTGAACCTCCCAAGTCTCATCTGTACACGGGGGTTAGTTCCTACTTCAAAGGGCTGTTAGGAGGATTGAACAAAATATGAAGAAAAGCCCAGGGAGGTGGACAAAGTCCAAATTGTGTTGGGCTGCGTAAGCCGTGCTGAGAGGTTGGATTTGATGAACGTGCTCTGGGAGGCAGGGCAGTGACACGATAGGATGGATGTTTCCAGAAGGTCACTCTGGCCCTGTGTAAAGAGCACACTGAGGGGGATGGGCAGAGTGGAAACAGACAGCTTACCTGGGAGGAGAACAGTGGAGAAGGGGGCTGAACCTTTTAGGGGTGAAGACAGTAGGAGCAGCTGCAGTCTTAGATGTGGAGGAGGGCAGGATAGAGAGCCTTCAAGCTGGAGTCCTAGGTGTGGGGAGGGTGGTGCCTGTCCCGGAGCCTGCAGAGGACCGTGCACCTGGCCAAGTCCGGATCCATGAGGACCTGGAGGAAAGAGAAGGTGTGTGTCACTGCCCTCGTTGAGTGGTGAATACCCTAGGACAGGCCAAGGTCTGCCTCTGCTCTTGCTTTGAAGCTCTTGTGCGCCAGCCGTGCACCATTTAGACAGCAGCTTCTAGAGCCAAGTTGGGCAGTTTGGGGCAAGGCCTGGAAAGTGACACAGTCTCCTGAAAGCATTGGGGACCCCTGCTAATGCCCTTGGTTGATGCTGGGCCTTCACTGGTGCTGTCTGGTGCAGAGTCAGAACAAAGTGAAAGCTACCCAGAGCTGGATTCCGGCGGGCTCTGGAATCTGAGCCACATTCTTGAATCTGGGTGCTGGGCTGGCATGACCGTTGGAGGTGGATCAGGACCCCAGCCCCAGAAGTTCCACCTGGGTAGATTGCAGGGGTTGGGGACTGGGGGTGGGTGGGTGGGAAAAGCCTGGAAATCTGGGTTTCGAAGCACTTCGAAAGACACTGTCCCAGGAGGGGGTGGTCCATGTAACTCCTGTTCTGGTTCTTTTATTTCCACTTTTTTTTTTTTTCCTATTTAGGGCCACACCCTCAGCATATGGAAGTTCCCAGGCTAGGGGTTGAATCAGAGCTGCCAGCCTACACCACAGCCACAGTCACAGCACTGCAAGATCCAAGCCTCATCTGTGACCTACACCGCAGCTCACGGCAATGCTGAATCCTTTACCCATTGAGCAAAGCCAGGAATCCAACCCACATCCTCATGGATACTAGTTGGGTTCTCAACCTGCTGAACCACAACCAGAACTCCCCCTTTTTTCCCCCCAGTTTGGGGCAGTATCTCCTCCTCCTGTTCATAATCCAGACTCTGGGGGCAATTAGGGGTAGAAAGTCTAGCCTCCAAGGAAGAAGAACGCTCTCAAGTGTTTGATGAGTCTGTTCCTAAAACATTGACCAGAGCAGCAGACCAGCGCACAGCAAGGACTGCGGACTCATGAAATGACTGTCACACGTTAGAGCTCAGATAAAAGTCTTTGGCAAACCTGTAACGACTATTTCAGAGAGAAAAAGAACAGAATTTATAAGGTCTAAAAATAGCAGCCCCAGTGCCGCTGTGTTTAACTTGTCAGGGAACCTGTTTGAGCCGAGACAGGCAAGGGATTTTATTTCTCTGGCCCTGAGGTCACTTGTCTTGTTTAAGAAGGGGCAGCAAACATTTCCAAATAGGGATTGATTTTTTTAAGGGGAGGAAGGTGGCTGAATATGTATGGTATTTCTCATTTTCTTGTCTCCTTCTTCCGTCCTCCTGCCCTGCTTTACTCTCCCTCTTAAGAACAGGAAGGAGGGTCTGGTTTCCTTGGTAGACTAAGTGGGGGATGCTTGGGTGGCAGAGTTTTGAATGGATTGGCAATGATGCTTGTTGATGCCACGTTTGGTGATGGCTGGTCTGAGGCAGGGTGGTGGCAGTCTGATTCTTTGGCTTTTGTGGGTTCCACAGAATACCACCAAGTTGAGGCAATCAACCCATAGTTGAAGCAATCAGGGTGTGACTTCTCCAAAGCTGAGTGGCTGATTTCCAGGCCTTCCCTGTCCCATTTCTAGGTAAGACCGATGTCTTCGTCCTTCTCCATAACCCACCAAAGAGGTGTCTGCCCCACACCTGGCCGAGGCAGTCCTCAGGCTCTTCTGTTCTTAACGTTAGGGAATGTCCACATCCCCATACTTGTGAGGCACTAGGACTTCAAACCCCTAGCTCTTCAGTATTTATCACAACCTTGGCTGAAATTCATTGTAGTCATGGTAGAGACCCTGAAGTTTATGCTGTCGATTCACTTCTAGACCAGATGTTGGTAACCGGTGCCCTGGAGGCTGGATCTTATTCTTATGTTTTGCTTGCCCTACACAGTATGAACTTAAATGGTTGTCAGCATTTAAAGGGGCAATATTTTGTTTACACATCTTGTTCCTGTGTCTCCTGCAATGCTTTAAGATACATCCTTGGTTTAGACTTCCTCCAGTGAGAGTGGAGCCCCCAGACCTCAGTGCCCGGATCCCTGTCCACTCAAACATGGCTCTCTGGTGGGTCAGGATGAGAATGCCAGTTCTGCTGCATGGAGGATAGTAAAAAAGAGAGTAAATCAGTTGTATGCTAAGCATCTAGACAACATCTGCACATGTGTGACAAGTGCTCTAAGCTTAGCTATTGTTGTTATTGTTCCTATCACTGCCATTGTGGCGTTTTGTGTTTTCTGTGATGGTTCTGTTGTAAATGTTGTTCACTACATAACCTAGGGTCTTGTGGGGGCCCCCAGGGAAGATGTGTATATTTGATCTCAGTTCTAGGAGGTAGTTGGCCTCCTGCTGAGTTACTGGCTCATCTATACCTTCCTTATTTGTGCCACAGATCTTGTTTCTATTTTTGCTCAGCTGCTGGGAAGATCAGAGTTAACTTGACAGCTTATTTCTAGCAAAAGGACATGACTTGAGAGCATGCGTTTGGTTTTACGTGCAATCACTTCTTGCAGCTCTGCTTTTCTCACTTGCTTATTTTATTGTGGACATTTTTATAAGCATCCTTAAGTCCTATTTCAGAACAAGGCTAAGTGTAAATTAAAAGAAAAACAACAACCCTCTGAGAGAGGGGTTATATTATCATTGCAAATAGGCTCCCACATCAGGATGGGCCCACATTTAAGCTTTGGGATGTCATATGGTCTCTCTCCTTACTGGACACTACTGACCTTTAACCCCATGTTGGACCTGGCTCTTTCAGTTGTGCTCAGTCTTCTCTTCTACCTATTTCTGAATTGGGTTACCTTATTTACCTGGGCGGACTGAGGTATCAGTCAGCTATTGCCACATAACAAACCACTCCAAAATTCAAGACATGTAACAAGAAGCACTGACCATTCTCTCAGGTCTGAGGGATGTCTGAACGGTTCTGCTTTAAGCCACATGTCTACAGTTGGCTGGGGAAGCTCTTCTCTATGTCCATCATCCTTCCAGAATCAGTAGGCCATCAGGGCAGGCTCTCCAGCAGTGCAAGAGGGGCAAGCAGAAATATGTGAGGAAGAAGAAGGCTTTGAACTGGTGCTGTCACTTCTTCTGTTGGCCAAAGCAGGTCATGTAGCCAAAGCCAACATCAGGGCAGTGGGGAAACAGTTTGCCTCTAGTGAGAGGAAGTTCAGAGTCAGTGACAAAAGGGTGTAAGCACCAGGTGGGGGTGGGGGACACCGTCTACCAGGGGAAGCCTGTCTACTGAAGACCATCAGGGTTGCGTACCACAGTGTCTGCCCTGACTGGGTATGTGGGATGTTTGCCATTTCTCCCCTCCACGTCTGTGCTGCACCATCATTCTCCCTGCTTTGTGCCCCTGGAGGCCCACCTTCCTTCTGGCTTTCTGTTTGGTTCAGTCTGAAGGGAGCCCAAGGAAAAGGTGGTGGAAGTGTGACTACCTACAGGACGGTATGACCATGACCATGACCCCCTGTAGAAAGCCATAGCTTTTGCCAGGTGGCTAGTTCTAGTAACCTCAGGGTTCTAGTAACCTTCAGACCTAAGGGTTCAAGAGCTCCCTCTTGTTGCTAGCTGTCATATACGTTATCCCGGGAGGCGGAGGCAGGGGGCTTCTTTTAAACCTGCCCCTTCTCTTGTCAGTAGTCCCTTCACTGAACGCATTCTTCCTGTTTGTTCCTGGCCAGGACCCTCATGGATACATTAAGTGCTCAATAAGAGCATGATTGCGTATCATCCTTATTTTTCCTCCCTTTTGGCCTTTACACTGGCCACTTCCTCTACTTGAAAACCTCATGGGATTTCAGATGAGGAGCCCTCCCTCTCTCCCTATTAGTTGTCCAATCAGGGTTCATTGCTTCTCACAAGAACCTGGCAGTGTAGGAGTTCCTGTCGTGGCGCAGCAGAACAAATCCGACTAGGAACCATGAAGTTGCAGGTTCGATCCCTGGCCTTGCTCAGTGGGTTAAGGATCTGGCGTTGCCATGAGCTATGGTGTAGGTCGCAGATGTGGCTTGGATCCTGTGTTGCTGGTGGCTGTGGTGTAGGCTGGCTGCTGTAGCTCCGATTGGACCCCTAGCCTGGGAACCTCCATATGCCACGGATGTCGCCCTAAAAAGTGGAAAAAAAACAAAACAAAACAAAATAACACCTGGCAGTGTAAATTCATCAGAGAGAATCCAGGTAGAGAAGATCTTACTTTTTTCTCTGAGTTTTTTGACACGCCCTTTGGGATAATTAGGGATTCTTTCAAGAACATTTTCTCCCTGGCGAATTGTTTCCCAGATAGGATTTATGCCTCGTCATATTCAAGGAAGCAGCATAAGGGAGTGTTTGTGACTGAAGAAGTCTCAACCTAAGGAAACTACGTGTGAATCCCACCAGGAGTGATTGCCTTAGTTCACTGGGGGAGAGGTGATTAACAGCACTGTGCCTGACTCAATACGGCAGTGAGTTTGGTTTTTTTAAGCAAGAAGAAAAAGGCCCCAAATCTCAGTTTCACGAATGAGTTTGAGGACCACTGGAGTATTTTCCAAACTTCACTGGTCAAGATGTTTTGTTAAAAATTCAGATTCCCAGGGATTCAGGTTCACTGGGCCTGGACTTGGGCCTAGGAATCTATTCTCAACATGCATCCCTGGATGAGTCGTTTTAATCCCACACACTGGGCTGGGATAATGCTTCTCCCATATTTTGGTCTGTTGAGTAAGGAGAACTCCAATGATGATGACAATAAGGGTAATATGAAAGAGTACGTAACGTTTAGAAAGCACTGTGCAGTTGGCCAAGATGTTACGTATTTTTGTCTCATTAACCACATTCACCCCTGCAGGACTTTTGCTTTGTCAAATGTTGCCTCTGCCAACACTCTTTTACCAGAATTGAATGGAAAGAATGGTACCAGCAGGTTTTTGTTAAATATTCTAATTGATCCCAGAAGCAAAGCTGTAGCAGTTGTCATGTTATCTACACGAAAGCTACAAACACACAGCCCTTAGCCCACCCTTTGAGAACCACTGCATGACATCATGGTAAGATTCTTTCCCTTTCACCCCATGCCGGGATCGTGCAAGAGGAGTTTCTAGGAAGCTCTGAGGAGGGTTTCCTTGCAGACAGACATCTCTAGGCAACTGGCCGCTCGTTGGAGCCCAGATATTCTCTCCTAAAAAGAACATGCTGGGCTGTTTCTTGCCACTTAGGAAGTCTCCCTTTTGGAATGCCCTTCCCAGTTTCTGTAGCAGTTCTGCAGGAAGCCATGCCGAGAAAACTTAGAATTGCTGTGATATCAGATAAGTTTGCAGCCTTCGATTTCAAATGCTTCGTGATTGTACTCATTTTGTTTTTTTTTTTAAGGGGGGCAGACATTTTCAAACTTTGTTAATTAGTACATTTGGGAAACTATCATGTTTCTGCTTTTGATTAGCAATCCTGGGCTGCCTGTTAACTTGCAACTCCTCTGGTTATTGCTTCTGTGACCCACTGAGGAATGAAATGTCTTGCAGGCCACACAGAATTCTCCGGGCTGTTGATTCTTCCATTTCTCTGTTGCTTCTCTGCGTGTGGTTGGCCACATCTACCCCTGTCACTTCCTTTCCAACTCAAGTCCAGCTTTCAGCAAAATCCATAACAGCATTGAATGAAGAGTACACACCCAAGGGCTTGGAGGGCTGGGAAGCTGTGTTGCCCCTGTGTTTTAGTGTTGGCACTTTTCCCTCAGTCATGGTCAAACCTTACATGAAAGTTGATTTATCAGCATCCCTAGTTTAGCATATATTGCATTGTCCATCTGAGGAAATAGTGTGATAACAGTTTTCTCATTCTGCATGAAAACAGCATTGACTGAGATTCCAGCCTCCATGAATTGAATCAACAATTATGGTATTAAAAATGGTCTCTGGAGTTCCTCTTGTGGCAAAGGAGAAATGAATCTGACTAGTAACCATGAGGTTGTGGGTTCGATTCCTAGCCTTGCTCAGTGGGTTAAGGATCTGGTGTTGCTGTGGGGTGTGGTGTAGGTCAGAGAGGTGGCTTGGATCCTGCGTTGCTGTGACTGTGGTATAGGCCAGCAGCTGTATCTCCAATTTGACCCCTAGCCTGGAAGCCTCCATATGCCGCAGGTATGACCCTGAAAAGACAAAACCAACCAACCAATCAACAAACAAAAAACACAGTCTCCATGTCCAAGGGCAGAGATGAGGGTATGGTGGGTATTGAGGCCGTGGGGCCATGAACCTTGAAACAGTGTCTTCCAGAACTGAGCTTGTGAATGTTTGCACATGACCTTACAGCGCGTGCTTTAGGAGAATACTTTTAAGCCCAAGTCCTAACTCCAATGATGAATTCCAAGCTTTTTGTTATTGTTTCTTCCTGAAGACAAAAAGAGTTTTATGCCCTGGTATTTGAGGTTCAGTTGAAGGGCAGTGTTGGGTGAATCATTATTGAATAAGGAGTTTTGTGAGTGCTGGGTAGTTTGTAATATTACATTAAAGAATCCAACCAAGAATCTATCCACCTGTCCACTGTCTGTCCATCCACCTCCCTCTCCAGCCATGTCACCACTTACTAATTCCTACAGTGCACCTGCCACTGTATTTATGTTAGAGTTGCAGTGATAAAGCATAGTAACAACCATCATTCACTGAGAACTTTCTATTGTCAGACAGTTTCTGATGTTCACAGCATCTCTGTGAGATGAGAATTGTGTCCCCCGCCTTTACTCTGATCACCCAGCCAAAGTGGAGGAAGCCTGAGGCATCCTTGTGACATCAGGACCAGAATGGCATTGACTTTTTTTTTTTTTTTCTGTTAAACAGATTCTTCTCTCTGCCTGGGCCCAGACCCACATCAGAGTATAGAATAGGCATTCTGTGGCAGGGTCAGAGCTGGAACACTCCCTCGTATGTCGCCACTGGGGCTATCTTCCTTTTCTAGTGAAACAAGGAAAGAGATGTACACAGGACAGAGCCTCTGAGAGGCTCCTTGACTGTCATTTCTCTGCTTTACCCTTTACTGTCTTGAAAATTTGGGGTTCTGTCCTGTCATTTGAGGGTGACAAGAACACAAAAGTACAAATAAAGGTCCACTTAGTGAATGCCTAAATATTGAAAAGTTGCAAAGCAAGGTAGCTGCTAGGTAAATTCTGTTCTACCCTGCTATACCTTTATGACAACCTGGAAGGCCAAGATCACATGTTGATTTATCAGGATCTTTGAAGTTGAGTGTAGAAATTGATAGCTTAAGGAGAGCTGGTCCCAAGCCCACCCTCCACTTCCCTTTCCATCTGTCTCCACCCCACATTGCAGTGGGCCTCCCATTTGGGACACCTCAGCCATTAGACAGTCACGCATGTGTGTGGACACTTGTCCAAACTCCATCCACCCACTCTGCAAAAGAGGCTGTCCTTGGGCCTGGCGGTACACTTACTCGTGGCGCAGTTTGCAATTGAGGGCATGGACCCTGGAGAAGAGCCAACATAGACCCTGAATGTAGACCCAGGACTGTTTGGGCAGGAAATCTGGGGACCCTGGGCAGCCAGAGCATGCCTGAGAGGGGAGAATGTGGGCTCTGCCCTTGGCCTCCCAGTCTCCTTGCCACTGGGGAAGAAGTAGAGCTGGAGAAGGGCTAGAGGGAAGTTTTTTTGAACTTGGGGTTCAAGGCAAGGGTGACTCTTGCCCATGGCTCAGGCAAGATACCAGTTCTGCAGAGCCAGAGGATGGATGGGGCTGCAGAAGTCACGTGATGAGCCTGTCATTTGATTCAAGAGGAGCCCAGCTAGTAACCTCAGAGCTGGGTCTAGAGCCCCAGTTCCCTGGTTCCCCAGGTGGTGCCCTATTCTCATCTTGCAAAGTGAGCCTGCCCCTTGTGCTACAGGAGACACTGTCCAGACACCATCCCAGTGACGTTGTGGGCTGTGAGTACCTAAGGCTAGGCCTAAGTAGGTGACTAGCTTATGTGGGCCCTGCTGTGGAGAGATGATTTCAGAATAGTTCATACAAGGCTGTGCGCTTTGGGGATAGGCTTCTGGGGTGCATATTTCAGCAGCACTGACCAGCTGTGTGATTGCTCTTAAACTCCTAGAGCCTCAATTTTCTCATTTGGAAATTAGGGATAAAATGGAATCTGCTAGAGTTCCCATTGTAGCTCAGTAGATTAAGAACATGACACAGTGTCCGTGAGGAGGTGGGTTCGATCCCTGGCCTAACTCACAGGGTTAAGGATCTGGTGTTGCTGCAAGCTGTGGGGTTTGGATCTGGTGTGGCCGTGGCTGTGGCAGAGGCCTGCAGCTGCAGCTTTGATTCCACCTCTGGCCTGGGAACTTCCATGTGCCACGGGTGTGCCCATGAAAAGAAAAATTAAAAAAAAAAATCTGCTGGTAGAGTAGTTCAGGTGGAAAATGAAAAGTTGATAGAAATCTCACAGAGCATGACTTTGCTCATAAGGAGCACTCATGAATTGCAGCTACTGGCATGGTGGCTACTACTGTAATTGTTCTGTAGGAGTCTGGGGCCCCACTGAGAAGGGGCTGCCACTCATTCAGTCATTCATTGAATAAATATATAGGACACCTACCATTGCTGAGCACTGTTCTGAAAGCTTGAGATTTACCAGTGAACAAAAGAAACAAAGTTCCTTGTCATAATGGAGCTGGCATCCATTAGGCATCCAGCCCCCTGGTATCTAACAGGCAGAGGTAGAGATAAATCATAAGCATAACAAATATGGAAATTTCATGGAAACTGATCATTGCTCTGGGAAAACATTTGATGGGGGCAGGGGTTTGGTCATGCCTAATTTTAAATAAGATGATCAGGGGAGGCCTCATGAGAATAAAGGCTTGAAGGAGGTGAGGGAGGGAGCCATGTGTAGAGATGTGGGAGAAGAGCAGTCCAAGCAGTTGCAAAGGCCCTGGGGCAGAAGTGCCAGTGTCTCCAGGGACAGCCAGGAGAGGGGTGTGTGTGTGTGTGTGTAGATTGTAAGGTGAGGTCAAAGAAGTGACAGGAGCCAGATCACACAGGGCCTTATAGGCCATTGATAAGGGCTTGGCTATTATTCTGAGACCAGGCAGTTGCAGGTATTGGGTGGGGGTGGGGGGAGTGACATGGCCCTCAGCACCTTCTCCCTAGGGCTTAGCCCATGTCTTGGTCCCTGGGGCCACTTCTGCACTGTTAGTCTGGACCCCCAGACTTCCCCCACCTCCTGTTCCAGGCTCACTGCCCCCATCAATTCGCATGCTCTCTCATCCCCAATCACCATGCCCTGGGTCCCATTTCCTCAAGTTCCAAATGTCTGCCTTCAGCCAAGGATCTGATGCTTGTATTCTGAAGCCCCCTTTTGCAAAGAAGTGACATTGCTGGTGGAATTGGGCATGGGGCAGGTTGTGGGTGCTCTTTTCATTTCTGCAACCAGCCCCCGTTCTAGGAACCTTGATTCAGATGGGCTCTCCCTGTTCCCCTTGGAGCCCAGGGCCTGTGTCCAGGCCACTCTGGGCCAGCGGTCTGCTGGCTGGGTTTGTCCTGGTGAGCAGGGCTGGAGGACAGGAAGACGGGAAGAAGGGCTGGGTGGAGGACAGCGGGTGAAGGGTGTGCTGGAGCCAACAGGAAGCAGGGCTGGACCTTGTTCTCCAACTAGTTCTCAGTCCTGGCCCCCCACCCTGCACAGGCTTTCAGGGCTCCATCTGAAGCTGCATTGTCCTGTGGATGAGGCAGGCAGGCCAAACATTTAGCCAAGGCCAACCAGCCCTTGTTCTGCATATAACTGTGGACAGCCCCCAAGAGAGGGCTGCTCTGCCCTTGGCATTGGCCGACAGCCTTGCTTGTGGCCAGAAGGCTCCCCTGGATCCTGGCCTGGGTGCAACCATTCCCCCAGCCCCACCTCCCATCCTCCTTTGCAGCTCTGGAGCAGGGCCTGTTTTACCCACTGCTCCTAGTGGAAGTGAGGGGTGACCCTGGGTCAGAGGGCCTCCTGTTGACATTCCTGCCCCCTCCCACCCCTGCTCCGGGTAAATGCAGAGAAGCCCTATAGCTGTGCTTCCAGAAGAATACACCAGTGGAAACCACCCCCCCACCCCCACCCCTCACCGCAGTTGTGCAGCCCTGGGTTATCAGTGTTGCCCAGATTGAGGAAGTCTTTACCCTGCTGTCCATCCTCCCATCCTCCTGGGAGGCCCTGCCCGTGGGGGAGTCTGTCCTGCCCATGACTGGAGGGCCCCTGGGGTTTTGGGGGGTGAACAGAGGCCCTGACCTTTGCTGAAGATCAGCTTTGTGATCAGGGAAGGATCCACTTTTCGTCCCCGCCTCCCCTCACCCCGCCGCCCCCACCTCCCTTTCATCATGTCTGTGTGAAAATAAAAGCTATTGTTGATTTAAAAGGGCCCTTTGCCTAATGCCCCTGGAATTTATTTGCTGGAGCATTTTCCATCTTCAGATTGAGTTCAGACCTTGGCTGCAGCCGAGAGGTTATGTAACCTGGGATGGAATGAATCCTGTTGGCATCTGGAGACCCCCCCCCCCCCAGTGTACCCCACCCTTAGCTGCTCCTGTGAGGAGGAAAGTGCCTCTGTGAGCTGCTGGAGGTGGGGAGCTGGGGAAAGGGAGGGGCTGATGGGGAGGTGTTGGCTGCTGTGAGAATGGAGTCATGAGGAGGATTTCTTTTGGGGCTGAATTCTCAGATCTTCTTTGGTTCTGCCTCTGCCCCTCTCCTCGGATGTAGCCCCTCCTCATGTACAAAGCCCCAGACCCTTCCATCAGGCAGTCCCTTGACCTTTACAAAAAAGCCCGAGCGTCCTTACTGCGCCCTAGTGGGATTTGGGACCTATTTCTGGCACATTCCTTCCCACCGAGCCTGTGGAATCTGTCTCCGTACTCCTGTCAGTCACAGCAGTACTGGCCTGGAGGTCCTGCCCTGGCTGATGACCACACTTCACTCCAACTTCCAGTCCAAGATCCCTTGATGTGTGCTCTGAAGCCTGGCCTGCATCTACGTTGATTTACTCTGACATGGGACAAGAAAAGACATGTTGCCCTGGGTTACAAGGGGCTGGAAGTCTAAACTACTTCTGGATTTTAAAAGCAGGAGAGGAGTTTCCTGATGGCTCAGTGGGTTCAGGATCCGGCATTGTCACTGCTGTGGTTTGAGCCCTGGCCCTGGAACTTCTGCATGCTGCGGGTGTGGCCAAAATTATTAAATTTAGTTGAAGAGTGGGTGTAGGCCAGAGGGTGGTGATTCCTAGTTTCTCCCAGTCTTCTCCCTTAAGAATCTCTCCATCCCTCTCTGATAAGTTCTGCTTCCTTTAATTTTTTTTTTTGTCTTTTGTCTTTTTAGAGCCACACCTACAACATGTGGAAGTTCCCAGGCTAGGGGTCGAATTGGAGCTGTAGCTGCCGGCCTATGCCACAGCCACAGCAACTCGGGATCCAAGCCACATCTTCGACCTACACCACAGCTCACAGCAACACCAGATCCTCAACCGGCTGATAGAGGCCGGGGATTGAACCTGCGTCCTCATGGATACTAGTCGGATTCATTAACCCCTGAGCCACTCCATGCTGCCTTTTCTTTTTAACCCCTCGTCAGCTGTGGAGTAACGATAGCCATTTACTCTAGCACTGTTTCTAGATTCTGTTCAAGGTAGCACAGCTGCTTGGGAAATAAAAACAGCTTGCAGGGACCATGCTAGGTGGTTTGCGTACATTACCTTTAATCCCCAAACAAAGCAATACCACAAAGCACTTGATCCTGAGGGGTGGGATGTCACATCCATTCTGTAGATGAGGAAACCAAGGCTGAGAGTGAGTCTGCTAAATTGATCCCTAGGTTCAGGACTCAAATTCTCCTTTGCCTGAGGTCCTTTTTTCAGTGCCTGCCTTCTCCTTGCCATGCAAATGTTGCTGCTTCAATTGTCATTTGATTGTGTGTCATCCTTCTACTTGAACTCAAATGACCGGTCATGTTCATTGAATACCTGCTGATGTTGAGTGTATAAGAAAAAAGGATAGCTGTGGACTAGGCAGCAGTTGAGATGAAAAAGGTGTGAAGTAGTTGATGATTGACCTAAAACACCTTATGTAGGAGTGTGAAGTTCTTGTTCCTTCTTGGCGGTGTGGCTTGGAGGCCACAGAGGGGACCATGCTGGGCGGGGCCTACAGACACTGGGGAAGGTTCCCCAATAGGAGATGAGGTGCAGACTGTGCCCTACAGGCTTAGCAAGGTTTTAGAAAGGGGAGGCCCTTTGAAACACACACAGAGGCGGTGAGGAACAGGTGGGACCAAGGTCTGTGTAGTCTGGGGGAGAAAGAATGCTGGAATAAGTTTGCAGAGTTAGAACTGGTTAATGTCCTACAGGGCAGTAAAACGGAAACCTTTGGGTGTATCTTTCCACCAGACAGACCATTCCTGGCTTGACAGTGTTCCACAGATTAGCACCTGACCTTCAATAGTTTGGGCCCTGTTCAAGGATAAATAGTAAATAAAACAAAGATACCGTCTCCTAGAGAGTTTTGTGACACCAAGTCTGTCTTGCCAGTGTTCTAGTATGACATTAAAAGGGCAGCAATAATGTCTCTGCTTTATTTCAAATTTGGAAGATTTTTTTGGCATCAAGAAGAGCAGCAGCAGTATGACGGTTGAACGAAAGCCAGGTTGGAAGAGGAAGGCAATCGGGCTTCCAGACATGTCTGGGAGGCTGGTAGGAGCTGGGAGCTTCCGAGGCCTGATTTTGGGGTGATGGAGGGAGAGCAGACTGTGCCAGGGAACAGGCCTATCTGGCCCATAGCAGCTCAGCAGCAGCCGCCCCCCGCACTATGAACAGTCCCACCTCCAGTCCAGACAATGCACTTGGCAACCCAAGGGTTGGTGAGCGAGAAGAAAGCACAGAAGAAGCCATGGAACCAAGAAGTGTAGATGTCAAGGAATTCTGGTGGCATAGGACCAGATTGGAGTCAACAAACTGCATAGAAAAAACAATCCCAATTGAAAGCAAACAGACTCTGAGTTGAGACACTTGTTCTCCTTGTTCAGAGAATACGATTCAGAGAATGGCAGAAAAGCATAAACACTACAAATTCAGCTACTTCATCTCTCTATTTTAGTAATCAAAGGTGGCACTGGGAATGCTGGTGGAAGCAGACTTGACTCAGAGCCCCTTGGCCTCGCTTGGCTTTTCCTCTATGTTTGAACAACTTAAGTCTGCATCTCCATTCCATTCCTTTCCTGGCTTGGTGTTTGCATTGTCAGCATGATGGCCACGTGCACATGGGGAAAGCTGTGGGGTGGCTTCCCGTAGCCGGTTCTTGAGAGTGTTCCCTTGGTCCAGCGCCCTGGTGTGGCTCTGGAAGACAATCTAGCCCTCAGCCAGCATGCTCGCCCTGTAGGATGCAGTCTACCTCTATGCCCAGACCCCAGAGGCGGTCCAGCTCCATTCACTTGTCCCATCGTGGCAGGAGGGTTGAGCGGCTGCTTTCTGGTTGCAGATGGTTTCTTTCTTCCATTCCTTCCTTGATGAACATAGTCAGTCAACAAGCATTTACTAAGCAGCCACCCTGGGCCAGCTATGTCCAAGACAGAAAAGAGCTCAGAGGCAAGGAAGGGAATCTTAGGCTGAAGAAATAGCAAGGCAAAGGTGCGGGGGTGAGATAGTATGTAGCTTCTGTGAAGGAGGAGGTGGGAGAGTGCAGAAAGGGAGGCTCAAGTCTCTGTCCTCTCAGAGTGTGGTGCAGAACATTCTGATGTTATTTTGCTGGCTGTGGCAGCCCTGGAAGATTCTGTAGGGAGGGAGTAGTTTATTTCATTCCACAAACATTGCTTTGACACCTTCCATGTACAAGATTTTCTTTGAGCTGCTGGGGATACAACAGTGATTGATTAATCACAGTCTAGTGGGAGAGTTAGACACAGTAGGCAGAGATGGAGCTCAGAGAGACTGGTTGGCCAGGTGGAGTACCAGCCCTCAGGTGAGTTTCTACTGCATGGGGGTTTGCCTCCCCTCCCCCATTCACAAGCAGGGAGCCCGATCTTATGCCCCAAGTGTGTGAAGCCCCCTCTGCTTTTTCATGGCTAAAGCCATCTTCATAATGGGGGAGGGTGATGAGGAAAAAGCAGCTGAAGGAAGGGAAGCTCAGAAGTCTCTGATGGTCCTTCACCAGGAATCCACTAGAATTGAGGGCTGTGCACCTTTTTTTCCCCTTTTTTCTTTTTTCTTTTCTTTAGGGCCTCACCAATGACATACAGAAGTTCCCAGGTTAGGGGTCAAATTGGAGATGCAGCTGCCAGCCTACACCACAGCTACAGCAACACCAGATCCTTAACCCACTGAGCGAGGCCAGGGATCAAACCTGCATCCTCATGGATACTAGTTGGGTTCCTAACTCACTGAACTACAATAGGAACTCCCTGGGCACCTTTTGATAGGTATGTTTTATGAGATCCCTGGGTTTGTGGGAAGGGCTGCATTAGTGACCTCTTAAGCACAGTGGTCCTTTGTTCCTTTGTTACTTCTTATGCAGACTTCTGGGAAGAATTTATAAAGGCAGAAATGCATTGAGACTGATAGGCCAGCAGGAATGGTTACTACCCAAAACCTCAATCTTACAGGATGGATTCAGTTCTTTGAGCAGCAGAGGCATGTGTGCATTGGTTAACTTTTGCTGAGTACAAAATTCCTCCAAATTTAATGGCTTAAAACAACAGCCATTTATTATTGCGAATCTCTCGGTCAGCTGGGCAGGTCTTCTGATCTGGGCCAGGCTTGGCTGATCTTGGCTTGGCTCAGCTTGCAGACTGGCTGAGGGTTGGCTCACCCAAATGTCATGTACTTGGCTGGGGTGACCAGGGTCTCTCAATATTCAGCAGTCTAGCTAGGCTTTTCATGTGGTGGCAGGGAAAGGTTCTAAGAGTGAGTGGATGTGAGAAAGGCCTGGGCTAAGAAGTTGCACAGTGTCATTTCTGATGCATTCTCTTGGCCAATGTAAATTCAAAGGATGGGGAAATAGACTCTTACCTCTTGGTGGAAAAAGCTATCATGTCATATTTTCAGGACACACTTTTGGGAAAGGATGGAAAATTGTGTTCTTATGCTGTGGACAGAGCATTTGGGCTCTGAAGTCACATGGGGCTGTCAATTCAGGATTCTTTGCCTACGCACAACCCTCACTCATGAGATGAGAACACTAATAGTATCTATCTCAGAAAATCATTTTGAGGATTAGAAGACACATGTAAACCTAATGTATTGTAAGTGCTCAGTAAAAAGAGACTATGAAAGGAGGCTGTCAGGAGATTAGAAGAAGAGTGTTTTATTAATTCATGCTACTCAGCCTTCTGCAACACTTCTTCACATCCTAACATTATAAATACAGTAATTCTAATCATTTATTGGTCAATAAAAATAAGCAATTATTTGCATAGTAGATTCTGTGCTAGAGGCCAGAGACACAGGGCTTGAGGCACTAAGGTATTCCCCCTGTATGAAAGGATTTCAGCTTCATTATCTTCTCAGAAATTCTGAGAAATTTCATTGGTTCTGAAGTTAGATTCCCAAGCTGGATATTCAAGACCCCTCACAAGGTCTTAGTTTATGCCACCTTCCTGTGCAGCTGGATTCTTCCCTGTGCCCCAAACATCCCCTGTGCCTTTACATCCTTCCAAATAAACACAGAACAGGAATGGACTGCACACTTCAGGGTCAGTGGTAGGGGGCAGCTGGGTGGACAGGAGGCCTGGGCTTGGACATGCGGACCCCAAACCAGCACATGGCTGGGACCGATGGGGTTCAGAGTCCATAGATATGTCACTGTTACCTCCATCTCAAGGGGTTTTATGATGTTCCCCTACCTTTAAAACTCACTCTGATCTGCTACTCCTTGGAGCCTGCCTTAAAGTGGTCTGTGGACCAGTATGACCTCCTTTAGTATCTCCATGGGCAGAAACATTCTTCCTCTTCTGCCTTCAACATCCTCCCTCTGACAGTGCATCCTTTCCTAGGAGTTCCACAGGCAATGACAGAAACTCCCACCAGTCAAACACCTAGATATGTACTCCCATACTTCTGGGGAGTATCCAAAGACTGCAGAGCCTGCTCCATCCTCTTTTCCCTTAGCTTGCAGTTATTGGATGAAGAGACTGAGATACAGCACAACACAAACATCACAAACATCAGTTCAATAAATGACATATGGAAGTTAAAATTGTCTATGGACATTAGTCACGTGGCTAAGGAAAGGTGACCTTGAGTGTGACTTCCCCATGGACCTAAAGTAGGGCTCAGGAATCCCTCTCTTCCTCATCTCCAATCCCCTCTAAGACCCACCTGCAACTTTGTGAGATTCCAGACTCTTTTCATGTATCCTAGCCTTACTGGAGGGAAAAACGGAATTGTGGTTCCTTTCTCTCTGCCAGGCCTCCACCTTCCCCAGAGACTGCCATTTCTACTCTATGGCATTTTTGCTGAGTAGAATGGCTCTTAACCAGACCTTAAGTCTTCTTGAAGGTTAGAGTGGAGGGAGAATGGGGAAGAGAAGGTGCAGTGTGAATAGAAATGATGCAGTTTTTTGGAAAAAGAAGCTCCTTCAGCCTGCAAGAAAGCAGAGGCCAAGAAGGATACAGATAATGAACAGTGGGAAAGCAGAGGGTCCTTTGTCACCCATTCAGGTCCTACTCCCAGAAAGCAGTAAGGGAAAGTGGAGATGAGATACCAACCTCAGAATTCGCTTTTTAACACTTCATTAACGTGGGTTGACTACTGGTATTTCCCCTGAAGCAGCATATTCCTGAGGTAGCTTCATATGATCTCTAGAAACTACTTACATTTAGGAATTTTTCTAAGGATTCCAGATAGAATATTGATAATTTCCAGACATCATGGGTTCTGCTAACCATCAACATAAGCAATATTAGGCTTTATCTCTGATATTAACCAGACTTGAACTCCATTAGCACAGACTTTAAAAATATTCTCACATATCAGAATTCCTTTTAATCAGAATCTTAAAGTCAAAATCTGTGGCTCTATTTTTCTAAAAATGGAAAAATATCCCCATATACTGTTGTGTTCTAAAGCAAAACAAAATACACCTTTTTAAATCCCATCAATTTATTCAACTACTATAAACTGTGGATCTCTTATGAACCTATACTGTTCTAGGAATAGGAGATACAAAAAACTGAGTAACAGTGAGGTCCCTGTTATTGCATTGTTTTGGAATAATAGAGGCACATATACCATAGAGCTAAAATACAGGTAGAAAACTCTAGGAACCACAATAAATTTCCTTTATTTAGTAAAGTGTATCAACCAGAAGCATATAACAGGCGTCATATTTAATGGTGAAATATTGAAATAATTTACGTTATATTAGGAATTGTAGACAAAAAGTCTTGCTATCATTACTATTGTCTATTGAAGGTTCTTGCTGATGTAATAAGGCAAGAAAATAAATTAGCTATAAATAGTGGAAAATGAAAGATAATGTTATTATTTACAGATCATACTATATAACTAGATAATTTCACAGAATGGATGAGCTGTTAGATTAAATAGATTTCAGTAAATTAGCCGTATTCATACAAAAAATCAGTATCTTTCTTATATATCAGTACTTATTAAGAACATATCATTTAAAAATCACATTAATGGAGTTCCCATCATGGCTCAGTGTTAATGAACCCGACTGGTATCCATGAGGATGTGGGTTCGATGCCTGGCCTTGCTCAGTGGGTTAAGGATCCAGCATTGCCATGAACTGTGGTGTAGGTCACAGACATGGCTTGGATGCCACTTGCTGTGGCTGTGGTACAGGCCAGCAGCCGTAGCTCTGATTCGACCCCTAGCCTGGGAACTTCCATATGCTGTGGGTGCAGCCCTAAAAAGACCCAAAAAATCACATTAGCAATAGATATAAAGTATCCAAAAATGAACCTAATATAAACTTGTAAGACCCATGTAAGGAAAACTATAAAATTTTAAAAGGACTTAAGGGGTTTGGCTAAATAAAGAGATATACCGCATAAATCTATCACTTGTCCCTAAACACTATTATAGTAAGATTTTGTTTCTATGGGACCTGGCAGGCTTATCTATAATTCATATATAAAATAAAATGTGCAAAAAGAATCAAACTTTCTTTAAAAGAAAAAAATAGTAGCAGAAGAAACCTGTTCAGCCAGGTGTCAAAATATAAAACAGTATTAAAACCATATAGAATTGGTACAAAAGTAAACAGATCAATGAAACAGAATGGAGAGTTCAGAAACAGACATGTATATATGCAATTTTAGTAAATAATAAAGATTATGTTTCAAATCTTGGAGGAAAGGCTGAAATATTCATTAAGTATCAGCAGAAATGGCTATCAACTAAAAAAACAGTCAAATTCCTGCTATATGCCATTTATAAGAATAATTTCCACATATTTGGGGAGTTTAGTATAAAAAGCCAGGACTATGGGAGAAATAAAAGAAGACTATATTCATGAGTTGGAGTAGAAGTCTTCTTAAACAAGATACAGGATGTTGATAGTATAAAGAATAGATGATGCATTTTATTACATTAAAACTCCTTTTAGGAGTTCCTGTCATGTCACAGCAGAAACAAATCCTACTAGGAACTGAGAGGTTGTGGGTTCGATCCCTTGCCTTGCTCAGTGGGTTGAGGATCTGGCATTGCTGTGAGCTGTGGTATAGGTTGCAGATGTGGCTTGGATCTGGTGTTGCTGTGGCTGTGGCGTAGGCTGGTGGCTACAGCTCTGATTGGACCCCTAGCCTGGGAACCTCCATATGCCACAAGTGCGGCCCTAAAAAGCAAAATAAAATAAAATTAATTTTATATAACAATGAATATCATTAATAGAAAGTTACTAATATGTGACTAATAGAAATGTAAAATGACTGGTAGAAAAGGTATATATAATAGGCAAAGAATTCCCAATCAGAATCTATAAAGAGCCTTTAAAAAAAAAATAAAGAAAACCATTTGTCACCAATAAAAACAAACAAAAGATATGAAGGCAAAGGATTCCTAATCAGAATATATAAAGAGCCTTCAAAAAAAAATAAAACCATTTGTCACTAATAAAAACAAACAAAAGATATGAAGAGGCTATTCAGACTACAGGAAATACAAGAGCCCAATAAACAAACAAAAAAATTATATATTTATTCTCACTTGTTTTTTTTTTGTTTGTTTTTTGCTTTTTAGGACTGCACCTGAAGCAAATGGAAGTTCCCAGGCTAGGGGTCAAACTGGAACTACAGCTGCCAGCCTACTCCATAGCCTCAGCAATGCGGGATCCAAACCGCATCTGCAACCACAGCTCATGGCAACGCCAGGTCCCCAGCCCACTGAGCGAGGCCAGGGATTGAACCCACATCCTTGTGGATACTAGTCAGGTTTGTTTCTACTGCAGCACAGGGGGAACTCCCTATTTATTCTCATTTGTAATCAGAGAAGCATAAAACAATGAGATAGCACTTTTCACCCACAATCCTACAAAAATGTTTAAAGATTAACAATATAAAATGTTGGTGGAAATAGGGAAATAGTTATTTGCATTTACTAGTGATAGTATAATTTAACTTCTATCGAATGTTTTAATTGTCCATATCTTTCAACCTAATAGTTCTGCTTTTTGATGTCTTCTCTACAGAAATATATTTTTTATAAAGATTTTTATTTTTTCCATTTTAGCCAGTTTACAGTGTTCTGTCAGTTTTCTACTGTACAGCATGGTGACCCAGTTACACATACATGTATACAGTCTTTTTTCTCCCATTATCATGCTCCATCATAAGTGACCAGACATAGTTTCCAGTGCTACACAGCAGGATCTCATTGCTAATCCATTCCAAAGGCAATATTCTGCATCTGTTAACCCCAAATTCCCAATCTATCCCACTCTCTCCCCTATACAGAAATATTTATACACATGTTCAAAGCAAGATTTTTATTACAGTGTTGTTTATGATGGTATAAAAATTGAAATCATGTAAATTTCCACAAATAAAGAGATTTAGATGAGCTATAGTGGAATAAGACTATGGAATTTCATACAGCAAGTAAAGGGAATGAGACAGACTCTACACTGACATAAAAAGCTCTTAGAGGGAGTTCCCGTCGTGGCGCAGTGGTTAACGAATCCGACTAGGAACCATGAGGTTGCCGGTTCGGTCCCTGCCCTTGCTCAGTGGGTTAATGATCCGGCGTTGCCGTGAGCTGTGGTGTAGGTCGCAGAGGCGGCTCGGATCCTGCATTGCTGTGGCTCTGGCGTAGGCCTGTGGCTACAGCTCCAATTCGACCCCTAGCCTGGGAACCTCCATATGCCGCGGGAGCGGCCCAAAGAAATAGCAAAAAAGACAAAAAATAAAAATAAAAAGCTCTTAGAGATCCTACTTCATTTATTTTGTTTTGTTTTTACTGCCACACCTGCAGCATGTGGAAGTTCCTAGGCTAGGGGTCGAATCGGAGCTGTAGCCAGGACCTATGCCACAGGCACAGCAATACCTGATCTGAGAGGCATCTGTGACCTTTGATAGAGCTTGTGGCAACACCAGATCCTTAACCTACTGAGTGAGGCCAGGGAACAAACCCGAACCCTCACAGAGACAATATCAGGTCCTTAACTCACTGAGCCACGACAGGAACTCCTCAAAGATTCTACTTTAAAAACGAAAAAAAAGAGGGAGTTCCTGACATGGCTCAGCAGTAACAAACCCGACCTGTATCCATGAGGATAAGGGTTTGATCCTAGTGCTCTTGAAATGCTGTCTGTTTTCATCAGAGGATGAATTTTGTGTTAAGATTTAGATTCTCTCTTTATTTTTTCATTTGAATCATATCATTTATACTTATAAATCAAGCACACTTTTCTAGTTTTTTGGCCTTTTCCAAAATGGGGTTGGTTACACAGTCAATGAATTCAAGCTGTCATTGTAAATAACAGTTTCAACAATGGCGTTTTTGCATGTACTAAAATCTTGCTTGATGTTGGGTGGTTCATGTGCATTGTCTCCTTTAATCATGACCACCATTCTGTGGTGCTTGTACCATCATTAACGTAATTTTGCCAAGGAGGAACCTGAGGTTTCGAGAGGGTGAAAAAAGTTGTCCAAGACTACACAGCCACTATTTGGCAGAGCTGGGGCAAAGGTCCATATTACTTCAAAGGCTATGATTTCAGTCGTTATTCTCTAATGTCCCACTGTGAGGGTGCCACACTCCTAGAATTTCTCTGTGTCCCATACACTTCCTGCGATGGTGTATTTTGCTCTGGACCTGTGATGTAATGACTTGGATGCAGCCAGATTTGCTAAAGCCCCCTCCAGCTTGACCCAGCCTTTCAGTTCCCTCATTATTTCATGGAGGATCATATATTTCAGACACTCAAGTGTCTCTGAGGTTTTGGGCTTGGTTAAGCGGGGTTGATGTTGCTCAGTGTTTCCCTTGCCTGATGCCAAGTTCCCGTCACGTTGTCATAGGAGGGCTGTGCCGGGTGATGTTTCCTGAGAATTAAGGGGTGTGGTGAAGCTTTAAAATGGAGCATCTCTAAGTTTCCTTCTTGGAAAATCCTGGGATTCACTTAGGAACTGACAAGGGCCACATGACAGGGTTTTGCTTCACCGAACACGTTGTGATGGTTCCCCTTCACCGTATGTCCAACACAGAGAGATGTGTATCTGTTCACACAGCTTTTCCTTTGCCAGAGGAAGGAACTGAGCTCAGAGTTTCTTACCCATGCCATCATGGATGTAAGGATTCAAACTGGGCTTGCTGACCCAGAACCCTGCTCTTCCTACCAGACCTTGCAGCCATATTTTGCTTTGTTGGGATGGGGAAGGGCAATGAGGAAGCCTAGTGCTGGATGAAAGAATCAGGTATGAAAGGGATTCAAAGCTTATCCAAGCCTCGTCCTAGTGGCTTGGGTTTCCTTAGGTCTCCTGCAGACTACTTCTTCAGCCAGGAGATGGACAAAGGGTACAAAGGGGTAAGGATTTCCATCAGAAAGAAAACTGGGAGTTCCTGTCATGGCTCAGTGGTTAACGAATCTGACTAGGAACCATGAGGTTGTGGGTTCGATCCCTGGCCTTGCTCAGTGGGTTAAGGATCCAGCATTGCCATGAGCTGTGGTGTAGGTTGCAGACGCGGCTCGGATCCCATGTTGCTGTGGCTCTGGCATAGGCTGGCAGCTATAGCTCCAATTGGACCCCTAGCCTGGGAACCTCCATATGCCGCGGGAGCAGCCCAAGAAAAATGGCAAAAAGACAAAAAAAAAAAAAAAAGAAAAGAAAAGAAAGAAAACTGATTTTAAGTTGTAAGAAAAGTTTCAAGGTTCTTCCCCTGCCCGATTTTCCCAGATCACACCCCTTCTCCGCCCTTCAGCAGAGACAGGTAGAAATAAGCTGTGCTTATTTCCCAAGACTTCTGGAGTCACAAAAGGATCTGAGATTTAAATAGAGAAGAAGTATGGAGAAACTGACAGCAGGGTGGTAATAGTGAGCCTTGAAGAGATGCTAACCAAACTGTGAGGAGTTGAATTTCCCTTTAGTCAGGCAATCTTTTTCCAGTTTTCCACTTCCTAACATTTTGTGTTAAACTCGGTTATAGAGATAGAAACTTCCAATTTGGAAAATTCCAAATTCTCTGTGTCACAGAGATAGTGAATTCTAGAAGCAGATTCACTGGAAGTGAAGCCTTACCTTTTGGTGTGTTTTACAAGCAGTTCATGGACATCTGTAGAGTTTCCCTACCATGAATGCCTGCAGGGTAGCAGAACACGGGGTCCTTGTAAGAATCAGAAGCAGGAGCTGAACATTCAGGAAAACCTTGCTTACAGAAGTAAACCTTTCGCCGGAGGGTTCCCACACTGCAGGCTTTGTGTGGCTTCCGGGAACCGTGTGGAAATCACGTGCAATGCTGGTTCTGCTCAGCCTTTAATTACGCTTCACCGGGCTCAATGTTCCCTCTCTTTTCTTTGCTCACTGTGGAACAGACACCTGAAAGATGTAGTTCTTGGCAGGTGTCCTTGGTACAGTTCGGTACTTCTCACTCCAGCCCTTGAAAATCCTGAAAGGTGTTCATTTCAGAAAGTTGAAGAAAATCATGCAGAGGTTCCTGGAGGTTCAGAGAGGCCTCCTCCCATCCGTGGAGGTGCTAAGGCCTGTTGGCACGGCCTGAGAAAGGCTTCAGTCATCCATGTAGTCCGTTCATTTATTCAGCTTGTTTATGGAGCCTTTTTATGGACTGGGTATTGAGAGGCTGATGAAATAGATGTGGTTACTCTTCTCTGAGGGTACCATCTATTAGGCATGCTAGAGAGTAAATGCCTAATAATTAAATGAGTAGAAATAGATTGTGACAGATGCTGTGAGGGAAGTGACCAGGGTGAAATGTTTGAGACAGTGTCGTCATGCCAAGTGTTGGGAGAAGAGCATTGGAGGAAGAGGGTATAGCAAATATGGTGGCCTGGAGGTGGGGATGAGTGCTCAGAGGGGCAGCAGGGGGGCCAGCATGGCTGGAGTGCGGTGGGTGCAGGGGGAGTGGGAGGAGGTGATGGTGGAAACGCCTGCAGAGCCAGTTGCCAAGGGGCCAGGCAGGCCAGGCAGGCCAGGCTCAGTGAGTGGATTTAATTAGATGGGCAGTAAGAAGCAGTTGAAGGGTTTTCAGTGTGTGGTTCTACTTGTATTTCAGGGAGATTATTCTGGCTCTCAGATAGAAAATGGACAGGACAGGAGCAGGAGCACAGCAGGGGGCCAGAGAGGAGATACACATGGTAGGTTGGGGGAGGATGGCATAAATTAGGTTGGGATGAACAGATACACATTACTGTATATAAAAGAGATAAACAACAAGGACCTACTAAATAGCAGAGGGAACTCTACTAATGTTTTGTAATAACATATAAGGGAAATGAATCTGAAAAAAACATATATAGTCGATGTTTTATATATATGTATATTCAGTTATATATTTGCTTAATATATAACTGAAAATACATGCATATAAATGTAACTGTATATATACACATATATATCTTAATCACTTTACTGTACACCTGAAACTAACACAAC
This sequence comes from Phacochoerus africanus, assembly GCF_016906955.1. Lineage (NCBI taxonomy): Eukaryota > Metazoa > Chordata > Mammalia > Artiodactyla > Suidae > Phacochoerus > Phacochoerus africanus. The sequence goes on from NC_062544.1 coordinate 102,857,223, forward strand.
ATTATAAATCAGCTATACTTCAATTAGAAAAAGAATAATAATTTGAAAAATAAAGCAGGTACTGTGCTTCCCAGTGGACGGGAGTGGATTCTAATTCAGCCCCTGCCACTTCATCACCGTGCAGCTTTGGGCAGTTCTCCTAATCTCTCTGGCATTCAACTATTCACCCCTAATAAAACGGACAAGTATTTTCTCATGTGGTTTCTGGAAAGAGTAAGTATTCACAAAGTCCTCTATAAACCTGGACCATATGCTCATCTGAGCTCTAATATGATTCATATTGGGGGGGTGGTGGTTCCTGCAGTGTTGGAAAAATCACTCAGCAGCCCCTGCATGAGCAACGTTTTATTACAGCCTGAGGCTAAAAAGATGCTTTTGTTTCCTTACTGCCATCCATGTATCTCTAAGGGAGCGCAGCTAGTTAAAAATCACAGTGTGGTCATTTATAAGTAGTCGTTTACTGGAGTAATAACTTGGAATGGCTAGGTCTTTTTTTTTTTTTTAACTTTGTCTCTGGTCGCCACCTGTGGGTGACATATGAGTGTGATAAAGTGTGTAGGTGTGACATGCTACTGTGAACGTGAGGAATGCCTGATGGAGTACCATTCAACCTGCTGTACCCACTCTTCTGACAGGCTTTTAGTACCCAATTACTGCTGCTAGGCCATCAGGGTCCAGTGAATTGCTGTATTCTCACCTTACAATCTTCAGTGTTCTTAGGGTAAAGACGCAGAACACTGATTTTGACTTTGAACAAAGCAAGTCTATCTTTCATCATGAGTTTGGACCATTTGGAATCCTTGTGTTACAAGGAAATATCCCATTTCAAATGCAATTTTCTGTTACACGGCTCTGAGCAGATGCTGAGATTTGCTGCTCTGTCATCCAAAAGGGTCTCAGAGTTCCCAGAGAGACCAATTTAAAAATGTTTGCTGGAAGGGTGCTGCAACGATGGAAATGTTCTGTGTGTGCCCTGTTCAGTACAGCGGCCCCCAGCTCCACGTGGCTGGAAATGTGGCTGGTCTGACGGAAGAACTGAATTTTAAATTGCATTGCATATTAATGAGTTTAAACAGGCAGAGATGGCTAATGGCTCCTGTATTGGACAATGCAGTTCTGGAAGAATATTTTTTCTCATGGAAAACTGCTCCTCTGAGCCCCAAGGGTTATGTGAATCCATGAGTTCGCAGACTCTCCAGATGCCCTCTAGGATCCTCACTGGTGGAGTTCCCATGTGGCTGAGCAGGTTAAGGATCCAGCATTGTCACTGCAGTGGCTCAGGTTTGATCCCTGGCCTGGGAATTTCCTTATGCCGCAGGTGCGGCCAGAGATTTTTTTTTTTTAATTTAAAAAAAGACCCTCATGGAGATGTGTGTCCCCTGCGTTGGGGGCAGTCCTGTAACACGTATTTGGCTTGGGACAGTTCCAGGGGAGTGCTTTGCCATCTTGGTGTTTGAGTGCTGCGCGTGTGGTGAGATGAACAAAGTGATGCTGACAGGGGCTCCCCAGCAAAGGCTGTCCATGGAGAGGCATGTACCTGCCCTCAACCACACCCCCCTCCCCCACCCTCATGCTTTGTGCTGCTCTTGTTCTTTCTCTGGGGCCCAAGAAGTCCCAGGGAGGGCATTTGTCATGAATGACCCTTGTTGTTTAGTACCATCTCATTGGCTTAGACACTTGAAAGTCAGTCCTTTCTTGGCACATGCCCACTTCTTGGCCTGTGTGAGAAATTTCCAGGGTACAGTGAGGACAGGACAGGGGCCTTAACGACAGTGAGGCCAAGTGAGCTGTGTGTGTGCCCACTTCCTGAGGTGCATGATGGTTTCCGGAGGCCTTTGCTGAGGGTCAGGTGGGTGGCTGACTGAGCTCGCAGAACCAGGATACTCCTGGATTCAAGGTCAGAAATCGTAGCTCATTTTAGCTCATTTGCCCCTAGAGGGAGAAGTTGAAGGTGACACAGTGTCTGAGTGAAAAACATGGGAATATTCTTCTTTTCAATCTATGGCAAGGAAAGGAAGACTGACAGTTCACCCAAGCTTGATAGTAGAATGAGAGTGGATGGTGAATGGTGTCTCATTCTCTCCTGTTCTGGAATTTGGTGTCTGGGCAAGTCCTGCCTTTCAAAGGAAAGTATCGGCACTCAGCATTTGAGGGGAGTAATTCATACTCTACACAGCAAGAGACACTTGAGAGACGGTGGAGGAATGTTTGATGGAGAGCCGCTTAGTTTTTTGCAGGCCCTAGATTTAGAATATAACTTTGCTAGGGAAGAATGGGGTTAAAATGTCAGGTGCTGTCTCTCATAGTAGGCGGTGTGTAGGGTCCATCAAATCTGGTAGAAACAACATCGCTTGCCAGGAGCAGCCCAGACTGGGAGTGATGTCAGGGAGCCTGGCAGACATGGTCCTGTGAAAGGATGGCTGGTGCTTTTTTAAGAAGCCAAGCTGAACAGGAACCATCTTTAATTTGGGGAGAACCCTGCGTGCACCACTGGTGGTCATTCCTCAAAGCTATTTTTATTCCTGCCAGGTGTAAGACAGCCAAGCAGGGATTTTCAATTATAGGTAACTATCCGAATTGCAGCCCTGAGTTTTCCTCCTTGGCACATCTTTGTTCACACCCCGTGTGTGAGCTGATCTGCTTATAAACACGTGGTCTGGGTGTGGGGGGAGGAGAGCTGTGGGCTCTTTATAGCTGTATTTCCAGAATATGCTTTTAAAGATTATGGTCACATTTACCTTGATTGGGGAGAGTAACTTATCATAAAAACCTCAGTCATTTTCCCTTTCCAACATAAAAAGTGTTATTAATTTACCCACTGAAAAGCTTGGTTGAGATCAAAGAAATCATAAAGGCAGCACAAATCCTCTTTCAAGAATGTAAAATTCAGCTGTTGCTGTTAATAGAAAGGGATTGCAGAGATGTCTTTGATGGTAAATAGCGAAAAGCGTTAACTGTGTTTTCCTTTTTTGTCCTTTTCTAAAAAAAGTGATCCTATGGGATATCAATGCAAAAATGCAAATAGACCAGATTTAGCAGGGGAAAAAGGGTCCACCAATGAAGACTTATAAAACAAATTCTTTTCCTCATCTTTGGCTCTGGTTATGTCAAGAATTCTGGTTCATGGACTCCAGATAACTCGCGGGAACTGTGTGAATCATTTTAGACAGGTTTGTCCTTGGGGCCCCAGAGAGTCTGAAGGCACTTATGAATCATAGTAGACAAGCTTGTCCTTGGTACAAATTGTGCTGCATTTCAAGTTCCTGAGACTTCTTGTCCGGTAAAAGGCCTTGCCTGGACTTGTCAGTGACACAAAGTCGAAGACAGAAATACGTTTATATAGTTAGCAGGACCCCTCTTTTATGATGTCTTTCCCATGTTATCTATCTCAAGGAGAAGCAGGGGGAGCTGGGGAGAGAGATGGACCATAGGCATCCAGGTTCCTGGAACCAGAGGCTGGCATTTTGTGTGAGAGAGGCCCTGCCCTCCATGTCACTCAGCACCAAGATATAGGTCAGCATCCCCTAAATTTGAAACTGCCCAAACATGTGATGTTACACTTACATTTCATCCATTGAGCAAAAAAATTCTTGGCTAGAATCACATGATCCATCCTTTTCCTGTCCTGCCTGAGAGATGGGACATGCTTTGTGCTTTTCTACCTCGGTTCCATCCAGAATGTCCATCATCCCCTTTCACAGCCCCCCACTCTCATCTCCCGGCCGCTCACATACTTTGTCCTGTCAAATACTCCACCCACCCTTTAATTGGAGAGGAAAGGGTTTCTTCTTCCTGTAAATGTTCATAACACTCTGTGCCTTTTTAGGTTTATGTTATAATTATTTGTAAATAGGACTTGTCTCCATCTAAAGAAACTATTTAATTTTCCAACAAGGATCAAATTTTTTCTTATTCCTCTTTGTAAGCTCTGCTACACTCTGGCGTTCTACATAAAGGTTTTTTGATAGCAGTGAAGAGAATAAACTGCCGCTATAAGCGACAACATGAATGAATCTCACAAATAAAATACTGACTAAAAAGTGTAAGGTAATAGAACTCCAGTGTATCTATGTAAAATTCAAAAAGGGCACATCTATATGGGTTTAAGAATGCACACGTTCATACTAAAACTATTAAAAAGAGCCAGAAAATTATTATTACAAAATGCAGGATAGTTACCTTTGGGAAAGGGAAGCGATTGTAATCACAAAGGGACACATGGGGGCTTCTGGGGTGCTGGCAGAGCTTTTTTTGAGTGATGGTTACCTGGGTGTTTCCATGTGCCACATTATTCATTAAAATGCACATGTATTTTTTTTTTTTTTTTTTGCTTTTTAGGGCCACCCCCGAGGCATATGGAAGTTCCCAGGCTGGGGGTTTAATAGGAGCTACAACTGCCAGCCTACGCCACAGCCGCAGCAACGCCAGATCTGAGCTGTGTCTATGACCGACACACAGGTCACGGCAACACCGGATCCTTAACCCACTGAACAAGGCCAGGGATTGAACCCGTGTCCTCATGGATCCCAGTCAGATTCATTAACCTCTGAGCCATGATGGGAACCCCCCAAATGCACATACATTCTTAAAAAAAATACAGTATTTTTTGAATGACTGAATGAGAATTGTTCAACTCCTGTGTGCACATTCTTGTGCCAGGTACAATGGAAGATTTATCAAAGAATGACATGAGCTCCACCCATGACATGTGTCAATAACTATGCATCACAAAACATGGGTGTTTTAGTTATCTACTACTGTGTAACAGACCCCCCCTAAACTTAATGGTATATAACAACAGCCATTTCATTGTGCTCAAAAGTTCTGTGCAGGGGGTTTGGACAGGGCATGTTGGTCATGGCTCACTTCTGCTCCAAGATGCCAGGGCCTCGGCAAGGGAAGACTTGTAGTTGTAGGGCTTGGAGCTGGAACAGCTGGGGTTGGAAGATGGACATCCAAGCTTCTTCATTCACACATCTGGCACCTTAGTAAGAATGGCTTGAAGGCTGGGCTCATCTGGGTCTGGCATCTCCAGCATGGTAGCCTGTGGGTTTGGGGGGAAAAACCTTCCTGTATGACCATTGGCTTCTTCCAGAGCAAGTATCCCAAGAGAACCAGGTAAAAATCATATGGCTTATTCTGACCTGGGCTGGAAATCACATAGCATCACTCCCATCATGTTTGAATAGTTACAAGTAAGTCCTGAGAACTTGCCCCCTGCCACCCAGATTCAAAGGGAGGAGAATTAGACTTTACCTCTTGATGGAGGAAGTAGCAAGATCACATTGCAAAAGCATTGGGAGAGATGCTTTGCAGCCATCTTTGGGAAATATAAATCTGTGACATTAAGTGAATGCCCAAATGAGTGGCATCAATGGTGATTATTCCTGGGTGACAGAGAGGCACTGGGGGAAAATGTCTTGGAAGAGGAGATACTGGGATCCACATTGAATTCTGACTGAGGGAAGAGGAAGAGCAAGGGGCCAAGGCAAGGTTCATAAATAGAGGCGAGGAGTCTTGTTCATGGGTGAGGAGGGGCAGTTCTAGAATGGCTGGTTGGGTTGAGATTTCAAAAATGTCTCCAGCTTTATTCAGATACAATTGACATATAACATTGTGTAAGTTTAAGGTGTACAATATGATGATTTGACATATGGATATTTTGCAAAATAGGTTAGTCAACACATCTATCCCTTCCTATAGTTGCATTTTTTTTGTCATGTGTGGTGAAAACATTTAAGGTCTATTCTCTTCGCAACTTTCAAGTATATAGTAAGTAACTATTAACTGTAGTCAACATGCTTTACATTAAGTCCCCAGAACTCATCTTATACCTGGAAGTTTATATTCTTTAACTACCTTCACCTATCCCTACTACCCCCCACCTCTGAAAACCATCAGTCTACTCTCACGTGTAAGTGAGACAATGCAGTATATGTCTTTGTCTATGTCATTCCACTTAGCATGACGTCCTCAGGGTTCATCCATGTTGTTGATTAATATTCCATTGAGAGTGTGTGTGTGTGTGTGTGTGTATATTACATCTTCTTTATTCATTCATCTCTTGACAGACACCGAGGTTGTTTCCATGTCTTGGACACTAAACAATGCTGCAGTGAACATGGTGGGTGCAGATATCTCTTTGAGACAGTGATTTCATTACCTTTGGATATGTATACTCAGAAGTGCTATAGCTGAATCATATGGTAGTTTTTAAAAAAAAAAATCTTATGAGGGACCCCCATACTGTTTTCTGTGGTGGTGGCACCAGTTTACATTGCCACCAACAGTATACAAAGGCTCCTTTCTCCATGTCCTCACCAACATTTGTTATCTCTTATCTTTTTGGTAATAGTATTTTGATAGCTGTGAAGTGGTATCTCATTGTGGTTTTGATTTAAATTGCCCTGATTAGTGATTTTGAACACCTTTTTTGTGTACCTGTTGGCTATTTGTATATCTTCTTTGGAAAAAATCTCTACTCAAGTCTTTTGCCCATTTTTTTTTTTTGTCTTTTTGCTATTTCTTGGGCCGCTCCCGCGGCATATGGAGGTTCCCAGGCTAGGGGTTGAGTCGGAGCTGTAGCCACCGGCCCATGCCAGACCCACAGCAACGAGGGATCCGAGCTGCGTCTGAGACCTACACCACAGCTAACGGCAACGCCGGACTCCCAACCCACTGAGCAAGGGCAGGGACCGAACCGGCAACCTCATGGTTCCTAGTCGGATTCGTTAACCACTGCGCCACGACGGGAACTCCTCTTTTGCCCATTTTTAAGTCAAATGGGCTTTTTTTGTTTTTTGTTTTTCTGTTACTGAATTATATGAGTTTCTTATATATTTTGGATATTAATCCTTTACTAGATACATGGCTTGCAAATATTTTCTCCTACACATTAGTTTTTCTTCTCATCTTGTTGGTAGTTTCTTTTGATGTACAGAAGCTTTGTAGTTTGATACTGCACTGCTTCTTTTTGCTTTTGTTGTTTGTACTTTTAGTGTCATATCCAAAAAAAAAAAATCATTGCCAAAAGCAATGTCAAAGAACTTTCCAGAGTTTAATGGTTTTAGGTCTTATATTTAAGTCTTTAGTCCATTTACAGTCAAGTTTTTGAGCAGTATAATATAGGGAATCCAGTTTCATTCTTTTGTATGTGGATATCTGGTTTTCCAAACAACATTTATTGAAAAGACTCTTTTCCCCATTGAATGTTCTTTTTTTTTTAAGGCTGTACCCAGGGCACATGGAGGTTCCTGGGCCAGAGGTTGAATTGGAGCTGTAGCCACTGGCCTACACTACAGCAATGCCAGATCCAAGCCATGTCTGCAACCTACACCACAGCTCATGGCAACACCAGATCCTTAACCCACTAAGGGAGGCCAGGGATGGAACCTGGGTCCTCATGGATACTAGTCAGATTCGCTTTCGCTGAGCCACAACAGGAACTCCCCCATTGAATATTCTTGACTTTTTGGCCAAATATCAGTTGACCATATAGACAGCTAATATTTCTGGGTTTATTTCTGGGCAGTTGATTCTGTTCCATTGGTCTATGTATCTGTTTTTATGCCAGTACCAAACTGTTTTGATTGTTATAGCTTTATAGTATACTTTGAAATCAGAAAACATGATGCCTCTAGCTTTGCTCTTCTTTCTTTGGATTACTTTGGCTATTTGGGTTCTTTGGTGGTTTCATTTGAATTTTGGGATTATTTTTTGTATTTCTGTGAAAAATGCCATTGCAATTTGATAGGGGTTGCATTGAACTTGTAGATTACTCTGGGTAGTATGGTTAGTTTAACCATATTAACTCTTCCCATCCATGAACACAGGATACTTTCCAGTTATTAATGTCATCTTCATTTTCTTTCATCACTGTCTTCTAGATTTTCCACCTTCTTGATTAAATTCATTCATAAATATTTTGTTGTCTTTGGTGCTATTATAAATGGAATTGTTTTCTTTGTGTCTTTTCCAGATAGATTTAAAATTTTCAAGAGTAAGGCTATTTAGTATTACCTTTGCCCAGGAAGAGGATGAGATTTTTTTGTTTTGTTTTGTTTTTTTTGTCTTTTTGTTGTTGTTGTTGTTGTTGCTATTTCTTGGGCCGCTCCTGTGGCATATGGAGGTTCCCAGGCTAGGGGTTGAATCGGAGCTGTAGCCACCAGCCTACGCCAGAGCCACAGCAATGCAGGATCCGAGCCACGTCTGCAACCTACACCACAGCTCACGGCAACGCCGGATCGTTAACCCACTGAGCAAGGGCAGGGAGCGAACCTGCAACCTCATGGTTCCTAGTCGGATTCGTTAACCACTGCTCCACGACGGGAACTCTGAGATTTTTGTTTTTGTTCTCTAAATTGTTTAATTAAAACTTGTAGTTCATGTTAAATTTGTAGAGTTTCCATCTAATGGTCAGGTATGAAAGGAAATAAGACTTCACCAAATAGAAGAGGGAGAAATGAGGAGAAGGTATGATAAATTATTTCTGCTCGGTTATTATCTTTTTGCATAGATTCCAGAAATGGAATGATGGTTCAGTGTATTCTGCTGCGATTCTTGACAATTTTAACAGTCTCTTGAGATCATAGTAATAAACTTTAAAATGATAAATATACAGATTTAATTTGTTTAAGCCCATGTTTTACCATTTGGGAAAAAAATGCCTATCATGAGATTATACTGGATAACCTGTAAAAGCTTGTGGCCTAGCCCTGGGCATTGGTGATTAACCAATGTTAGTTGAATTCAAATGTGACAGGTGCCAATGCTAATGAGACCAGAACAAAAGGAGACCTCACTCAGGACATCTGTTTGCCATTGTCTTAGCCCTTTCCTAGGAATAAGAGCCCAGTGTCTGTTGCTTTTATTACTGGATTAAGATCCCACAGTGTCCAGTAAACCCTAAAGCTCTGGCTTAGAGGTGTAAAAAATGGTATCTATTAAGCAGTTTAATGAGGTTTTTTGTATATGATACTGCTTCTTTTGAGCTTAAAGATGCTTTAAACTAGCCAAGGTTAAGAAGGAGGGAGGATTTAAAGAAAATCAGTAAAGTGTGAGATCTAAGCACTGAAAGGAGGTAATAGTAGAGAGAAAAAATAAAGGTTCAAGTAAATGTTTAGTAAGACGTTTATATGTATATTGTACATTAACTCTTCATGTAGGTGTGGTCTGTGATAAAAGCAACCTTACTTTGGGGGGTGCTGTCTTCTCCAATTCACCAGTGCCTTCCTTTTGGGGTGAATGTACATTTCAGTTCACATACATCTCAGGAAATATTTATTGAAAGTATGCTCTGTCCTGTGCCCTGGGACCTGCTGAGATGAATGTGATGTGGCCCCTGCCCCCAAAGAGTTCAGTCTAATTCTGGGTGGGTGAGGGGGGAGGATAGGTTAACCATTAAATGCCACGTGCTCTCAAATAACACCTCTGAAGGACAAGGAACAGTGGAGACTGGAGGAGTGAGTCATCCCCTGTGGGAGTCAGGGAAGGATGAACTAGAAGAAGAGATTCAAGCACATGGAATGCCTTGGGGAGGGGGTCTAGAAAGGTGAGGATGGGGGAGGGGTGTCCATTGGATCTGGCAGCGTGGCAGCTGTTGCAAAACCACTGGAAACAGAGTGCAGAGGAGAATGGAGTAGACCAAAGAGTGAATGAGTTTTGATGAAATTCACTGGCTTTTTAATGACCCTGTTTTATTACAGGTTTGAGGGGAGCTACTTTCTTCTCTTGCTAATGAAGAGAAGCTAGGCTGCAAATCATTCAAAGAGGTCCTGCCGGCTCAGTTCACCCCCAAGCTGGGCAGATGGGCCCACTGTGGTTCGAGGGCCTTGGAGATCTTGTGGGGTCGGTATTTTGACTCTCTTCTTCATCTGAGTCACAGTTCAGGGTTTTCACACACCACCAAGGTCTAGGGCAGTCTTCTCAGCTTTCTAGGTACTCTCTCCGGGCTCATGAAGCAGCACGCCTGCCCTGGAGAGGTCAGGGTTCTTTTTGTAAAAGCAGTGAACACACCATGTAGCCCAGAGAACCACTCTCACTGCCCTTCCCCTCCTGTGGGCTCACGCAGGGAAACAGATGCTTTCATAAAACCCACAGCATCCCAGCAGTTCTGCTGTACCTTGGCCCGAAATACCTATCCAGGACCAAATTCTTAAAACCCCAGGAGCCCTGGGGTGATTTGGAGCTCAGGCCTTGAACCTGTCATAAAATGTAATGGACGGTATATTTTTAACTGCTGAGACCAGGGAGTTCATATATCCTGTGAAGACTGAAACAACACAGCATTTCTTTCTGCAGCTTTTGAAGCATATTTTTGAAGCATTTCAGAAACCACAGGATGGTCCCTCTCGTTGTATCATTTCCAATAAAGACAGAAATCCTTGATCATTTTTGTGCACAGACCCTTTGGCAGTTGGGGGAAGCCTGTGGCCCCTTTCTCAGAGTAATGTTTTTAAGTGCATATGATAAAATACACTGAATTATAAAGAAACCAGTTATGTTGAAATGCAGCTATCAAAATATTGAAAAGAAAACTCAGGTTTATGATATAGTAAATACACCTGCTTTATTTATTAATGCATTAAATAATGAGATTTTTTGAAATTTTGAAGTACCAAGGAACATAAATAGTGTTTCAAGGACTCTACAACTGTAATAGGACATTAAATGATCTCGTTTCTATTTTCTCTTGATGACAGAGTCACATATCTGTCAAATATTCTGTAATTTTCTGCCTACATTTATTTATTTATTTAAAGTTTTATTGATGTATAGCTGATTTACAATGTTGTGATAATTTCTGCACACAGCAAAGTATACAGTTATAATCGGTACAGCAAAGTGATTGTTATACATATACACATACCCATTCTTTTTCAAATTCTTTTCCCATGTGGGCTATCACAGACTATTGGGAAGAATTCCCTGTGCTATACAGAAGGTCCCCTGTGGCCAGTCATTTCATATATTTCAGTGCCCATACACCAATCCCAAACCCTCAGTCCATCCCTCCCCTTATTGAAGTATAGTTAATTTACAATGTTGTATTAGTTTCTTGTGTGGCACAATATAATTCAATTATATATATTTTTAGGTTCTTTTCCATTATGGTTAATTATAAGATATTAAATATAGTTCCCTGTGCTATACAGTAGGACCTTGTTGTTTATTTTATATATGGTAGTTTATGTCTGTTAATATCAAACTCCTAATTTATCCCCCTACCCATCCTTTTGCCCTTTGGAAGCCATAGGTTTGTTTTCTATGTCTGTGAGTCTATTTCTGTTTTATAAATAAGTTCACTTATGTCATTATTTTTGTGTTCCACCTGTGAGTGATAGCATATGATATTTGTCTTTCTCTTTTGGGGCTACTTAGTAAGATAATCTCTAGGTCCATCTATGTTGCCACAAATGGCATTATTTCATTCTTATTATGGCTGGGTAATATTCCATTTTGTGTGTGTGTGTGTGTGTATACACACACATCACATTTCTTTATCCATTCCTCTATCAGTGGATATTTAGGTTGCTTCCAGGTCTTAACTGCCTGTATATATAATGAGAGGAAATGTTAAATTTCAGTGAGAGGTTAAAAAAAATAAAGATGTACCTTTTTTCCTCCATCCAAGTTCACAGACCCCCTAAATTCTCTTCTAGGTAAAGAACCTCTGGTTTAAGATGGAATCTTGGTTGGAAGTAGTAAAACTAACAAGAAAAAAAAAGTGTATAGTTTATGTGACATGCAGTAATAGATCATCAGCTGCTCAGGGCCAAGGAGCTCGTTATTAATTTGGTGGATGGTCCAAGTCCCAGCCCTTTTTCTTTGTGCACTTTGCCTTCTGTAAAACTCGGAGCCTCTTGAGCAGCTTGAAAAAAGCAGGGAGAAAGGTTTGCCTTGAGGGGGCCTGGGGCTGATATGTGCCTTTAATTCATGGAGTGCTAGCTCTGGTCTTTTGGGGACTAAATAAAAGAAGGGCAAAGTAGAACTCAGTGTTAAAGGTAATGGAGAGTAATGGTCGGCATGATAGTCTGCATGTAATCCCCACCCTTCTCCCCTGGTGATGTGGATCTGCTTGTATTTTGGTCAGACAAGAGCTTTTCTCACCTCTTTAAGGAGACTGCAGCCAGCAGATTCAGTGTGGAATTGATTAGGGGGTCCCTTGCATCCGGTTCCCCAGAAGCAGAAGCCGAGATGGGGATTTCTGCCAGCAATGTGTTGGGGGAGAGCTCTCAAAAGGGGAGGGAAACAGGAGTTCCCACTGTGGCTCAGTGGTAATGAACCTGACCGGCATCCATGAGGATATGGGTTAGATCCCTGGCCTCACTTAGTGGGTTAAGGATCTGGCATTGCCATGAGCTGTGGTGTGGGTCACAGCTGCTGCTCAGATCTGGCATTGCTGTATCTGTGATATAGGCTGGCAGCTGCAGCTCCAATTCAACCCCTAGCCTGGGAATTTCCATATGCCATGGGTGTGGCCCTAAAAAGCAGAACAAAAGGCGGGGGGGACAGAATGGGATGCAGGGGGGAAGTTACATAAGGATATAGTCTCAGGAAAAGTGTAGCCTTAGCCTAATTCCCAGGACCAGGAGGGAGCTCTGGATTATGAGTCACCCTAGACTTATCCATCCCGAGGCCAGCGTATGAGCTCTTAGACCACCACCATGTCGACCAGCCAGGGGAATGGAGCATGTACTAGTTTTCTACACTGTTTCAAAAATTACAAACTTAGTAGTTTAAAACAACATCCATTTATTAGCTCACAGTTCCTATGGGTCAGGAGTCTGGGCATGGCCCAGGCAGGTCACCAGTCAGGCCCTCAGGTGTCGGCCACGTCTCAGCTGAGGTTGGGATCTTCTTCTAGGCTTGTGTGGTTGGTGGAAGAATTCATGTCCTTGCAGCTATGGGGCCCACCACTGCTTGCTTCTTGCAAGTCAGCAGGAAGAGGGTCTCTCCTGCCTCAAGCCTCTTAGCTCAAGGAAGAACAAAGCCCTCCTTTAAAGTGTTCAGTTGACTAGGCTCACCCAGATCATCTCCCTTTTGATTAACGTACATTCAACCGATTGAACTGAGACCTTCTTTACATCTGCAAAATCCCATCACCATTGTCATATAATGTAGCATAATCTTGGAGTGGTGTGTGTCCCATTTAGCATCCTTCCTACTCTCAAGGGCTTGAGTCCTTAGGGGTCATCTTAGAATTCTGCCTGTCATAGAGCATCACCTGGCAGGTAGCTTTGGAGGAGATGGCGCCCATTAGCCAAGGGCAGTCCCTGAGAAGCTTTTGTTTGTGAGCCATTAGAAGACAATGTACATAGCAGCTGCAGGAGGGGGTGCACCAGCTGGTAAAGGGCCTCTGGGTGAGGCACTAACAGGGTCTGCTCTATGTGGGAACCTCCTGACATCTATAGTGGATGGAATGGAAACTCCTCAGTGGAAACTGTTTCCCTCAGTTGTAATCCAGGGTTAATGGTGGACGTGTGTTGCCATGTGAAGATAACAGAATATTTTTTGATGTGACGCTTTAAAACAGTGAATTTTTTTCTAGCCACACCCACAGCATGGGGAAGTTCCTGGACCAGGGATTGAATCCCAGCCACAGCTGCCACCTACACCACAGCTGCAGCAGCGCCAAATCCTTTAACCCACTGTACTGGGCCAAGGATCAAACCTGCACCTCCGCAGTGATCTGAGCTGCCCCAGTTGGATTCTTAACCCACTGTGCCACAATGGGAACTCCAAGAGCAACTTTTCTTTTAACACTTTCAGGCCCAACTAAGCATATACCCCTTTTTATAATAAATACTTTATAACATCACTACAATCATAAAACAATTAGATCAAAGCTGAAGAGGAATAAGCTGCTTTGGGAGTCTCTTTCTGCCCCTGGTGCTGTTTGATCACATGCTTTGGCTGTTGAGATGGGCATGAGGACAAATCACCACACATAGTGTGAACAAAGAGGGTTTTTCCTCAGGTTCTCAGGGCCCGATGGTTCACTTTCAAGACTTTGCAGCTACCCTAACACTGCTCTCTGCCACATTTCCCTCCCTGGGTTCACTGGATCTCCAGGGCTGTGGGCATCCCTCCTCAACTTGGTTCAAAGACTTCTCTGACCACAGCCTCCCTCTCTGATCCCAGCTGCATTTGCGCCCCTTTGCAGAGTCTAGGGGTGCAGGATAAAAAGAGATGCTGGCTCTGTGGTCTGGACATGCCATGGGGTGGAAAGTGGGATGTTGAGCAAGCAGAGACTCTGTCTCTCCCCACCTCCAAGTCCATATTTTATATATGTAGGTGTGTATTTCTGCTGCCGCAAGTTTTTTTTTTTTTTTAACGACTGAATTACTCTGTGAGGTCAGGTTTCCTGAATGTACAGTTTGAGGTAGGGATTCACTTCCAGAAGGATTTACGGGGGGGGGCACCCTTGGGAGAGGGCTGTGAGGGGAGTAGGATGGGGTCAAGGAAAGCTGAGCAAGGACGTGGTCTCATCTGGAGAACAGCCTCAGCCTGATCCCAAGGGGAACTCTGGGGTGTGAAGTGCACCACAGAGTTGTCCCACCTCCAGGCAAGGGGTACCTCCTGTTGTATTCCCATGCCAGTCAGTCATTGCCAGTGAGGAGTGGAGGGAGCATAAAACCTTCTGAGGGGGATCCTTTAAACAAGGACATTTCTCCCTATAAGGCAGTTATGAGCTGGTGGCACCCAACATACAGTGGGGCAGAGGGGGGGGGGCACCAGCACCGCAATGGTCCCGTCCTCCTCCCTTTCTATCCCATTGGTCCTTAGATCACCTCTGGGCTTCTCATCCTAAAGCTGGCTTTACCAATTCATGACAGTCTCCTCCGCCCACAGAATGATGGGCCACCACCTGCTTTCTCAGGTCCTGCCACCTGGTTCCAGCCTGCTTTCCCTCCCTGTTTGCAGCCCTTCCCTGTCCCCTTACTCTGTGATCTTGCCCAACAGACCCTTGGGGATGATTGGTGGTGATGAAGGTGGAGGTGATGGTGGTGGTGATGGCAGTGATGATGATGATGCAGCAGATGCAGCCAGCTTTTCACTGAGTATCAGGAGCTCTCCATGGTGCTTGACGTCTATGGTGTCTAAACTTTACACCAGCCATGGTTGATTCTGTCACCCTGTTTTACATCTGACAAAACAAGTTCGGAGAGATTAAATGAACTGACATCACACAGTTGCTAAGATATGGAGGTGGGACTTCCTCAGACCCAGGACTGTCAATGTCAAAGTCATTGCCCTCCACCTTGTCTGTTACCCCTGTTCTGCAGACATGCCATTGTCTGCTGGACCTCCACATCATCGCTACCAACTGATTCCCATTCACCCATCTGCCTGCTGAATAGCTATTTTTCTCCCAAGATCACCTCCTCTCCAAGGACTCCTGACACTCCCACTCCTATCCCACCCTGGGTCAGTGACAATTCCCTCTCCTCATAGTCCCATACTCCTTATCTAGGCATCTTCTCTGCAACTCGGCTTGTTGCTCACACCCTCCTGCCTATCTCACTCTGCTTCCCTATACCTCACATGGTGCCTGGAGCAGGCACACGGCAACCAAGTGTTGGTCCGGACAGTCTAGCTGATGTTCCCCTAGAGAGACGGCTGCAGTGTCAGTCTGCTCAGGTTTCTACCCTGCCCGCACGTACCTGTCATCCCGGCTGTGTCCTGAGGGTCCTGTCTGGGCGTTGCCTCTGCACACCAGCCTCTGAGACAAGTGCATGCTCAGTATTGTCCAGGAGCCACTGGGCACTCAAGGCAGAGTTGAGATCTGGTTCCTGCAGCTATAGTTACTACTGTGAACAAGCCCTGAGTTTCTTCACTTTCCACGTGGTTAACAAGGTAATGCCAGGTCTGGAGTTCCAGGCAGGGGTAGAGGAGGGGCAACATTCTCATAATAAATCTATTATTTGATGCAAAGATGCATTCACACTTCAGAAACTTTAGGGGCTGAGGATAGACCTTAGATTCAGGGAAAGACAGCAATAGAAAGGCAGAAAATAACTAAGTGCCAATTGTGTCCCAAGGACTCTGGAGTTCTGGGGGGCTGTGGCCAGAGGGTTGTGTCCTCAAGGAAAGCCTTGTATAAGAGTCAGCCTTGAGCTGTGCCATGAAGTGTGGATCGTGTTCTTTGGGGATAAGGGTCAGCAGGAGCAGAGGCATAGGTGGGGGCAGCAGTCTGGTAAGAGCAGCTGCACGTGGCACAGTTGCGTCCCCTTCCTCGAATGCTTGCTTTATCAGGCCGAGATGCAAAGAGAGGAGATTTCAGGGTTGAAATGCTCACTGAATCAAGTCGGTCCTCTCTCCCTTCCCCACTTCTCAAAACAGTCACAGTCCACCAAGTGATGGTTCGGAGGTCATTGTTAGCTCCAGGGGTCCTAGGAGGTTCTGTCTTCATGTGAGAATTGAGGATGACATGCCAGCTGGATGAAGGTCTCCTGGCTTGAGACAAATGTAGCAAAGAGTGATAGAGCAAGAAGGCCTGCCTGGGCCAGGTCTGGCCACAGTTCTTTTGTTGGTTACTTTTGGAGCATTTTCTTCTGTGTTAGTTTCATATTCACTTTTTTTTTTTTTTTCCCTGAAACCATGGCATGTGGAAGTTCTCCAGCCTGGAATCAAACCCACACCACCCTTGCAACCTGTACCACAGCTGCGGCAATGCTGGATCCTTAACCCGCTGCACCTCAAGGGAGCTTCCTCACCTCCCAGTACTTTTATCAAAGCCACCTTGGAGTTTTGAGGGTGGGAGATAGGAAGAGAGAATTAAGAGAGGAAGGGAGGGATGCTCAATTGGAAGATGAAATTCATTCCCCTGGAGGACACATAGGCTGGATACCCTCCATCTTGGTCTGGTTCCATCTGGTATCACGTAGCGGTCAAATGATGTGTGGAGTTATCTGTGACATAATTAACATGTCTCTTTGGATGTAGCATGCTCTTAGAAAATTGTTTCCAATTGTTAAAAGTTCTAATCTCGCACTAGCATGTTTTTAGAGTGGATGCCAAGAAAAAGAAAAAACAAAAATTACAAAACACACGAACATATAAATTGACTGAAGAAGCAATCCCTACCCATGTACACAAATTATTAAAATACAAAAACAAACCATTTTTTCAAACATTCGGGGAGATGTTGTTTTACTTTTGAAGAGGAAAAAACATGAATGAGGTTAGTGATTTTCACAAATAGGATAATTTATGCAAGTATGTTAATTGAAGAGTAGTTAACACTTTCATGCCCTTTCTGGGCACTGATGCTTGCTGAGGAAATCATATATTTCAGACTAATAATGATATCCATTTCCACAAAAAATATTACAAATAAAGTAATATGTAGTTAGAGTTAAAATCTCTAATCTCGTTGAGAAACTTAGAGAATTTTCTCCCTTGGTTTTAATTTAAATTTTCTTTCTTTTTTTCTTTTTTTTTTCCTTTGTAGAACATATTGAGGTTCCCAGGCTAGGGGTCAAATCACAGCTACAGCTGCCAGCCTACACCACAGCACAGCAACCGCAGATCCGAGCTGCGTCTGCGACCTACACCACAGCTCGTGGCAAGGCCAGATCCTTAACCCACTGAGCGAGGCCGAGGATCTAACTTGCAACCCCGTGGTTCCTAGTCAGATTCATTTGTACTGCGCCACAATGGGAACTCCTAATTTAAATTTCTTTTATTTTTTAATTTATGGGACTCTAAATGAAACCATGCATGGCCTCAGCTTGTTCTCTAGTGAAATGGGAAATAAATTCTTGCTACACATTCAGTTCATAATAAGAATTCATTTTGCAACTGGGCAGTTCAGGCAGATTTTCGTATCAAAGTTGCCACTTAAAAATTATAGTAAAGGAGTTCCCTGGTGGCTCAGTGGGTTAAGACTCTGGCATCACTGCTGTGGCTTGGGTCACTGTGGTAGCGTAGGTTTGATCCCTGGCCCAGAAATTTCTGTATGCCATGGGCATGGCCCAAAAAAACATGGTGAAAATAATAATAGCTGCTATTTATAGTCCCCCTTTGATATGCTAGGCATTGTGCTAAGTGTTTCATATAATTATAGAGGTTATTTATTTTATCATGCTAAATATGTCATATCTTTCACTGTGGCCTCTTCTGAATTTCATTTCTGAGTTTTCCATCCTTTTCCTTTACATGCTTCAGTCTACGTTTTCTGTTGTCTTGATTTCTGGGTCTCTGGCCTTCTCTCCTGCTGTGTCCAGTCTGCAGCTAACTACATCTTCTCATCACCTTAGCCATTGCCTTCTGCTTGGTTTCTCAGTCTCTTAACCCCGTGTTGCTGTGGATTCTGCTAATGCCTGAGAATAAGTGTAGTGTCAAATATCACACTCACCTCTGTATGCCTCCCTTCTATTGGGCATCATGGCCTGCAAGTCCTGGCTTCCTTAGTAGCTCGGAGCTTTAAATTTGTCTACACAGACTCTTAAGACTGCGGGAAACTCAGCTGAGAAACTCGAGAACTTACAGCCTTTTAGCCACCAGTTCACATTCAGGTTCTCAGCCTCTTATTCTGTGCTGCTTACAAACCTGTAAACAGCTCAAGGGAAAGGTGCTGCTGCTCTGTGTTGGGGACATCTTCCTTCTTTCTGGGACCCTAGACTCTGAAGTCTTGGCTGTCCTGATAGTTCCCTGATGCCTTCAAACCTTTGTGGGGTGTGTGTGTGTGTGTGTGTGTGTGTGTGTGTGTTGTCATCACCAAGCTTTTCTACTTGTTCTCAATGGGAGGGTAGGTCTTCAGTAATTCCCTCTGTTAATACTGTAAACGCAAAATCTGCAGTTTGCTTTTAAAAGAGTCTTTGAGCTTATAAGAATTGCTTATAAGCTTGCCTTATAACATTTTAACTGCTGTTTTGATCTTTATGAACATTGAGATGAAGGAAAAGGCATTCCACTTTGAAGACTTCTCATTTCCAGGAGTGCGTGCAAGGTAATTATAGGCAGTAGAGTTGGGTATAGATGGCAGAGGAATTGTGAGAAAGGATACAGGAGGAAGGGGACAAAAGGATCTCATGTTCAGGAAAAGAAAAATACTGGGACCTCTTTTAAAAAAAACATGTGTAGAGGGTTTTTCCCAAACCAGTTATTTGGCTTAAAGCTAGCTGCTTACTTGCTGGCCTTCTGTGTTATTTGCACTTTGAAAGTGAGATCAACCCTTCCTGTTTTCATTTAGTTTACTGCTGTAGCTGCTAGTTAGTTCAGAAGGATAAAAATCCTTCATTTCTTGGAGAAAAGCAGCCTGAGGTAGGTTTCTAACTCACGTGGCTGGTCACGGGGTGCATGGTGCTCAGGTCCTGCTTACAGGGGGCTTAGAATCGAGTCCTCCAGATAGTGATGGCATGTCTTCCTTGGCCAGGTAGACAGGTCCTATGATTTGCTGCTCCTTTTACTCACCAGGGAAAATTGCATGGTTCCACAAGTGAAGGGGACAAAAGACTTCTGGCCTTTTGACCCTCACGACTGCCTATCTGCCCTAGGATAACAGGGCAGGGTGTCCCATTCTGTGGTGGAACCCTTGGGTGGTGGCCTCTGCCTGTCCTGAGCCTCCCCTGCTGTGTTTTCCTTCCTCATTGCTTGGATTTCATTTTCAGAGCAAGGTAATGAACAAGAAGGAAAAGGCAGAAGGGCTCCCCATAAAGGAATGAGGGTCCTCACTGTGTATCCCTGAGGGTCTCTCTCCCTCTTGTCAGCAGACCCTGCGGTTCAACCTCAGAGCCCAGCCCAGCAGCCCTGCGTGTGTGTGAAGTGTGCTGAGGGAGGAGGAGGAGGATACAGTTTAAAGGAGGGCAAAGCCCGTCCCTGGGGAGATGGGTGGATGAGCTCACAGTGTAGACGGAGTTGGTATAGGTGGTGGGTCTAGATGAGCCAGTGCCAGGGAGGCTGACCCTGGACACTAGAGCAGAGGAACAGTTTGGAGGAGGAGAAAAGGGAGCATGGGGTTTGGGGCCCAAAGCAGTGTATTCTGGGAGATTCCTTGTGGAGTTGGCATCTGTAGACAAGAAGAGGATTTCCATGTTATAACGAAGCTCAGAACACTCACACCTGAACCATGTGCACTCCTGTTCTCCCTCTTGGTTCCCCATGATACTGAGGGGCTCCCGGGTCCACTCACTCACCTGAGCTGAATATGGCGGCACCTTCTATAATTCCTTCTCTCTCATCCCCCATCTTCAGTCACCACACCCCACCATATCTTCTTGCTAAGTCAGGTTCACATTGCTCCCCTGCTCAGGCCCTGGGTTAGGCCCTCTCCATCCCTACCATATGGTAGACTGCTTGCCCCCAGGCCTGTCCCCATCAGTCCACTTCTGTGCTACAGTTTGAGGGAACTTTCTAGAAAAACAGTTTCCTACCTCCCATCTCACCCCCACCTACCCCAAGAAACCGGAGGAGTTTTCTGTAACATAGGCTCTAGCATCGCCCCCACGCCCAGCTCTCCCAGATTGTAGGTCGAAATCAACACTACCTGTAAGTCACTCTGAAATCTGGTCTCTGCTTCAGTCTCCCCTCTTTGCATTCCTGCCCACAGGCCTGACTCTCCCACCTTTGGGGCTGACATGCAGTCCAGCGCCCGCCCTGCCCTCTCCACCCCTCTGTGTGCACTGACTATGCCTGCTGTCTAGCTCATGTCTGTCTTATGACTGAGCCCAGGGACACCTCCTCTGGGAAGCCTGCCAGCACTCAGTCTGAATCAGCTGCTCTCGTTTGTGTTCCCAAAGCCACCTCTGTCCTAGTTCATGGTGCACTATGTTGTCACCACTGCCTGCTTCCTCCCAGGCCTTTCATCTCTGTCTCCCTAGGGCCCAGCACGTTGCTCGGCATAAAGGAAGCACCCAATAAACCTCAAATTGTGTCTGTTACATTCCCTATAAAACCTCAGCCACCGCAAATGCTGCCACCAGTCAGAGGGTTCTTCTCCATCCAGACTCCTTCAGCTTCCAAAACAGGAGACTGCAGTCAATTTAAAATAAATAAATAAATAAATAAAAATAAAAACAGGTAGATTCTTGGCTTTCACTCTGTCCAATTAAGTGTGTTCAGTTTGAGAAGCTTCAGTTTATTTATTTTTTTCATTTGGAAAACTGTCTTATTAGCTATAGAATATCTTCCCAGATGGTAAAAATCAATGCAGAAATAAGTTTGGTTTTTTGGTTACACCCGCAATATGTGCAAGTTCCTGGGCTATGGGTCGAACCCATGCCACAGCAGTGACCCAAGCCACTGCAGTGATAATGCTGGATCCTTAACTTGCTGTGCCACAAGAGAACTTCCAGATATAAGTTTTAAGACTTTACATAGGTAGGAAAAACTGTTTACTTAAGTTCTTATTTACATCGTTTTCTAATTATGAACGTCTTTGTCACTTGAATTGATATTAGGATGAAGGAGAAGTTTCATTTTATAGTGGTGAATTTTGGAAGCAGTAAAATGTCAGCAATTAGGGTCCATGCCCAAACCCTAAGCCTCCTTCTCTATCCTAAGGAGTCCCTCCATTTGACTGTAGGACTGAGCTGAGGGAAGCTGCCCTTGTAGAAATGCAAAAAAAAAAAACAAACAGTAAACATTGCTGCTGCTTTCCTATGCAGCACAGATAAAACAGAGCACACACAGTGTCGAGGGAGGGGCTGTCCTTTTGGGGGTGTTGCCTTGGCTGGGGCACCACTTCCTCCCCTGGGTTGCTACGGGAGATTTCCACTGTCTCTGAGCAGGTTCTGCTCCACAGACACGCCCCAGGAACCTCTGAGGAAACACAGGGTTTCGTGCTGCAGTAAATCTGGGGCCACCCTGCTCTTTCTGGGAGGCAGTTGCCCTAAAAACAAACAGTAAGAAAAGAGAATAAAGAGTCTCTGTTTAACCCCCAACTTATTCAATCACAGAGCCTTTCATTTACCTGTTGCTTGGGGGAACCGAGGGTCACAGAACCCATCTTGGAGATTGCTGGTACCCATCACTGATGGGCTGCCACCCATTCACTTCCTTAAGCAGATTTGAGTCCAAAGGCTGGTAGGGCGGGGCCTCCCTGATCACGTGCCATGTGCTGTTAAAAAAGCAGTGGGGGTGCTCTATGTATTGACATGGAGCCACCCCCAGGGTATGTGCTAAGCAAGGAAGGCAAAGTGCAAAGTGCCATGAGCAACGTTACTCGCAGCCTAGCTGGACAGATACCCCAGAACAGGCAGGTGTGTTTCCCTCTGGAGGGGGTGCTATGTACCTAGGGGGTGGGTAGAGCCAACTCCTTACTATGTACCTCTTGGGAACTTTATTTTTTTATTTTTATTTTCTTAGGGCCGCACCCATGGCATATAGAAGTTCCCAGGCTAGGGGTTGAGTCGGAGCTGTAGCCGCTGGCCTATGCCACAGCCACAGCAAACCTGCGTCCTCATGGATACTAGTCAGATTTGTTCCTCCTGAGCCATGACAGGAACTCCCTCTTGGAAACTTTAAAACTTTCTACCAATCTGAACACAGCACTCATCTGCTCTAAACTCCACTAAACTTTACATGGAGCGTGGTGTAAAATCCTTGGCTCTGCTCCCGACTCTGGGCTTTACTGGGCTCTGCCTGCCCACCTCGCACCTCTCATTCCTTCCTCCTGGCTGACTCCCGCCACCGTCTCTTCCTGACAGATGCAAGCCATGGGGACTTGGCTCACTGGTGCTACCTTCTCGGACGTCCCTTGCTCCCTTGGGAAACCCACCTCCCATAGAACATGCTGGCCTGTGATGCAGGGGATACTGATGCTTTGTTTCTGCCTTGAACTCTAACCTGTGAGCCCTAGGGGGGGGCGGGGGTCCAGAGTCCCTGGGGGGCAGTGAGACCTGGTGCAGAAAGAACTCCAGGATTGAGCAGATGTGGTTTAAAATCCTTATCAGCCTTGTGCCCGGGGGCCTTGCATCTTCATTTTCCCTTATTATATGCTGCAGGGGAATAAGCCAGTTGTGGCTCATCTCTCTAGAATACCTAGTGCAGGGCCTGACATCTTGTAGGTGTTCATTGTAACTTTTGACCTGTCACTTTCTTGGCTCTTGAAGCTCTGGGTTCCAAAGGAAAGAACATAGGCCAGAGGTCAGATTTCCTTCCTGGCTCTGTGGAACACCCAGCTCTGGGAAGAGGCCAGGCCCCAGTGCCTTCGGGTCTCCTACCCAAAACACAGTCCATATTTATCTCAATGCAGAAGGGCTTTGATGATCAAAACACCATGAATGCAAAGGGTTAGCCCTGCAGTGTGAGTACAGACGCTCGCTCGCCTGCCCGCCAGCCTGCTTATAAGAATATTTGGAGGATGAGTAAGGTAATGCCTTCCACATGCTAAAGCGACGGTGAATTCACACCAGGCGAGGTAGAGTGGGAAAGCCCCCACTCATTAGCGGAGTGACCTTGGACAAGACGGTCATTGCTCTCGGCCTCATTACCTCATCTGAAATATGAAAAGCAATAAAATCCTACCCCACAAGGGTGGCTGTGAGGCTCCCAGGAGGCACTCCATGTGGAAGGTCTTTGTAAACTGTGAAATGCTCAGCAGATGTCAGCCAGCGCTGGCAGCTCACGGGCCTGTGTGTTTATTGTTCCAGCGGAGGGTGCAAGACGTCATCAGCCCCATCGTGTTCGAAGCCGCCTACAGCCTGGGCGAGCACGTGACGGGCGAGGAGGAGAAGGAGCTGCCGGCCCTGACGCCTGTGCTCCGCTGGAAGAAGGGACAGAAGATTGCCCAGAAGAATCAGGTGAGGACCTGGAAGCACACACTAGGACCTGAAGGGCAGGTGCTTATGCAGAAGTCATGGTCCTGGATGCCGGGGAGACTGAGGCCAGACACACTCCCTGACTGGGCCGCTTTCCCTGATCTGCAAAAATAAGGAAATCTATGAGCTGGGGGTTGGTGTTTAACAACCACATGATTGAAACACATTGAGTCTGCTCTCCAGAAATTAGAAAATGGGGATCCCTTGGAGGACATGAACTGGACACTGGGCCCCCAAACTTGCTTCCTGTTCATACACTATTTGCAGAGCTCACATCAACCCCTAATAGGTGCTCTATACATGTTTTATTGATGAGAGCAGGAGTGGGGTGAAGAAGCAAGAGCTTCCTCTTGCTAGAATTGTGGTTAAGAATGCCTGACTCAGCATCTTTGAGAGGCAGAGCCCTGCAGGCACAGGCTGTCACCATCCTTTCCAGTGCTCAGCAGATTCTAGGCTGTGCTTCTGTGCAGAGGAGCTGCCGGGCGGTGTGGGTGTGGACCCTCTGATCTAGGAATGAGCCGTGAACTAATTCCTCGAAGTGCACTGGCCTGTCTGCCCCAAGCCATCTGGGAGACATGCAGCGCTGACTAGTAGGCAGGAAATATGCAAGGAATCTATGATCCCAAGTCTAGTTCAAATCTCTCTTTAACACCTAAGATCAGAGTTCTCGTTGTGGCTCAGCGGTTAATGAACCCGACTAGCATCCATGAGGACACAGGTTTGATCCCTGGCCTCACTCAGTGGGTTAAGGATCCAGCATTGCTGTGAGCTATGGTGTAAGTCACAGATCAAGCTCGGATCTCTTGTTGCCGTGGCTGTGATGTAGGCTGGCAGCTACAGCTCCAATTTGATCCCTAGCGTGGGAACCTCCATATGCCATGGGTGCAGCCCTAAAAAAGACAAAAAAAAAAAAAGCACCTAAGATCATCTCAGGTCCAGGACCATGGGGAAGGTCAGGCAAATCTGGTTTTTGGCTAAACCAGACTCCAGGGCAGAGTGCAGACAAAGCTGTGGAAATACCCACTGGCCCCACGCCCCTATGGTTCTGACTCTTCTGAGCTTATGGGAAAAGCAGCAGATCAGTGACCCACACCTTGCAGATGAGAGTTGTAAACAGAACCATAGAGAAATGTTTGGATCTTAGATGGGAGCTTTTCACCAAGACGTCCCTAGAAGCAGAGCCTGAGGAGTTCCCTTGCTTGACCTAGCAGTTAAGGAGCTGGCGTTGTCACTGCTATGGCTTGGGTTGGATCCCTGGCCCAGGAACTTCTGCATGCTGGGGGTGTGGCCAAAAAAAAAAAAAAAAGGCAACAGAGCCCGAGACAGGGATTTAGGAGCACCTGGTGAAGTGAAGCTATGCTCTTAAGAGAAACCTGCTAGGAAAGGGGAAAGGGCTGAGCAAGGCTGTGGCCTCAGCTAAAGTCTAGTCTTGGCCCTGCAGGGAGCTCTGGAGCATAATTACAGCAAAGAGCTGTCCTCTCTTTGAGGGAAGGTAGCTGGCCCTTTGCACCCCCTCTTAGTTAGCCATTGGCTGGCTGTGGGGGCTAGAAGGGGAGTGTGACCTTCCATGAAGGAGACTCCCTCCGGTTGTGGACAGTTCTCTGGAGAAGGAGGCACGTTACCTGCCTGTATCAGCGGGGGGAGGGGCAGCAGTTGGAAACTGCTGGGCAGAGCTGACAGCACCCACTACTCGTTTACACAGAACCATCGACAACACTGCCTTTTCGGACGCGTCTTTGGAGTCAAACATAAACTTCTTTCAAACACGAGTACCCTGGAGGGTGGCCAGCATGTCCTGCTGGTCGCTGATGCTTGGAGCAGGCTTTGGGGAGTGAGGGGTGAGACCGGGAGGATGCTATGTGTCTAAGCGGTGGGCAGGGTGGAGGGGCTGTTGTGAAGGGGAGGCGTGAGGAAGGCGAGGAGTTGAGGAAAGTAAGATGACAAGGCAGGGCAGGAAGCTGGTGACTCCTGCCTTGATGAAGAGGTAGAGGTCGACGCCATCTACTGACAATGAAGTGAGGTGAAGAGGTCAGGCTGGGGACCTAGTGAATCAGTATTATGATTCCTAGATCATTAGTTCCCTGTAGCCCTATATTTACTCTGCTCTCTCAGGTGGAATCTCACTGGCCTAAGAAACTTGTGTTTTGGGAATGGTCCAAACTCGGGGTGCTGGGAATCATTTCAGGGTACCCTGTGCTTGTTTTACCTCTGAAATGACACAGTGCAGTGGTTGCCTCCTCTCTTCAGTGTCTTGCTAGCTCTGGGCATCCCTTCCACAGCGAACCCAACCCTCATTCCCACCAGCCCATCAGTGGCACAGAGTGGGCCTTCTTGAGGGAAGAGCAGCTTAGAACCTCTACTGACATTTTTAGATTCAGGCAGCCTTATTGAAGCCAGAGATGCAGGGACAAATTAGTATGAAAATGCTATTCCTGTGATTCATGTTCAACCAAGCATAAATATTTATGTCTATGCTTCCTGACATAGACATACATTACCGTGATTATAAATCAGTAAATCCAAACAGGGAGGGGAATGCTGTGGGGGAAAGGGTGTCACCCAGTGAGAGAGTCCCTTAATTTTCTGTAGTGAGCAAAGAAGGAGGAAGAGGGTTAGTGAGTGAACACTGCACGCACATGGAGGGGCTGGATGCCTGTCTACCCCTGGGTCCAGAGAGGCTGCAGCGATGGCCAGGTCAGCATTTCGAGGAGTGCAAGAGTGAGAAGCAGGGCTGGAAACAGGGACGGCAGTGGTTAAGTGAAGGTTGGTGTGTGGAAGTGTTGACTTTCAACCCCTGTCCCCACCCCTACATACTTCAGGCATGCAGAAGAGCAAGCAACCAGGCATATTCTTCTCTAAAGAATTGGGTAAACTGTTTGGTCCTGTTTCCCCAGTGGAAAGTCTTATTTCTCCTGACATTTGGAGCCGCCAATGTAGTTAAAAATTACCTTCCGCTCCCACTTTCCACCCAAACACCCAGATTTTCCAATTAGCCCTTTTACCTTATTCTTAAAATGAATGGACACCCAAGGACATCTGAAATTGAGGGGAAATGGGGGACATGAGGGGGAAAAAAATACTGAAATACACATACAGAATAACTGACTCAGAAGGAAATAAAATATTTAACGTTTAGAAGAGATTATAAAGATTTAAAAAAAAACAATTTAGGAGTTCCCATTGTGGCTCAGTGTCTTAAGAACCCAACTAATAGCCACGAGGATG
This sequence comes from Phacochoerus africanus, assembly GCF_016906955.1. NCBI lineage: Eukaryota > Metazoa > Chordata > Mammalia > Artiodactyla > Suidae > Phacochoerus > Phacochoerus africanus. Next base: position 102,884,213 of record NC_062544.1, read on the forward strand.
CAGGTTCAATCCCTGACCTTGCTCAGTGGATTAAAGGATCTAGCATTGCGGTGGCTATGGCATAGGCCAGCAGCTGCACCTCCCATTTGACTCCTAGCCTGGGAGCTTCCATATGCCATAGGTGTGTTCCTAAAAAAGCAAGAACCCAAACCAAACCCAACTTAAGCTCTATGTAATAAACACAGGGAAATTGAAGAATACATTCTATCCACTTGAAAGTGCCAGGAATTCTTTTTCTTTTTAAAAGAAAGAAAGAATGAGGAAAAACTTCTTGAAAATTAACAGTGTGGATGCAGAACCAAAAATTTAATAGAAGAAAATGATAAGAAATCTACCAGTAAGCAGTAAGCAAAACTAAAAGATGAATAGAAAAGAGCCAAAAGATGCATCTGCAAGGTCCTCTATCCAAGTAATAGGAATATCAGAAAAAGCAAACAGAAAATGAAAAAAAAAATTATGAGAGATAATGGAATAAAATTTCCCGGAATTAAAGAGAAACACTTTTAAAATGTAAAGGACCCACCAACTTGCAAGCAGGATAAAACAAAAATATCCTAGATACATCATTTTGAAATATCACTACTCTTAAGACTTAAGGAAAATTACAAATGCTTCTAGGACAGGGAGTACGGGATGATGATAGGGATATATGCCCACTTAAAACTTAATTAGTCAGACTCCTTATTAGCAAGATTGGAAGTTAACATATATGAAAGAAGGGCTTCAATGCTCTGAGAGAAAGTGATTTTGAAACTAAGATTTTACACTTAGCCTAACAGTCAAGTATGAAGTCGAAACAGTCATTGTTCAGATAAACAAGGACCCGGAAAGTTTACATCCCTGATAACCCTTCCAAGGGAATTACCTGAGATGCACTCCAAGAAAACAAGGGTGACAACTAGAAGGAGCAAGTCGTCAAATGTGAGAACTCCTAGAAGTCTAGTGACAAGAAATTCCAGGATTACAACTATGCACCAAGTCCAAAAAACAGTGATCACTTTCAAAAAGGTATCAGTGAGCTTCAAGAAGAATGAAGCTGGCTATAGAAAGTAGCAAATATTCAGGACACAGTGCAGATGGAATATATGGTTTTCCCATGGAAAAGAAAAAGGCAATCGAAAACTCCCAGAAAAATAAAAATACATCATGATTCACATATAAAACAAATTAAAATGTGGTGGGATTTTAGGCAAGTAAAAGAGTATATGGAAGAGAAGGACCTTAATATTAGACGCATTCTCTCTTCAATAAAATTTGAATGTTCTCATAGTTTAACTTTACACCTATTAGAGGAGGAAATATAATCATGACACTTGTCTTGGCTCTGCTGTGAACAGTAATCATGTGGCCATAATAACAGCACTGTTTATTGGTTTTCAGTATTTACAATCAAGCCCCCAATCAGAGCTGTGGTTATAGTATAAAATGTAAATGTCATTAAATTTTACTGTGTAGAGGTAAAAATAGAACAGAAGTTGTTTTAATATTGTAATCTTTTCAATTGGTGAGCCAAGAGATATTGAAAAACTTGATCAAACAAGAAAAAGCTGTTTATTACTTGAAATTGTAGAGGTTACCAGTAGAGCAGTGCTTCTTAAAGTGTGGTCACTGAACCAACAACACCAGCCTCCCTTGGGGTGTTGTCAGAAATGAAAATTCTTGGGCTCCACTCCAGACCCTTTGAATCAGAAACTTATGAATAGGTCCCAGCAATCTGAGTTTAACAAGCCGATCAGGTAATTCTGAAGCAGCTAACGTTTGAGAACCAGTGCAGCAGAGCAGCTAAGAGTAATGATTTGCCTGCCAAAATTAGGAAGGTGCACAGTGGGATGGGCCATTATGTAGGTGAGTTCAGTACTTATCTATCTTGGAAGGAATTCAGTGAAATAATGTCAAAATCTGATAACTCAGGAAGTAGACATATCAATATATTTGCTAGAGATAAGGAAGTAACCATCAAAAGAAACATAAATGGACAAGAATAATAGTGGTTCCCCTGGAGAGAAGGTTCAGTACAGGGAGGTGTGTGGCAGAAGGTTATTATTTTAACCATATGACTCTTTGATTAAAAATAAAAGAAAAATATTGTCCTTAGATTGGGAAGATTGTCCAGGAGCCTGAGAAAAAATCTGGGAGAATGATCCTTGCTTATTCTCCTTTTCCTGATTATGGGGTGGGGGGGAAAGGTAATTTAATGATCTTCCTCCATGTGTCTTCCAGATGTTGGCTCAGTTTGATGGGAGGAAAGATTCTGAGAGCTGGGCCCACTCCAGGAGGCAGAGCTGATTTTTAACTTGTGTATATATGACCGAAAGAGTATCTCCACAAAGGGCTCCAACTTCTTTCCTAGGAAGGAATAAACTCATTGGAGTGCTTCAAGTCATGTTGTCAGATAAAATTAGGATTTAAATGGCTTAGCCTTTTCAACTAAAAGTCACCAAGCCCTTGTTGATACATAGGACTGTGCAGTGGAGTGGATTAAATTGTGGTAATCTTGTGGAGTCAGAGTCTGCCCCCCTTGAGGGTCTAGGTCAGGTGGATTGGCTACATAGACCATGTATATAACATGGAGACGGTGACTGGAGCATGTTAAGTACAGGCTTACTGATGGGTCCCAGGCATTTGAGTGGGAGTGAGTTAATCAGGCAGGAGGCCAAGGCTTCCCTCTTCTGGATGAAGAGCAGTCTTGGGAGAAAATGGGTTCCAGGTAGGTGCTAAGCTGTCCGAGTGAGTAGTGGGGTTGCCACTCAAGCTGAGGATGGGTTGGGATTCTGGGCACTTGGCAGATACTGAAGTTCTAACCCTGCAAACATCTGTAGGATATACAGCCTGATGAGCGTGTATTTCACCTTAAAAATTTAAGGAAAGGAGAGATGTTCCTCTCTCTCCTCAAGAAATATTTGATACGCAAGCAACAGCAAAGTATTTCATTCATTAACCAGAGAAGTATTTAAAAGGACTATGCAGCGAGTTCCCATTGTGGCTCAGCGGGTTAAGGACCCAACATTGTCTTTGTGAGAATGTGGGTTTGATCCATGGCCTTGCTCAATGTGCTACAGATCTGGCGTTGCCACAAGTTGTGGCATAGGTCGCAGATATGGCTAGGATCCAGTGTTACCATGGCTGCAGCCTGGGTTGTAGCTGCAGCTCTGATTTGACCCCTGGGCCAGGAACTTCCATATGCTGCAGGTGCAGCCATAAGAAAAATAAATAGGGAGTTCCCATTGTGGCTCAGGGAATTACAAAACTGACTAGTATCCATGAGGATACTGGTTCAATCCCTGGCCTCGCTCAGTGGGTTAAGGATCCTGTGCTGCCATGAGCTGCAGTTTAGGTCACAGATGTGGCTCGTATCCCATGTTGTTGTGGCTGTGGCATAGACTGGCAGCTGCAGCTTCAGATCAACATCTAGCCTGGGAACTTCCACATGGCACAGGTGTGGCCTTAAAAAGAAAAAAAAGAAAGAAAGAAAGGAAGGAAGGGAGGAAGGAAGGAAGGAAAAGAAAAGGACTGTCCAAGAGCAATTCAGTTAATTGAGTGCCTACTACATGTAAGACCTGATTAAGAAGATAAATGAAATATTGCTGCCTTCAGTGGACTTAGAGACTGTCCAGGAATAACTAACTTACACAGAGAGAAAATGAGATTCAAACGAGTGTGTGTGAATCGCACTCTGGAGACCTCTTCCAGCTGAGGAGGAGGAGATGCTCTATGGAGAAGGGATAATTGGCCAGAGCCTCAGGGAAGAAGTCAAATTTGGATGTTCAGGGCTGGAGGGGTTTGACAGACCAACAGAAGAGGGGGAACTGATGGATGTTGGTGGTGGTCTTCTGACTGAACATCTGGTGAGGGGAAGGAGATGGGCTCTCAGGGCTGGAGACCACTTGTTCACTGGCCAGGGAGTTGGACTTGATTGCACTTGTAAGAGTCAGGAGACCATTGCATCTTCTTGAGTGTGGGAGATCAGAGCATGCCTCAGGGAGATGATCTGCCTGAGCTCAGGATGGGGGGCAGCCAGGAGCTCTCCCAGTGGCCCCAGGAAGGTCTTACAGGTGAGTTTGTGAAGGTGCTATCTGATACACCCAGAGAGTTGACTCATTATCAGTTCTTAGTGGGTCTCAGCTGCTGAAAGAGTACGGGAGGAACTAAATGAAACAATCCAGGGAGTTCCCTGGTTGCTGAGCCAGTTAAGGACCCAATATTGTCACTGCTATAGCTCTGGTTACTGCTGTGGTGTGGGCTTGATCCCTGGCCCAGGAAGTCTTGTCTGCTATGGACGTAGCCAAAACAAAACAACAATCCTGGAAAGCTCTGGCCAGCCCGTGTACTGAGCTGCCATTGGACTGATTCCCCGTGCAGAGTAGCCCTTGTGTTTCCCCTTCAGGTGAGCCTACCAGTGGTTATGATCAAGACCCTGTCTTCAAACCCTGTACCCAGAGTAGAGCTTTGGAAATGATAACTGCTCTCATGCTTGCCCAGGAGGCCCCCAAAGAGACTTGATCAGGGCTAGACAGAATGTCCCCCAAAGATGTCCACACCCTCATTCCTGGAACCTGTCAATATAATGCATTATGTGGCAAAGGGACTTTGCAGGTGTGACTAAGGTTATTGGCTTTATTTTATTTTATTTTTGCTTTTTTTTAAATTAAAGTGTAGTTAATTTACAATGTTTCTTCAATTTCTAGTGTACGGTAAAGTGACCCAGTCACACACAGTTTCCTATGCTGTAAAGTAAGGTCCCATTGCTCATCCATTACAAATATAACAGTTTACATCCCCAAACCCCCAAATGCCTGTCCATTCTACTCCCTCCCTTCTCCCCCCTGGGAATCACTGTCCAAAGAAGACATTTGGATGGCCAACAGGCACATGAAAAAATGCTCAACATCACTGATTATTAGAGAAATGCAAAACAAAACTACTATGAGGTACCACCTCACACCAGTCAGAATGGCCATCATTAATAAGTCAACATATAACAAATGCTGGAGAGGGTGTGGAGAAAAGGGAACCCTCCTGCACTGTTGGTGGGAATGTAAATTGGTACAAACACTATGGAAAACAGTATGGAGGTACCTCAGAAAACTAAACATATAACTACCATATGACCCAGCAATCCCACTCCTGGGCATATATCTGGACCAAACTTTGAAAAAGATACATGCACTCCTGTATTCATCGCAGCACTGTTCACAGTAGCTAAGACATGGAAACAGCCTAAATGTCCATCAACAGATGAATGGATTAAGAAGATGTGGTACACATATACAATGGAATACTGCTCAGCCATAAAAAATATAAAATAATGCCATTTGCAGCAACATGGATGGAACTAGAGATTCTCATACTAAGTGAAGTAAGCCAGAAGGAAAAAGACAAATACCATATGATATCACTTATATGTGGAATCTAAAATATGGCACAGATGATCCTGTCTGTAAAATAGAAACAAAGATGCCCCTTTGTTCCGCAGGGGGCAAATACACGGATGTACAATCTGAATTCAAGAACCAGCTGTACCACCCTAAGCTCAAAAGGCTCATGAATCCATCCTCTTTACTCCATCTCTACTGCCATTGCTCTAGTTCAGACCACTAGCATTTCTTACTTGGACCAGCTCACTTCTGTGCATAACACCTTCCCACCAATAGCTTCCCTTCGCCCTTAGAAGAAAATTCAGACTCTCACTGTGGCCCAAAAGACCTGCCCAAGGGGCCCCAGCCCCTCCAACATCATCCAGTGCTGCCCTTGCTACACTCCAGCCACCCTTAGACTTAGCAAGCCACTTCCTGTCTCAGGCCCTTTGCACATGCTGATACCTCTTCTGCATAGCTCTTGCCATGCTTTCTTTGCAGCCGTTTCTTCTTTCTTTAGGTCTTAGTTTAATTATTACTCAGAGAGCCACCCCCCCAACTACCCTGTATCCCCTGACTGAGATACTCTTTGGGTTTTGTTTCGTTTTGTTTTGCTTTGTCTTTTTAGGGCCACACCCATGGCATATGGAGGTTCCTAGGCTAGGGGTCAAATAAGAAGTGTAGCCACTGGCCTATGCCACAGCCACAGCAACTCGGATCTGAGCCACATCTGCAACCTACACCACAGCTCATGGCAATGCCGGATCCTTAACCCACTGAGCAAGGCTAGGGATCAAACCTGCATCCTCAAGGATACTAGTCATATTCGTTTCTGCTGAGCCACAGTGGGAACTCCCTGAGCTGACTATTTGATTCCTTCATGACAGCTGTCACAATTATTACAGATTTGTCTAATTGCTTTCCTATTTCCCTCACTAGAATGGAAGCCCAGTGCAGACAGGAATCTATTTTTTCTTATTAGCTGTTGATCTTCAATGCCTAGTCTCCAGCCTGGCTCATTGAGGATGCTCAGTAAATTTATCTTATGGAAAGGGCTCTTCTGAAAGGTCTCCTGCAGAGGTTGGACCTCATATCAGAATTTCTTCACTGGCAGATTCAGCAAAGTCATATTATTAAAAGAAATGTGCTCCGTGAACTCTCTAAGAATTCTTCCCAGGGAGGAGAGCACTGCCTGTGATTTTGGGTGATTTACCTACATCACATACCTTTGTCCATCTGAGTATATATTTTTGAAGACCAAGATGCAAGATGTACAGTTGGTGAAAGGCAAGCCATTGGCTCTGTTGAGAATACTCATTTTGCCATCTTTCAAGGGGAAGATGAGCTATTTTACCCTCATGCTAATGTCTAACTATGTTGAAGCCATAAACTTTGACCCTACCTTGTGCTGGAAACGGATCACCATCTAGACCTCCCACCCCAGTGCCTCAGTGCCTGGGTGTGGAGGATGCCAGTGCTGTGCCCACGCAAATTCACTGTTTGTTCAGCCTGGACATTAGGTAATGCTTTCCTGGATGAGGTGCCCAAATGGCTTCGAATGCTGTTATTTACAGCTCTAACGTTTATTTTCACTATCTTATACACAATCTCTGCAAAAAATGGAAATCTGAGTTGGCAGGGAGGAGAGAGCACAGTAACTCCAGACGTAAGAGCCAGGCAGGTGTCAGAGACCATCCAGCCTGGGGGTTCCAGAGCACACACCTGGATTTAGAGGGGCAGTTTGGCCCAGTGGAGGAGGAGGAGGAGCTTTAGAGGGGGAGGTAATCACTGGCTCCCCTGTTTCAGCCAGATCAGTCCTGTTCTTACAGGCGTCAGCTGTTTGGCATCAGCTTTTGGCTAATCTTTTCAGAAAGGGCACCACGGTGAAACATGTGTGAAAATCATCTAGCTTTGAGTACATGTGAGGAAAACAAGGACATAATTCAACCTTACTGACCACGGAAGTCTGGCTGTGTCTCTGTCTCAGGCTTCCTGCAAGATTAATCCAAAGAACAAGAGAGGAGTTTGCTTGTAGCACAGTGTGTTAAGGATGCAGTGGCTTGGGTCACTGCTGTGGCAGGAGTTCAATCCCTGGCCCGGGAACTGCCACATGTTGCAGGCACAGCCAAAAAAAAAAAAAAAGCAAAGCACACAACAACAAATAGCAAAGGAGAGGGTACACCTACCTATCAAAGGCTGGATTGTACTTGTAGTCACCTGTTGAATTTTCACGGTTTCTTCTTCAGTGTTATACTTTATCTTTGCAGTTTTTTTCAGCATGGGATTCTTTCTTTTTGTCCTTTTTTTTTTTTTTTAAATCCAAAGAAGATTTAATACCTCTTCTTATCAAACTCCTCCAAAAAATCAAAGGGAAGGGAACACTTCCTAACTCATTTTATGAGACCAGCATTACCCTAATCCCAAATCAGACAAGAACAAAACACACACACACACACCACACACACACACACACACACACATACATTACAGGCCAATATCTCTGATGAACATAGATGCCAAAATCCTCAACAAAATGTTATTAGCAAACCAAATTCCCATCATTATCTTTCAATTTTTGGGGGAAAAAGTGTGTCTTGTTCTGCAAACTGCATTTTAGGAGAAAATAGTTGTTTTCCCCAGAATCTTCAGCCTTTTGGGGTGTTTCTGTATTGTCCTGCCTAATTGAAAACCTCCCCACAAGCATGTGAATATGTATGAGTGTAAGTGAGCAAGGGCACACGTCCAGTGGACAGCCTCTAGCAGGAGAAGAAATCTTAGTGGGCCGCCCCCCTCCCATTATATTCTGAGATGATCAAGGAAATCATGGTTACCTTTTTTTTGGCTTTTTTTTTTTTTTTCAGGGCCGCACCCACAGTGTATCAAAGTTCCCAGGCTAGGGGTCAAATCTGAACTGTAGATGCCAGCCTACACCACAGCCTCAGCAATGCCAGATCCAAGCTGTGTCTGAGACCTACCTACACCACAGCTCACAGAAACACCAGATCCTTAACCCACTGAGTGAGGCCAGGGATCGAACCCATGTCCTCCTGATTACTAGTCGGGTTGGTTACGACTGAACCACAGTGAGAACTGCTGATCTAGGAAATCAAAGGCCAGGTACTTGCTACTTAAAGTTATTCCTGAAGCCCAGGTAGGTGATGTTCTTGCAGACAGGTGAGGAGCGGTCTCCCTGGAATCCTCTCCACTTTGGGGCCATATTCCTCACTCTCACTCCTAGTTGCCTGACTACATCCAACAGCAGCTTTTAGAAGCATGGCTAGTGTAGTCTTCCTTTTCTCTGATAGCAGCAGCCCATTTATTTGAACTTGTTGGTTTTGTTTTCTGCCTCTTGTGACTAATTAACAGTCACTTTAAATGAATAAATAAATGAAACATAAATACAAAAGATTCCAGGATAAAAATCAAGGGAAGGAAATTCTGGTTCTCAGGGGCAGGAGATTGCCTAGAGCAGAGTTGATGGCTCGAGTTGTAAAGGGACATGAAATGTGGCCTAGAAAAGGCCACTTCATCCCAGACAGACCTGGAAAGGGCACTGGGAGGGTCCAGAGGCCAAGTGCAGGCCCAGGTGGGCAGGAGCTCCCTGAGCAGCTCCACCTCCCACTCAGTTCTTCATGGGGGTTGAACTAGAGCATTGAAATGTTGCCTTTAGGCAGAGGAGGCTGTTGTGTGAATTGCAGGGCCATGGAGTAAACCAAAGGATGCCCAAAGAAAAGAATTTATCACCTCCGGTTTTCTCATGAAGGAAAATCAAATAGCCCCACTTGTTGTTTAGAGGGAGACCAAGAGGACTCTTCCCATGATTTCAAAATCTGAAAGGATGATTCCTGAAATAGAAGGAATTTCCCAGCTTTAATTTTACAAAGTATTTCATTTATTCTTGTGGACATACTGTTCTTTAGAAAGCAAGTCTTCCTGCATGACCTGATTTTAAGTACCAAGCGCTGAGACTTTTCCTTCTTCCATTTGAGCACAGGGCTCAACAGAGCTGAAATTCCTGGGACCACTCTGAACTCTTTTAATGTGCCACGTTAAGGACAATGTTGGATTCTGGAAAAAGCATTAAAACAGAATTGGGAAGGAGAAACCCCTTATACTCAGGTCATGGCTTTTACGCACGCGCACAGATGTTTAATACTGTGCTAGGTGCTGGGGTTGCAGGAATGAAATGCATATCGCTGGGGTCTCTGGGACCTTACAGGGAGCTATGCGAGGAGCAAGAGTTCAGCACTGTCCCTCCTGTTGTCCAGGGAGAGACCCTCTGCAAAGTCATATTGCCTGTCAGGAAATGTTTTCTTCATTTTAGCTTGAAAATAGCCTTGGGGTGGGACTTAAAAAGCATTTATTCCCACCTGATCTGATTGTCCTATTTTCTCAGGCCTCAGCATGGGACCGGGTTGCCAGAGTAACCCTATAAACAATGTCCAACCTATGCCAATGACTATATCTGTTTTTACACTAATATCACCAAGTCCAAGCAACTGACCCTCCTCTGAACAGGACAGGTAGAAGAGACTAAGAATTGTACTTCTTGCTAGATTAGAAGGGAAGATTTTTTTCCTAGTGCAGATTTGAGAAGGAAATGGGACCAGGTATGGACAACTGCCTCTCTGAAGTCAGCCTTGGCCAGGGCAGCCTTGAATCACATACACCCAAGGCTGGCGTGGCCTTGGTGGCAAAACCCAGCCAACTGCAGCCTCTGTGCTCTGCTTCAGAACAAACTGTACATTGACCTGAACTCATTGTATTTCCCACCACCCCAGCCTATAGGGAATGAGGAAATCAGTAGCCAAATATTCTAGAATGGGAGCGGGCAAACTACAGTCTGCAGGCCAAATCTAGCCTGCTGCCTGTTTTTTATAAATAAAGTTTTATTGAGACACAGCCACGACCACTCCTTTACCTAGGTCTGCTTTCGCTCCTTAGCTGAGGAGCTGAGCTGTTATAGCTGGGACCATATGGCCATAGCCTGAAAATATTTTCTGTCTGGCCTTTTACAGAAAAAAATGTGCCAACTTTGCTGTAAAATAAACAGATTTTTGGATTGGAGGGGAAGCTGGAGAAAGGATTTCAAAAAGATAAGTGTATTTTTTAGGGAAAATTGAGGTGAAGACCCGCCTAAGGAAGGAGTCCACATGGAAATCTAGTCCATGGGATTAAAGAGGCTGCTGAGATCCAGACCATAAAGCCTGAGGCAGGAAATGGTCATCTCCTGAGAGAAAGGGTTAAACCTCTTTTCATCAGAGAGGAGTCAGAAATGATGGCTTCTTAGGTCTCTTTACAGTTTCCAGAAAGAATACTTCCAGGCTAAAAAAAAAAAAAAAAATTGACAGGGCTTTCCCAGCCAGAGTTGAGGCTGGAGGGAGGTGGGAGAGACTGCTAGGCTGGAATCTGCCTGATTTAGGCAGTCAAGCTTGTGTTTGCACAGAAGACAAGGGAGGTATGGGTACAAGCAGGCAGAGAAGTTGGGTTTCCAGGAAAACCAGCAGTTTGGCTCACTGGTATCAGGGAGAACCTGTGCTCTTTACACATTAGGTAGGAGAAGTAGTTCTTACTGGCATCTGGAAACTGTGCTATCAGCTAGCGTTCTGAGGCTTCATTCTGCCCACATTTCTGCCCCAGAGAGATGTTTTTCAGTTCCTCTGGAAACAAAATGGTCTTTTGCCCAGAGAGAAGAATCCAGGTCCTGACCTAGGAACTCTTGAGTTTCAACTTCAGTCTCCACAGCGATCACACTGGTCTCTTGATTCCCTGCTGTCTTGATATTTTACCTGTAAGACAACTCCATTCCCAGCCTGGGAGGGTCTTGCCTGAGCCGAGGCTCTGCCAGGGCTTGGTGTGCCCAGCCCACTTTTGTTCATGCCCTTACCCAAGTTGGGGGAGCCATTAGGTTGAGGAGTAGTCCATGCATCTATTGCTGCATCACGGATGACCCCAAAACTTGGCGGCCTAAAATAACCGCAGTCAGTCATTTTGCCCCTGAACTGGAAATTTGGCAGGGCCTGCTTCAGACAGCTCATCTTTGCTCCACATAGTGTCAGCTGGGGCAGCCTGGTGGGGCTGGGGGACCATCTTCCATGATGACTGTCTCAACCAGCCTCGGGTGGATGCTGCTGGTCACTTTCTTTCTGTATGAGCCTCTCTATGGGAAGCTTGGGCTTCCTTACAGGATCATAGCACCATTCCAAGGGCAAACGCCCTGAGGGAACTCAGAGGAAGCTCAATTTCTTTTTATGACTAGGCTTGAAGATGGCAAAACACAACTTCCTCTGCAGCCACAAATCCACCCAGCTTCAGGGGGTGCAACATCAACTCCGCCTCTCTACGGGAGGAAATGGCAAAGTCACATCGTAAGGACTGTAATGGGAAACACTGTGCATTGATTTTTAAAAAGTCCAGTCATCCACACAGAGCAAAATTCACTTTAGCTCTGGCTCCATGATCCTCTTACTGCACTGTCAACTAGGAAACCCTCATGGCGCTCACTCCTACACACCTTAGCTGTCACTCACATTTGCTGGTGTAAACAGTGACGCACAGTGCCTAAGACAAACACAGGGTAATAGACACAAATTCCCACCCGCCAGCTAAGAGCGAATCTGCATTAACAAGAGTGTCGCTGAAGGTGTTATTTACATTTTATAAATGTAGAAATTGAGTCCTGGCCTAATTTCTAAGCTTGTGCTTTGTCTTCTTATGATAGTTTGTGCTTCATTTTAGCTGATCGCTATAAACACTCACTCAATGTGTATGCGTGTGTGTGTGTCTGTGTGTGCTAAATTGTTGGATGGAAATTTAGCAGCACTAGAGGATTTAACAAAAGCTAGAGAAGCTAGTTTGATGGACAGGAAATAGAGTACAAGGGAAAGTCAGACCAAGGACAGAGCTTTTCCAAAGCAGCCACTTCCTCGTTGGGAGGCTCTGCACTTGCTTGTAGCTGAGGGACAGGTGCTGTGTGTAGGGTCTCCAGCTTTGGTATTGGTAAGCAGTGTATTCACATTAGCCCAGATTGGAGCTCCCACCCTTGGGCTCCCTATTTCAGGGGTCACCACATCTCTCAGAGCATGTGTGGTCCTCCAGTGTTGACTGAGCAGCTTTTACACACTGGGCTCTGAGGGCAGGCGCTGGGGTGAACAAGACCGATATGGTCCCCATCCTCAAGGAGCATAATTTTTAGCAGAGGAGAGACCTGTAAAATTAAGCAGTTATGATGGAGATGAGCGGCAGAAAGAAAAGCGTGTGAACTGCAAGAGCCTATGACAGAGCCCAAGTTCGTTGGGGGCTCAGGGATGTGGCTTTTGATTCGCTCGTCAGAGGATGAGAGGGCATGTACCACGGTGAACGGGGTGGAGGCATTTGGGATCGGCTTGTGGGGAGACACTGAGGAGGGAAGTTATAAGGCAGTCTGAGGGGTGGCTGCCACGAGAGAGTCAGAGTGACGGAGCTGGGGAGGGCAGGGACCAGATCGATATCTGTAGGTCACTTCTGACTTGTTTGTTCTCACCTGCTCCCCACCCCGCCTCTGAAGGCAGGAAGTCAAATAATCTCTTGTCTGTAAAATGGGAGAGACACTTGTAAAGAGCTGAGGCAGAAGCTGGGTTCAGTGGGGCCTGAAGCTCCTGTGAGTTGGAATGAGCCCTTCTCTTGCAGAAAATCAACTAACATTATGAATAGGAAGTGAGGGGCAAGACACGGGTGGGGGCGTGTCAGGGAGGGACCTCACACCTTCCTGAGCTGGGGGCTAAATCCACCTTTGGTGTCTCTCCTCATTGCTCACCTCAGAAAGCCTCCTTCTCCCACCTGAGATATTCATGTGGCATCACATCTACTTCTTCCTGTGTTCTCCCTGATGGAGATGGCAGGTAAATCGCACATGCCTTCTGCTGAAATCCCCTGGAAATTTGGCTCTCTCCTTGCCCACGGTATTGTCCAAAAGAACATGGGAATGTCCTCTTTTTGTCCCAAGACTTTGAGGTCTTCCCCCACACTCCAGGCAGGGAATGTTGGCTGGAACATCTTTTGGAAACGTGACATGGGCATCTGCATTTCCATCAGCAAAATGACTCCATCTGCTTGGGTCTAGACTGTTTGTTGGCCAGCACGTTTGCTGGAGTCCACGCGGCCCCTCTGAGAAGCCTCCTCCTGGGCTCATCCTGTGGGAGGGGGCCGAATCACTGGGACTCTGTTCTGGGTTGGGGGGCGGCCCACAGACATGAGCAGGGATGACGAGGAAGCTGAAGAGTGAATAAATGACAACTGAAAAATGGCCACCAGCTCTTCTCCCAAATCCCACCAGAGTGATTACAGGCATCCAACAGTAGTGAAGAGCCTTGTCAGTGTAGACACAGAGAGCCTGGAACCAGGATAGGTGGAGACCAGATTGAGGGAGGGGCCACAGAGAGGAGAAAATTGTTAACTCCTCCCAAAGCCACTCCCGATTCCCTCTGTCCTCTACACACAGATCCAGGCACACGCCACAAGCCCTCCTGAAAGAGGTTGGGTTTGGCGTGAGGAGCTTTAGGCCCCAGTGCTGGGTAGGGCTTTGGCCCTCAAGGCCTGGTCTTGGTTACAGAAAGGATGCCCCATCCCTGTTAACTCCTGGTGGCCCCACCAAGACATGGGAAAGTATCCCTGAAGCCGGTTGTGGGGCCCTCAGCCTCAGAGTCTAATTGCCTTTGACTTTTCCCTTTGGTGCTAAAAGTTATAATATGGTCCCCTCGCTCAGGCAGAGCCCATCTCAAATATGGGTTTTCTGCTTCCCCAAGACAGCAGAGGGCAAGGTCAAGACTGTAACCTAAGACTTCATGACACACCTGGGTTATTATTCACTTCTGTGGGAGAGCACTGAGAGATCTTCTCAAAGCTGGAGAGAACCAGGTACCTTTCTTGAAAAAGCCCCTCGAAGAAGTTCTTGAGGAGCCTAAGAAATGAGTCAGATAAGGAGTGTCTTCTGTGGTCAAGGCCACCTTGGACTTGAGCTTCCTTGTTAACTGCTGAGGATCCCTTGCCCTGCAGGGAGCGGGCTTCATTGGGGGAGGGGACTTGGGGGTCTCACAGGAAGAACTCCCGCTGATTTGGAAGGAAGTGGTTCGCTTTTATTTACTCCTTTGCCACGAGATCCTGTTCTAACCTTCCTGTTGCGTCTCCCTCACAGACCGTGTTTGAAAGGAATTGCCGGTCCGAGGACTGTGCCGCCGACCTGCAGCTTCAGGGTCACCTCTTACTCTCCAGGTGAGTCCATGCCCCTTTCTTGACTTGTTCTGGGGAAGCTGATTGTCTTGACTCCAGGCCCAAAGTGTGCAGCTGCAAAGTACATAGGTTACAATGAAAAGTTGTGGCTTTAAAAATGGCATATTATTCAGTAATTTTAGCAACAGCTATTATTTTAGGAAGGAGTGGTTTGGTTTTTGTTTTGTATGCAATCTCACATATCTCACAGTTTAGCCTATATCTCTAATTTTCCTGAGCATTTGTGTATAGGAGGTTATTTTGTGTTTACTTCTTATATGAAGTTGAACCATATGAAATTGCCAGTATTTAACTGTTTGGGACAATTCATATGATTCATGTATTATTATATAAAGATTGTTTTTATTTTTTCTGCATGTAGTAGCAGTGGCATCTGCCTTAACAACCAGTGGTTCTGCGGTGGGAGGAGTGGAGGAGCGAGGTGGCCATCTTGACCCAGGGAACAGGCAGCCTCTCTCCTGGAGCAGGGCTTCCTCCCACCTCACCAGCAGTTCCCAGGTGAACCCCCAGCTAAAGGTGAACCTTCTGGAAAGGCCTTCTCCTTCCTCTCTGCCCACCTTTTGTTTTAGACTCCCTTTGGGATGAAGGTGCTGGTCCTGGGACGTTAAGCCACGTATCAGAGAATGGGGTCCTTTCAAGACAATTCATTCCAAGAGATTGTTTTAGCTTGTATACTATTTATTACCATTTCTCAAAAATGTCTAGTGTTGATAGTTGTTCTCAAAAATGCTACCCTGTGTCCCTTGACCATGAGACTTAAGTTTGGGTGGAGTGAAAGAAATATCCCATCATGGACCAATAACCACACAAGGACACTTTTACTTCCGGTGATAAATAATCTATTATTCATCTCAGGGAAGTAATACTAAGAGTTGTCTTCTTTTGTTTGTGTTTACTGGGGGAAAAGAAGGTGTAACCCCACCCCCAACACAAAAACACAGATACTCCAAACCTCTTAAGTGTTAATTATCATTACTTTTGCTTAGGACAAGAGTGGAAGATTAAAGTAGCTCATGTTTTGCCAAGCTTAGAAAATTATTTCAAACTGATGAGTAGATACTGGATTATTTTAACATTAATAAGAAGGACCTCCTGGGACTATTAGAGAAACCAGTTCTAAAGAAAGTTCATAAGTTATCAGATCATGACTTTTAGTTTTAGCAGGGTCTTCCAAAAAGTTCTTTAGGGAAAAAGTCACTTAAAAATATATGGATTTGTTTTATCTTGAGGCAGACTGTAAATGGTAGAAATTTATTTTGGATCATGGAAAGCTTCATTTGGTGGGAAAATGTTCACTTGCTCTGAGGTTAAATATTAGAAAAGTCCTGATGTTCTTGCTGCCTATTAGTGGATGGTCAAATTCATCTCTGTTGCATTATGCTTTTGATATGTTAAGATATAAAACCTAAGGCTTATGTCAATAAGGCAACTTGTCGCTAAAGCTGCCACCACTGCTCCACCCTGGCCTCTCAAGAATATTGGTCAGAGCCAGGTCTGCTCCTTGCACCCAGTAATCAATAATACTAGAACAACTGGTATGGTGGCCAGGGCCCAGACTCCTGTATGTATCAGCTAGCTAGAACTACAAAAAAGCGCTGCGTAACAAACCACTCAAAATTCAGTGGCTTAAAACAGCAATCATTTATTTTCTTGGGTCTACAAGTCTGCTGAGGCTTGGCTTGTCCAGGCTGAATTCAGCTGGATCTTGGCTGACTCACTTATACATCTGGGGTTCAGCAGCAGGTAGGTGTATCCCAACTAGAAGAAGATGACCCCTTTCAGCTATGCTTTGTATGTTGTTCATTATCCTGCTGGAACCAGAGGGCTAGCCTGGGCTGCTTCTTCTCATGGCACAGTGGAGGACTAACAGAAACATGTGATAATTCTTAAGGCCTAGGCTCAGGACTAATGCATTCTTACGTCAACCTTATTCTGTTGGTCACAGCAAATCATATGAGCAAACTCAACGTCAAGGGACTGGAAAATAATCTCAAATGAGAGAAAATGAGAGGACCTGCGAGTCATATAGCAAAGGAGATTAATATAGAGAGTTGTAAAAAATGGAAAAAAAAACATAATATAATCTATTCTACCATGTAAAGAGCAGGGTGGCTCTGTCATTTTCCTGGTGCCTTATACTTTTGGGGACTAGTTCAGCCTCTCTTGCAATTCCATCTTCCTACAACTCAGGCATGAGACCTAGAGAGTTGGGGGAGGAGAGTTTCCAAATCTCTGAAACAATGTCCTTGGACCAAAGCTCTGAGCCTCTCCCTGGGATGAGTTATTTCCTAGGAGGCCACTTGGTCTCACAAAATAGCCTTTGGGCCAGATCCCCCATTAAACAAAGCTTCATGAGACTCTTGGGCCCATAGTTGTCCCCAAGGGAGCCATCAGAGAAACGCTAACTGGTAGTTGGATAAGTAGAGATAGAGAACTAAGCCCAAGGTTTCAGTTATATTGAATTTCCCCAGATCTCTCTGCAGAGCCAAGCACAAAGTGAGAGAAGGCACAGTCAGAAAACTGCTCTTGGAAGCCAAGGTCTGCATTTGGTTGACAAAGTCTTGGTGGTTTGAACCAGATTGAGTTGCTTTGGTTATCATGTGACTTTCTAGATTCAGGATTGCCTGGGATGGGATGTACATTCCTTCCTTGTTCAGGTCAGGGAAGAACTGGGCACTAGGTTGCAGAAATGAATAGCATGCAGGCTCTGCTCTCCCCGGGGATGCCCAGTATGGCTAGGTGCTGTCAGTGCCTGGTCACTGCTGGAAGAGGGAGGTGGGTCATCACAGGGCTCTGGAGAGGCTTCCAAGAGGAGGAATTAAGAGGAATGAGGAGGATGCAGGCATTCTGGGCAGAGGGAAAATGTGAGTGGAGGTGCAGTGGTGCAGAAGGCAGGATTCCTTGCAGACCTGCAGATATCCGGAGTGAAGGAGGTGGTCAGGAAGTATTTTTGCCATGAACTTCTCTGCTGCAGACACACAAGCCACAAGCGTTTTTGCTGAGCTTTCACTACCTAACTCATTGACTGTAAGGCACCTATGCTCTAGAAGATAAAAAGTAAAAGAACATCATTAGACAGGCCATAACGAAACATGAAAAATGAATAACAAAACTGAAAAGACTTTATTGCAAAATACAAAATACGTGAATACATTTAAAATGTGATTTATTTGCCCATTGAACATCGCATTTTTTCTTTTTTTGCTAAGATTTCTTTCTCCGTGGAGAGAGGTATCAGTTTCCAAACACTAAGATGCACTTTTGTACCTGAGCTTCATGTTGTGTCGTGAAAGCCTCTACAGTGTTGTGTATTCTCAGCATATTGTCACTTATTCACTGATAGACATTCCAGGGTTCTGTGGGAAAGGTGGATCCACCTTTGCACTAAAGCATTTGCAAACTGATATGTTAGCTTTGTCTGGTATAATATGCAAGCTGGCTTTACTCTCTTATTTCATAGTTTCAGTAAGTTTTATCACTGTGTTTCCTGTCAAGCCAATATATATAGCTTTTATCATCTACTGCCTCAAGACTGCCTGTCTACTTGTCACTATATAGACCATTATGAAGGCTAAGATTTATGTAATATAGATCAACCAGTTCTTTTATCTTTCATAGCAAAAAAAGATAAATGGACTTTAGTTATGTGGCCTTATGGCCTTTTAGTTTTGTGGTGAAAATGTTTGCTGCAAAAATGCTTGAAACAAAGATGTTTGAGGGGTGTGTGTGTGTGTGTGTGTGTGTGTGTGTGTGTGTGTGTGTGTGAAAGAGAGCTAGAGCAAGAGTGAGAGAGGCAGACAGACCAGATTGTGACATATCTTTGAGTTTGGGTTTCATCCTAAAGCCAGAGTAGAGCTCTGGGGGTAGAGCAGAGCTTGCATGCAGTTAACCTTAGAAAGAATGCAGGTAGGCATACTGAAGTGGGGGAGGGGAGGGGCAGGGAAGGGGAAGGGAGAGGAGGAAGGAGGGGAAGGGGATTGAGAGTGAGATGCTGTGGGTCATTGCGTCACTGGGTTCTCTGTTCCATTTAGTGAAGGATGGGCCAGCTTGAGTTTTGAGTCAACGACTCTGTCATTGTAGTTCCTGGCTCGGGTCCACGGAGCAGCCACCCCTGGTCTCGGGCAGGCTTGGACTTATGAGAGATGTAGTGTTGGTCTCCACCGTAGTGCCTCCCTAAGGGCTTCAAAAGGGCCATTTGAACACAATTTTTGCCTTTTCTGCTGTCTTTAGAGCCTAGCTCTCCTGTTAGCTGTACTGCAAAGCTAGAGAGCCATGGAGTAGCAGAGAACCCCCTCCAATGAGTGGATACATAGCACAGCACAAGGCACCCTGGTGGGAAGCAGCCAAGTACCACCAGACTGAGGAGCCTGTGTCTTGAGAAGACAGAGGGAAAGACATCTGAGGCTGACTGAGTCACCTCGAGTGGCCAGGATCCAGCCAGGAAATGCTATCTGTGACTGGGACTCGTGGATGTTTTTGTTTTTCTCTCCAGAGAGCATGAGTTTTGGCAGGCCTGTTGTCTCTTAAAACAATCAACTCCTCAATTAAAAGTCCACAGTCTTTAATAGTCTTGAGCCTAGTTCCAAAACATGCCATTTCCAGAATGTCCAGGGATAGGGAGAAAGCTGTTTGGTTTTTTTAAATGGGACTGAATATTCCATTTGTAAAATGGTGTGACTGTGTTTTGCTTCATCTGCCTGACTGCTCATAGTACCTAAGAATATATCACATGTGATTAAGATAAAGAAAAGAGAAGTATACAGTATGGCAGTTGAGTTAAAGAAAAAAAATTTTTTGATGCATCCCATAGGAGAGTGGTGGAAATTTCAGTGCCTTCTGGCTAACCAACTCCAATAATGAAAGACCTCTTCAGGAAGGTGAAAAGGCACAGGAAGAATAGTTATGAACTTGGAAGAACTATCTAGTGGGCCACATATAATAGTCCTATGATTGTAGCTTTAGTAATGCTGTTATTGTGGTGGGGGTGGGACATTTCCCAACACCCTTGGCTCCATCCATGAAAGATCAGCCTTCGAGAGGTAGATCAGTAGCCCCAGAGAGCCATCTCAAGTTGGAAACAAATTGTCCCCCCCCCACTTTTTTTTGGTGTTTAGGGCTCTATCTGCAGCATATGGAAGTTCAAATTGGAAGCTACAGCTGCTGGCCTACACCACAGCCACAGCAATGCCAGATCTGAGCTGTGTCTGTGACCTACACCAAAGCTTACAGCAATGCCAGATCCCAACCCACTGAGCAAGGCCAGGAATCGAACCCACATCCTCATGGATACTAGTGGATTTGTTTCCATTGAACCATGAAGGGAACTCCCTGTTGAGCTTCATAAAAGCAGCAGAGTGACCAGGATCATCAATTACCTAGCACAGGGTGGAACTGAAGTTGTCCTCTTTCATGAAGGGGAAAAGATGCCTGTTTATGGAGGTCCTACCATGAACTCAGTACCCTATAGAGTCCACTGTAGTGTCTTACCAGCTGTCCAACTTCAGGCAAATTGCCTCACACCTCTGTGCCTCTATTTCCCCATCTGTAAAATGGGAGAGGTAACAGCAACACCTTACAAAGTTGTCTTGAGTATTTAATGAATTAAAACCTGTTTAAGTGCTTCCAAAAGCTCAGCATATAGTCAGCGCGCAGCACATGAGAGCTAGCATTATTGTTTCATTTAATTGGGTCATTGACACTCAAATAAGTAAATATTACTACATTCTTTTTAGGGGGAGGTTGCAGAGGCTCAGGAAGGCAGGTTACTTGTTCAAGGGCTTATGGTGGTCATCAGGGGTAGGGTTAAAGCTGGGAATGTCCAGTTCGGCATCCTGCTCTCTTCCTAGTTACTGGCGTCAGTGGCTGATCATCAGTGGCTCTGGACCAGAAAGACCAAGGCTGAGCAGCTGGGGGCAGGGGAAGTCCTTCCCTGTGTGAAAAGCCCCAATTCAGAAAGGAGGTGGATGGGTGAGACCATCCATCCTCAAAGATGGCTTCCATCCATCCCATTCATCTTCCCGCATGCTGTCTGACACATGAGGCGCTGTCAAAGAGCTTTTCTCTCTGGAAACCACAGACACCTGTCCTACTGGGTCAAAATGATATTTCAAGCATCGAGTCAGGACATTCTAAATCCACCTAGGCTGGATTTTCTCTCCTTGGAGGGCCTCACCTTTGACCATGAGCTTGTGGCTGGCCTGTCAGCAGTTCCCTCAAATATGACATCATCACCATTATTGCTGTTGTTGTTGTTGTTTTATGAAGGAAGGTGAGTGGGAGCCGATCAGAACCTGGAAAGCTTTTGCTCTTGCCAGAATATTAGTCATGTGATTCATTCTTTTTTTCCCCCTTCACTGTCTGCCCCTGATTTAGGGGGCGGGGAGGGAAGTACAAAAGAAGTTTGTTGATTGGGAGCAGCTGGCTTTTGTATGGCTATTTCTGGAATTTCTGGGAACTGGAACAGTTTTTTTCAATGATATGTTCTTGAAAGGTGAAATGGTCCAATGAATAGAAACTTTTCTTTCTTTCTTTCTTTCTTCTTTCTTTCTTTCTTTCTCTTTCTTTCTTTCTTTCTTTCTTTCTTTCTTTCTTTCTTTCTTTCTTTCTTTCTTTCTTTCTTTCTTTCTTTCTTTCAGGCCCCACCTGAACCATGTAGAAATTTCCAAGCTAGGCATGAGATTGGAGCTGCAGTTGCCTACACCTCAGCCATGGCAACACCAGGATCTGAGCCGCATCTGCGACTTATACCGCAGCTTGCGGGCAGTGCCAGATCTAACCCACTGAGCGAGGCCAGGGATCGAACCCACATTCTCATGGATACCAGTCGGGTTCTTAACCCACTGAGCCACAATAGGAACTCCTTTCTTTTCTTTTCCCTTTTTTTGAATAGATCCTTTTGATGGAGAGTCAAGGGAGTCCTCGTCCTCACTCTTCTCCCTCCCTTGTTCTGATGAGGGTTCCCTAAAGGAGAGAGTAGGTGTCTCCCTCACAACTCAGAACAACATCAAGGATGAATGGGTATGTGGGTGGGCCTTCTGCAGGAGTCACCTAGGCGGAGGGTGGGGTGTAACCCCCTGGGAAGGTGATCAGTAGAGTAAGGCAAGTGGAGACACCCACACACTGAAAGAGGTACTGAAGGGGTGCAGCACTTTTCCAGAATGTTTCTCCTCACCTGACAAGAAGTGCTACCCCACTGATATATTCATTTCTGTGGCAAATATCGATGGAGAGCTTGCTATGGATGTACCAGGCTTAGTGGAGGCAAAGAGAGACAAGCTACCACATCGAGACGCTCTTGGTTTAGTAGGGGAAACAAATGTGAAAACAGTCCTTGTAATTTACTGCGATCATTATAATAATGGGAACATGAGGGCGTTTCCTGGAAACGCAAGGGACGAGGCCCTCCGCCCTGTCTGAGTTCTTTCTGAAGCCAACCCTGAGCCAAAGCATTGAGTGTAAGTCATCTGAGAAGTACAGGGAGCAAAGGTAGAGGAGTAAAGTCTACCCATAAGGGTGCACCATACACCAGTGAATCAATTTAGTTATTGCTATATCACAAATCACCCTGAAACTTCATGCCTAGGAACAGCTACCATTTATTCAGCTCTGGATTCTGGGGCTCAGCTTTTTAGGTTTTCTGGTCTCCGGGGCTTCCATGAATCTGCAGCCAACTTCAGGTTGGCTAAGAGCCTCTGTTTGGAGATCCAAAAATGAGGGCACAGTGCACAAGGCCTTATGAGGCCTATTATAAAACCAGTTCCGTTGTCACTTTTGCCACATTCTGTTGGCCAAAGCAAGGTCACAGGATCAGCCAGATTCATGAGATAGGGAAATTAAAACTCCGTTTGTTTGGTTTTTTTTCTTTGTTTGGTTGCACCTTTGGCCTGCAGAAGTTCCTGGACCAGGGATTGAACCTGTACCATGGTAGCAACCCAAGCCGCTATGGTGACAGTACCAGATCTGTAACCTGCTGAGCCACAAGGGAACTCCAAACTCTGCTTCTTGATGGGAGGCACTTCAGTGTCATAAGACAAAGGACATAAATAGAGAGAGCCCATCAATCAGCCCATCATGGCCCGCTGCCACAGGGATACTGGAGCTTTATCCTGCAGGGAGACAGTGGGGACCAGTGGGAGACTCACACTCACAATTATTGCCTCTGAGGAGTGAAAAGGCCAGGTACACTAGCTATGGAGAGTCATAGGTGGAGGGCTCTTCTGGGGTTGGGAGGGCCCATCCAGCCTGTGACAGACAGTGGCCATGTCTGGTTCTGAAGAAAGGCCCTCAGCCACAAAGATTTAGACATTGGTAGCCAGACATCAGTGAGAGCACTGGAGATAGAATGGGGGTGGGTGGGTGGCAGGGGCACGAACGATGTCTGCCACACCCGCTTTCTCAAAGCACCTTGGTCACTGAATTCATTCTGGAATTGCCAGCAGGAGTGTTATTCCATCTGCAGATGCCAAGGCTTTTTTCCCTCTACCTTCCCAGGAATGTTTTCTTTCCACGTTTTCCCAAACCTCTAATGTTTTCCATTGCTGTGGTGACTTGGCTTCCTGGTGCCTTTGCATCTTACTCCTTTCCCTGTCTCTCCCTGGGACATAACCACGTGGGCATTGGGGCATTGGGCATTGGGCTGTAGCAAAAACCATGAGCCAAGTACAGGGCTAGGAGCTTTGTTCCCGTTTTCCTGAGGCCAGAACAACCACAGGTAAGGGAAGTGTCCAGGGCACATCCCAGGCAGAGAGGCTCAGACCTCTGCTCCCTCCATCATCCGGGGCCAGAGGTGGGGGTGGGGGACCTGGGTGGAGTTGGGTCACACAGCTGTGCTTCTTTGCAGCCCTGGCTCCAGCCCAGCCCCGGGATGAGCACAGATGGTGACTCCACTGTCCTACAAATAGCTCAGGCAGGATGGAAACAAGCCCAGCTCGCAGCTTCTTTGTGGTTGGTGGTTCTCATGGATAGCTAGCATTTCAGGTGCAGAACAAGAGGCAGATAGGCAGCGGTTTCAGTCACTTCTCTAAAGTCAGAAAGAAAGTTCAATGGCAGTAGCAGGAAAAAAACCTGTTGTGAGCTTCGGGACACCAACTCCAACATTAAAGCCATTAGATCTGTGGATTCTGTCTTTAAATGATCATGGCAGCTTGGGGACCTGGCCTGTCTCTCGCTCCCATTGTGACACACTACTAACCAGGTAGATCTACCTTCCTATCTCCAGGAGGATATGATATGTAGTTTCCTGAAGGGTTGACCCATCTCGGAGCAAGGCCCCATCAACCTCGTGCAGCTGAGCTCCATCCCTCTGAATATTGAGCTTCAGGGACAGCCCTACCCCTGCTGAGCAGACCTTGACCGAGATTTTCCATCTGGATGGTAAGAGGATGGGGAATCCATAGAGAAGCCTTGAGACAGAATTGAAGGAGAATCCATGGCAACCATAGAAGAGTCTGGGACCATGCTCATAGCACCCTCCCCAGCCACTTGGGAAGGCTGGACCTGCTTCACAGGAGTACCTAAAAATATATTATTGGTAATATTTTCCTTGGCTTCCAAATAGAGCCAACCATTGCAGGTTCTGTGTGTTAGCATCTTTCTAGTAGAACCAAAATGATATGGCTGTCATTTTCCTTCTCACTGGATCTTCAACCTAAGAAAAGGACTTAGCAAAAGAATATAATGGTCGCCTAGTGATTAAAGGATCCAGCTTTGTCACTGCTATGGCTTGGGTCACTGCCGTGGTGCAGGTTCACTCCCTAGCCCAGAAACTTCCACGTGTCATGGGTATGGCCAAAAAAAAAAAAAAAAGAAAGGAATGAAGTACCTAGATCCCTCACTTCTCAGATCAAGAGCAAATGGGGAGCCATGTGCTGTTGGGTTTATTTTTCCGTAAGATTTTTGCAGTTTATTCTGTGTGACTGTGCTGTTGGTCACTTGCCACGAACACTAGACGCACCCATTCCAGAACAGAGTTAGTTACCATCAGAAAAGCCAAATTCCAACGACACACTGTTGTTTTGTTTTCTGAAGTCAGTCTCACCCCCGTACATACTTTTCTTGCACACACCCTCTTATTAGCATCTCTCCCAAGTTTGTTCTGAGCCACCTGACATAACCTCGGGTGAATCAGAAAAGCGGCCCTGCTTCTCTCCTCAGTTGGTAAAGCAAAGAGAATCATGGCTGCAGAAGGATGGTCCTTTGGCTTTCTTCCTGGTGGCCCCCACCCCACCCTTCAGGGCCAAGGGGACAGATTTGGGTAAAACTTGAGGTGCCCATAAATCCCAGCTCATTGTCGTTGCAGTAAGAGGATAGGTACTAGGGAAAGAACTTCTAGATTTTAGGAGCCTTTCTCCCTGACTCCATTCCAGGTGATCTTGATCCAAAAATGACGAGGCTGGGTGGACACTGTTGGTGTCACGCCCAGATCCCTTTTATTATGCAGGTGCCCCATTCCCAGTTGCCACTAGATGCTGGATGCCAAGGGCTCGTGGCTGCACCTCCTCTGATCTGGAAGAGGGCCCTTGCCTCCTGGGAGGTTACACCCACCCTGGGCAGCCCTTAGCCAGTGACTGGCTGATTGAGGGAGAGAAAGCCAGCCTCCTGCCTCCAGTGTGGGTAATTTCACGCTGTGTTTTACGCTCCAGAGGCCCCTGTGAATCAGGTCAGGGCTAGAATCTATCCAAGCTCACGGCCTTGCTCAGACCCTTCCCTGCTCCATCCTCCTTCCCGTGGCATCCCCAGCAACCACCCACATCCTTGCTGCCAGGGAACCCCACCTGGGACACTGGAGAATTCATACCTCACGTTCTGTCTGTTCCTTCTTAGGTCTGCTGGCCAGGAAGTCTGACTCCTTTTCAGAGCTGTGAGTTTCAAAAGGAAACCAAATTCAGTGTACTTATCAGATATGAGTGGGTACAGCAGTGGCCAGTAGCCTCTTCATCTGCTGTCTTGTAACTGGAGGGGTTTGGGGATTTTTAAAAATCAGGCCTGGAGTTCCCATAGTGGCTCAGTGGTAACAAACCTGACTAGTATTCATGAGGATTCAATCTCTGGCCTTCTTCAGTGGGTTAAGGATCCAGCATTGCTGTGAGCTGTGGTGTAGGCTGAGGATGCAGCTCAGATCTGGTATTACTATGGCTGTGGTGTAGGCTGGCAGCTGTAGCTCCAATTTGACCCCTAGCCCGGGAATTTCCACATGCCATGGGTTTAGGCCTAAAAAGACCAAAAACAAACAAAAAAAACCTACAAAAACAAGGCCTGTGGAGTAAGGGGTAGGAGAGCCTTTCAGGAGGTAAGTGGAAACTTGTGTCTTTTAGGGTTACTTCCAGTTGATTCTTCCCCAGGACTTTGTTTTTAAAGACACAGGACTATCCAGAAACATAGATAAAAGGAAAAAGGAGAAGGGTGCCCTGTGATAGGTGGCATTCCCTGTGGAGAGGAGGGCAGTTACCGTCCTCAGGGCATAAAAGATACTCAGGTAGGGTGAGCAGACTTCCTGGTCAGGAGCACTGGCTGGGTGCTTTTTTGAGAACATTTTCTGTGATGATGAGACTTGAACAAGAGGTAAATTACATTGTTTCAGTCCACAATTGTGTTTCTTAAAGAAAGAAGAAAAAAAAAAAAAGAAACATTTGGAGTTCCCATCATGGTGCTGCAGAAACAAATCCAACTAGGAACCATGAGGTTTTGGGTTCAGTCCCCGGCCTCGCTCAGTGGGTTAAGGATCCGGTGTTGCCGTGAGCTGTGGTGTAGGGCTTGGATCTGGGGTTGCTGTGGCTCTGGTGCAGGCCGGCAGCTGTAGCTCCAATTAGACGCCTAGCCTGGGAACCTCCATATGCCGCAGGTGCAGCCCTAAAAAGACAAAAGAAAAAAGAAAAGAAAAGAAAGTAACATTTAAAAAAACCTTTTTTTTCTGGAAGAAAGTTATTCTCTGTGTTGGAAGAATACAGAAAACTTAATCTCCTGAGGCAGGAAGGGGAAAATTCAGATTTAAGCACCTCCCTGGCCAGCCTCCCTGGGGTTTGACACATTCAAAGATGGTTCATGGTTAGACCTGGGACAGTGAGACTGAGGTGGATAAAACCCATGGCAGTTACAAATCTCGTATTCTCACCTTCCAGAAATGCCCTTTTACTTTTCCTCCTGGTGTCAGAGTTGAGGATGCCGTCCCTTCCTCCTTCCTCCTGGCCTCTCCTTACCGTCTGTAGGAGAGAGCCTGGTGGTCTGTGAACTTAGGTAGGAAAATGATCACGCTTTATTTACACTGACTTCAAAGTGAAATTTAGCATCATGGTCAATTATGACTGTAGACGACAAAGCCCAGTGACATTAGCAGGACCTGTGACTGTCACATGTAGAAATCATGTGTATTTTCACATGACATTCCAGCCTGCAGGTATTTCAAGACATCCTTCACATCTGTCCCTCCTTCACAGCTGTGATAGTCATTTGATCCAGCACCAAAACTTACTCAGTGCTCCTTTAAAAAGAACACGTATTAGTAAACTACCTATTTCTAATATGATTATCACTGTGGTTTGTATAGCTGGTTTTTTCGTAATTCTGTTTTGCATTTTATGCATTTAAAAACACCTCAAGATGGGGTCCGTTCATGTCCCCAGACTGCCACAAGTATCTGGTGGCACAAAAACAGGTTCAGAGTTCCTATTCTAGATGTTTTCCCTGATTGGGGGAAAGGTGCGTGTTGGAGAAGCAAATGTTTTGCTCTGCTTCTTGGAGTAGACAAAGACTTTTATGAAGACTGGGACTTCATTTTAAGGCTGGTGTCATATTACCTTTTTCTTGTTTTTTGGTGAGACCAAACTTAGAAGCCAGTGGAGGAAGTTTTTCCCTGACTTTGTAGCTCCCAGCCTCAGTGATACACTGATCATGAAGTAAACATTCAGTCCTTGTTTGGGGTTCATTGAAGACCCAGGTGACTGGCTGTCAGAGTTTTTGATGAGCCCAAGAAAACCCAGGCTTCAGACCCAAAGCAGAGAAACTGGGCCTGGTGATGAAGGCAGCGGCCACTCTGTGGACAGGTGGGCACACTTGTGGTCTTTGAAGGGCGGCGTCTGGCGCAGGTGTTCTTTGTTTCTACCTTTGGGGACCCAGGTGGGAAGAGCCACTTTCCCCAGGCCCCTGTGGCTGCTCACGTCACAGGAAGAAGGTCCCACTTCCAGGGAGATGTGTAATTTCAGTCTCCTTTATTGGGAGTTCTCTGGTGCTGCAGTGGGTTAAGGATCCAGCATCTTCACTGCTGTGGTTCAGGTTTGATCCCTGGCCTGGCACCTTCCTCATGCTGTGGGCATGGCCAAAAAAAGAGAAAGCTTTATTGTCTGTGACCACTTACATCCCCCATTTGGCTCTTGAGCTAGAAACAGGGAACAGTGATGGCCTTGACAGAGTTATTTGTGGAGGGACCATGGTGGTCCTACTGACTTGGGCTCTCTCGAGTTGTCTGGCCTGAGAAGGTACATGAAATGCAGGTCCACTCCTTGCATTTTGAGTGTGTTGGGGTCCGGTTTAACGGGCAGCGTGTGGGTGGCACAGGGTGGCCCCTCACCACTGCTGATCGAGTCAAACGCTGCTGCACACCATCCCCGTCATGACATCAGACCCCTGGGCAGGCTGCGGATGGGGGGGGGGGGGCAGAATTCCTCTGCCCCCCAAAGTATTCTGTGTCTTTAATCCAGTTGTTACAGTGAGTGGACCTGATTTGTTCCAGATGTCCTGAGATTTAGCGATTCCGGAAACTACCCCTCAAGTAGAGGCTGATGAGGATTTGAATTCCTCTTTAGCTGGGAACCAGCAGTTCTTTTCACAGTTAAGCAGGAGGAAGGAGTCTGAGCTGCTTGGAGAGACGAGGAGGTCCCTCTGGCTTCTGATGTTTGCCTCCTTAGGAAGAGGGTGGCCTTTGAGGCAAATACTGATTCTATCACTAAAGGAATTATTGAATGAGCCGGAACTAGGACCACATCAGTGCTAGCATAGTCAGTGAGGATACAGACCTGTTGTTTATTTTTATTTTCATTTTTATTTTTTTCGCTTTTTTGGGCTGCACCCGTGGCATATGGAAATTCCCAGTAGAAGGGGTTGAATCGGAGCCACAGCTGCCGGCCTACTCCACAGCTCATGGCAATACCAGATTCTTAACCCACTAAGCGAAGCCAGGGATGGAACCAGCAACCTCATGGATCCTAGTCGAGTTCATTAACCACTGAGTCACAAAGGGAATTCCTGTTGTTTATTTTATTTTTTAAGAAACACTTATTTAGGAGTTCCCATCATGGTTCAGTGGAAATGAATCCAACTAGGAACCATGAGGTTATAGGTTCGATCCCTGGCCTTGCTCAGTGGGTAAAGGATCTGGCATTGCCATGAGCTGTGGTGTAGGTCATAGACGTGGCTCAGATCCCACTGTGAGCAACATGAGGTTGGTGTGGCTATGGTGTAGGCCGGTGACCACAGCTCTGATTAGACCTCAAGCCTGGGAACCTCCATATGCCTCGGGTGCAGCCCTAAGAAGACAAAAAGAAAAAAGAAAAAAAAGAAACAGGTATTTACAGGAATGATCTGAATGTTGCTAGGGAAACTACTACTTTAGCCCAGATCACCTAAGTAAATGCTTTTCTCTTACTTTGTGAGCATAAAACCATCTCAGGGTGGGGGATTGTGTACAGTGAGATAGAGGTATTTCCGTTTTCATATAAGTGATTTTTAAAGCAGAAATTCAGTCCCAGGAATCATTTCCCTGAGCCACTGTAAGCTTTAGTGGATATGCCTTACAGAGGTGCCCTGTGATCTCTGCCTGGAGTTAATAGCCATGTGGGTCTGTTTTGCTTGATTAGAAGGGATTTATAAAGCCTTTTAAGATGTGAAGCACATTTCAAACTCTGTGGCAAAATAGCCCACTGTTGGAGAAGGTTAAAACCTACAGCCATACAGATAGCATGTTCTATTTAGCATAGTATTATTGGTTTGTGTAGTTTGGGGGGATATAAACAGTATGAATGTTAAAGCTTGTTAAAGTTTTGGCTTTAAAGCAAAAGCAGGTTGGGAGTTCCTGACATGGTGCAGCAGAAATGAATCTGACTAGTCTCCCTGAGGATGTGGGTTTGATCACTGGCCTCGATCAGTGGGTTAAGGATCTGGCAGTTTCTGTGAGCTGTGGTGTAGGTCACAGACACGGCTCAGATCTGCCTTGCTGTGGTTGTGATGTAGGCCGGCAGCTGTAGCTCCTATTCGACCCCTAGCCTGGGAACTTCCATGTGCTGAGGAATATGGACCTAAAAAGTAAAATAAATAAATAAAGCAAGTTAAGAATTAATTAATGTAGGTTGATGCTGTTTAAATTTTTTAAATAGAAGTTTGTTTTTGTTTTTATTGCCGGCATGCAGCAGCCTGATGTGGGAGCTTAGTTCCCAGAGCAGAGATTGAACTTGGGCCTCATTGGTGAAAGCATGAATTCCTAGCCACTGGACACCAGGGAACTCCCTGTTTAGATTTTTCAAAGGGAATTTGAAAGTAGACACATGCCCAGATAGGTGCTGGTGGGAGTCTGGGACAAGCTGTGTAAGTGCATCAACCCAGGAATTCAGGTGAAGCACGGCCAGATAACTGGGTTGTGTATTCAGGGAAACCAAAGTCAGATGGAGAAGCTGAATGGTGGCAGAGGTATGTAGGTTGAGCACACCTGACAAGCAGGTGGGTCCCAGATGAGGCACTGAGTTTTGAACAAAGTGAAATGTGTCGTAGGATGTGAAATGTGAGGATCCAGAGCAGGTCAGTATGAGGATGGTCAAATGGGTTAGAGCAGGTAGTTCTGGGATGAGACTGTAAACCACAGGGGTTGTTGGAGGTCTGGGCTTGTGTGGGGCCAGCTGTAGGATAACCACAGTACAGGATGAATAGTCGGCCAAAAATAACAGCTTCTTCCATTCGAGAGTGTATTAAAATATAAAACAAGGCTAGATTTGATTTCTTAAATATATTCAAAATTGTACCTTTTATGTATGGTTATCTTTTTTGGACATTGGTGATTTTTTTTTACCAAAAAAATGTTTTTACCAAAAAAAGAAGTGATATCTTTTTTTTGTGGTCTTGGTTAATAAAATAAATTCCTAAATGTTTGCCACCAAGCTAGAACCTTCAAAATCGGGAAAATGTAGTGATTTTTCACAGCAGTGAAAATTGGTATTTGGACCTTGTGTACTTTGAAGTTTCAGTGAGATCTGCAGGAATCCAAGATCCTAAGCAATAAAACTAAACCAAGTAACTAAGAAAATTAACTAAAATAAGCCAGTAAGACAAAAACAATTTGCACCCTTGTATGAGAGAGAAATTTTGGAGCTTGCAACTGGAATATTCTGTGAGGACTGACCCCTTTGTAGTCCCTTGCTGGGACTCAGGTTTTCCTTGTTCAGAGTTCCATCACATGAGAAATGAGGAAAGGATAACTTTCCTAACATATTACAAGCTGAAAGCAAGGGACTACAAATCTAAAGACATAGTACATTAATCTGCTTTCTTTGTTCTGCTCATAGCGACCTGACTCTGGAAAACTACATTTCCCAGGCTCCTTTGGCAACAGACTTCTTGTGAAGTTTGGTCAGTGGAAGCACTGGTGAGAGGTTGGGAAGAGGAGAAATGTCAAGGTATTTCTCCCTAGCTCCACCCACTACAAGCAGAGTCTCTGGCAATAGCTCAACCCCTCTTGGCAGTTACAGCTCCCTCAGTCCCTCCAGCTCTATGGGTGACAGTGGTTTCTAATCGCTGGTTTTCCTCATCTCCTCTTATTTGCTCTTCTAGCACCTTTTCACCTCGTCCCCATTTTAATCCCTTCTAGTGAACTGTCTGGCATGGACTCTGTTCTCCTGGCTGGACCTGGGCTGGTAACAGTGGGTTTGAATCCTGGCACTACCACTAGGTACCAACTAAGTTCTTAAGCCACTTACTTTATTTAATACTCAATGTCCTTGTCTGCGAAATTGGGAGGAGGTTGGTTTGTAATCATTCCAAAGTCCTTTTCAGCTTTAGAAGTCCATAACCTCTAAACTTTGATCTTATAAAAATGTGTATGTTATCCCACCTCTATCATGGAGACATTTTTCTTATTGACTCCCCTGGACATGGCTTAGCCTTCCTACTATTCCATCTGTACAGAGTGTGGTAAGGGCAGTCCCCGGGCAGCATATCGCTAAAGGCTGGTCTTGGCAGCTTTATTCTTTGGAGACATAGAACCACTGGGGGTTTGAGAATGAGTTTTTATATTGTTTGGTATAGATCACTCATTTGCTCTAAAGAGGAATTGCCTGTATCACAGAGGAAGAGACCTCTATTCTGGCTCTTTAAATGCAAATGCTTCAGTAAAATCCCAGGGGCTTTGGAACGGCTCTCACCAGCAGCAGTAGGCTTGGGTGTGAAAGCTCCCAGCCTGTAGAGGTGAGCAGAGACTGAAGAGTAATCATCACTACAGTGACACTCTAGGACAAAGTGGTGGGAACACTTGTGCCTTGGAGGTATCAGCAGCTGCCTTCCTGGGTTGGGAAGCCGAGGACAGTCCCATAGAGACTGCATACCCTCCAGAAATGGGCTCCAAAATTTGTGCTCACTGCCATCTGTATCTCCTCAAATCAGTCCCTAGGCATTCTCCCCAAAGCCAATTGCACGGGGGGAGCTCAGAAATCTAAACCCCTTGGATTCAGCAAGGGTAGCATCCTGTGAGTCTTACCTTAAGGGGCTTAGGGAAGGGACAGTATTCAATATAGTTAACAACCTGCACAGCAGGCATACCTTTCTTTAAGAGCGGTTGCCAGGCATAGGCCTCGAGAACAGCAAACCACTGGCCTTCAGCCCTGGCTTAGGGGTGTGTTCAGTCACCCGTACCCGTGCTTCCTGGAACTGAGGGAGGAAAGGGAGACTGTGGCCCTTGAGATGGATCCTTGTGACAGTTGTACAGGAAGGAAAGTGAACCGGATGTGGATCACAAGGGGTGGAGTGGGGTTCCTCCAAGGCCTTGGCTCCTTCCACACAGAGATAACAGGATTAGCTGATCTGAACTGCCAACATCAGGCCTCACTCGACAGGTCATAAAGCTGGTATAGGGCTCCACTGCAGGCACTGGCAGTGCCAGCAGATCCCTTTACCCTTATGTGCTGGCCTGGCATCCGGCTCCAGGAACTGCGTCTCTTTGCCTGCTCTGCTTACGGGTAGCAGGCCAGAGGTGATGGAAATAGATGTCCTCCCATTTCTACATCAGCCCTCAACCGGCGACTGGAGTCAGCACATCACTTCTTCCTTGTGGCCCAGATGGATGAGTTGAGACATTCCTTATGGACCAGAGCTGCATGGCTCACTTCCTTTTCTCACCACATTGCATGTAACCAGTGAGGTTCACCTGCCGGGGTACAACTTGGGGCATCAGATTTGGGTACAACTCAAAATAACTTTCTGGGGAAGAAAAGTACATATATGTGGGACACCTTTTCCTTTTGGCCATTTTGCAGTATTTTTTACATCATTTTACAAGCAAGGGAGTTTCAGGAGCTAAATGTTATAAATTTTATTTCTTTAAATACTCAGTTTGGGGAATTCCCATTGTGGCTCAGTAGGTTAAGGATCTGGCATTGTCATTGCTGTGGCATGGGTTCATTCCCTGTCCTGGGAACTTCCACATGCTGCAGATGTGCCCCCCCACCACCACCAAAATACTCAATTTTAGTTTTTACCCCAATTTATTTTCCCTAGACCTCTATAAGTAACACAAGCAGATGAGCGCCATTGAAAATTAAGTACAGATCAATCATATCATACGTTAAAAGTAAAATACCTAGAGTTTGATGAGAATCTGGAACTGTTCTGACCAATAAAAATAAAATGCAAGCCACATAGGCAATTTTAAGCTTTCTGGTAGCCACACTGAAAAATTAAAGTGGAACTGGTACAACAATTTTTATTTAGTATACCAAAAATCATGTAAATGTACAATGAATACTAAAACAATGACTGAGATTTTTAAATCCTATTTTATTTTATTGCATTAGGTCTTAGAAATCTGGTGTGTATTTTACACTTAATTCAGACCTGCCACATTTCAGGTGCTCAAAAGCCACATGTGACCAGTGGCTCCAGGGTCTGGCAGCTCAGATCTAGAACATGCCCTTCAGAGTTGTCTCACTCAATAGGTGAGGGAGCTGGGGTTATTATACACCAATTCTTGCTAGTTGTTGGTTGAGGGCTGCTGCTAAGTCAAGGGCTTAGTACTTAAGCACTTAGCTGGCCTGCAGAAAACAGCCTCCAGCAAAAGATGGAGATGCTGGCAGGTGGAATTGCAGCCTTGAAGGCTATGGTGATAAGACCCTGGGGAACAGGAGTAGAACCACCACAGCCTACTATGTTTTGTAATACCTTCATTTTGGTGCCTTATTGTTTGTCAACAAATCACTTGCAACATGCCTGGCACTGGGGACTCAAGTTCACTGGCCTAGAGGATCCACCCTAAACTCTAATATTCAGGGTCCATGGGAATCTGGACACATCCTACATATTCTACTTGCCTCCTACCCACTTAATTGGTAAGGATGTCCTTTTCCTGCCTCTTTCCACATTATTTCTGAGTTACCTCCATCCATTTATCTGTTGGTTTTTTTCTCTGCCTGTCCCTCCTACTTGTCTGCCCATCCCTCACCCCATACACTCTTCATTCTAGAAGATTTTCATTATTCTCTATCTCTCAGGGAACCTCTTGTGATAACCTCAATCTTCAGTGATTTCTTCCCCCTGGATTTCTCTTGCATCTTATTCTGCATCTATTCCTTCAGCATGACTTGTCCTATCAGTTTCGTGAGGTATCTCCTTTGCACAATAACCAGTTTATTTTTTGTGCTTTCTGTCTTTCCTCTGTAGGTAGACATCAGATGAGCAACTGTGGTTTTATGTGGTTTTTCCATGTTTGTGATTTTAAGCACTAATCGTTGAAAAGCTCTTATAGTTGCCAAGTGCCAAAAAGGAGATTGCCCAGCAGAGCTGTGGAAGGCACCTGGAGTAATCCTGAAAGCCTCCACTAGTTTCAAGTAAAGTTGTCAAGGGAAAAACAAACACTCACAATAGCTTTGGTAAAGAGATGAGGATACCTCCCGATATTCTAGATATTTCTAAATGTTAAGAAGTCACCCCCAGTTTCACTTCTTGTCTCATTACACCCAAACAAGTTTTATGGAATTCTCACACCATTGAGTTGTATTTTTATGTACTTTGGGAGTGACAGAAACTGAGGAAGGACCACTGGTGCAGGGGTTAGGAGGGCCGCCTCAGGGAAGTGGTCCATTCTGGCTTTCATCTGCAAAATGATGACTCACATGAGCCCCCATCCAGCTGTCACATTCCATTTCAGATTTTACAATGTCTGCCCATTTTTAAGAATAGGAAGCATTGTTTATGATTTTAAATGGCAGGGGCTATCATTTATGCCATTGCTTTTATGGCACATTGTTGAGGATGTCTGTGATTGGTTGGATGCTGGGTCCTTACTCAGGAATGCGGTGTCCAATTTTGACATTTCTCCTGTGGGAGAATATGTTCTGCTTCACAATTTTTTAAAATATGATTTCCATAAATGGAAAAACTAGGGGGTGTGTGTGTGTACAGTCATCTTAGCCACATTTTTATTGACAGGGCTATCATTCCATTAATTGAAGGATTCCTGGTTCACTTCCTTGATAATACCCTGCCTACTATCCCCCATGGCCCTCCCCTACCCCCACTTCCTGCAGGATCCCTTCCTCATCCTTTCTTGCCTAAGGGGTCTCATAAGGATGTTTCCTTATCCCTAAGAGTCAGCACTTAGAATATGTTGACGTCAGTTTGTCTCTTACATGTTCGTTTCCTCCACTGGACTGTGAAGTCCTTGAGGGCTGGGACCTGTATCCCTGATGCCTAAGTTGAGAAGGTAGTTGTAAAAAGTGCTAGATGGATAGATGGATATATGACGAGAAGGGAGGATGGATGGAAGGAGGAAGGCGAGAAAGGAAGAAGAGGTGAATTTGGCCATCCTTATGCTATTATCCCTAGTTGTCATCATCAAAACAGTTGTGGTTCACAGATATAATGGCGAGCAAAGTAATGGTGTAACAGGAAGTTTTGTAAACTCAAATGCAGTTGACTAGAATGTGCTTGATTAATTGATGTCTTAGCATCCTTCACTCAGGCTAAATTTAAGCTAGCAGCTAAAGAAAATGAAAGCACTATATTTTATGAAGATAGATTAGAACCACAAGTTATACAAGTAAGGTCTGGTTTATATCTTTAAGATTTAAGGGGAGTTCCCGTCGTGGCGCAGTGGTTAACGAATCCGACTGGGAACCATGAGGTTGCGGGTTCGATCCCTGGCCTTGCTCAGTGGGTTAATGATCCGGCGTTGCCGTGAGCTGTGGTGTAGGTTGCAGACTCGGCTCGGATCCTGCGTTGCTGTGGCTGTGGTGTAGGCTGGCAGCTACAGCTCCGATTTGACCTCTAGCCTGGGAACCTCCATATGCGGCAGGAGCGGCCCAAGAAAAGGCAAAAAGACAAAAAAAAAGATTTAAGGAGAGTCTAATATGATCTAATTAAACACAGTACAGCTGCCTTTTTTTTTTTTTTTTTGGTCTTTTTAGGTCTGCATCATCAGCATATGGAGGTTTCCAGGCTAGGGGTCGAATTGAAGCTGTAGCCTCTGGCCTATGCCACAGCCACAGCAATGCCAGACCTGGGCTTCATCTGCGACCTACACCAGAGCTCACAGCAAGGCCAGATCCTTAACCCACTGAGTGAGGCCAGAGATCGAACCTGCATCCTCATGGATGAGGAAGGATGCTAGTCAGATTCATTTCCATTGAGCCACAACAGGAACTCCTCATTCAGCTACTTTGATTTCTTTCCTTGGCATCTTCTCAAAAAAAATTTATCTGCATAAAACTGTTTCTGTGATGGTAGAAAGGGAATAATTTGCTTTAGTGGCCTTTTGTGGTTTAGTATATGGTGATTTGATATGGGTATGTATTGCATTAACCCAATAAGGAACTTTGAATGCTATGTACTTTGAATATATGGTGATGAGTGGGGTCAGAATCAGGTTCTACAGTGATCCTCAGGCCCCATCAAGCTACCAAAATATCAGTAGCAGCATCTGACATTTGTTGAATGAGTTGGTGCTATACTTAAATATAAACCTAGCATGTTGTCTGTGTTTCCAGCAGGCTGTATGTGTGCTGTAAAATAAGCTTTAGAGAAACTACGCTTTGTCCCTTATGTTAATGACCAATCATGCTTTTCATATAAAAGTACACCAGAGTCATTGGTGTACGCAGACATCTGACCCACTTAAAAGACTGCACAGGCTAATTAGAATTAATGGGAAATTTTCTCAGAGAGTAAAATACCTTGAAAATTAGAAAGATTGTTTTTCAATAAATCAGTAAGCACCCATGGAATGTTTGGCCCCAAAACACTGTGCCTCATCATTTTTTTCTTGTAGCAGTCCTATCTGAGACGCTGGTCTTTGTGAGATCCTTTTTTTTTTTTTTTTTTTTTCCAGATGTCATCAAAAGACATTTCTTGCCAAAGCCCTTCCTGACCAAAGTGGAGTTAATATAAGAGCTGTGGCTCAGACAGCCTTCATCTAGAAGGAAGTTTGGTACCAGCTCCAGCTCAGCCCCTCCTTAGCCAAGTGACCTTGATCAATGTGGGCTCCCCTCTGGGGGGCTTAGCATCTTCACCTCTAATTGTGAAGGTCGAACTGGTGATCTGTTATGGGGTGTCATGAATGCCATTCATTCATTCATTCATTCAGCAGGGGTTTGTTGAGCACCTGATATGTGCCAGTTATCATTCTATCCCTGGGGGCTCCATGATGAGCAAAACCAGACCCGCCCCATGGTGCCTCGATCCTAGTGGAGGGAGAGACCATCCTTAATCAAATAGCCACACAAATAAATGTATCATCACAACCTTAGGAAATGCCATGATGGGCTGGTGTTGCCCTGAGGCTAGAGAAGATCAAAATGGGGAAACTTATTTCCTCCAGAAGGGAGACCAGAAAGGGCCTCCTGGGGGTATAGCAGGGAAGGTTCTGGAGAACTTGGGCTACAGTGGAAAGGGACGGGCTTTGAAGGACCAGGAGGCCCTGAGTTCTAAGCCCAGCAAGTTGGCTGCCTTATCGCCCTGCATCTTGATTTCCTCATCTCTAAAAATGGGACCAATATCAGGAACGTTTCATGCTGTTGTAGGTTTCAGGACAACGTGTTTGAAAGTCCCCAGCACCAAGCAAATACTTCATTTCATTTCTAAAAATAACTTTGGAGGCAGAGATGTCCTATTTTGCACATGGATTTTTAGAAGTGGAGAAAGAGTGAAAACAGCTTTGAGGCTTCTTTTGTCAAACGTCTGAGTTCACTTTCAGCCCCGGAAGATGCCTGGCTTCCCTTAATCCTAGAGCCATGTTTGCATCACTTGACTGAAACCCTGGCGGTGACCTTGTTGCATGATTAAGTGACAGAGGCCCAAGCTTTAGGGGCTGGCAGAAGGTTGGACATCCCTGACCTGCCATTTACACGCAAGAGAAGAAGACTGATCCCAGGAACAACAAAACTGGAATGAGGAAGCAGCCCCTCCTCCACAGTCCTGTGCTTTTCTGTCTTGTCTCTCTGCTTAATATTCCATTTGGAAGCTGCAGATACTCTCTGAGGCTACTTGTGGGTGCTTATGCAATTCCTTCTCGAGATAAGGCAAAGCTAACACTCTCTCATAACTCTTCAAGGCCTGAGGATTACTCCTTTAATCTTACAAAAGCAAACAGGAGGACAGAAATAGCCCATCAATTGTTTAAAATGAAAATGGCCAACAATAATAAATAATGGCCACAATAGCTTGAGGTCAGGATCCTAATTTGTTGGAGGCCATTCAAGAATTTGAAACTTTTCTCCAAGTTAATTTTTTACATCTTTTTTGGATCCTCTGAGCTCTGGCTTCCAAGAGCAAGGCCATCAGATCTCTCACTGCACATGTTATTCTTGTTGACATGCCAGGCACGCAGGAAAGTGAGGTCTTCTCTTCATGGATGGATAATGATGATTCCTCCCTGCAGAAACCCATATTTCAAAGCATTATAGCTTACTGAGATTTTTGGAGAGTTTCCTTTCATGCTGTATTAATGGTTTCAAACAGCAATAAACATGGTCTTGTTAATTTAAGTGGAAACAAGAACTTATTGGAAGAATATGGTCTGGTTCAGAGCATCAGCAGAAGGAGAGGAAGGCTTAGCCCAAAATGCCACCTCTGGCCTCTCAACTCCTATGTAACCACCTGAGATGATCTCAGAGGGCTCTGGTGTCTTTGGGAAGCCCTTAAAATTCATAACCACTGTCGGCAGCATCTGTCCCTCGCAACTGAGGCCACTTGATCATCCTGAGATCACATGACTGCACTTAGTCAAGTGTCCACACTTGTTGGCCAAGAGAAGGGGAGGGGGAGGATCTGCCCCTTTCTGCTGATGTGCCCTACCCACCTATCTTGAGATTAGCCCAGATAGGAAGGTGTCTGGATGCTGAGTGGCCCAAAATAATGTCCATTACTCAAACCCTCATAGGCTCAATCACATCTGCCATTAACTTGTTGGCAGTTAATAAATCGTGGATTTATTTTGTCCAAAGCTGACATCATATAAGAATAATCCTTCTTATACATCTTCGCCATCATCATCATCCTCACCACCATTGCCCTTATCCCCATCATCATCCCATTGATGATCCATTCACTCCCCCATTCTCCTGAGCTGCCATATTCCTCCATCTGCTCACCCTTCAACATTCCTTCCTCCTCTGCCTCCCCAGTCTTTGATGCTGCTTCTGTTTCACTGCAGAATGGAAGCAATCACAGGGGAACTTCATTTGTTCCCACCCCCCCATCTTCTAATGCATTTGGGTCATGCTCTCCATTTTCTCCTTGATACCAGCTGAGGTCAATCCCTCTGGTTGTTCACCAGGCCATCCAGAAATTGTGCCCTGTGTCATGTCTTCATTAATTGTCCCTCTCTGGTAGATCTTTCCCATGGTCATGTAAATATGCTATGATAATTCCCATCTGAAAAGAAAAAAAAAATTCTCCTGAACTCATTCCACCACCAGCTATCATTCCATTTCTCTGCTTTCCTTTACAGAAAATCTCCAAAGAGCTGGCTGTGCTCACTGTTTCCATTTCCCCTCCTACCTCTCTTACAACAGCTCCTCCAATCAATCCTTCATCCCCATCACTGCACTTAAGCACTTCTTATCCAGATGACCAATGACCTCCAGATGGTTTTAACACCAGTGGCCAGTTCTAATTCTTCACGTTAGTTTGCCACATTTGACGAAACTGATCACTCCTTTCTTAAAGCGTGTGATTGTTTGGATACCATCTTTCTTGGTTTGCCTCCTGTCTACTGAGCCACTCTTGTTCAGTCTCCTTTGCTGGTTCCTCCTCCTGTTCAACTCCTAAGCATGAGATCCCTTCTCTACTCACATGCATCTACTTAGTGATCATTTCTTGTCTACCCCAAAGGCGTATCTCCAGCCCTGACCCCCAACCCCTCCTCCAACTCTAGACCCTTGCATCCAGCTGTCTCAGCGACTCTTCTGAAAAATCCAATAGGCATTTGGATGTTCTCTGCTGACTTTCTATATCCATGGTCTTTTCCATGTCCATAAGTGGCAACTCCTCCTTTCCAGTTGTTGAATCAACATCCTTGCAGCCATCCTGGACTTCTCTCTTTCCCTAACACCCCTCATCCAGTCAACCCATGAGCAAAATTGTTCAAAGGCACAACCTTTGAAACACATCCAAAATAAGACCTTCTTATCACCACCACTGTGGTCATGGCTATCATCTTCTTACACCTGGGTTATTATAAGAACCTCCTAACCAGGCTCTCTGCTCCCCTGACCCCCAAGCACTTACTCCAGACTCTTCACATCACAACCAGTGTGAGCCTTTAAACGTGGAAGTCAGGTCACAGCACGCCCCTGCCCAGAGCCCTACAGGAGCTCTCATTTCAGAGGCAAGCCAAGGTCCTCATGATGTCCCACAGTGCCCTGCATGGTCTACCTGCCCCACTCCCTTCATCGCTAAACCTGTTTCCTCCCACTTTTTCTCGCTCACTCCTCCCCAGCTACACACACACCAGGTATGAATTTTCCTTTGCTTATGACCAGATATCTGTGTACCTTACCCTGTTTTTTTTCCTTCTGGCTTCTCCTGAGAGGTCACTTCATCAGTGAAGCTTCCCTGACCAGCTACTTTAAAATTACACCCAAGAGTTTCCTGATGGCCTACCAGTAGGATCCCTTGTTGTCACTGTCGTGGCTCTGGTCACTGCTGTGGCAAATGTTTAATCCCTGGGTTGCAAAGGGTTGGAAGTCTAATAAGCTGCTTCTGGATTTTAAAAGGAGGCAGAGGAATTGCCTGGTGGCTCAGTGGGTTAAGGATCTGGCATTGTCACTGCTGTGGCACAGGTTTGATCCCTGGCCTGCGAATTTCCGCATGCTGCGGACATGGCCAAAAATAAATAAATAAAATTAAAAAAATAAATAAGATTTCACCCCACACTCTCTCCTGGTGCCCTCAATCCTTCTTGCCCTTTGTAAGTTTCCTCCATTGCTCTTATCACAATCTCGCCTGTATGTTTGCTTCTCTGTGCATGTGTTCTCTGTCCCCTGAAGGCAGGAGCTCTTAAGTTCCCTGCTTTCTCTAGCACGGAGAGTAGTGACAGCTGTAGTAGGTGCTCAGAAAAGCTTGAGTGAATTACTGTGGGACTTAATTCCATGCAAAGATTACTAAATCTTATGCATTTTGAAGTTGGAGGTACTAGATGTCACATGAGCCACAGAGCAGCCTAGTGAGTTAGGCCACACATGACCACAGAGCGATCGTGCTTAGATGAGGAAGCTGAGGCCTGTGAAAGCTGATTGATTGCCCCAGGGTGCATGGCTAGTTAGTGGGGTTCCTGGGACTTGTAGTTCTGACCCCAATGGAGGTTCTGCCCCCTCCTCTTAGCTACCCCCCGACACCTCATGTTATAGTACTGACAGCTTTAGGACATTCATTGCTGCCCATTTTTCATTGCAGCATTGATGAAAAAACCCCGTATCTAGCCCTTGGGGCTGTGAAGAACATATCCCTAAACATCTCCATCTCCAACCTCGGGGACGATGCCTATGATGCCAACGTATCCTTCAACGTTTCCCGGGAGCTCTTCTTCATCAACATGTGGCAGAAGGTAAGAAGGTATTTGCTGACTTTCATCATAGCTTGGAATCTGAAGGTATCCTGCAAAGACTGTTCCTTGATGTGGAGGATCATTTGCAATTGTTAGGATTTTTTTCCTCCTGGATCTTGAAAGCATGTTGATAAAGTCAAAGAGGAAACCGTAAATGCCTGCAGCGCGTCAGTGCAATGTCCATATCTCAGACTGCCTCTCATCTCTCTTCTCTTGTGAAACCCTCTCCACAAGGTTGTGTGTCTGGTCCCTTCTCTATGGCGATACAGTCATCATCTCCAGCATGTACATGTTCTAGAGAATTCTTGTAGTTGTGGTGAAAAACCAGTTCAGAGATGAGACCAGATCACTGTTTATCACCATTGGTGCCCTGGATGTTTTCCATTAGCAAGTCATGAACATCTGTCTGTACTTTGGCATATTGATTTGTTCCCAGAATATTTTGATGAGTTTAGGAAATCAAATTATTTCATAAATTGAGTATTTTGGAATGAATTAATTTATTCGAATGATTGAAGTTTAACTATCATGACTGAGGAATTTCCAGATGTCCTTAAAATTGGGGATCTGGTGTCACTGCTGTGGCTCGGACCACCAGGGTGGCTCAGGTTCAGTCCCTGGCCCAGGAACTTCTGTGTGCTGTGGGTGTGGCCAGAAAATAAGTATTAATAAATACCATGACTGAGAAAGGAAAAAGGAGTTGGAACCCAGCTCTATAGTAACTGAGAGGATGTGGCTGGGTCATCCTTGCCTGCCCCGTCCTTCCTGCCTCCCTTCTGTCCCAGTCTCCTTTACCATCCCTCACATTCAGATTTGAGTCCACTTGTAATTTATTACTGAAGTTACCTTTACCCAGGAATACCCCTTCCCCATAGTGTTTAATGAGATAAAACCTGGCATCTCATCTCAGGTGTCACCTATGTGGGCCCCTCACCTGGCTGCACAGGTGATGTGAGTGGATGGCTAGGTGGGCGGATGGCTGGATGGCCAGCTGTCTTTTGGGGGGGGGCATCTATTTTTTTTTTATTGAAGTGTAGCTGATTTATAATGTGAGTTTCATATTTATAGCAAAGTGATTCACTTATATATATATGTATATATATATATATATATATGTATACATATATTTTTTTTTTTCAGATTCTTTTGTCATGTAGGTTATCCCTCTTGTCTAAAGTCACAAAGTAACTCAGGACCCAGACCCTGAATCCAAGGTCTCCAGTCTCTGGCACATACAAGATTGCACACAATTAGCAAGATATTAATTTCTGAGATTGAACAAGAAATATCACTTGAGTTCCCATTGTGGCTCAGCAGTAATGAATCTGACTAGTATCCATGAGGACACGGGGTTCAATCCCTGGCCTCACTTAGTGGGTTAAGGATCTGGCCTTGCCATGAGCTGTGGTGTACATTGTAGATGTGGCTTGGATCCCGCCTTGCTGTGGCTGTGGCTGTGGTATAGGTCAACAGCTACTGCTATGATTCGACCCTGGGAACCTTTGTATAGAGCCTGGGAACCTCCATATGCCACAGTTGCAGCCCTAAAAAAAAAAAGACAAAACAAATATATGTATCACCTGAGATTTTTCTAGCTGGTGAGAGGCTCCTTTCATAGATGTGTTCTAGTTCCTTTTTTTAATGGGAAGACTGCTTTTACAAATGTGGGCTGCGTGGGAGTTCCCTGGTGGTCTAGCGGTTAGGGCTCAGCACTTGCACTGCTGTAGACCTGGTTCTTTCCCTGACTGGGGACCTAGAACCCACATCAAGCCAGTACATGCTGCGTACAGAAATAAATAAATAAATATTTTAAAAATAAATGGCAAAAACAAAAATGAGGGCTGCACCTGGGTGGCCATCTACTGACTTTTCTCTTGCCTACATAAAGTTCGCATGAAAACACTAAAAAATAGGACTTGATGTGTTGGGGCTGCCAGCTGGTTGGCTGGCTGGTATGGGCTGTCCAGCTGGAGCACAGCATGTGGTGGCCGTATCATGGCCTCTTGTGGAGCCATGGGAGGGCTCTCTTAGGGGCTAGGGTCGGGAAAGGTACATACAGTTAGAGAATAAGGAGGAATGGGTAAAACATGGTTTGGAAGATCACTGCATCACACAGCTTCAGGGTCACATTCACACTGGGCTCTATGTGAGGGAACCCCCCCCCCAGGACACAGTGCCATAGAACACAATGTGAACAGTGCCTTCCTGACTGGGATACCCTTATGATGCTGGAGTCAAAATAAGGTCAAATTGTGGTTACTTGGCACATAGGGGTTTGGCCCTTCTTGCATCTGTGGAACAGGAATGGATTTGTCTGGATAGCAGTGATAAATCACCTGCTAGGTGCCAGGGACTATACCAGCTACTGAGAAACATAAAGATGAGTAAGAGTTGGTCCCTGCTCCCAGGGAGCTCACAGCCTAATAGGGTGAAAGGCATGTCAGCCAGCTATGAAAGTATAAGATGCCAGCTGCTCTGTAGAGATGCTGAGAAGCACAGAGATGACAAGGTGAAGCAAGTCGTTACTGTAACACCTAGTCTCAGGTTGGACAGAATTCTCTGCATCAGTGCTTGGGGTAGATGGATGGGCCTCTATGGAGTTAGTGTCAGCTGGTACCAGTGTTGCAGAGCTCAGGTAGGTGTGTGGGGGGTAGGGGTGGGAAGGTGGGCCAATTTATTTGGGAGGTGAAGACAAGAGCTGGGCTTACAGCGTGAATGAGACAGCAGAGGAGGGCAGAGGAGGTAGGGACAGAGGAATCCAGGAAGATGGAAAGAGGCTGTCCATATGGGACAAAGGACCAGTACTGTTCTCGTGCAGGGTGACCTCAGGGCATTTTAGGAGTGCTGCTGCTAC
This sequence comes from Phacochoerus africanus, assembly GCF_016906955.1. NCBI lineage: Eukaryota > Metazoa > Chordata > Mammalia > Artiodactyla > Suidae > Phacochoerus > Phacochoerus africanus. The sequence continues at coordinate 102,928,971 of NC_062544.1, forward strand.
CTACTTGATCTATGCTGAGGTTGCTTGTCAGGGAGGACTCCTGCACACATGAATGCCTCACGTGACCAAAAGAGAGAAACTCAAAGGAAAGGACTGGGATCATGAGTACAACTGGTATTGACCACCATGCACACGTGGAAACACCGCAGGCGCATGGCGTAAGTTTCAAGCAGGTGCAGGAATGCTCTTAGCTGACCTCAGGTACAAAGGGCACACAGCAGCTTGCCAGGGAGTTAGAGGAGGCCACGCAGGGAGAGAAGAGAAAATGAGGCAGGCCTCTGATGCAGGCTTTTCTCCACAGCATGAAGTCTTGGTTTGGGTCTCCCAGACACTGCTGACCTGGAAGCAGGGAATTGAGGGCAGTTCGTTTACTGGGGAGGCGTAGGAAACACGGGGAAGGAGGTGAGGTGATAACAGGCAGGGAGAGGCCACTAGTGAAGAGGATATTTTCACAGCAGCTGCCATAGTAGGTGATGGGTCTTCATCTCAGGGTGACTCTGGAAGGCAGCATGTAACACAAGCCTCAGGGGTCAGGGAGTTGGGGGTTTCGATCCCCTCCCAGAGAGTCAGTGGTGGAAGGCTTCTCATAGTGTTCATTCCCCAGTGCTAAAGTTGTGTAATGTGTGTGGCCAGAGCAAGGACACAGTGCTAGAATAGTGCCGTCAGGCACAGAGAAGCGGACCTTGGCATCTGGAAGTGGGCTGGGGTACCCACCAAGGTGCACACCCGTCTGGGTAGGGCTCACCAGCACCTCCAGCCTGAGCTCTTCATCTCTCGGCTTCCAGAAGTTGTAAGTTGACCTCATAGAACTTACTGGGTTCTAACGGTGCACATATCACAGTCTGCAGGAGCAGGGCCAGGCAGGTGTTATGAATAGGGACCAGGTGTGGGACAGTAGGAAGCAATGGAGACTATGGGAAAATGGGGGATTCCAGCCTCCTCCACAGAAGGCAGCCAACGCCCAGGGACGGTCCCTGGTTGCCAGGTGGGAGTGAGAGCCAGTTTGCCAGACTTCCTATTTTTCAACAAAAGCCAGAAATCCACATTTTTCTGTGAAATCTCATGGCTTTGGCAGATAATTAAAATATCCTCTGAACATTGTGAGGGCCAAAGAAAACATGTCCGCTGACCACATCCAGCCTGTAGGCCACCAATCATGACCTCCTGCTTAGCTGTTTTCCACATGTTCCAGTCCCATTGTCTTGCCTCCATGTTTGGCACATGAGTCTGGATTTCTGGTAGTCTGTCTGCAGCCGTGATGACATTTCATGTCCACCCCTGGGTAGCAGATAAGCCAGCCGGAGACTGGAGTTTGGGGGCTTGAGGTGTGACTGTGTGTTGAAGGGAAGGAGGGAACTGGAGAGGGTCAACCCAAGTGTAGTGTGTTCACACAATTTTTGTACCCTTAATGGTTAATTTATAATGTTGGGTTAGTTTCATTGTTTAGTAAAGTGATTGTTATACGTTCTTTTTCAGATGCTTCTCCGTTACAGGTTACTACAGGGTATTGAATGTAGCTCCCTGTGCTAACCAACCCTCTTTGTTGGTTATCTATTTTCTATATAGTAGTGTATATCTACTAATGCCAAACTCCTAATTTATCCTCCCTGCTCTGCCCACCATTCTCCCTTTTGGTAATTTTTTTTTCTATGTTTGTGAATCTATTTTCATTTTGTAAATAAGTTCATTTACATCATTTTTTAGATTACATGTGTAAGAGATCTTATAGGATATCTGTCTTTCTGTCTGACTTCACTTAGTCTGATAACCTCTGGGTCCAACCATGTAGCTGTAAATGGCATTATTTCATTCTTTTTACGGCTTAGTAATATTCCATGGGGTATATGTACCACATTTTCTTTATCCAATCCTCTGACACTTAGGTTTTTTCCATGTCTTGGTAGTATAAATAGTGCTGCAGTGAAAATTGGGTGTTTTATGAATTATTAAAACTAATAACGTTGGAAAATTATTTGCATGCTGGAGTATTTGTACTCTGCAGTGATTGCAAGAAGCAGCTTAAGCTGGAGGAATTTAGAATTTCTTGGAAGTACCTAATGAGCCGCCAAAGTGGAGTAGAGGGGAAGAGAGTCTCTGGCTACCGTCAGACACAGAGGTGAACCTCCAGCTCTGTTTCTTGCAACCAGCATGGCCTTGGGCCAGGGGTTATGTTTGTCTGTGCCTCAGTTTCTTATAAAATGAGATGGGCTGAGGATTAAATGAGGCCAACACCACTACTTGTGTGTGATGCATACCTGCCATGGTAATGCCTATCTCCCCACCACACTAAGCACATGCTTTATAGTTCATTCATTTACTTGGAAGGTATATATTGATCACCCACCTCAGACCAAGACTAAATGCTGAGGGAAAAGAGGAGAAAAAGTGAGACTATAAAACAGAGGTTGTGAGTCAGAGGGTGTTGACTCTTTTAAATGGAAAATCAAGACCTATGGTCTTCACAAAGGGCTGTGTGTGTGTGGCTCCATACTTGCCAAAAAAAAATATATATATATAGTGTTGAGCCGAGCCTATTTTTATAATTAATAAACTGCCTTTATTTAAAAAATAAAATTATATGAAAATAATGGAAAGCTCAGTAAATGTCAGCTCAGCTAAATGTTTTTGTTAGCTTTGGTGGCTCCGCTTGCTTTTAATAATACTTGCTGATTTTTTTTTTCATTTACATACCATTTGCTGAAATATTGGAATTTTTGGTTTGGGAATGTTGACTTTTTCAAATCCAAGATATATCATGGTTCAAATATGTGATCCATGCAATAAAAAAAAAAATGAGAATTCAGAGAACTAAGAGAATGATGTGGTTTAAAAACAGTGGGTCGTGGAGACAGGGCCAGGAGAGGACCCACCCAGAGGTCCACTGGCATGTGAAGCCCTGTGAAGCTTGGCAGTGGAATTGGGTTTTTATCACAGGCAGTGATGGGCCAGACTGAAGGTACAGATGGAGCAAAAAGACACAAGGACAGAGGCTGGGACATCCTGGGGGAAGAGCCAAGAAGAACCAAACAGTCCAGGGACATCAGAAGTGGGATTCCATCTTGGGGCAGGGTGGGTGGGCTGGGTGGGTAAGGGAGGGGAGGAGGACACGTGGTCATGAGTCCAGTGGGGAGAACGCAGCGCCTCCACGGGATGCATTTGATCACGTTCAGAGCATTTCCTGTTCATAAGAAGGAAGTTACTGCCCAGTGGCCATAAGTCACTGGATGAATTGTTGCATCACCTCCTAGTCTCCTGGAGGGACATTGTGATAGAGGGATAGGTGCATGTCCTTTTATTTCTTCCATGACAAGGTCTAATGTGGGAGGTTTCACAACGTAGGAACTTGCTGGAAGGGAAGCCAGTTTTGCTCTTTCTGAGGAGTGAGTGCTTTCAGTTCTGAATTAAACTCAGTTTTCGGGGGTGGAAAAGCACCAGGGCAGCTTCTGCAGCTTTCAGTGGCTTATTCTTTATGACAGGAGTCCTAGAGGGTTCATAAGTTGGTTTCCCTTGTAAAGTGATTCTTCCAGCTTAAATCTGCCTTTACCCCAGAAAGGGGAACCTCCTTCTCATGTTCAAGGCCAACCACTCAAGATGGTGCCCTGCGATAAGGCTGATCCAGCTTCTTACCCAGGTAGAGCAGGAAAGGTTTAGACCCTTCCAGTCTGCATACCTCTATATTTGTGGGAGTGCCCGGACCTGTTCTCAGACAGAAGATTTCACCCAGGAGCCTCATGCATACACCTGGTTAAAATGAAATCAATTAAGTGGAGCTGGGAAGTCCAACATTGCGCCTCGGAAGGATTTGTGGAAGGAAGGGTGCACCCCTCATCCTTCAGTGTGTGAACAGATGGCAAACAGCCTTCCTGCTCTCTGCCACCGCCCTCACTCATGGCAGGAACTGATTTTCATTGTGTTCTGCTTTCTCCGGTGTCTCTCGTCAAGTTAATAGTAGCCTCGAGTAAAACTGCAACCTTTAGATGTTTATAGTCATCTTGGCCGGGCCATTAAGATGATGAATGAACTTGCTGCTTGCCCTTGTAAGAGAGCCTTGAGGGTGGATATCAATACACAGAAATAATAAGTCTTTTGTGCCCCTTTCCTGTTTTTAATCCGGGGCCCCAAGCCCCCTGGTGCTTTACCTTGAACTCCCTGCTTAATGCCAGGCAGAAAAAGCTCACCTGGATCTAGGCCCATTTGAGGCTCTAACAGAGTGAGCTCTTTCTGTCACACTGTTGGTCTGCCCCATCCTGCTCGTCAGAGATAAGTCTCATGTTCCCTGGAGTCCCTCAGCATCTCTGGGTTGTTTCTGCTGGCCCTGACTGTCCCCCTGGAGAGGACAAGTATGGGTGATGGGAAGCAGGGACCAGGCTGGGTTTGCCGGTCCTCACCTGGATTACCTGTGGCACTAGCATTTTTCTGGCCCTCATCAGAGCCATCCTAACCCAGAGTGCAGGAAGGCCGGGCCCTTTCTGCAACGGTGAGGAAGCAGTGGAGAACCTCAGACACCCATGTCAAATCACAACGTGGCCTTGGTGTTCCACGGTGGGGCTCAGCTTTCACGTCTATGAAAAGCTGCATTTGTGTATTCACTGTGTTGGGAAAGAAGGCTGCGCTTGGCTTTAGAAATGTCAACAGAGCTGTGGCTACACCAAGGATCTTTTACAAAGGACGTTTTCCAGAGCTGCAGGACCTAGGCAAATCTATGGTGGGGGCTGGGCGGGGGACAGGGAGGAAGAGTTTAGAAAACGTGTTCAATCTCTGTGTTTTCTTTCTAATGAACTGCAAAACAGCAATTTAATAATTTCCTCTTTTAAGAGGAAAGGGGGAATCTTAGATTTTAAGCCTTTTTTATAAAGGAGTATAATGCCTCTTAAAAAAAAAAAAAAAAAGCCCTGAAATTCATCTAACTCCAACAAAAGAAGAAAAAAAAAAAAAAAGAAGAAGAACTTAGGTGGTTTAGTGTGGGTTTCCCTGAAGGAGATCCTGAGATGAGGATCTATGTCAAGTGATTCATGAGGGATGTGCTCCCCAGAGTAGGGAAGATAGTGGTTCCTCATGGGAGTTGGGGTAGGGGGAGCAGGGCAGGAAAGGGTGCTGGCTCAAGCAAAGCCTCATCAAGGGTGAGCTTGCCTGGGCTCTGAAGTGTGGGTCGCACCTCAGCACCGCCTCATCTCAAGTCCAAGAAGCTGAGCTTCACTTCTCCCACAAGCACTTATCATTGGTTAAGGGCCACTTATGGAAGTCATGAAGTCACCCTTTGAGGGGGAGGCATGGACACAGCGACTCCAGAAACCTGAGGGCAGGCCTTGAAGAAGACCCACGAGTGCTGGATCATAGGGGAAAATGCACACTAAAGCCCAAGGGTGAGGGTATCAAGGGGGTCCCAGGGGATCTGGATGGACCATTAAAAGCACTGGCTACAGTCAGATTTCCATCACCAGGTGTGCTATGCAATCTGAGAGTGTATTCCAAGCACATGGACAAAGATCTTTGCTTTCTTGAGCTGTGTGTGTGATGGTCTCAGTATCAGCTGCACAAAGGATGCTCCTGAATCAGGGAACCAGCAACTGTGGAGGCCCTTGGGATTTAATAGAGACTGTGAATACACAACTGTGGTCCAATACAGTCCAACCTGCCAGGATGTTTCATCCCTTTGAGGCCAGACTTACAAGGAGCATCCCTGCTCCCCACTGGCCACTGGCATCATTCTTACCCAGGCACCTGAGTATAACTAGCCAGCCTGTCCAGCTCTCCTCAGCAAGTAGATGAAGCACCTGGGTTTAAAGATCAGTTAGGGAAGTTCCCACTGTGGCTCAGTAGGTTAAGGACCTCATATTGTCTCTGTGAGGATGCAGGTTCAATCCCTGGCCTTGCTCAGTGGGTTAAGGGTCCGGCATTACCATAAGCTGTGGTGTAGGTTGCAGTTGTAGCTCTGATGTGGTATTGCCATAGCTGTGGTGTAGGCTTCAGCTGCAGCTCTGATTTGATCCTGAGCCTGGGAACCTCCATATGCTGCAGGTATGCCCCCCTCCCCCCCCCACACACAAAAAATCAGTTTGGAATGTGTTTGGCTGCAAGTAATGGAAAGGCCAACTTTTAGTAGCTGATCCTAATGAAATTTTGATTTTTCTTTTGTAATAATAAATCTCGAAGTGGACATTCCAGGACTGGTGAATAACATATGACGCTATCAGAAACCTACTTCCTTCTGTCTTTCCACTCAGCCTTTCTTCATACATTTTATTTCTTGGTTTCTACTTCCAACACCACAGGAAGAAATATAACAGGCTTGGCCCCCTGGAAAGAGCTTCCCTATGAAGCTCCACGTAGCAGTTTCCACATACATCTCATTGGCCAGAATCATGTCACGTGGCCACCCCTGCTGCAAGAGAGGTTGGGAGATGAGTTTTCCTGGCCGGACCACTGCCATCCCAAACACAGCTACATTCTCTTTATGGGGAGGGAGGTTCCACAGGAGGAACCTGGGAGGGGTCCTTTGCAAGCTTGTGTCTCTGAGATACAAAGCAGAAAGGGAGAATGTTTCACAGACAAATAGGCAAATGACCAGCACATTACTATCTTATTTTCCTTCTGCCAAAGTTCTTTCAGGCTCTGCATTACTGCATTTAGGATTTCTTTGAAAGTCACCCTGGAAAATACCTGTTGGGAAGATGTGGTTTGGCCATAGTCAGGTATAGCAGAGCCCCTGGTGGGAACCAGCAGGTGATGCGGCCCAGACTTGTCTTATCCAGCATTTCCCAAGGAGTTTACTGCTTCAGTCAGTAGTTGTTGGACTCTTGCAAATTATAGGATGATCTCTATCTGTCCACCTTATTTGTCTTCATTGATACTTCATTTCTTATTTTCACAAGATGAAGCCATTCCAGTGATATCGTCACTGTATTTGGATTCAGGGCCTCCAGCAGAGGTGCTACAGGTCTAGACTTTAGCTCGCAATGTGCAGGAAAGACAAGAGCCCAGTGCCCCCACCCTTTTGACTGTTTGGTGGGGGGGGGGTGTGCGTGTATTTCCAGAACCTTCTTCCCTGTTTCTCTCCTTCTGTGCTATTTCTCGTTTGGCATCTTCCTTCTTAAAACATAAAGCCCAGGCCTGCACTGCTATCCAGTGAGGCCAGCATAGAATTATTACCACCTCAGATCTAAACATGGTATTTCTGTTAATGTGACAGACACAGCACAATGGTATATATTTGTGATGCGTTTGCTCTATTTCTCTTCATCTTCTTATGCTCTTTGGAAGTTTAGTTGTGTCAAGTATAGACTTCCTACTCAAAGTGCAATCATGGACCAGCAGCATAGCCTTAGCCTCACCTAGGAGCCTGTAAGACATGTAGAACCTCAGGCCCAGATCTGCTGAATCAGTGTCTGAATGTTAACAAGATACTCGGGTGTTTGCACACATAGCAAAATTTGAGGGAGGTCACAGCTTCTGACTGTAGATCATTGAACTTGGTATCTTACCTGAGACCTTGTTGAGGACCCTCCGGGCACTTGGAGCAGGGCCTGGTGCGCTTTGGGCGTGACACCCTCTGGGTGGATGTGGAGTGGCTCCTGGAGTGCCTGGGAGGGAAGGTGTAGGTGTTTACGGGGCATCCTTCATGCACTGTGCTGAGGGCTTTATCTCATTGTACCCTCCCCACAGCCCTGTGGGGTGGGTACTGTTATCCCCAACATGCAGATGAACGAGTAGAGGCACCCAGGGTTAAGGGAACGCAATCATTTTATGTTCAGCTTCATAAAGGTTAATGAGACTGAGGTCACATAACCCAGAAGTGGCTGAGCTGGTGCTCACATCACCTTTGGACCCAGCTTTCCTTGTCTTAGCTGCCAGGAAATCTCGCATACTCTTTGTCAAGACTCTTTGGGCTGACCGGGGAAATCAGTCCCTGCCTCCAAGGCTGGAGGTGATGCTGCTTCTCCTGAGGGTGAAATTTGAAAGTGGCAACCAGTGAGCGGCTTACCATCCTGGAAGCAATGGGGTTTGCTCTTCCATAAAAGAGAGGAAGGTAACTGGAGCATCTGCTGGAGAAAACAGAAATTCAAAGCCAGGGAGGGATCCCAAGGACTCCAGAGGAAAGTCTCAGGACAGTGTTCAGGGGTCCCTTCCCAGAGGTGAGAGGGTCACCGAGCCCTGGGCCACACACTAAGAGTGAGATAAAGAGACGGTGTGCACGCCTAAGGAAAAGGGAAAGGATTCCCTGAGCCAAAGAGTGGACTGTCCTTAAAACTCGCTGTGTGACTATCAGGTGACGTACAGACAGGCATCATGTACACCTGGCTGAGTCCAGTGCTCATTCCTCAGTCCTCTTTTTTTTTTTCCCCTGGACCCATCAGCAACTATTAGTATAACTAAAAATTACTTCATTTGGGAGGTTTTATGTTTAGTGTTTAATAGTATTTTTTCCTTGAGATACAATTTAAGTAGAGTAAAATACCCCTTAGGTATACAGATCAAACATTTTTACATGTCTTTACCTGTTAGTCTACCACCCACATCGTGAATGAGGACTTTTTTTTTTTTTTGTCTTTTTGCCATTTCTTGAGCCGCTCCCGCAGCATATGGAGGTTCCCAGGCTAGGGGTCTAATCGGAGCTGTAGCTGCCAGTCTATGCCAGAGCCACAACAACAGCAACGCGGTATCTGAGCCACATCTGTGATGTACACCACAGCTCATGGCAATGCCGGATCGTTAACCCACTGAGCAAGGGCAGGGATCGAACCCGCAACCTCATGGTCCCTAGTCGGATTCGTTAACCACTGCGCCATGATGGGAACTCCCATTTTTAACAGGAAGGAAGGATGTCCAAAGTCAGATCCTAATCCCCCCTCAAACCAGTTCCATTTGCAGGACACAGCAGCTCCATTCTTCCTGGTGCCCTCTTACTCTCACATACCTCAGCTATTTCACCATGGCCTGTTGGCTGGCCCTGCAGAGTCCATCCATAAGGCAGCCACTTTTTGCCATCACCGGTGCTTGCATCCTGGCCCCATTAGACTCCTTCACTTACACTCCTCTGATGGCTTCCCATCTCACTGTAAAGCTGCATTCCTTACAATACTCATAAGGCTATATAAGACCTGACCCAGTTTCTGTGAATACATCTGCCACTTTCCTCCTTGTCCTCCCCCTGTAGCCACAACGGCCTCCTTCCTTGCAACACACCAAGCTTATTCCTGCCTCAGGGCCTTTGCACTGGCTCTTCTCACAGATGCACACATGGCCTACACCCTCAGTAGCTTCTTGCCTCTGCTCAGGTGGCACCTGATTAGAAATAACTCCACTGTTCCAAACATGCCCATTTCATTCTTTTGCGATTTTCTTAATGGAACCAATCCTTGGACATAACACCTGTTGCTGATTGTCTTGAATAACTTTATAGTCCCTGATTCATCCCTAACACCCACAGTGTCTGGAATGTAGTCAGATCTCAATATTGTTGATGGTTGCATGAACAAGGGAATGGGTGGTGGATACATGCATAGATAGATGAAGGCTATTTCTATCTTTCTACCTACTTTATGGTGACTCTGTCTGTTCCACTAGGTTTTACATTGCACTAGTAGTTTTTAAGTATGCAGTGCTCTTTTTAAACGACTAGTGCTTTGGTGAAGACATGCTAATTTCTTATCTCCCCAGAATGAGAAACCACCAAGGATCAGAGAAAATGGAGAAATGCTACCCCCACCTGGTGATAGCATCTTGCTGTACAAGATCAAGCCTTCGATGCTAAAATTTATCACTCAGGGAAGCTTTGTGTCTGTCCCTTTTAGGGGTGCCGGGTGGTAAGGCAAAGCCATGCCTGCAGATTTTCCTATACTTCCTCTTTTCTTGAAGCCAGTAGCTCTTTGCCAGCAGAGTAGCCCTTTGTCCACATGGGTGTCTGCAGTGGCCCCAGGTTGGCAGGTCAATGGTAGGGCTGGGAACTTGAGCTACAGTCCCACGAGCTTCAAAAGCATCTGTGCTGTGGGTTCTTTCAAAGAACCAAAAGTGACACCTGTGTCTTAGTTAGGTTTCTCCAGAAGTAAACCCTGAGAAAAGAATTCAAATGCAGCTAAGTTGTTTGGGAGGTGAAGGTAGGGGAAGGGGAAGTGAGAGAGAGGGAAGAAAGCAGCTGGAAGCGGATAGGTTAGGAAGCCAGGTACTACTGCAGAGAGCCAGGTTGCCCACTGGGTCCTCGGGGTCCCTGGAATAAGCAGCTCAGTTATGCCACCCAGGCGGTTAACGGGCCAGGGCTTTACCCACCACCTACCAGCACTCAGTGGTTGAGGCCTGCTCCCAGGGGCGTTAACATCCTGATACCTGTGGCCTGCCTTGCAGAGGAAACCAGAGCAGCTTTGTCACCAGAGAAAGCCCTTGGGTGAAAAAATGTAGATGCCAGCAGGTGGAAGGACAGGGCAGGGATGCAGACCAACAGCGTCTGCCGTGACCCTTCCACCCCCTCCCTCATAACTGCCTTAGAGGCGAGGACAGCCTCCCTTGCCATGCCCCACGCAGTCACCTGCCACAGTTCATTCTTTTTCATTTGCTTCTTTCTGGTCCTCACTGAGATGGAGTGAAGGATGTGGAAGAGCGGTCCACAGACTGTAGGATTGACGGAGATTGGAATAAGGGCAGTCCTCACACTGCACAGGCTGTGTAGAAGCTTTGGTGTCCACAAGGCCACCTCTGCTTTCGGGGAGTTCCCAGTATATGCGGCAGGTAAGGAAGCATCATGTGCACACAGCCCCCCAGAGGTGTAATTCAGCCGGGGGGAATTCTAGAGGGTAAATTTGTGAGTTATTTGGTGCTCCAAGGGCCTGTTTTTAGAAAGACAGACACAATGCATGAGGGGGCTGACAGGGCATGTGTGAGACAGCAGACCCACCTGTGAAACTGGGAATCAACCACTGTTTTTTTTTTTTTTATGACTACACACACAGCATGTGGAAGTTCCCAGGTCAGGATTGAATCTGAGCCACAGCTACAGCCACACCAAATCCTTTAACCCACTGCACCAGGCCAGGGATCGAACCCGCACCTCCCCAGTGACCTGAGCTGCTGTGGTCAGGTTTTTAACCCACTGTGCCACAGCAGGAACTCCATCACCTGTGGTATTTTTAAGCCTCATTTTAAAATGGAGAAACTGAGGCTCCAGGCAGATGGGGCAGTTTCAGGATGTTGCAGCTAGGAGACAGCATAGCTGGGATCTGAGCCTGGTCTCTCTGGAGGCCAAGCCTATGTTTTGTCCACTATGTGGGTGCTTTCCCTTCACCTGGGTGGGTGTGACAGCGATGGCCCCCAATGTGTTCCTGTGAGTGGCCAGGTGGTTAGAGCTAATAGGCCAAGGTTTCAGTTTCCCTCCAAGAGAGTTGAAGAAGGACCTTGCAGTGCCTGCGGCCTTTGGATAGAGAGCTCTGTCCTGTTGGCACTGACTCAGCCCAGCTGGTAAAATGCAGCCCTCTAAAGCTTTACTGGCAGGGGAGGGAAGAACACTGGCCTGCTGTGTCTGGCATTGAGCAGAGAGAACTATCTTGGAAGGAGAAGGGGGGCTCCAATTGGAGAGTGGGTGCTGTGGGGACCCCACCACGCGGTCAGCTGCAGGAATTGATCACACTCCTTCTAAGGATGACACTCTTGTGAGAGTCACATTTGGGAAGGATGTCACCTCAGGGTACCCTCTCAGCAGGTAGGTATTCTCTCACTATGCAAGCTCAGCCCTTCCAAATGCACCCAGCCCTCCTCTAAAATGAGAGGTGACAATTCCCTAGACATCCCCTGAGCACCTAGGTTGTATGACAAGAGACCCAGGGGCCCAAAGGTGGATCATGTGTTGTCCCTGCCCCCAGGGAGCACCCGGCAGGACCTCACCTCCCAGAAGTCTCCTGGTGTTGAGATCAGACGGGGTTCTGGTGCTCCCAGCCTGTAAGGGAGCCAGGTCTGCTGTGACCTCACAGCCCAGTTATGACCACCAGGAATTGTTGGCATATGTTTGTTCCAAATTTCCTGTTGTAATTTCTATGTACTTATGTATTTGAATATATGTTATGTGGGAGACATGTGGAGCGTTTTATGGATGTTAAACCAGAAATAGTAACATGCCCTTTGTCCCTGGCATTTGTCCCCAGGTTGTCTTCTGTCTTTCAAATTTGTCGCTATTTAGTCACTATGTAGTCAGATTCATCTGGCTTTTCTTTGATGCATAGCTTCTGACTTTGGTGTTGGCTTAGAAATTCCTCCCCATCCCCCAGATATCTACCCAAATATTTATTAGTACTTAATAGCTTTTTTTAAAAAAAAATTACATTTTTAATTCAGCTTTTGGTGGAATTTACTTTGGCCTAAGGAGAAAAATGTGGAGATCCAACTTGATTTCTTCCAAGTAGTCCTGAAGAGTCAGATGTCTCTAAAAGATGGGTTAGACATTCCTTTACTCAACGGCACCACTATCTGACTCAAGAGTTACCCTCCTTTCTGTATTCTGAATTCCCATTTACATTTACATTTGTTTCTGGATTCCTCTGTTCTGTCCCCTGATCTCTGTGCCTCAGGGTCATACCATGAGCTATAATTGCTGAAGCTTTATATGACAGTTTAATATGTGAAAGAAGAATTTTCTCCCTTAGCACTCAGCTTCTTCAACTGTGTCACATGCTTATTCTTTCAAATAAGCCATTCTTTTAAGATCAGATTAAAAAAAATTCATAGCAATGTGTTTGGAATGATTTTAAATATGGAATTTGGAAGAATATATGTATATATATGCATTTTTCAATTAGGGCACTTCTCCTCAAAGAACCTGCTGTTTCATCTCCTTTTTTTTCCCTCCTCTCTTTCTCTCAAAAGAACGTCATCATTTTCTCCGCTTACATCCTGCACACAGTTCTTGTCATTCCTGGATATTTGCTGCTGTGAATGGAGTCCTTTTCCATTATATTTTATATTTGGCTTTTACATATATGGCAGTGGGAAGCTTTCAAGTTTGGCATAAGTTTAATGGGTGACTTTACTGAACTTATATCTTCGTTTTTCAGTTGCATTGAACTAGGCCTTTTTTTAAGGTAGAAATCATGTCATATCCAAAGAGTGATGTTACTCCCTCCTTTCTGATCTTCAAACCTCACTTCTTCCTTTGGAGCAGGACTCCGCCGTTCATTTCAAGGCAGTGAGGAACCACAGCAGGCACCTTGCTCACTCTCAACTTCAATGGGAATGCTAGTTATAGACCTGAGTTCTATATTTTATTAATCATGTTAAGGAAGTGCATTAACACAGATGAATGTAGACATCTTGTCAAATATTTTTTCAGTCCATTTGTAAAATCCTTTCAAATCTAAAGAGTTACTATGCACGAAAAGGAATGGTGATTTCTGTTAGTATTATTGTCTCATATCCAATTCATTTATTTTGAAGCAACTACCCTTTTACAGATATTCATACAATACTTGCATAACAGGTAAATTAAAAACATGACTTTATGAGTTCCCGTCGTGGCGCAGTGGTTAACAAATCCGACTAGGAACCATGAGGTTGCGGGTTCGATCCCTGGCCTTGCTCAGTGGGTTAAGGATCTGGTGTTGCCATGAGCTGTGGCGTAGGTTGCAGACGCGGCTTGGATCCTGCGTTGCTGTGGCCCTGGTGTAGGCTGGTGGCTACAGCTCCAATTCGACCCCTAGCCTGAGAACCTCCCTATGCTGTGGGAGCGGCCCTAGAAAATGCAAGAAAGACAAAAAAAAAAAAAACCATGACTTTAGGTGGTTTATATTGAACCATATGAAATGGATATTGCAGTGGGTCAAAGATAGCTGAATATTGGCCATTTCAAGTGGTTCAACCTAATAGATTTTTCCCATTTAGCTTTAAACGCAAGCTAAATCAATTAAATTTTTTTCCTAAGTCTCTCTAAAATGCTCTCAATACCGTAACAAGCAAATCATGATTCACCAATCAATAGGCTGACACTAAAAACCAATTACGCAAGTGCTGTGACCTGAGATTTAAATTTCTTTATTATCTCTAGTCTGAGTCTAATTTGGAGTCAAAATTAAATTCAGAAGAAATTAGAAGGTTCTGATGTCTTCCTGGAGCTACGCTTGTCCTGACCTCCCCCAGGAGTTAGGGTAACTGTCTAGAGCCTGCGGCATGGCCCCAGGACAAGACAGTTCTGCTCTAGTCCTTTATCCAGTGGGCCCATGTAGTCAACAGTGTTGGCGGGTGTTCCATCCCGATCCCCTCCCATCCCTGCCTTTTTTGTTCCTCTACCTCATACACACTCCACTTTGGATTTGCTTTTAACACTCAGCACCTGTGACCCTTGGGCAGGGACCTGACCTCAAGCTCCTAGAGCTGCTCTACCTGTAGTCATGAAGAGCTGTCCCAAGGGCCCTGACCTGAGCGGCTCTGACTAGTGACTCTCTGGGGCACATTATGGAAGCCCAGCACCCCAGGTTGGGACAGCTCTGAGGTGTGGTTCACTCCCGGGCTCCCGTGGGCTTAGGTCAGGCCCCCACTGTGGGACTCAGCCTGGGCACACATCCGTGTCTGACTTCCTCCCTGGCCCCCATCCAGCTTTCCCTGCTCCCACACTCAGCTCCCTGGGAATACATTCTTTTTTTTTTTTTTTTTTGTATTTTTGCCATTTCTTGAGCTGCTCCCGCAGCATATGGAGGTTCCCAGGCTAGAGGTCGAATCAGAGCTGTAGCCTCCAGCCTACGCCACAGCCACAGCAACGCGGGATCCGAGCCGCGTCTGCAACCTACGCCACAGCTCATGGCAACACCAGATCCTTAACCCACTGAGCAAGGCCAGGGATCGAACCCGCAACTTCATGGTTCCTAGTCGGATTCGTTAACCACTGAGCCATGATGAGAACTCTCAGGAGCACATTCTTAGGCATCTTTTGATCAGGAATCCTCATCTCAGGGTCTTCTTCTGGATACCCAGACCTAAAACAGGCAGGTCCTCTTTTTCATACCTAGGCTTTGTTCATTACAGCAGGCACGTCTCCGGTTATTAATCTGGCCAATCAGAGATGCTTTGACTTTTTTTTGTTGTTGTGATCATGATCTTTTCCTTCAAATGACCCTGTTTGGAGTACTTCATCTTTGTGACACAACCTATTGTAAACCTACTTCATAAAAGTATTTGTTCTCATCAAAGCCCAGTCTAATTCATTTAAATCTAAAGTTTTCGATCACTTAGGCCACTGAAATTATAACTTTTTTCCTTAACTATTAATACTTAGGAGTTCCTGTCATGACTCAGCGGTCATTGAACCCAACTAGTATCCATGAGGATTCAGGTTCTATCCCTGGAGTTGTTCAGCAGGTTGGGGATCCTGCATTGCTATGAGCTGTGGTGTAGGTCACAGATGCGGCTCGGATCTGGCGTTGCTGTGGCTGTGGTGTGGGCTGGCAGCTGCAGGTCTGATTCGACCCCTAGCCTGGAAACTTCCATGTGCCACAGGTGCAGCCCTAAAAAAACCAAAAAAAAAAAATTTAATGCTTAAAATATTGAGATATTGTCTTTCATATTGCTGCTCTTTTTTGACATTTAGTGAGATCAACTATATTTTTAAAGTTCCATCCTCTACTTGGTCATTGTATATCATTCTTTTCCTTTGTTGCTGGATTCAGAGTGTTAATATTTTATTTAGTATTGTATCTATTTTCATAAATGAGATTTATATGTAGTTTTCTGTCTTGTATCCTCTTTGTAGGTGTCAGGCTTCTGCTGTTGTTTTGGTTTTTTTTTTTTTCTTTTTTCCTTTTCCTTTTTCTTTTTTGGCTTTTGCTGGGTTTTGCAAAAATAAGCAAGAAGTTTATATTCTTTTTTCTCTCTAGTTTATTTTTTTATTGGAGAATAGTTAACCTATAATATTGGGCTATTTTCAGGTGTACAGCAAAGTGAATCAGTTATACATAAAATCCTTTTTTTTTTTTTTTTAGATTATTTTCCCATATAGGTCACTACAGAGTATTGAGTAGATTTCCCTGTGCTCTGCATTTGGTCCTTATTACTCATCCATTCCATACACAGTAGTGTATATATGTTAATCCCAACCTCACAATTTATCCCTCCCATCACTGTTTGGTTTTGAAATCTTTGAGTCTGTTTCTGTTTTGTAAATAAATTATTTTGTATCATTTTTTATTTGATTCCACATATTTGTGATCCCACAGGATATTTGTCTTTCTCTGACTTACTTCACTTAGTATAATAATCTCTGGGTCCATACATGTTGCTGCAAATGGCATTATTTCATTCTTTTTTATAGCCAAGTAATAGTCCACCATATACATATGTACCGCATCTCCTTTATCCATGACTCTGTTGATGGACATTTAGGTTCCTTCCATGTCTTGGCTATTGTAAATAGTGTTGCAGTAAACCTTGGCATGCATGTATCTTTTCAAGTTATGCTTTTCTCTGGATGTATGCCCAGGAGTGGGATTGCTGGATCGTACGGTAATTCTGTTTTTAGTTTTTTAAGGAATCTTCACACTTTTACATAGTGGCTGCACAGCTTACATTCCCACCAACCGTGTAGGAAGGTTCCCTTTTCTCCACATCCTTTCCAGCATTTATTGCTTGTAGACTTTTTGAGGATAGTCATTTTGACCAGTCTGAGGCGATACTTGATGGTAGTTTTCATTCACACTTCTCTAATAATTCTTGATGTTGAACATCTTTTCATGTGCTTTTCACCCATCTGTCTGTATGAAGCTTACATCCTTTCTCCGTACTTGTGACATACAGGGCATGATCCAGCAATAGGAGCTGATCCTTATTGGAGCGATTGTGTATGTGACAGGCACTGTGCTCAGTACTTAACTTGTATTAACACTTTTAATCCTCACAGCAACCTAATGAGACACGTCCAGTTATGATCTGTTTTCCTAGTGAGGGAACCAAGGCTTAGTGAGGTTAAGGAAGAGCTGGAGCTGGTTAAGTGGCAAAGCGAGGTTTCAGGTACAGACAGGTTGCCTCCAAGATACTGGAATACATCTTCTTTGCATAAAGAGGCTTATTTACATGTCTCATGCAGTGTGCTGGCTACCCACGTGGCTCAACTTTAGTTCTTACACTCTAGAGTGCCAGGTGCTTTATAAATTAGATCTTTCTCATTATGTCATCAGTTTGGTTTTGTTTTTTTCTTTTCTAATGCAAGAAGCAAAGGGCAAGGAAGCATTGATGAATTTTCAGAACAAGCTGCAATTTGTCTGAACAAAGCTCTTTTCAGTATCCCAAGGGTATTGGCACCCAGACCCAGTCCCCCACCAGTTGCTCCTGGAACAAGCTTTCCTCAGGTGCCTGCACGTTTTTACTCTGGATCCTGGAAAGCTGGCAGCAGCCCCCCCCCCCCCTTGGGTTTTCTTCTCAGGGATTAATTTGTCCCCAAGTGAATGCAAAACAAAAGGAGGATCATTCATGGATTCTTTGTCCTTAAATAGGGTTAGGAAGGTGGAAATAACCCAGTCCTTCCTGTTTTAACCTTTACCTATCGAGTATAGAACAGCTGGAAGAAGAGATGCTGGTGAGCAGAGTGGGTCTGAAGCTCTTTTAGGCACCAGTGAAACTGGTAGGTTAGGTTATATCATGTAGCAACTGGAATCCTGGGCCATGTTCTCAGTGGGGGTGATGCAGGGTTCTGGAGACATCTGTGATTTTCATGGAATAAAAGCTTTACTCTAAATAAGTCAAAGCTCTATCAACAAGAGACTGAATGAAGAACATAGAGCCCCTGGTTTACATGATTTAGAACTAGATCTTGGGGAGGCAGAAAACCATTAACCTATAGCCTTAAGGTAAAAAGAAACTAACTTCCCTGCTACATGTACCAAACTTACAAATGGGAAAGTGGGTGCTGAGAATGGTGTCTCTAGCAGCTGGCAAGATTATAAGTGGAATCAGGATGCTGTTTACTCATCCAGCAGATACAAGTTGTATGATTAACTCATATTAGGCATAAGAGACACATGAGCAAAACAGACCTAGGTCCTGCCCTCAATCTGCTTGCAGTCTGTTGGGGTCATTGCTGAACTCCTGATGAAACTGATTGTAACTGTGGTGAGTGGAGCCTGCTTGGGTGCCATGGCGAGATGTCCCTGAGGCCCTGAGGGTGGTGTTCAGGAAGAACAGAGATGCTGGGACCAGGAGGTACACAGCCCACTGCAGGAAAGCTCAGTGTGGCTGAAACGGGGTGAGTGAGGGAGAGGAGGGGCAGAGCTGAGGCTGAAGCCCTAAGCAAGCCCCTGGGAAGATGTCCACAGGCTAATGCAGGGAGGAAGGTTGAGCCTGTGTTTCAGCTTCTGTTTGCCTTAATGTTGGAGCCTCTTATTTACTGGAGTTCCTGTCATGGCTCAGCGGGTTATGAACCTGGCTAGTATCCATGACAATGCAGGTTCCACCCCTGGCCTCACTCAGTGGGTTAAGGATCTAGCATTGCTGTGAGCTGTGGTGTAGGTGCAGACACAGCTTGGATCCCGCGTTGCTGTGGCTGTGGTATAGGCCGGCAGCTACAACTCTGATTCAACCTCTAGCCTGGGATCTTCCATATGCTGCAGGTGTGGCCCCAAAAAAGCAAAGGAAAAAAAGCTTGTATACTTGTTTATGATAAAGCTTTAATCTAACAAGTCTGGGGAAGAAACAGCATACGGTTATCATTTCCCCTTACTTTAGAAGAGACGCCATAAAAAGCTGTCCTTAATGAAAACAGAAGTTTTGTCATGGAGACCAGAATTATCATCATAAAAGAACCATTTACACATTTGGTCACTGCTGATGGTCGGTAACCAGCTGATGGCTCCAAGCTTTAAATCTGAACTTGTCATAGGAGGACAGATGCTCAGGCTGTAACAGCCCAAGAAGGTTCCATGTCACAGGTGGGACAAACCCCTGGAGAAGGAGATGGTCTACTGAAAGTCATAGAGCCAAACAGTGTATTGATTTTTTTGGTCTTTGTTTAAGAAAACCAAGTCCGTGTTCAGGATTGTTCCTTCTTTCTTCAGCTGAAAGTGTGTCTTGTGCAGGAGACCCCTGACACTTGGCCTTGTTTCCCAGGGTGACGCTGTGTGTTCTGTGAAAAGCTTTACCTACGCTGGGCATCGGCTTTCAGCCAGTTGGCTTTGGCTTTGGAAAATGAAGTTTCTTTTCCTTGGCTGCAAGTGTGCAGCAACCATGTTGTCTCGCTTGTGCCTCATGGGCTTATGGGGCAGGGAGGGGAAGGAGCCTGCCTGGAGAGCATCTGAGCTCTTTTAAAGCCACAGCTTTCACATACCCGGCTTGTTCTTTGGGAAAGGAGTGTTCTAGCAGCGCCAGGCCCCGTGTGGTAGCTTCCTTTTCCTAAGTCATTCATTTGTTCTCTTCTTAATGGAGGGTTAAGGATCAAGGCAACAGAAAATGAAAAGCCTGACTGATGGTCCAGCAGTTTCCATGGAATGGGCTTCCCATCAGGGTGGAAATGCAGGAGAGAGGTAAGACTAGAGGCAGCTTAGTCTTGGAGAACAAGAACCTAGGCAGGTTAGTTTCTTATAGCCTGGCTCTCTCTCGCTCCCCCTGCGCACATACTGGCCTGCTCCAGAGGGGCCATTTGTCCTTAAGGACCTTGCCTGGTAGCCCTTCAAGCTGGCAGGAGGCTCCTTCCCCATCACCTCCCTCTCAGCCTCTGTGGGACTATTCAGCCTTTTGATTCAGCTTTTTCCCAAAGGGCTATTTTTTTCAGACCATTCATTTCCCTAAGGTTGACGGACCCCTGGCCATTGGTGCCTGCCATTTGCAAAGCCTGAAACGAGGACGTGGGTGCAGGTGGTTTATGAGGCCCAGGAACCAGGAAGAAAAGCCAACACGAGTGTATGTAGTTTAGGCCACTGATGCTGGTGCCTGGACCTTTTGAGGAGTAGAGAAAGTCACCCATAAGTGTTTGCTGGAGGACAGTAGACTGGAGCATCCATTCCCAGGCTCCCGTTCTCAGCCAGCTGAGGCCTGCCTCCGAAGGAGTGGATTGGCCAGTCCTGGCAAGGCCTGCAGCTGAGTGCGAGAGCACATGGAACTGTCCACCACACCAGAGCTGGAATCAGAGTGGGGCCAGGAGGAATGACACAGGACAGGGCATCTGAGGCTTATGCTAAACCCATTTCTGACCCCAGTCCCAGCCCAGGTCTCAGAACCTGAGTTCAGTCCATAGCTACTTTCTGCCATTAGAGCAAACTCTTCGCCTGGCCACAGTCTGTTAGCTGAGATTTTCCATGAGTCCAAAGGGAAGGAAGACAGTCTGCATTCTCAGGAGAGGTGAGCCAGGAAGAGTTTGTTTTTGAAGGGAGATGTGTGGGTGTTTGAATCTAGACCTTCACTCTTCCTGACCTATTCTTGACACTGGATATACATTAAGGGGGGGGGGGGCAGGGAGGGAGTTCTCTCATGCTCAGCAGGTTAAGGATCCAGCACTGTCATTGCTGTGGCGCTGGTTACAGCTGTGGCGTGGGTTCAATCCCTGGCCCAGGAATTTCTCCATGCTCTGGATCTGTCCAAAAAAAAAAAAGGAAAAAAGAAAGAAAGAAAAAAATGAAGATGTCTGAAAAATTATGACATTGAAACTATACTGTGCAAGAAACTTTATTTTGAGCCGAACAAATCAAGTCCAGACATTACAAAAGGTAAATAAGGAACTGATTACTTTACTCCCAAGTTTCTTGTATTTACAAAAGGATTAGTACTGAAAATTTTAAAAACATCTTAACAGAGGTAAGTGCAATTCAAATAAAAAGCTAAATGTGCTTCACCAGTTTACAAATATTTAGTTCAGAAACACTCTTACCAGTGAGCTGTTTTCTGTTCAAGTGGAGTCTCTGGGAGTGGCTGTACCTTCAGCCAATGAGGAAAACAATTTCTTTGGAGGAATTTATGAAACACGTTTCTTGTTTTTACTGTATTTGTGTTCTTGTATTTCTTTCTATCTGTGGTACCCTCTAGTGCCTTAAAGCTTTGGGAACAGTAAATAAAATGGACAGCCATTTTTTTGTCATCCCTCTTCTAAGTTGATATGTTTGTCTGTGTTCAGAGGTTCATTCTCCAGCCCCCAGGGGACGCAAGTACAGAGTGAAATGAGGTGATGCCAGAGTTTCTGGTGCGCATTCCACACGTCCCAGGCCCCGTCCTCCCCCTCACCAGAGGATGGGCTTAATCGTGCGATCCCACCACCCACAGCCTAGGGAAATCCTTGCTGCTGTTCTGCAGTTATTGTCTGATACCTTGTCTCTCTGGTCTTCTGTTTTCACCTTTAGATATCACTTCTTCCTCATGTTAGAGTCTGACTAAGAAGGGGTGCCCTTAGCTTCTTACAAAGTGGAGTATGGACAAGCCAGGGCCTCCCTTGGGCCCCCTGCCTGGGTGAGCACACTATCGTGGCCACCCCTTCCAGAGCACTTCCGGTTGGTTCCACTGGGCTTCGGTAACGCACAGGTGTCCTCACTCACGCTGCACAGCAGCTCTGTACCCACTACTATAACAAACCACTCTGAAATGTGGCAGCATCATAAACCACCATTTAATATTGCTCGTGACTCTGGGAGCCGTTGTTCAGCTCTGGGCGCCACTCAGCTGCCCTTGGCTGACCTCACTCAGGCGTCTGCAGTTAACTCGCAGGTCTGCTGGAGCCCAGCTGCTGTCTGGGTCAGTGGGAGCGACAGTGCTTGGAGGATCCCATCCTCCAGCAGGCTAGCTCAGACTTCTGTGGCTTCAGCAGGGGTCCAAGAGAGTGGATAGAGGTTCCAAGGCCTCTTGAGATGAGGGTTGGAACAGGCGTTCAGTGAGTTAGAGTAAGTCATGAATTCCGCCCAGACTCAGAGTGAAGTATAAAGTCTGTCTTGTGGTGGGAGGAGCCTGCAGTATAGAGCTGCATGAGGTGTGGATGCAGGGGGGATGGAGAAGGTACTGGGAGGCCTTGTCATCCTCACATCTTGTCCAATGGGGAGGAAGTAGAGTGCACCTTTGAGAGGTTTGGGCAAGTCTGGGCTGGAAAGCGAGAATCCAGTGTTTCTGAAGTTTCCATTCTGACACAGGGAGGTGGAAAGGATTCCATCTGACTCTTGTGAGAGAGAAAAGCATGTATAGGGTGGTACTTACTGTTATGGAGTGATATGCACAGACGTTCGGCACCGGACTGTGCTGAGAAGGGTAGGAACACCACGCTGTGTGCAGGAACTGTGTTAGCCATGGCCACCCACACAGTGTCATTCAAGTCACAGGACTAGTGGGTGGCAGGTCCAGGACCAGACCCCTCCCTCCCCATCGGCTTAATGACAGTTACTGTCCTACCTCATAATTAAGGACAGAGACTGATCCTGAATCAGGGACCTGGCAATCCCATCAAGAAATCACTGTTGTCCTCTCTCTCACACAAAAATAGACTGATAACAATAAAAGGTAGTGTTGGAGGCTGGGCTCCAAGTGTGGTTCGTGTGGGAAGGTGTCTGGATCCTGGGTGAGCAGACCTCTCACCTGGACACTGAGCAGAATCGTTCTGGCTACAGGTTGTCCTCTGAGAGGGACTGTGAGGCCTCAACATGAGAGGCGGATCCCTTATTTGGGGGGGGGGGGTAACCATACAATCTCACAGGCTGGGATGCTTTGGGAACTTAAAAGGAACATTATTGATAATTTGCCCCAGTAAATAAACTGGGGCTCCCACTTATGGCCAAAATACAGGGAAGACTTGGAGTATCTGCAGGCTCCCTAAAGTGGACACAAGAGGCAAGACTGGTTTTGGAGCCAAGTGAATGGGGCCCTACTGAAACTCCCTCTCCCCTGGGTCTTACTTTGAGTCTCTGCTTCCTGATGTCCACAGATCCTAATGATCAATGCCCACTGTATTCGTTACCTCAAAACCCAACAAAACAACAACAAATATTTATGACCCCTCACATTGGGTCAGGAACACAAGGGTGGTTCTAGCTCATGGTCTCTCAGGAGATTGCAGTCAGGATGTTGCCTAGGGCTGCTCTTGTCTAAAGGCTTGATTGGGTTGGAGGATCTGCTTGTCAGGTGGCTTCTCACACGGACAGCAAGCGAGTGATGGTAGCTGGCTGTGTGGACTCCTCTCACAGGCTGCTCAAATGTCCTTACAACATGGCAGCTGGTTTTCCCAGTAGGAACCAGCCAGGAGAGCAAGATCCAGGCTGAAGCTCACCTGTTTGTGACCTTCTCCCCGAAGTCACCGAGCATCACTTCTGCCACCTTCTATTCTTTAGACTCGTGTCACTAAGTTGGGAAGGGAGGAGTGTCAAATAACTTATGGACATATTTGATACTGTACCTGCTCAGGATGGATGTTACTGACTTGCAAGTTAGGTGCTGTAGGTGTTGCAGTTAGGTGCTGCAACAGTACCTGGTACTCATTAAAAACAGAAATAACTGGAGTTCCCATTGTGACTAGCAGGTTAAAGACCTGAAGATGCAGGTTCGATCCCTGCCTCACTTAGTGGGGTAAGGATCCTGCATTGCTATGGCTGGGCATAGGCTGGCAGCTACAGCTCTGATTTGACCCCTAGCCTGGGAACTTCCATATGACATAAGTGAGCCATTTAAAAAAAAAAAAATTAATCTGTTGGCCCTGCAAAGTCCAGCAGCAACATTCCCAAATGTGGATGAGCGAGGGCAAGGCCTGCTGTTCAGCAAGCCCAAACACCTTGGCCAGAAATGAATAAACTCAAGACATCTTTATAATTCAGGGTCTGAGAAAATTAGGTCAGCTCTGAGGCTTCTTCAGACTTAGAGCATTGTTCCATGGAGTCCATGTGGCCAGAGTGTCCCCTCAGTTTGGACAGTCACATGTGTCCTCTAACATCCTCTGATGAGCACCACAACCCCCCCTCTCCCCGCTTGGTGCCTGGAACCGTCAGGGCTGAGCCTCTTTCCTAAAGCTCAGGGGAGCTGAGCCCCAGAACTGTAGCACAGGGGCTTACTCCATGGGCTCTCCTCCGCCTGCCCTCTGCTGCGCCCTTTCAAGGACTTTTATTTAATTTATATCTCAGAACACTGTGAGATTTTAATGCCATTTGTGGCAAGAAATAGAAAACCTAGATTGGCTTGAGTGAAAAGTAATTGTTTTGAAAATTGAACCTTGGATTGGCCTTGGCCACAGATTATTGTTGGGCCTCAGAACACTGTCACAGTGTCTCTCTCTCCATCCATCAACCTCACTCTCTTGTTCTGGCCCCATTCTCAAATAGCTTGTCTCCTCAGGATGGCAAAACAGCTGCCAAGTCAGGGTGAACGAGCAACCTCCTTTCACAGAAATCCTAGCAGAAGTTTCATTGAGTCTCATTGGTCTTATTAGCACAAACCTGGGTCACAGGGCCCACCTCTAGGGGAGTGGGAGTGAGGTAGAGTGTCCCCCAAACTCCTGGGCTGGGGGTGGAGAGAAGATGGCTCCCCAGAGGGAGCTTGTCAGGGGGTCATCAAAAAGCTGGATGGATGCAGGTAGCAGGACACAGGTATCTGCACCCACCTTGTTACCCAACTTCCCAAAGTAGAAACTGGGCTCTGATGAGTGACTGGGGCAGAGTCTCCTGCTAGTTAATGGGTCCTAATCCTCCAGGCCTGCTCGTACTGATGGAAGAAGAGGATCTTGCCACCTGAGTCCTGACACCTAAGTTCTCTGTGGCCATCTTAAGTGTCCACTCAGAACTCTAAGACATGACCAATGGCTCTGGAAGTGACTGGGTTAAAACGCCAGTGGCTGGAGATTGTGGTGTGGGATGCTGACCTGCCAGTGGAGTGGGTGGAATTTCTAGTTAGGAAGTCACCTTCTCAGAAACCCTGAGAGGACTCAGCCCCCTGGGCAACAACACCAGGGTCTTTTATTATCTCGAAGTTCATGTGACTTTTCCTTTCACCTTTTAGTGCTGCTCGGATCCTAAGATTTAAACCCAGAGTTCTTTTCCCACACATGTCATTTTCCAGCAGTTCAAACTATCTGCTGAGGAGAAACAGAGCTGGTGCTCATGACAGGGAGGCCCCCCTCCTCACAGCCCCACATCTAGAAGGTTCCAACTGAACGGCCTGCCTGTTGTCTGCAAACACGGGCAGGGTGGGGGTAGTAGATTGAGCCCCAGATGGAGGAGGGAGAAGGGCCTCAAATGCAGAAGATGAGAAACAAGTAGAAAGCCTGAGCTGTGACTCTGAGATTGCTGGCACTGGAGAGGGGTCTGGGGGTGGGGGGCACTTCCACGCTCCCCCCCCCCCCCAGGTCACTGGGACAGGGCAGGAAATCTGAACTTTGTGCCAAAGAAAACGCTCTTTGCTCTTTATAAAAAGCCTGTTGAGCTTTGCTCACGAGGGAGCTGCCAGTCAGGACTCACGGATGGGCACACTGGGGGCCAGCAAGGGGTCTCCTGGCCATTTCTGAAGGCCCGGGGCCCCTTCACTTGCAGTCACACTGCTCTTTCTGTCTGGGCTGAGGACGAGCCCTGGATCCCGGAGCCGATGAGACAACATTTGACCTTTTTATTTCTGGTTGGGGAACCCCACACAGACCAGGGTCTGTTTCAGAGCTTCAATCGCTGCCTGTGAAGTCCCTCCCTCCCCGGCCAAAGCTGCACAGGGGGTCGCAGGCCTCTCTCTGCAGCCCACTCGGTGCCATTTATGTCCAGGGCCAGGTGTTCCCTATCTAGATGGTCACAGGGACACAGCCCAGGGCAGAGGAAGTGCAGGGGCCGTGGGGCCACACTGACCTGGGTTTGAAACCCGCTTCAGCCACTTAGTAGCTGCACACATTTTAACAAGTTGCCCAACTGCTCAGAGCCTCATTTTTCCTCCTCTGTAAAGTGGGGATTGTGAAACCTGCCTCACCGTGTCAGGATTAAATAAGATGGTACTTAAAGGGCCAGTCATGAAGAAGGCACCCTATAAATGTCTGCCCATTTCCTCCTCCCCCTTTGGTTCTCTGTCAGTGTTTCCTCACCATAACATCACTATAAAGTTCATTTTCTGGAGTTCCCGTCATGGCTCAGCAGTAACAAACCTAACTAGTAGTCATGAGGACATAGGTTTGATTCCCCAGCCCCACTCAGTGGGTTAAGTATCTGGCATTGCCGTGAGCCGTGGCTGTGATGTAGGCTGGCAGCTGCAGCTCCGATTCAACCCCTAGCCTGGGAACTTCCATATGCCACAGGTGCAGCCCTAAAAAGAAAAAAAAAAGTTCATTTTCTAGCCCCATTTTGTAGAATGGGGATTGGAGGCAGCCTGGAGAAAGGTGACATCTGGGTGTCATGGTAACAGCCACAGAGGTTCCCATACAGCAGTGGCAGGGGCCCTGTAGACTTCACAGCGTCCCCAAAGGGGACCCCTCGGGTATCCACTGGCTCAGGCAACCAAGCCCCACTCTTTTCCATGTGACTGTCCCCCATTGTGTGTCCTGCCTGGAACCAGTGTTTCCAGTGTCAGTGCTATCCACACGTGGTCTCCTGACACCAGCACCCACATCATTTGGGACTTGATTAGAAAAGCACATTCAACAGGCTTGTGGTTGCTGAGGGGGAGCAAGTGGGATGGATTGGGAATCTGGGGTTAATAAATGCAAACTATTGCCTTTGGAATGGATAAGCAATGAGATCTTGCTGTATAGCACTGAGAACTATGTCTAGTCACTTATGATGGAGCATGATAATGGGAGAAAAAAGAATGTATACATGTATGTGTAACTGGGTCACCTTGCTGTACAGTAGAAAACAGACAGAACACTGTAAACCGGAAAAAATAAAAATCATTATAAAAAAAGAAAAGCACATTCATGGGCCCCTCCCCAGACTGTACCTGCTTAATCAGAACCTCTGTGGGTGAGTCCCAGCAGAGTGTGTTTTCACATACCCCCAGGTAGCTCTGATGCACAAAAACATCTGAGAACTAGTCAGGTTATGGCACAGCAAAGGAGAGAAAACCCATGATCCCATGCACCCTGAGGCCCCTTTGCAGGCCAGCATCTGAGAGGCAGTACAGGCTCTGGTTAGCCTGCCGGACATGAGTTCTAGCTCTACTGTGCGGCTGCTGTGTGACCTTGGCGTGGTTCCTTCACCCTCCCTTGGTCTCCAAATCCTGATCTGCAAAATGAATGATGTAATACTTACCTTGTCAAGTGGTTAAAAAGCATAAATCAGTTCATCCTCACCAAGCGCTAAAAGCAGTGTCTGCCTCATGGTCTGAGTTCAATACACATTAGCTCTTAGTTTTCAGGCAGCCCAGCCAAGTTGAGGGCCTTATTCTGGAGGTGGTTTAAAGCCTAAGGATTTGCCAGCATCTGTAGGTGGCTGAACAAGGAAAACCCTAGAAAAGTCCTGCTCTGGAGCTTAATAGGATCCACAACCGCTATGGTAGCAGCCAGAATGGTAACTCCTTTAGTCCTTATAGCAAGATTGAGGGATGGGAATTGCTCTCGGTATTCTTGTGGGGAGGTCACTTAAGGTGCCACTTGGTAAGTGGTAGAACTAAGATTTGAACCTAAGTCCTTTTGAAAAAAATCATGTCATCACAGGCTGGGAAGTTTCCAGAGTCCTAGGTCCTTCCCCTCCAGATGTCTGTAAACTGAAAAGCAAAGCAGCTATAAGTGGCCATTCGGGGCCTCTGCCAGCAGTTTGGCATGGACAGTACAGAAGGCATCTTTCCCGAAGTGGACCAAGAGAAACCGCTGAACAATAATTAAATGAGTCCATGTTTAAGAGGCACTTAAGTGAATTAAAATCAATACGTGAGTCACATAAGTCTGCACAGCTGCCTTCACTGCCATCCTTAACATTTGGCGGCTGGAATTCATTGTCTGCAAAGGTCCTAGTTTGCTTGGAACCAGCATTCCCAAGGAAGCAGCTCAGCCCTGCATCGTGCATTAGGGAGCCTGAGAGGTTTCCAAGACCCAGGAGGCCGTTCTCCCAAAGCCTGAAAGGCTCCACTGACGTGTTTCAGTGGGCGTCCCCCTCCCTGAGGCACAGAGTGAGGGGGGGACATCGGGTGTTTCTGTGATGGCCTCTCTCCGGCTGTCTCAGGCTGAACTCCCTAGAATGAAATCCTGAGACGAGGCATCCTTTAAAGGTAATTTAGCAGGATGTGTTCCTGGGAGAAACCATGAAGGGAATGGGGAGGAGGCCAAGGAAAGGTATATCAGAGTCCTCGCAGGGGGGAGAAAGAAGGTAGGTCACTTTGGCACAATCCAGAGTATAGGTCATACCTCAGAGTGTCCCAGTCAGGGACAAGGGGCTTGGCTGAGGGGACCTCCAGGGGGTGTGAATTCCAAAGCCTTTCCATCTGTCTGTGTTCCAGTGCCCGAGGGCCCTCCGCCAACAAAGGACATACAGGTCCCAGTGGATGGGGGGACATGGATGGAGCCCAGCTGGCACCAGCTACCCATCCTCCCCACGCCCTGCTGTGAGTGAGATGGTGTGTGTCTGTACCGCCGTCCGAAGCAGAACCGAAAACCAGTGTGGGAAACCAGACAAGGGAAACATTTTCAAAAGGAGAATAAAGAATGGATGAAACTGTCCCGTGAGGGAGAAACCCAGAAAATGCTGATGAGTCTCTTACTCCTGCAGGCTCAGAGCCTGGGAAGGAAGAAATAAACTAGTCCATGCAATCTCCCCCTGCAACCAAGCCCACTTTGGATATAGTCCTAAATTGCGTTTATTCCAGCAAGTTCAGAACACACATGCTTAGGCATCTTAGGAACCTACAGCTCATCCTTCTTGTAAAGGGCCAGGAAAAATTGTCAATTTTTCATAAACAACTCCAGCAAGGCTGAATTTATAACCCGCCATTAGGAGTTCCTGCTGTGATACAATGTCTTAATGATCCTGCTTGTCTCTGTGGAGGCACCAGTTCAGTCCTGGCTCAGCACAGCAGCATTGCTGCAGCTGTGGCATAGGGTAAGTCATAGCCCCTGCTCAGATTCAGTCCCTGGCCCCGGGAACTTCCATATGCAGCATGGACAGCCAAAAAAGGATTTAAAAAAAAAAAAAAAAACCTCACCATTAAAATAACCAAAAGCAACTCCTCCTCTTTCTGAAACTCATTTCAAACAACTAACCAATGAATTGAAAATGTTGAAACCACATATAGAGAAAAGCAAGTGTCATCCTAGGAAACAAAGCTTGTCTCTCTCTATTGTTCTTGGAAATACACTCAGCTTTGGTGTTTATTTGTTAGTGACTCCTTATTCAATGCTGGCAGTTGCAGTTATATTGACTCAGGAGGTCCTTGGCCTCGAGGCTTTTCCTTGCTGTGCACTCAATCTGATTACCTGAGATACAGCCCGTGCTCCCAACTCTGCCCTTCTCTCGTGGGCATTCCTTAAAGCTTGAACCCTCAACTGGTATGTGTTTTTTCTATCAGATCAGCCGCCAAGGCAATTACTCTGCGTCTGGTATTTATAACAGAAAAGCTGGCTAAGAACAGGGATATACCTGTGGACCCCCATGCCTGGTTAGTCCAGTAATGTCTGTGAAGGAGTTTCCTTGTGGCTCAGCAAATTAAGGACCCAGTGCCGTCATTACTGTGGCTCAGGTTGCTGCTGTGGTGCAGGTTCAATCCCTGGCGCAGGAACTTCTGCTGCTGTGGGTGTGACCAAAAAAACCCACAATAATGTCTATTGAATAAATGAATAACAGAGCACAGATCCCGCACCCACTCCAGGGGCCTCTTCTCAGGCTTTTAGTCTGCTAGACACAGGTCTGAACCAGAGGACCTTCGGCTGGCTCTTGCTGTTTCATGAGCGGTGTTTTTGATTCTTGTCATTTGTCATAATTTTGAACTGTGTGTTCACATGATGAACTAAATTTTCTCACTGAAGTCAGCACCAGTGAGACCCCCAGTAGATCATTCTGTCAGGTCTTGGATTCCATAATTTAAAGAACTTACTGATTTGTTTAGTTAATTAAAAGGAGGGTTAATGCAATGGTAATAATAATGAGTAATAATGAAAGTATCTAATCAAGTATATAATAAGTTATAACAATGAAATAGGACTAGCAGAAATGATTACAACATTGTAAATCAACTGTATTTCAATAAAGCTTTAAAAAATGGAAAGAAAATAATGAGATAGGTCTAATAACAGTGAGGCTGGGGAAGGCTTAAGTTTCTCTTGACATTGGCAAACTGATTTCAGGGCTTTGAGTCACCTCCCCCCGAGCACACATCACAGGAGTCGTTTCTCAGACAACTTGGTCCTTCTCTCGCCTTCCAGGCTGGGAACATCTTCTGGAGAGAGCAAGGACTGTATGATAAAGGCCTGTGACCCAATGCAGGACATCAAGGCTGCTTAGTAGATAGTTATTAAGCGCAAGGGAATGACCAAAGGAATGTAAGACGTAGCAGAAAACATGCATGTCTCATATGTAAGAATTATCCTACAGAAGCTGTTTCCCATCTGAGACAAAATAAGAAACATTTGTTGAGTGAATGGATGGGTTTTCTCCTGGGGGGCAGGGGGCAGGCACCCCAGTGGGGCCGGCCTTGGTCCCTGTAGAATTCGCCTCTCTGAGCCCTGCCTCTGGGGCATGGCAGGCAGGGCTCCAGTCTAGGTGCCGTAATAACAGATATTCTGTCGGCACCAGGGTTAGAACCCCAGGGAAAGCACTTTTTCCCCTTGGGTCTGGGTCTTGTTCTCTTAACTTCCAAAATGGCAGCGACTGTGCTCGCCCTCAGGGCCAGTGTTTCAAAGGCTGGTACTGATCCTTTGCCTCAGGTGATTCAAAATCCAGATTCCCTGACCCTGCTTTTGTGCTAATGAATTCTAGTCTGGAAGATGAGGCTTGCAGTCTTCCTCTTTAATAAGGATTTAGGTGTAAGCTAACTTTTGAGGGTTCTTAGAGTAGATATGTATTAGAATCACCCAGGAAACCTTCAACAAATGCTGCCTTGTGCCAGGTACTTTGATTCACTGGGTCCACAGTGGGGCTTCTATGGGGGCTTTTTATGGCTCTCCACAAAGTCTTTCTAGCATTATTATACAAATTGCAGAGAAGTACCCCCTCTGGTGGTCCACAGCCTCTTACCATGGTGCAGGGCTTGGTGAGAGCAGCATGGGCTGGACTGCAACCCCTCCCCTCCTCAGGCAGGTCTCTTGTGCAGTGAACAACCTACACAGCTATGCATGGTATCAATGGCAGTGGTTCCCGGTGGTTCCAGTCATTCAAGTGTACACCCAGGTTAGGAATCAGTGACAAGTGTAGCTGATAATAGCCTTTGAAGGCTTTCAAGTAACAGTGGACAAAGTGGTTATGTTAGGATTCACCTGGGGCTGCTTGTAGAACAGATTGGGGGCACCTGAGAACAGGGTGTCCCCAGAGAAGCTGTTTTCCACTTGCCTAGGTGGGAGGAGAGTGGAGCTGATCCACTGTGGCAGCAAGGAGAGAGGATGCCAGTTCTTGCAGGACAGTCTTGAGTTGTGTCCCGAAGTAGCAAAGAGGATGTGCCATGGAGAGGAGAGAGATTAGTAAGCAACTGCCCCCTGAAACACAATTGCATGAGCCCGCAGCACGCTCCAGGAGTGCTGTGCTGGGGCAAGGGCCTCACTTAGGATTTCCTCTTCATCTGTGGCCAACAAAAGTTCAATGTCCCTGGAATAGCTCAGCCAAGGAGAGGCAGGTGTTGGCAGAGACATGGCCCAGCTTTTTCACTTATTGGTGGCACACATCCTCACCCCTTCAGGGAGCACCTAAGGTCACCTCCCAAACTACTCGAATCCCGGGCCTTGTCCCAGAGTCTGCTTTGGGGGGAACCCAAACATGTCAATAGGTGCGTCCCCAGCTCCAGAAAAATGTGTCCTCACTCAGACAGTAGTCCTCAAAAAGCATCAGCTGTAGAGTTCCTGTTGTGGTGCAGCAGGTTGAGGACCCAACATTGTGTCCATGAGGATGCAGGTTCCATCCCCAGCCTTGCTCAGTGGACTAAGGATCCGGCATGGCTGTGGTGTAGGCTTCAGCTGCAGCTCCGCTTCAACCCCTAGCCTGGGAACTTCTATGTGCCACAGTGCGGCTGTAAAAAGAAAGAAAAAAAAAAAGCATGAGCTGTGTGTATCTTTTTCTGGAGGGCAGAGAGCATAGGAACGTGATCTCCATGGTCTGGCATCGTGTCTCCTGAGTGGTGGTGGATCACTGACGAGGGATGTAGAGTGGGGTTTCTCAGATGGTCATGTTCACGGAGGTTACCTCGAGATCTTGTGAAACGACAGATTCTAACTCAGCCAGTCTGGGTGGGACCTGAAAATCTGCATTTCTAGCAAGCCCTCGTGTGATACTGATGCTGCTGGTCCAAGGACCACCCTTTGAGTAACAAGGCCCTTGGCAGCCAGGTGCTTTACAAATGTGTTCTGAGCATGTGGGCGTATAAGTAGGCTGGCAGGTGGGGTGAAGCTCTTCAATGTAAGTACATCTCTCATAACCCGCATTCCTGGCCAGGCCTTTAATGAGTACCCCTCAAACACTTCTACAATACCCTTCCATCCAAACACCACTCATAAGTTGTTTTCCTGCCGTTATGTGAAATTCTTTCCATTCATTTCAAGAGAGGTCCCCACCTTGTAGAGTTTTCAGCCAGCCTCTAGGGCCAAAAAGAAGAATGATAGAAAATCAAAATAATTTGATGCCTGACATGGAATTCAACCTTGAATTCTTAGTTTGTTGATCAAGAAGTTGCAGTTTCTGAGAGATATTTTTTAAATCTAGGGATAGAAACTATTTTTAAAAAAATCTGAAGAATAAGAAAACCTTCCTGGGTGAAAATCAAATACTTCTTAAGCCTTAGAAGACACGGATTACTGGTCTCTTCACTTTGGGCTCTTCACTCAGAGCTGGTGGATTTGCTTTTATTTATTTCTTTGTTTAGATTCTTAAGTTTGTCTAACTGTCATCACGAAGAGGGCAGTCACCAGCATTTGGGGAAGTGTTTTGATTTGTCTTCATCCTGGGAAAATATAAAGATTAGCTTTAAATAGAGTTGAGGTAATGCACAAGGAGAGGCGAGTTACGGGAATAAGACAGCTTATCCAAGTCAATTCTAATTCATATTTTTTTTTAAATACAGTATTATATTATTTTCACCCCCTTTAAAGCTTTCAAAGTCCTTTTTCTAAGGGCCCAGAGAGTGTTGAGGAAAAGACTACCCTGTCTCCACTTTGATCAGGTAATTAGCCCCCGGGCCAGCTGATGTCCCACTGCCTTCAATGCAATGCGTACCGGGCTCTTTAAAGTACGTGCTCCAAATCGAACTCTCCTTAGCTTCAGAGGGGAGCTTGGCCTTAACAGCTATGTGGTTCATCTGTCTCAAACATTTGTTTTGACTCTAGCTCCTGCTTGCTCCGCTTTTTTAAGCTTGGAAAGAACAAACCCAGAAGAGTCTGGGCCTTTGCTTCCAAATGAGGGTTTAGACAGAATTTTTTAAAGGATCTTGCTTTGTAGTACTTAACCTGGCCTGCTCTTCCAAAAGCCCCACGTGTGTGAGTAATCACCTTTATTCCCTCCAGCTGTTAGTTGCCAGCCCCTCTGTGGTGGGAGGTCTAGAACCACTGCCCCAGCCTTGCCAGGCCACCAGCCAGAATTGGCTTCTGTCCTAGAATCCCGTGGGCTCCAGGTTCCTTAAAGGCTGCATGTGGTTCATTGGGTTTATGCTTCCCACCTACTCAGGCTCAGTTTCGGTGAATTCTCTGGGGAGGGTGGAGAGGGGACTCTGTTTCTTGTTTGTCGCTCCCCACCCCAGACCCGCTCTGATCCATTCCTCCATTGCCAGCTAGGAAACCCTGGGCAAGGGCTATAACTGTGTGTTCCAGTTTCCTCCTTGTAAAATGGGCATAAAAACAGGAATTGCCTGGCACGTGGTAAGCCACTACTGAGTAGGGGCCGGCGGCATACGCCCATCCTTTCCAGCCATCAGCAGTAGCAGGCCAGCACCCGTTATGTAAGGCAGGTGTTATGGCTTCATTTTACAGGTGAGAAAAGGGAGGCGTGTAGAAAGATTTTCCTTGACCACACATAGTTGTTACATCTCTGTGCCAGTCGTCAACATTGGGACACTGGTGCCAAAGCTCGTGCACTTTCTATGCTGCAAGCCCGTATGCTTTTCTGCAGGCATAGGAATTTCATGGGCCCTGCCCCAAAGGATTCCCCTCTAGGAATAGAACTGTTTCTTCTGGTGAGGCTCAGGCTGACTCATCCTTGAGTGGGGCCAATAAAGTATTTCCTGGGAATGAGCTTTCTATGAACTCCCTGGGCCAGGTCATTGGGAACCCCTGCTCACCTTTGACTGCTCAGTTAATTAGACAATTGGAGAGAAAGTGCTTCCAAAATATACCTGATTTCTCTTTTAACTGAAGGAGTTAACGCAGAGCTTACCACGTGACAGGGGTCACACCTCATGTGCCTGGAAGAAGGGAAGAGGGTCTTAGATGAACATGAAACTGCAGCCAGGCATGGGACGTGAAGGACCATCTTCAGTTTGACAAGCACGTGAGGAAGTAACAAACGGGAAGTTCAACTTCACGCTTTCCCAGGCGCCCAGCGTAAGCCCTGACCCAACTTAGCGGATTTGCAGACTTGCTGCTCCCACAGAGCATGGCGTTGGTGGTCAGAGAAAGCACTGCCCCAGAGTGAAATCAAATGCTGTGCGATTGGGAGGAAGGACCCCGGAGGCCAAGGAGGTTCACTAACTTCACGATCTGAAGGTCTGGTTCTTCCTGCCAGCCACACCGCATGTTACAAGCAGGGCTGGAGCTTGGCTCCACTAGCCAAGCTCCTGGGGCTGGGGCAGCCGAGGTATGTCTGGAAAAGAGAGGGCCTTTGCCAAGGCAAGCATCTCCCATGCCAGGCAGACCAGCAAATAAGCTGCCTCTTGCAGTCCCTTCATCCAAATCCCCGAGGAGCCAAGGCCCATTCAAGTAATAAGTGCAAACTCGTGTTCCTCAGTGCCAGGCTCTGAGAATGCAGAGGTGAACATGCACAAACTAAGCATGCTTTCATCACGTGTTCTAACAACAACAAAATGTTAATTGATGTTTTCCTCATCCTGAGAGTAATGTGTCTTGGCTTAAAAAAAAAATTTTTTTTAGAAAATTTAAACCTAAGCACTCAATCTCCGGGGAGAAATCTTGATAGCATTTTATGGCTGTGGATACCCCAGCTAGCCTAGGAAAAGTGGGACAGGGAAAAAGGCCAGTTTTATGAATCCCTTAAAATAGGGTCCAAAATATTCATAGTAAAATTTTTAAAGTTTTGATTGGGACTTGAGTTGAAAAATGAAACTAAAAATTGGGAAAATAAGTGTATGTTATTCTACACTTAGCAGCTCTTGTACGATTGTAATTATAATTGTCAAGGATATCTTAGACCCAAAGCTAAAGATAATTTGCTTTATTAGCATCTTTAAAATAGTAGCCCATTGAGTTCTGGATGGGCAGCTTTGGGATGTGAATATTCCTGTTATATCATAAGGTAACATTCTTTGCTTCATATTTTGCTTTTTTTTTTTTTTTAAGGACAGTCAACAGAAGGTTGTTGCTATGCCCCAAGGGCTTCTCTTGATCTTTTAAATTAAAATCCTTATCTTCTGAAGCATCTTAAAGTATTATCCTCCAAGGATAATTTTGACTTCAACAGTTCATTGACCTAACTGCCAGATCAAGATTTATCCGTGGCTCTTTGAGTGGCTTTTTCAAGGAAGCCTGCACCTTTGCAGCAAGGTTTTAGTAGATTTTCACTGAATTTGCATTGGGTAATCAGATTCTCCTTTGTCTGGCATTCAGGGACAAAGGGTAGAGTCTATTCACTGGTCTGAGTTCCCCAGCAGAACTGATAATCACAGGTCTTGCAGCAGTGCTGAAGTTAAGCTCTCCTAGCTGAAGTCATTGGGGCATGATTGGGGCATGAAAGGAGTCAGAGCCAAGGAGAAGCCTGGTCCTCCTGGACCCTGGAATCTCTTCCATGTATCTCCTGGTGAGTAATACATGCTCATTAGAGATAATAAGCACATCCCCCAACTAGATCACTACTCCTAATGTTGCATAAAGCCAGGGAACGGTGTAGTTTAGCCACATCTCCCCAGAATTCTTTTTTTCTTTTTAGGGCTGCACCTGCGGCATCTGGAAGTTCCTGTACTAGGAGTAGAATTGGAGCTATAGCTGCCAGCCTATGCCATAGCCACAGCAACATGGGATCCAAGTCACATCTGTGACCTACACTGCAGCTTGTGGCAACATTGAATCCCTAACCCACTGAGAGAGGCCAGGGATCAAAACTATATCCTCATGGATATTAGGTGGGTTTTTAACCCGCTGAACCACAATGGGAACTCCTAGAATTAATTTTTTAAGTTTCCTTGGGACTTTCTGTGCCTAGAGGGTGCCAGCCTGACAACCAGGGGCAGATGATACCTGGCTCCATAATGATCCTGTTTTATAAGTTTCTGCTCCGGACATGATCTGAAACCAGAACAAAGTGGGTGCTGATGCTGCTTTCAGGTAAAGTGCTCCCCTGATGGGAACAGCTATGCCGACTTCATAACATGCAGTTAGGGAGTTTCTCGTGATTAGTATGGAATTGAACAACATTTATTAGTATGTTCCTCTTCCGTTGCCTCTCCTCACCCTGGGAACATGCCCAGTACTTTCCAGAAACTCTCATCCATAGAGATAATTGTCTTGGAGTTCCTAGCAGTTAAGGATTTGTTAAGGCTTATATCCCTGCTGTGACATGGATTCAATCTCTCGCCCAAGAACTTCCACATGCATGTGGCCAAAAAAAAAAAAAAAAGAAAGAAAGAAAGAAAAGAAAAAGAAATGAAAAGAAAAGAAATGAAATGAAATGAAATGAAAAAGATTGTTCGTAGTCAGGTTTGCTAGAGCCAAACCTGAGATGGGGTTTCCTGTGCAAGTGACTTATTTTGGAGATGCTCTTGAGAGACGGAGGCTGAAGGGAACAGAATAGGACAGAGGAAGGAGCCACACAAGAGTGTGCTATCAGCCTGGTCCTATGGGTGCTCTGGAATAGGAGTTGCACAGCACAGCTGGTCTCTCATTGAGGCAAAGGGGTGGCTTTTCACTCCCATGACAATCACAGGCTGCAGAATGCTGGTGAGGAAGTGTGACCCCCCCGCTCCCCGCCCTGGCCCTGTGGCTCCCATTCAGTGGAGAACTGGAACCCATGTAGTAAAGGTGTTCTGGGTGCAGCACCTGGGCCACCCACGCCAGGAGTCTTAGCGTTTGCCAAAGCCGACTCTCTAGGAGGCCTCCTTCCCTCATAGCTGCAGTAGGAGGGTAGAGTATAGTCTTAAGGCCTTTTGGTCATGGGAACTTACATAGTCACAGGAGGGCTGTGCTGGTACTGACAGGTGGCAGAAGGATAATCCATGACCTCCCTCCCTGTGGTGCCATCCAGGAGCACGTGAGTCATGAACCCTGTGCTCAGCACTGTCATTTCTACAGAAGTCTTTGGTTTTCCCTCTTTCTGCGTGTCTCCCTCCAAGGTTCTACTAGAATTCTGTCATTCCTATTAGACTGAGAAGAATGAAAGAGAGACTTGAAATTGTGCAGTAAATGCTGGTTCAAGTGTTATTTTCTAGCATTTTGGAATGAACCAAAATAAGGTAGCTCAGCAGCTCTCATATCATCAGAAGCAGTCTTAGGTCAAAGCTAAATAAATGGAGGCCCCCTCACATGCCAGAGTAAATTCTTAAGCCCCAGTCAGCCCTCCACATCCATGTGACCAGACGTCTTCAGGGCAATAAATCTTTAAGAATAGATAGACCTTTGACTTCAGTTGAAAACCTCTCTTCTGGTTTGAAGGGGATTTCCAGTGAGGTATTCAGCTTGACAAAAGGAGTTTGGAACTGGGTTGATGAATGTAATTTATGTATATGCATGGAGGTTCTTGAGAGTAATTATACCAGGATGTGAACCAGGATTGCCCCAAGGAGTTGAGGTCACCTAGGCTTGGGCTCACTGCCTCTAATCCCTACAGGCCAATTAGCTAGGATTTAGAGTAGCTTCTACTTGGGCCAGTGGTGGACATTGCTCTTGGGAGACAAATATGAGGAAAGGGATGGTGACAAGAAGCCACCCATACTGAATCATTAGAACCAATCTTTGGGCCATGCTGTTCTTGAGACCACATTTGAGAAATGATTCTCTGGTTTTCCTTATTGAAATATGTCAGTGTGTGTCATCCAGGTCCCAAGAGCAGGCCCTCATACTGCCATGCCAGGGTCAGTTTCTCTGCTGGGAGGTCTCCCACTTCCAAGCCTTGAGGTCTTCAAGGCCAGGGACTAACATCATTCAGACCTGTGAGCTTGGTGCTGGTTGTGGGAGGGGATATGATGACTCAGCCACCCAGTGGATGCTCCATCCATCCTGAATCCTGTGCCACGTGCACATGACATATGTGAACTTACCAACCATGAGTGTTTGGGGGCAAGATGGGTGAAGAAGACCTGGGAGGAAAGGCGGAAGTAAGGTGTTCCTGACAGTGGAAACAACTTAAAACCACGGAAGTGATGCCGGGGAAAGAATAGAATAGTAACGTATATGCTCAGAAGAGTAGGGGCCAAATGGATGCCCATGTTAAGGTGTTGAGCTTTATTCTGGTCACAATGGAAGAGGCATTTTAAGAAGCTTCCCCGAGCAGCCTATGGAATGAACCACAGAAAGGCAGACTTGTGGCCGTGGCTCCCAAATCATTGCACAGCAGAAATTTACTTTGCCACCCACCCTGTGCTGAAAATGCTTATCTCAAGCCCCACAGTCTGAGTCTACTCCAAGACAACTCCATTGCCTACCCAGACCCTGGGCTATGGCCCAGGAATCTGTAATTTTAAGATGCTCCCAAATCAGTTCTAATGCAGGGGGTGCCAGGCCCATGTGAGCATGAAGGCTGCCGAGGTCACAGAGAACCATTAGAAAATTCACAGTCACAGAGATCAGTGATCCCCATTGGACATCTAGATTGGATGCTGAAAGATAAGCTACAATTTCCTTTTAGATTTATATATTTCCTATCTTTTATTTCCTTCCATTTGGGGTTTTGTTGTTCTGTTGCCATATTCTGTTTAAAGTTTTATTGATGTTTAGAAAACAGGCAAAAGCACACAAATCATTCAGTGAATTTTCACGGTGATCACACCTGAGAACATCCTCACACCCCAAGAACTCCTTTCCATGTCCTGCCTCCCCAGTCATTATCTTGACCTCTAATCCCACAGATGAGGGGTTTTTTAAAGTCATTTCTACTTTCTGTGTGTTTGCTAATGTTTGTAATATATTAGTATAGTTGTGTACATGTATATCTTTTACCTAAATAGGTATCTCGTGGTGAAGGCTCACATTTTTTTTTTAATTTTATGGCCACACCCATGTCATATGGAAGTTCCCAGGCCAGGGAATCCAAGCTGCAGTTGAAACTTATGCTGCAGCAGCAGCATCACTAGATCCTTTAACCCACTGTGTCAGACCAGGGATCCAACCTCTACCTCCTCAGCAACCTGAGCCATGGCAGTTGGATCCTTGACCCACTGCACCACAGCAGGAACTCCCCACATTTGTTTTTCCCTGATTGAACACACACATTTTTAAAGTTTACATTACCCATCTAACTGGAAAAGCTGGTCTGAGTGCATCTTAGAGATTAAAGGAGGGAGCATGGATGGTGCTTCAGAGCCAGAAGCCAAGCTGATTCCTTTTGCCTGCCATTGTGTTATTGGCTATGCTCCTTCCCTCCAGAAAATCAGGCCCTTGGAAGGAGAAGGAGACAGGTGGTAAACGGCAATGACAGACCTTGGGGGAGTCATGTGACCTCACTGAACTCCAGGGCCCCAGCTTCTAGGCATTCAGCAAGTGCTCATTCTATTCTGTGCTTTCTCCTGTTCCAAAATCTGCAAACATTCTCCCTCCCTTGGAAGTCTTGATTTGGCCACAGTGACTGGGAGTTAGGAAGAGCCTCCTGTTTTCCTTTGAACTTGCTTGTAAACCATGTGTCCAGGTGGAAAGACAGCAGCTCTAGAGTCCAGCCCAGGCCGGCCTCACTGGGAACCCCTCCTTGCCCTTGCACACAACCCAACCCTGGGAAGGCTTGCAGGGAGCAGGGGGAACTCAGCCCTCATTGCTTCAGGCTGTAGAAAGAATCCCTGTGAATCCTTGATGTGATTCTCTCAGTGTTTGTCTTTCCTCAACTAGTAAGACCTTGAAAGGCAGGATTAGGGCATAGGCATGGGAGAGAGGGGCCAGAAAGGTAGCTTGGATGCCTTTTAATCCACACCCAAGGAAGCATCCAGCTCAGGTGTGGCCCAGCCCGCTTCCACAGGAGAGCACCAGGATTCAGAGCCAAAGCGTTGCTGAAGAATACAGAGGGGTTTTGGCCTCTGCACCATCTTCCCAGGAAACCTCTGGCATGGGTGGGCAGTCAGAGGAGGACCAGGGCCTTGGCCTGTCAGAGGCTCCTCATCCCAGCAGTGCCCCAGCAGCCGTCATCTGGGAATTTCCATAAAGAAGGGCCGTGTCTGCTGAAGTCCAGCCCAGCCTCCCTGAAGCCCCTTCCACACACCTGTCTCAGTGCAGCCAGCCCACCTGTTGGTGCCTTTTGTCTTTCAGGAGGAAATGGGCATTTCCTGTGAACTGCTGGAGTCAGACTTCCTCAAATGCAGCGTGGGATTTCCTTTCATGAGGTCAAAGTCGAAGGTAAGGGACAGGGACAGGGCACTTCCTTGGAAGCAGGCCCCTGGCCCTTCCCACTGGCCGCTCACTCTGCCAGCCACCTCCCCAAGATTTCCTCCGCACCCCTGCCTCCCTCGGCAGCTGGAGTAGCCAGCAAAACCCTGCCTGGGTGGGGCCACCCCCATCCATGGCCATCTCCAAGTCTGCTCCAGAGGGGCCATGCACGTATATTCTTTCCCCTTGATCCATGTGACACACCCCAAATGTGAGACACACACCATGGCCTTTGCACTTTGTCAAGCATCGCCTGGCTGGCATCAACATTCTCTTTCTGGGACATCCCATGCCACTTAGAGTCCCTGAGACAGCGTAAGAAAAGATGTGACCTGGGCTAGTGACCTATAGTCCTAGCTGTCACTCTACCAGGCACTCACAATTTTTTGAAGAGAGCTCTTAAAATTCTTAAATATAGTAAATAATCGTATTGCACTTCATTTAAAAAAAAAAGTATAAGAAGTTACAGTCACATTGGTGTTTGTAAGGACCCAAATTTCCTAAGCTCAAGTAATAATATGGTCTAACCTATTCGGAGATTCATAGAACGTTCTAGTATGTGTCATCATTATAAGGAGACACAAAGATGTAGAAGATGTGATTTTTGGAGGCAAAACTAGACTCTAAAAGACCAGGTCTGCCTCTTAAAATGGAAATAGTTTTCTCTGTTATGATTTGAAGGAGATTTCATATTCCTTTGTCCCCTCCCTAAAAAGACAATGAAAGGTTAAACCTTTTCTCCTCCCTGTGCTATACATTCAGATCATTTTAATTTCTAAGGCTTTTTGGTCCTGGGACAAAGTAGCTGTTTTCCAGACCAGTTGTGAGAACTGTCTGGTAAGAAAGATTTGCTCATTTCTTAGCGAGTCATTTGAAGCCATCAGCCTCCTTGAGTGTGCCTGCTCCAGACTATGGTGGCTCTTACATCCATGATTCCTCAGCCTTTTTCTGGCTCTGACCCTCATTCTGTCCACATTCATCCCAAGAGAAGGGAAGCCTCAAGAGGTGGCTGCCCTTAGAAAAGCTGGCAGAATACCAGGCAGGGTGAGGATGCAGGAGGAAGACCCTGAACTTTGGGACATCACTGCCTGTATTGAAGTGTGCAGCCTCCCCCCGGACACACAGTCATTTATTTGAAACCTTTCGAGCCACAGAAAAATAGACTTAATTGAAAACTTTGAGAGTGGCCATTGTATCATAAAATCCAGCCTCCATCCCATATCAAATCTGAGGTGTATCTTTCTAGTTTTAAAGATTATTTTTAAAAGGAAAACTTATGTCACTATCACAGATGGATCCAGGATCACTAACCCTAAAGAGAAAGTGAATAAATGACTACAACAAAAATAAAGCAATGTTGTCTTCTGGGACATTACATTTTGTTAAAATTCATTAACTCTCAAAATAGTCAACAGAAGGATGAATGTTGGATGTTGGATTTTTTTTTTCTTCTCCATCTTGTTAATGCCACTCCCTTCCTCTCACATAGAGAAGTTAAGACCTGTAGCCAGGCTAAACCTAGAGGCAGGGGATCTGGGGGTGAGCCCATGGAGAGAAAGCCCAAGAAATGACCCAGCAGGGATGGGACACCCTTTATCCACAGCCTGGCTTGTCCTCCCCTGTCCCTCAGACCCCATGGGTCATGAGGCCCTGGACCACCTGCTAAGCCTCATAAGCATGCTCTCTGCTTGCTTTGCTGGCTGTATGTTTCTGTCTCACGACCAGCCTGCTCAGTTCCTGACCTTCTGTTCCTCCAGGCCTCTGGCTCTGATTTTGGCTCTGTGCCCAAATTGTTTTGCTTCTCACCTCATTTTGATCTCTAGAGGGTTTAATTCACACCTTCTGTCAGTTCGGACTCTTTGCTGGGACAGGACCCTTGACTTTTCCTTCCTTTGTGTCCTCCAGCTCTGTTTCCTGTCGTGTCTCCATGCCCCACCCTACCTGAAAGCTGACACATCTCACTGCCACAGAAATTTCTTCCCAGAAAGGGATGTCCAGTGTCCACTACAGGTGGTCCAATATCATGGTCCCATGTTCATTCCTTTCAGGTAGCATTCAGTTTAGTAGAATCTGGAACTGCAAAGTTAGACCATTGACTGGAATTGGTCAGAAAGGAACTCCTGAGTTCCCATCGTGGCTCAGTGGTTAATGAATCTGACTAGGAACCATGAGATTGCCAGTTTGATCCCTGGCCTCACTCAGTGGGTTAAGGATCCGATGTTGACAGGAGCTGTGGTGTAGGTCCAAGATGCAGCTTGAATCTGGCGTGGCTGTGGCAGTGGCGTAGGCCAGCAGCTACAGCTCCAATTCGACCCCTAGCCTGGGAACCTCCATATGCTGCAGGTGTGGCCCTAAAAAGACAAAAAGACCAATAAATAAATAAAGGAACTCAAATATTTAGATATTAAATAAGTCATGGACTCTCAGAACTTGATGGAATTCAAGGAACATTTTGTCTACTTTTTTTTTTTTTGGAGCTGTGAAGAGATTGGGTGTCTCAGCCAAGATCACATAGTCAATTTGTGGTTGAGCCTGGCTCTTTAAGCCCTGCCCAAGGGGTCCTCCCACATTCCCACACCATTTGCTTAGGGCAGCATGCCCCAACCCACAGGATGTGGGTACCATGAGTACCTGAGGTGACTGCAGGTGGCTCATGAGCTTCTCTTGGGTGATATATGGACACCACACTAAACAGTGTTAACTCTAATGGTGAGAAAATTATTACTTTTTCAATGCTCTTTCAATCTCAACCCAGTGCGAGAGCAAGTCTGTGGTAGTGCTGACATATCTGTAACACCTCCCTATCCCTTGTTAATCTCCCTTTTTATCAAAATAGAGTAGACTCCAGGCTCAGAGGCTTCACCAGGCAACAGAATCCAACACTGCTTTTCTTTTGTTAACGTTTATTTTATGATGACCTCCTCTTTATGGCAAGCGACCCTGGATTCCCATCTGTGATACATTTTTCTCCTTAAAAAAGTCTTTAAACAGAAAGAGTGAGGCAGTAAAGATACAAAGTACATATCACAGGTGATGTGATAAGCAGATGTGGCAAAATTTGGGAAGATGGTGTGTGAATGAAATTTAGAAAGTCCTGATTTAAGAGTTCAGGCATATCACTTCCCAGCGAGAACCGCAGCTGCTGAAAAGGACAGCGGGCCTCTTGCCAGAGTGGACTCTGGGCTGGGTTTTATTGCTAAAGTTGTACCTCTGGCCTGATGATCAGAGAGATATATACACATACAGAGTAAAGCTGGCTGTGCACATGAGCGTCCGGAGGTCATAAACTGCAGAAGACTATAGCATTTGAGTTTGGAATGTTTGCAGATGCCAGACGTCACTTTCTTTTCCCCTAGTATGAATTCAGCGT
Organism: Phacochoerus africanus; assembly: GCF_016906955.1. Lineage (NCBI taxonomy): Eukaryota > Metazoa > Chordata > Mammalia > Artiodactyla > Suidae > Phacochoerus > Phacochoerus africanus. Next base: position 102,973,061 of record NC_062544.1, read on the forward strand.
CATCTTTGATACAAGCCACCTGTCTGGGGAAGAGGAAGTTCTTAGCTTCATTGTTACGGCTCAGAGGTAAGGGGGATTTACATTTTTTTTTCCAAGATGAAAGATTTATGGAACCAAGAAAGGTCATGCCCTGGTCACGCTTTGATGATGCTGCCCAAAATGCCAAGGAGGAAGAAAGTGCTCAGTGATAAAGCCCTAGAGCACTGGGTGGAATCGGGTCTCTCAAGGATGGTGCTTACCTGGTTCTGCTTGTGCAGACACCAGGTCACATGGAACTGGGACAGACTGGGGATCTTCTGGTCAGAGGAGATGATTCTATAGCTGGGGAGAGCCAGGGCCGGAGAGGTCAGCACCCACCCAAGTTCACATGGTTTGTTAGCTCACAGATGTCCTCTGTGGGTTCCTCACGAACGTGCCATGGCATCCCCTGATTCGGGGAGAGGGCACCTGCAGCCTGAGGGCCCAGCCAAGCCTGCGGGTAGAGGTCCCCAAGAGATGGTCCTCAAGAGAGGGATTGTCCTAGGAGCGGAGGGGACAGATAGTCAGGAAGGGGACAATGCAGTGGTGATGAGCTCCTGCCCTTCTCTCTCCGACATAGCCAAGGGTTTGAGAGGGATTGTGGGGTCATGTGCTGCCTCCACAAGCCAGAATCCACATGTGCCTTCACGTGCCATCTGGGTGGCGCTTGGCTGATGGTTGGGTTGGAAGGCGAGGTATTTAGGTAGGTGAATAGGGAGATACAAGTTTTGATTGGGGGTGTAGTTTGGCTACCCAAGGCAACCTTTTTATTGGAATTTTTATTTGGAAATGATTTGAAAGTTAAAAGAAATGTTGCGGAGAATGGTGTGAGGAACTCCCAGACACCCTGTCCCCAGATTCACCCAGTCTTGATGGTCTGCCTCATTTATTTTATCATTCTTTTTCTGTGTGTTTTTTTTCCCTTAACCATCTGAAAGGAAGCTGCAGAAATCATGCCTCTTTACCTCAGTGTGTGTTTCCTAAGAATGAGGCCATTCTCTTAAATAACCCCAGCATACTTATCAAATTTAGGAAATTTAACACTGATACAATACTATTATATAACCTCTAGTCCACATTTTCCAGTTGTGCCAGTTGTCTCCATAATGACTTTGTAGCCACTCTTTCACTGGTCCAGAAGCTGATGAAGGATCAGGCATTCAATTATCATATCTTCTCTCTAGTTGCCTTAATCTCCAAGTCAATCTTTCAGGAGTCCTAAGTCTATGCCAGAGGTGGTTTGGAGGTCTGAACCAAACACCCTGAAGGCCAAGGTCAGACAAGATCCCCAGAAAAAGGTGCGAAAACAAAATCAGGAACCTTGTAGCTCATGGAGGCTGGGAAGATGGAAGGCCAGACACTGGGTGAGCAGGCCACGAAACCAGGGACTGAAAGTCACCCAGGGAACCAGGGGCGGGAAGTCCCCTAGGAAAAGGTGATCAAGATCAGCACATGGTTAAGCCTGGAGACCCACAGGGTCCGGGGCACAGAGTGAGGCAAGGCAGGCTAAGCGCTGTGAAACTAAGGCCCCCACGTACATGGTCACCTCTAAAATGAGGGTGCTCAACCCAAGCCTTCCTCCAAGGAGTACAGTGCCCCCAAGCACTGAGAAGGAGCTCCTGGTCCCACATTCCGAGTTGCAGAGAGGGTCACTTCCCAGACTCTTCAGATGAGCCCCATCATACAGGGTAATGGGCCCCAGCTCAGCCCTGCATCTGACCTCCGGGTAGAGCAAGGGGACCTGCCCTGGGCCACTCCTCTCACCTCATGCATATCTATCAAGTCTAAAGCGTCGAGTGGAACCTGAGAAGGAGCAGGGATGAGAGGGAATCATCCATCAGATGGGTCAAATGGGTCAGTCTAAAGATGGAGGCAAACACAGCTTAGCATGGGGAGGAGAGCAGCGCAGCCCAGGGTGGACACTGACTGGCACTCACTCTAGAAAAGTTTATCTGAGCTCTTACTACAACCAGCCACTGTGCGAGACGCAAGGGGAGATACTGCAGGAACCAAAGTTGGCAAAATCCCTTCTCTTGGGGAGCATTGTGGGGGTGGCAGGGGACAGATCATGAACAAATGCACATATGATGTCAGAGGGAGATGGGAGCATAACGATTCATCCAGCAAGCACAGTGCATTCGCTAGCAATCCTAAGGCAACTTGGTTTTCATCCCTACTCTCATTAAACCCACTTGGTGGGGCTAGTTCTTTCCTCATCCTTGGAGACAATCTAGGACAGTCCTGTGTGTTCTCAGGTTGCTCTTGGTTGGTACAAAGTCCTACAGTCCCTTCAAGACTCAAAGCAATTCACAAAATCTGTAATAAAAGTGTCTGGTCCCATGAAATAATCAAAACTCAATTTCAAGTCAAGGCTTCCTTCCCTCCGCCAGGGCAGGGCCACAGGAGGGAGGCCTGCCTCGGGGAATGGTCTAGCTTTCCTCCATTGATGCCTCTACTAGTCCTTTCCCCCCTTTTCTGGAGAGTCCCCCAGGCTCACAGCAGCAGTTGTGAGAGATAACCCTGAAACAGGAAAGGTCTTACTGAACAGGTACTGCTGTGGGCTCTTCGCTGGGCTGGGCAGGTATCCAGAGCTGGCTCTTCCCCTTTGGAGACCCCACCCTACCCCCACCCCCACTCCTGGGGATGCTCACCTGGGCTTTCTCCCTCATCATCTCCTCCAACCTCTGCCTCTAGGCGGCTGAAGATGCCTTCAGCTCCTGCTGCCAAGGCTGTGCCCGGGACAGGACCAAAGGTGACCCCTCACTGGCTCTTGCATATAGATCCCACACAGGAGTCTTTGTCCTGACAGTCTCTGGAAATGCAGGTGGTCCTCGTGGGGTCAGGAGGAGGGGAAACCAGCAGCCCCTTCCCCTTATGTTTCCTGGGCCTGCATCTGACTGTTCCAAACAAGGTTTCTTGAAGCTCGACTTAAAAGGCAGACACCCTTCCCCCCACCCCCGACCACAAACCATTTTCTCCAGAATCTGTCTCCAGGAGTCTTCCTTTTCAGACTCCGCTACATCCTTGACGTTATATCTTGGATTCTTGCCACCAGACGTAGTAAATCCTGGTTTAGTGCTTTCCTCTGAATTTTTGGCATCCCTTAGGCCTCAGCCCAAACCTGCATTTTAACATCCTGTCACATTCACCCGAGGCTGAATGAGTCTTGGATTTCCACAAAAACACCAATTACCCAGAGGTTAGACCAAGATTCTTCCCGAGTCCTGACTCTTTCACCACCCCCCACAGTCTGTTCTTGCCTCTTCCTCATTAGTGGCTTTGCTCTCAAAGCCTGGAGGCATTGAACACTGGGGAAGCTCAGGTCAGGCCCCACCAAATGTTACCCATCAGGGGACAGCACGGGATTGGTGGGATGCATACATCGAGAGGCTTTATTTTATTTATTTTTTCATTGGAGGCTTCCCTCAGTCTCAAAGTCATTTACAACTCAGAATTAAGGTTAATTTTTCTTTCGTGGGAGTTCCCATCATGGTGCTGCAGAAGTGAATCCGACTAGAAACCATGAGGATTTGGGTTTGATCCCTGGCCCCACTCAGTGGGTTAAGGATCCGGCGTTGCCACGAGCTGTGGTATAGGTCGCAGATACAGCTTGGATCTGGCATTGCTGTGGCTGTGGTGTAGGCCGGCATCTACAGCTCTGATTAGACGCCTAGCCTGGGAATCTCCATATGCCTCAGGTATGGCCCTAAAAAGACAAAAGACAAAAAAAAAAAAAAAAAGAAAAGAAAATTAATTTTCCTTTGGGAACCACAGTGAAGCTGGAAGCATAGATACATTTTCAGAGCCCTCGACCCACAACCACCATAGCATATTTTTGTTTTAATGCTACTTTCTCTATATGTGGGGTTTTTTATTTATTTTTCTTTTTTTAGCATTTTCTTTGGTATTTTAGAGAATGTACATTCTCCTTAAAATGAAAGCATACCACATCACAGTGGTTGTTGAACCTTCCTTACTGTGTGTCATCATATACAACTTCCACTCCAAAAGGAATGACTTTCTGGCCTTTGGCTCAGCACGAGTTGGACTTACTGAACAAACACTAATTGTATCCTACATATTACGACAGATTATGCAAAGCAGACGCAAATAAGAAACACAGTGAGTTAAAATACAGCCCAACAGGAGTTCTCATTGTAGTTCAGTAGGTTAACCTAAAATAGTGTCCATAAGGATGCAGGTTTGATCCCTGGCCTTGCTCAGTGGGTTAGGATCTGTTGCTGCTGTGAGCTGCAGCATAGGTGTGCGGCTTGGATCCGCATTCCTGTGGCTGTGATGTAGGCTGGCAGCTGCAGCTCCAATTCGACCCCTAGCCCAGGAACTTCCATATGCCACACATTCAGCCTTAAAAAAAAAAAAAAACAGCCCGGCAGTCTCCCAAATCCTGCACAGTCTTCCAGTGCAAAAATGTTCCTGCTTTCTGTCCAGGTAGCATTACTGCAGGGTTATAGCCTCTCATCAGAAATGACAATTGGCTGGGATTGAGAGTTTTGAAATAATGCAAGACGTAGTTACTTTTTATTCACACTCATGTTTACATAAAACATGGCTGCTATCTAATAAAAACACATGCAAAGCATAGAGAAGGTAGATTTATTCCCACTGCTAGAATCCTGAAGGGCTTCACTGAGGAGGTGGCATTTGAATAGAGGAATCTGTTTCAGGCTGGAGGAGCCTAGGCACAGCAGTGAGGATGTGCGTGGCATTGGCCTGCTCTGTCACACCCACATGGGGGTGAGCATTGGAGTGCGTTGGGGATTCCTGTACTGTCTCTGAGGAAGGATGGGGAGCATGTGAGGGCGGTGGCCGGAAGACGGGGCTGAAAGAAGATAAGGGGCTGAGAGCCCAGAAAATCTCAACTGCTTTCCAAAGGTAGTGGGGAACCACTGAAAGTTCTTGAAGAGGGGAGTGATAAGATGCAATGGCTTGCCCATTGTCGGATTGTTTGTTTCTAATGGCTATACCTGCAGCATATGGAAGTTTCTGGGCCAAGGATCAAATCTGAGCTGCAGCTGCAACCTATGTCACAGCTTCAGCAATGTCAGATCCTTAACCCACTGTGCCACACTGGAAACCCCCAAGACTGTTGGATTTGATAACAGGAGCATATGCCCATTCAGACCTGAAAATCCTCATTCTCCTGCTATTTCTGGGATCCACAGAAAACTTGCCATTGTTGGGCAGATCCATCAATGTGCTGTCTGAGTCTCTTAACACCTGGGCAGCCAATGCTCCTGGGAAGGAACATTTGGGGAGGAAATATGGCATGGAAGAACTTTCCTTGTCAAAATGTAGAAACTGGGAGTTCCCATGGTGGCTCAGCAGTAATGAACCCAACTGGTATCAATGAGGAGACAGGTTCGATCCCTGGCCTTGCTCAGTGGGTTAAGGATCTGGCATTGCCATGAGCTGTGGTGTAGGTCACAGACAAATCTCAAATCCCACATTGCTATGGCTGTGGTATAGGCTGGCGGCTGCAGCTCTGATTAGACCCCTTGCCTGGGAACTTCCATAAGCCAAGGGTGAGGCCCTAAAAAGACCAAAAGAAAGAAAAAAAGGTGGAAACTCCATCTGCTTCCTAGTCCCACTCAGGGCTAATCAGAGGTGTCAAAGAAGAGGAACACCATGGTGGAAACTTCACCTTCTAGAATCACGTGTCCATAGACCACTGGTGTCCTGATCCTAGGTGCCCATTGGCAACACCTGGGAGCCTTAAAAATTCCCAGTGCCTGGTCCACGCTACAGGGTTTGTCATCTAATTTGTCTGGGGTGAGATCTGGGCATTGAGATTTTTTAAAAAGCTTATCAAGCGGTTACCCCGTGTGGTCCCTTACTCCATACTGTATACAATACCCATCCATGAAATACCTACTACTTACCAGATCCAGTGCTAGACACATAAGAAAAGGGTTAGTAACCTACCTTACCTTAACTTACATTCAGAAACATCCCTTCATGTACATTTATAATTCTCTATAGCATTAGAGAACACCTAGTATTGATAGCTTAAATAATTAAATATCAGAATCTTCTGATTTCCTGAAGCACAGAGGTTAAGGAAGCTATATTATGTGCTAAACACTCAGTAGCATATTTCAGGTACCCATTTCTCTCCAGACTTGGGTGAAAATCTGGTCTTACCGCCCCAGAGAGCACCCATAGCACTTGACTCCCTGCTCTTATGGGAAGGCCCTTCAAGCTCCTAGTCTTTGATGCTGCAGTCCAAATCTCAATTGTCCCTTTCTTCTCATCACCACCCTTTGAAGATCTCCTGGCTACAGGAGGACAGAGAGTTGAGACTAAACAGTTTCTCAAGAGCTCCTCTCTTAGCAGCCTGGCCTCGCAGACGATGGGAAGTCTCCCAAGTCACGAGCTTGCAGAGCCACTGGGAGCCTTTTGATGTTCAGCCTCTTTATCTCAACTTTTCAACTTCACTCAGTCTGGAGCAGTCACCCAATGACAGATGAGACTATCGAGCCTGAGCTGCCAGCAGCCACAGGTGGCTGGACAAATGACAGGGCGAGGGGTGGTGCTTCCACCAGGAATCGATGACTCAGACCTGGCAGGATGCTGGGTAGGGGAGGAGCTGGCCCGGGCGTTGGCCAGCCCCCCATCCATTTGCGGCATCACCTCTGGTCTGCCCGAAGCAGTGACTTAGAGCTTTTATTGTCCCCTGGGAAAGGAAGGACAAGGAAGGGAGGCCAGGTGGGCATCTGATCCAGCTGCTTCTGCAAACTGTGATGGATGCCGCCCCATAGGCGGAAGACAGATGAGGAGTCAGGGGTCAGAGGCACAGAGCACCATTGTTCCAGAACAATAGGAGAGAGGAGAGGAGGGGATGTGAGCCTATTGAAGTATTGCTGTGCTCAGCACTTGCTGGTGGTGAGAGGAAGGCTGTGGGGGCAGAGGGAGGGCAGGGAACAGGCTGGAACTCTGCATGGTTCAGGGAATGATGTGATGGGGAGTGGTCCAGAGGCACTGGGGCCAAACCACAGCAGGTTGTGGGGACTTTTACATTCCACCCCTGGAGGGTGAACTTGGCTTTCGCCAGGGATGCCGTGTTCTCTCTGTGCGATAGAACCAAGTGCAGGTGTTGGGTTCACCAACATGTACTCAATAGCCATGCTTTTTCCCAAAGCAATTGCTTCCCTGGAATAATCATCACAATTCAGATTTAAAATTTAATAAAGTAACAAAGGGAAACTAGGTTTTCACTCTCTTCCTCCTCCTCCCTCTCTCTCTCTGCTCCTCTTCCTTCTCCCCTCTCCCAGCCCCCTAAATCTGGTATTAGGAGACAGCATCACAGTGGAAAAGCACTGGTTTTGGAGACTGACCTGGGGTTTGGGTTCTTGGGGCAAGTTACCTAGTCTATCTGAGCTGCTCCTTTACCTGTCAGGGGAAGGTAGTCCCCTCTGGGGTTACTTGGACAACCCAGTTTGGTCACCCTGAGGTATGTGCCTGCATGTGGTGGCCCTCAACAGCATCAGCCCCCTTGCATATGCCTTTCCAGAATGACTCTGCAAGAGTGCCCGTTCTGTGCCTCCTTACTGTAAGAGGAAGGCCTGTGTGTGAACATGCTGGAGCCAGCCAAATCCACAGCAGAAGCTCCTAGGATATCTATCAGATTGGGGTTGGTCGGGGGCTCTCTCTTGGGTGTAGTTGTCCATGGATGGTGGTTGATGCCTCTAGGTAGGGAATGGCTACTGAAGTCCAGCCAACCCCTTCCTGGCTGCAGTGCCCTAACTTTGCTGGCCCATGATCCTTGGGACAAGCCTTGTAGAAGCAGCACATGCCATTAGTGCCCATACAACCATCAGCACTCACCTCTCCCACGCACTCACTGCACAACTCCCAGGTCCGGCCCCTCTCCTGAGGCTTTCTCTGGCCTGACCCCACTCGTATAGGGCAAGTGCCAGGGAATCAATGCCATCCACACGCCAGCAGTCTCAGAAGTCACTGGATCAGCTCCGGTGTCTGTAGTTGGTTGGACTGGGGTAGATACTCCACTCTGCCTCCCAGAGTTCCCATCCCAGAGACAGCCCAGGTGCCTTGTTCTCCTGGATCACATGCCCTGACTGCCTGCTTACCTTCCCTCTCTCCCTTCTCCAGTCCCCACTGGTGTCTCCCGGAGTCACCCCCCTACCCCCCACCCCCCATACACTGCTCACACTCACATCTTTGTGAGGGGAACACAACTGAGACCAGTTGAGGGCCCACTGCGACAGCTGTACAGAGACCGGAAGCTGAGCTAAGGGTAAACAGGTGCAGAAAGGGAGTTCCCTTGTGGCTCAGTGGGTTAAGAATCCAACTTAATCATTGCTGTGATTCGGGTTACCCTGGTGGTGCAGTTTCGATCCCTGGCCTGGGAATTTCTGCATGCCAAGGGCATGCCCCCCCCCCCCAAAATAATATGTATATGCAGAACAGAGAGCTGTGACAGGAAGGGAAGATGCCTGCTGTGGGCTGGCTATGCTGAACTGCGCCCTCCTCTTTTGCCCCGCACAGTGGCAACGTTGAGCGCTCCGAGTCCCTGCATGACAACACCCTCATGCTGACGGTGCCGCTGATGCACGAGGTGGACACATCCATCACTGGGTGAGTAGCCAGGACATAGCTGCCCGGAGCAGAACCCTATGCTTCTCTTGTGTTTGCTAGTGTGGCCTGGAGCCGGTGGTCAGCCCACTTCTGCCCAGCTTTGAATCGCCGGCTGAGGCTTCGCTTACAGTAACTGTGCCCTCCTCCCTCCCTGCTTGCTCCTCTTTCCCAGCTCCCCACCCACCTGGTAGGTAACACAAGACATGTAATGACAAGTATAAGCCCCGCAATTTCTTTGAACATTCTCTACACCTTTACATACATCTCTTCCCAGCGCCCACCCCTCTGGGATACCATGTGGTGGCAGGCAGCTTGATTTCTTGGATTAAAATCTCAGCCAAAGGCTTCTGGGCTGGAGGTCACAGCCACAGGCATCCCAATGGCCTGGCCGGCTCCCAGGAAGGCCGGGCGGCTTTCAGATTAGCCTTGAAGTCAGCACTGGCTTTGCGTGTTTCCATTCGCTCTTCCTCCGGGCCAGTGGGCAGGGACGATGGCGGCGGGCACAGCACCTGCCCTGGTGAAGTCCATGGCCACTCAGCGCTGCTGGCGCCGTCAGAAAAAGCAGGGCTGCAGACTGTGGGGACCCAAAACAACCCTGGGCGGTTTTCAGCCAAAACCCAGGCCTGGAAAAATGAGCTCTCAGTTCCTGTTTCCGGCTTCAGAAACCAGAGCACATACCTCTTTGATAGTGGAAAAAGGATTTGCACAATTAGTTTAGATCAAATGAGGACCTGTTGAACCCTTGCCCCTCAGGCAAGCTGAACTTTTCTGGAGGTTCAGAGTTTCTCAGTTTTCACTTCCCAAGTGCTTCTGAGAGAAGTTAATACGTTGCAGCAGGAGCCACCAGGGCAAAGCCCCTGCTCTGCTGGGTGTTGGGGACTGAGTCTCCTGGTGGGCATTCCCACCTCTTGGCATTTTTCATCACGTTCTTTAGTCATGAGGCATTGGTGGAATATATTTGCAAATTAACAGATTTGCCTGTGTTCATGGCTCTATTTTTAACCAGAGAGTTTATTTACTTGTCCCCTCAGAGGCACAGTGAGAATATCCCCAGGACCAAGTCCTGTCCTTGGGGACAAAAGAGAAAACACTGGCTCACTCGATCCTGTTGTCAGGCCCAGGAGGCCTCATTGTGAGGTGTTAGTTAAACAAACGAGTCAACCTCTGATCTTTCTGGGCACATAAAACAGGGGGGTTTAAATGAACCAGCTCTTGCTATTGGGTAATACCAGGAACTCACTGCATCTCTAAATGGATGAATTGCTGTCCATTCAGACCTGGTACCATAAATCTTCCATTGTGTTTAGGCAGGTGTATAGCTTCTGGAATCTCATCTAGAATCCATTATTTGTCTGGGAATTTAAGTGAGTCTGGGTTGGTTTATTTGGGCAACGTTGAAAGCATCGCTATAAACTGAGTTGGAGCTCTTAATCACATTTTATGTAGCCATTGTTGGAAATCTAAAGAAAAAGGCTATCATTAAATGGACTTAACTTTTAATACTTCATTTCTAGTAATTTGGGTAGTCTGAAAATGTTTTTTTTTTAAATGAATTTGTCACAGAGTGGGGTTTAGTATGCCAAATATATAATTCATTTATATTTATTTCTTTAAACCTTGCTGTAATCTTCCTCAATCCACAGAACATTTTTCAAAAATGACCACAGGAGTTCCCTAGTGGCTTATCAGGTTAAGGATCCAGCATTGTCACTGCAGCACTTTGGGTTGCTGCTGTGGCATGGGTTTGATCCCTCACCTGGGAACTTACCCAGGGCTCAGCTAAAAAAAAAAAAAAAAGACAAAACAGAACATATGTAATTTTTTAATCCAGTAAAAAAAAAAAATTAGAGCTACCATCTTCCTCCTCATTTTAGAAATGTAATCCTAGTACCTATTTGTATATGTAGCTTATTGATTTGACCTAAGATGACAAGACCTTACTGGAAATGTCTTTTTGGAAAGCACAGGTCTGGCTGTGTCCATTTATAGGAGAGAGAAGGAATAGTTCCTGAAGAGAAGCACTTGATGGAGGACACAGGGGGAGCCAAGTTTTTGATTAAACAGAGACAGATGTTTGGATTACCAGGAAAGCAGTGACCCTGGGCTGTGATGACAAATTCATGCTTTTCTCTTTCAGAATCACGTCTCCAACCTCCTTTGTGTATGGCGAGTCTGTGGAAGCATCCAACTTCATTCAGCTGGATGACCTGGAGTGTCATTTCCAGCCCCTCAACGTCACCCTTCAGGTACCTACCCTGGAGGCCCTCTCTGTCACTGGGGACCAGTGGAACGCCCCACGGGATGTGCCTGCTACTGGAAGGCAGTGAAAGAGCCAGGCGTATTCTAAAACAAACTCTTCCAAGCTGATTGGCTGGGGCGGTGTGTGTATGCGTGTGTGTTCCATAACCACACACAGAATTAATCCCTTTGCCGTCTGGTACCCTGCTGCGTAGACCCCTCTGCTTTTCAGCATTTAGAGGGGGACCTGCATGAGGAACACTGGTCTTTCCCATGCATGCCCCTAGATGCTGAGGCCCAGGCCAACATCCCCACCCAAATGGCCCCAAAGCGCCCCTTTCAGTTCTCTATCAGTTCTTCACACTGTGGGCAGGGCAACCTCTAGAATTTGCCATGTCCCCTTCCTCCTGGGTTTCTGCATGCTGCCTCAGTGAGGAGCCCCCTCCTCCCACAAAGGGACAGCCTCTCTGAAGTGGAGGTTCGCAAGAGCAAAGCAGTGTGAGTGGTGGAAACTCCCCCTGGGGGAAGTGCACTGCAGAGCAGGGCTAGTTCTCCCCATCACGTGAGCATCATGTCCAGGAGGTCCACCTGGTGTGGACTGTGGACACTGTGAAAGACATGTCCTCGTCTAAACCAGGGGTGGGCCAACTTCTGCAGAGGCCTGCAGGGTAAAGTATTTCAGCTTTGCAAGCAACTATTTAAACCTGCTTCTGGGAGTTCCCATTGTGGCTCAGTGGAAATGAATCTGACTGGTATCCATGAAGATGAGGGTTCCATCCCTGGTTTTGCTCAGTGGGTTAAGGATCCAGCATTGCCGTGAGCTGTGATGTAGGCCACAGACGCGGCTTGGTCCCATGTGGCTGTGGCTGTGGCGTAGGCTGGCAGCTGCAGCTCCGATTTGATCCCTAGCCTGGGAACTTTCATATGCCATGGGTGCAGCCCTAAAAAGCAAAAAAAAAAAAAAAAAACTTGCTTCTGTAGTGCAGAAGCAGCCATTAGCCATGCACGAAGGAAACTGAGCTGTGGGCACTGACTTTAGAATTTCATATCATTTTCACATAGCATGGAATGTTCATCTTCTTTTGACTTTTTTCCCCAAATATTTAAAAATGTAAAACCTTGGAGTTCCCTTCGTGGCTCAGTGGTTAATGAGCCCAATTAGCATCCATGAGGATGTAGGTTTGATCCCTGGACTCACTTGGTGGGTTAAGGATCCAGCGTTGCCATGAGCTGTGGTGTAAGTCATAGACACAGCTCAGATTGTGCGTTGCTGTGGCTCTGGCATAGTCTAGTGGCTATAGCTCGGATTCAACCCCTAGCATGGGAACCTCCATATGCCATGGGTGCAGCCCTAAAGAGACAAAAAGATAAAAAAATAAATAAATACAAATAAAAAATAAAAATATAAAACCGTCTTAGCTCACAGCCTGGAAAGAAACAGGTGGCGCACCAGATCTCAGCCTACAGGCTATAGTTTGCTGAGCTCTGCTCTAACTGCAAACCCCCAGGCCTGCACTGTTCAACAGCAGTGTCTTTGAACATAACAACATAACCTGGAGGGACTCAGCAGCATCTAGGCCTTCAGAGCAATTGACAAATGCAGGAACTGTTAAGCCCAAGAGGGAGAGGACATGCTGCAGGGCGCAGAGCTGGGCACAGTGGAGCTGGGGCCAGGCCCGGGCAGGCATAGCCTAAACAACCCTGTGTGGTCCAGCACCTGCCAGGAGCCTGGGCTGAAGTGATTGAGACAGTGCCCCATCATCTCTATCCCACATGAGTCTCTCCAGCTCTAGCTCCCAGAGCCCTCTCCTGCCTCTGCTTTGCTGGCTTCCAGGTCTGGCATCTACTGCTATGGCCAAGTAATTATTTTTTTCCCTGTGACCATTCCTAGGTGGACCAAGGGGATGACAAATAATGACAGGGTGAGGGTCCAGAGAAGGAGGCAGTAAAATATTTGTGGTCTCTCACAAACAATGGTCTTCCTTTCTCCGAAGCGTTCTCCCGGGCAAGAGACCTCCAGAGGCATGATGGATAGCACACATCCCCAGCCCAGAGAGGGGGCACCGCCTGGCCAGCTAAGCCCCAGCTGTCATACCCTGTGCTTGATTTACAGAGGAAAAGGGAAAGTTGGGGTTAGCCTTGACTTTGAGACCTTGGAGTAATTGCTGAGAATAGATCTCTGTGTTTCTGAATTGCTTCTCAGAATTTGTTTCTTTTTCTCCATTGCTTTTTGTTATAGACTAAAAAACCGATAAAAGCCAGATGGAGTATTTCTTTTTGCTTAAATCACTTTTTTTTTAATTTGAAGGTTTTTTAAAAATAATTTTTATTATGATTGATTTACAATGCTCTGTCAATTTCTGCTGTACAGCATAGTGACCCAGTAATACACATATATACATTCTTTTTCTCACATTTTGGAGTTCCCTGGTGGCTCAGTGGGTTAAGGATCTGATGTTACCATTGCTGTGGTGCAGGTTCAAGCCCTGGCCCAGGAATTTCTGCATGCTGCAGGCATGGCCAAAATGAATAAATGAAAATAAGCAAATCACTTTAATTTTAATTACTTACCTACTCTTAAAGTGTTTGAGGTATCTTACGATAAAAGATACAGTCAAGAAAATTATTCAGAAGGGTTCAAATGGCACACATCATGTAATGAAGAGGGTGTAGGTGTGGAAAGGGGATGGCAAAAAAAGAATAACTGTTATACCAAAGATACACAACATGGTCTTTTCACCCTCTTTTAAAAAGAAAGCAAGAAACCTGAGGGCCTGTGGTCACATCACCTCTGACGGCATTTTTACAGGGAGCTTCAAGTTTCGTATTCAGGAAGAGAGCTTTCTTCACATCTGACCTGTCATAGGATCCAGGCTAGGGAATCGGGACCCCGGGAGTAAGTGATTGGCATGACCCTCAGATACACCTCTTAATTACCAGTTGCCTAAGGAAGTAGATAGCATTCCATTCAGGATTAAGAAAGTTGGCTGGGTCTGAAAGACGGATAGTGTGTGTCACTGATTAGAAGGAAATCCTCTTGTGTTAGCAGAGCTGACAGTTTCCTTGAGAATTCTCTGATGACTCATGTTCGGCATGATTGTCATTCTCCCCATCCTACAGGGAAGTCACGGACCAGGTTGATGGTGATAGCAATCCCACACCAAAGATGGAGTGAGGGAGAATGGGTTCAGAAGTATGGATAAATTTCTTCTATAAGAGTTCCCATTATGGCTCAGCAGGTTACGAGCCCTACTGTTATCTAAGAGGATGCAGGTTCGATCCCTGGCCTTGCTCAGTGGGTTAAGGATCTGGCGTTGGCCGTGAGCTGTAGTGTAGGTTGTAGACACAGCTTGGATCTGGCATTGCTGTGGCTGTGGGGTAGGCTGGCAGCTGTTAGCTCCAATTCGACCTTGAGCCTGGGAACTTCCATATGCCTCAGGTGCAGCCCTAAAAAGCAAAAAACAAAAACATAAAAAAAAAGCAAAAAAAAAATTCTTCTGTATTTCCTTATTCTGCCAACATCCCTCCTGCAGAAAAGCAGACTTTCCATCTAAAGAGGTTTTTTTTCTGTATCTTTTCAAATCTACTATTAACAACTCCACAGCAAGTGCTAATGGGGAAATGGCAGAGATACTAGTCTTGGACCTGGTTTCTGTTTCATTAAAGTTTACTAAATAGAGACGTAATAATTTGTTGACCATTCAGAGTATTTTTTTTTATCAAGACAGTTGCTTCCCTCGCCTGAAAAATAGTGATGAAAAATAATGCAGATGTTACATGAAAACATTTGCAGAGAGTCAAACGTTAAGACATTTGTTAGAAATAAATAAGGTAATACAAGCTCTCCCACTCGTCTGCCTCTGATGGGTGAAATAATGCAAAATGAAATCATCTTCTTTTCTTCCCGCCTGAACTGTGCTTTCATTGGGATTTCCCAGACAGGGCAATAGGTTTCTTTTCACTTCTGTGCTCTCAAGCTTCACTTCAAATTAGCTATTTCAATTGTGGTCGGATAGTCCTTCCTTTTCTGGTGCCTTCGGGTTGTTGTTTTGGGTGAATAGTGTTCTTTCGGAATTAAGAGTTGGCTACAACTCCTCATCCACTCCATCATTTTTTTGTGTCTGTTCTCTGAAGCAGAACCCACTATTGCAAAAAAAAAAAAAAAGACACAATTTTCTAGGACAAGATGACTGGAGCTAAATCTGTTCATGTTCTGTCAAGTGTGAAGACCAGTAGCATGTCCAGCCCACCTCCTGGCTCTGCTCTTCTGACCTTGGCTTCAAAGATTCCTTGAATACCTGAATTCTCTCTCTAGCCCCCAGGGCACCACAAAATATATCATTTCTTCCTCTTGCTTGCTCCTTCCCATCTTTAAAAAAAAAAAAAAAAAAGACATCTTTATTGAGATACTGTTAATATACCTCCAGGTTCATCTGTTTAAAGTGTACGACGCAGGGAGTTCCCTGGTGGCTCAACAGGTTAAGGATCTGGTACTGTCCCTGCCATGGTATGGGTTCAATCCCTGGCCCCAGGAATTTCCACATTCTGCAGAGGTGGCCAGAAAAGCAAATAAATAACTCAAGTCTACAATGCCAAGACTTGTTCAACAAATCTGTGATTATGCAGAATTGTGCAACTATCCCCATAATCTAATTTTAGAACATTTTCATCACCCGGAAAGAAACTCCGTACCCATTAGCACTCAGTCCCTATGTTATTCTCCCACAGCTGCTGTAACAAACCACTGCAAAGTTAGTGCCTTAAAACAATACAAATTGTGTATCTTGTAGTTCTGGAGAAGAGATGTTGGAAGGGGTCTTACTGGGCTAAAACCAAAGCATCAGCAGGGCTGCTTTGCTTTCTAGAGGCTCTAGGGAAGAATCTTACCTTTCACAGCTTCTGGAGGCTGCTGCATTCTTTGCTCACAACCCCGTTTGTCTTCAAAGCCTACAGTGGCCGATTAGATCTTTCTCACATGACATTTTCCTCATTCTGACTCTGTCTCCCTCTTTCCTGTATAAGGACCCTTGTCATCACATTGCATCTGCCTGAGTACTCCAAGATAATTTTTTTTTCAGTAATGTATTTAATTTACTCTAATATATCCAAATATGACTGTTTCAATCTATGGCCCAAGCCCATATCCCAAGTACTCAGCACTCCATGCAGCCAGAGGCCAGTATAATCTGTTTAGTACAGGGTAATGAATGGGGTCTTAACATTACTTTCTGAAAGATTGGAAATGTGAGTTATTTGTTTTTTCATGGGTTAACTTGGAGCACAATGTTTTATCTCCCTTTATTTCACTTAATTTCTTTTTAGGTTTTTAGTTTCAGTTCTTTTTATTTTATTTTTCTTAAATGACTATTTCTAAATTTAGGGATAGAGTTCCCATTGTGGCTCAGTGGAAACAAACCTGGCTGGTATCCATGAAGATGTGGGTTCGATCCCTGGCCTCGCTCACTGGGTTAAGAATCCAGTGTTGCCATGAGCTATGGTATAGGTCACAGACAGGGCTCAGATCCCGCATGGCTATAGCTGTGGCTGTGGCATAGGCAGCAGCTGCACCTCTGATTCGAACCCTAGCCAGGCAACTTCCATATGCCGCAGGTGTGGCCCTAAAAAGACAAAAAAAAAAAAAAAAGAGAGAGAGAGAATACTCCCTAAAAATATGCTCTTGCAAAGAATGATCACATGGGTGGTTCATTAGGAAACAGAACTATCTTCTCCAACCTTTATTAGGACTACAAACACCACTTAACTGGCACTTTCCCTAAATTTATTTTATTTTATTTTATTTTATTTAACACTGGATCCTTAACCCATTGAGCAAGGCCAGGGATTGAACCTGCATCCTCAGGCTCATTTCTGATGAGTCACAATGGAAACTCCTTAATGTCTCTATTTTAAAGTCAACTGAGGAGTTCCCCTTGTGGCTCAGTGATTAGCAAATATGACTAGCATCCATAAGGACGCAGGTTCGATCCCTGGCCTTGCTCAGTGGGTTAAATATCTGGCATTTCTGTGAGCTGTGGTGTAGGTCGACGCAGCTTGGATGCTGCATTGCTGTGGCTGTGGTGCAGGCCAGCAGCTACAGCTTCAATTCGACCCCTAATCTGGGAACCGCCATATGCCACAGGTGTGACCCTAAAAAGAAAAAAGAAAGAAAGAAAGAAAAAAAAAAGTCAGCTGATTGGCAACCTGAAATCCCCCTTGCCACATAACATAACGTATTCACAGTTTACCAGATTAGGACGTGGACATCTTTGGGAAGCCATTCTTCTGCCTCCCACACTCCCTACTCCCCTTACCCGCTAGCCCTAGGCAACCCCTCATCTACTTTCTGTATACACATCTACCCTCTGTTTAACTCTCTTTTGTCTTCCATTTCTTCCTTGAGGGTCATATTCAGCCTTTGCTCCATCTCCTTTCCCTTATGGGTCTTTTTTGTGGCCGCCATCTTTTCTCTTCCTTCTCAGGAGATGATGGGCTGTTGGAGACAGAAAATAGGGAGGCCTCTGGGGGGAGGTAATAGGGGTAAAGTTTTATAGGACCAGATGCTGGGATGGAAAAAAGGTGCACAGATGTCATCACACAGTCTTAGCAAGTGATTAGCTATAAGTTACGGAGAAGCCAAATCGGCTAGATGGTGTAGTTAAAAATAACCCTTTCTGTAAGTTAGATCATTTGGTTTGGGGACAACTCGCTTTGTCTTTGAGGGTCTCAGTTATCTCAAACTGTAAAAGGAGAGGGGTTGAACCAAATCTATGGTTCTCAAAGTCTGTTTCCTGGGCCAGCAACATCAGCATCTCCTGGGAATTTATTAGAAATGCTAATCCTCCAGCCTCCACTCAGCCCCACCCAGAGCTACCACTTCAGAAACTCTGGAGGTTTTTGGCCCCTTCTGCATTTTAACAAGCCCATCTGGTTATTCTGATACATGCCAAAGTTCAAGAACTACTAATTTAGGTTATTTCTCAATTCCCACCCAGTATAGTAGCCTATGAATAAGTTTCCAGGTGTGTAAAAAGAAACATAATTTTTAGCCAGAAGACCAGAAAATATTAAAGGGGGGAACATGGTAATTTGAAAGTTTGGGGGTTTCTAAGTGCATATTAGGATTTCTCCCATCATCAGCTATTTCACTTCAAGTTATAACTTTCCAGATCCCAAACCCTTGAGTGTCTATGTATCCCTTTAAAGGATTTTAGAGTGTATGTAACAGGATATGAAATGAAGATCTCTGATTCAGTTAAAACTTGCTGTGTGTCTCACACCCACAGGTCTATAACACTGGGCCAAGCACCCTTCCTGGGTCATCTGTCAGCATCTCTTTCCCCAATCGCCTGTCACCCGGAGGAGCAGAGATATTTCATGTCCAGGAGATGGTGGTGAGTTCTCATTTGTTTTCACCCTTGCTTTCAGACCTGGAGCCAGCCATTCACATTTTTTATTCCACTCAAGAGCCCAGAAAGGTTAACCCATCTGTTCTAAACTTTGGAAACATACCTGGAGAAGCCAGGAGACCTACAACACTTGAATTTCAACATTGAGACAGTTTGGTTAATGCCATGAGAGGACCTCTTTGGGGATGGGCAGGGGTGGATTATGAACCTCACTTCTGAAATGGACTTTACTGGCTCTGGGAACCACTAGTGACTGCCTGCATCTTGTGCATGTCTGAGTGTGTTTTTCTAAGGGGAAGATCCATACCACTCATAAAGATTCTCAAAGGGCCACTGATGCCTGAGGGAGAAGGATTGGTTCATAGGATGTAAGTGTAGGTTGAAACTCAAGTTTATGCAGAATATGCAATTCTACTTGCTCCTACATCAACTGTATGTGGTTTTGTCTCAATTAGCATATGGTCATTCCTGCCTACCTCCTTGCTTCTGGGACTTTGCATTCCCTTGGTTTTTCCTTTCTCTCTGGCTTTATCCATATCTCCCCAACTTCTGCAGGGCCCAGGCCCTTTTTTTTTTTTTTTTTTTTGCTTTTTAGGGCCACACCTGAAGCACATGGAAGTTCCCAGGCTAGGGGTCAAACTGGAGCTATAGCTGCCGGCCTATACCACAGGATCCAAGCTGCATCTGCAACCTACACCACAGCTCACAGCAATGCCGGATCCTTAACCTACTGAGCAAGGCTAGGAATTGAACCCAGAACCTCATGGTTCCTACTCAGATTTGTTTCCACTGCGCCACAGTGGGAACTCCTCTTTTTTTTTTTTTTCACACCCAGTCTCAGAGATCTCTCTCATATTCATGGCTTTATATTCATATAAAGCCATGTTGATGACACCAGATGTTTCTCTCCAGCCCAGACCTCTCCCATAAAGCCTAGACTTTAATAGCCAACTCCCTTCAGGCCATCTCTACCTGGATACCTAGCAGGAAATCTCAGTCTGATGCAAACCTGAACTCTCAGTGGGAACCCCTCCAAATCTGCATCCCCCACAACCTTCTACATCTCAGCAAATGACTACTCAATCCTCTTAATGGCTTAGGTCATCCTTGATGCCCCTTTCCACCCTTCACACTTGATTAATTATCAAACCTTATTAATCAACCCTTCCCCAAAAATCAGAATGTTACTGCTTTGGACCCCTCTACTGTCAGCACCCTGGTCCAAGGGACTGTTTCCTGGCATCTGGTTTATGGCAGTGGCCCCTCCCTTGGGTCTATGCCCTGACCCTCTTGTGGTCTGCTCTTGCCTCAGCCGCAGAGCCAGCCTTCTATATGTAAATCGGGTCATGTCTCTCCTGCTCAAAACCCTCCAATGGCTCCCCACCCTCCCCCAAATTCTTCCAGCCCCTTAGCCAGCCTCATACCCTGTCTCCTACTCCTCTCTGACCTTGCCTTCCCCTCCTCTTCACCACTCTCTCTCTTCCACTCATCCTGCCTCTTTGCTGGTCCTAGAGCATAGCCAACACTCTCCCATCTCCTGAATTTTGCACAGGATCTTCCCTCTCCCCAGCATCCCTGTCCCCAGAGAGCCACATGACCTCCACCCTCAGCTCCTTCAGGTGCTTCTCAAATATCACTTCCTCAGGGAGGCCCTCCCTGACCAGCCTCTGTCCCAGCGCCTCTCGCCCCCTTTCTTGCTCCTGTTTCACCATCATCTGCTTCACCAGGTGGCATACCATATCTTTTCCTCTTTGACTGGTTTATCCACCTCTTCCTGGCCCCCTGCAATGTGAGGACAGGGATTTCTAACTGCTCACTGCTGTATATCCAGGGCCTAGAGCAATGCTTGGCATATAATACATGATCAATCAGTATTTGATATTAGGCTGAAAGAAAAAATCCACAGTATAAAACTGAGTTATGTACTCTTTCTACATGAAGTCAGAGAAATTTTCATGCTGATGGAAATTGCCTCAGCATGCCTGGGGGTCTGGAGTGGCTGGGTGGGGGCATGAGCCCTCCTGGGGAGGGGACATGTGGAGCTTGGGTGAGTCACTACCCAAGGGGAGGGCATGTGGTCCACGTCCAGGGGATCATGGAGCCATTGCTCTTTTTTGGGCCTAGGAGGGACAGCTAGCCAGACAAAGGGACATTCTTTACACGGATAGCTTGAAAGTCAGGGCAGCAAGGCCCACAGCATGTGACACATCTGAGCCCCACAGCTGAAGAGGACACAGCCCACGGGAGGCTCATAAAGCATTGTGTGATGGCGATGATGGTTTCTAGCATGGGCTGAAACCCTGGACCCCATGAAGCGTTGAACATGGAACAGGTGCCCTCCTAGCTTGCCTGCTCACCCATCCACATCTGTCATGGTTCCATCCCTGCCCTGCAAGGTGCCCATGCCTGGGAGCTCCGCTGAAACAGCAGAGAAGACCTCTGCTCGGTGCTCTGTGCCAACCGCCTACTGCAGTTTGAACTTAGTGTAAGGTTCCCGCCTCCCATGTGCTCCCATCTGCCCCCTTAAATGCTGTTCATCTCACCAGCCACCCCGCTTTTCCCCCACGTCTGGGGACTCTCTCCTCATAAAGCTTGTGCTATGAGCCATTCACATAAACATCTAAAGTGTTGTAGAGAAAAATGTTCCCCCATGAACAAAATTATTTGTTGACCAAAACAGGAAATGTAAGTCACTCAGATTCTGAAAGCGTCTCAGCACCAAGTAGGCCCCTTTTTCTCTTTACTAATCATCAGACTAAGGAAGAGCCTCTCGAAAGGACTTTGGAATGTGTTTATAAATGACTGGCTTGGCAGGAAGGCACGAGAAGTAGTTTTGCTGAAGATTTGCCGAACTGCCCGACGGGTTGTCCAGCTGAGTGGACTCACAAAAGGCCAAGTGCTGTGAGCTGGCTGCATTCCATTCTCTGCATTCTCCAATGCAAACGCTTTGGGTTTTCAGCACGGTACCAAGCTTTTTCAGAAGTTCGTAACAGAATTCTCAAGGACGGCCAAGCCTTTGTTCAGATACCCCAGCCCGTGTTCAGTGTCTGCGTGGTGTGGAAAATCAAGCTTGCTGGCAAACCTCACTAAGCAAGTGGTGAGGTATTGTGTTCTCATGAACATGTATCACCAGAGAGTGATGATGGGACTAGAAACATCAAAGGCAGTGCATGATAGATGCAGTGATGAGGCAAGAGTCCCAAGTACTATTTCAGAGGCCAGCGGACAGTACACCCTCTGCCCTAATGCCCACAGAGCTGAGAGCAAGGGCCTTTTTCAGCTCAGCCAAGTTTTCAGCCTTGGCCACTCCATTGCTCAGCAGAGCCCGAGAATACCCACCGGGGCAGGTGTGGCTTATACAGGTCATGCTGTCCTCCACTCTGGCCTTCTGGGACTTTGAATAGAGCAGGACTCTCATTCTGAGGATTTGGGTGGCTTGGTGCAAGTTGGACTCACTCCTTTTAGGAGGAACCAGAACTCTTTCCCTGTATTGCACCAGGAGGTGCCCCTAAGGCCCAGGGGCATCCCCTCACCATACCCCGCCCCCAGCCACCACCATTACTCAGCCTTGGGCAGCCCCTGGCCAGCTACCTGTTATGCCAACTGAAGCCCAGGGGCAAAGAGCAGACACTGAGTGGGGGCATGTCTTCCATCCCTCCCCACACCCCATGGTACCCTCAGATGGCTTCTCTCCCTTCTGTGGTGCCCTTGGCATCAGTCATGCCATAGAGACTGCTGGGGGTGGGTGTGCTGGCCCCATGGGCCTGAGCCATCGCCCCACCTACAGCCTGACTCTGGGATGCAGTTTTCTCACTGTGGGTTCAGAATTTATTCAGAAGTATCTGGGGCTGCAGCTAGGGTCCCTGGGCAGGAAAGACCTGCCTCTAGTTTTCACCAAAGAGTCCTTTGTATCCTCCCAAAGTGTTTCTTAAGGTCCAGCCTCTTGTGAGTGGAGAGTGCTTTTGCTTATGTGGGAGAGATTGGTATAGGGACCCCAGTGAAGTGGGACCCCTTCATACACCACCCAGCTGTGGTCCTGATCTTCTTTCTTTGTAGCAAATGTCCTGGGCCTCATCCACCCTGCTCACATTTAATTTAGAAACACCCATGGTGCTGGTCTGAGGAATGGCTCTCAGTTCCTGTTGCCTCCCACCCACTGGGGTTGAGCTGAGTCCTGTGGAGACGCTGACTCTGCACACCACAGCCAAAGGGTGGGCAGGCCACTCTGACCCTAGTGACCAGGAGGCCGAGTGGGGAGAACCATGAAAATAATAGAGAGTGAGAGACGGAAGAGTGACAGACTTTTCTGGCCCCTCTAAAATAAAATCACCACAGTGATAGATCATTCTTGATTTATTCTGCAAACACTGGCAGAGAAAGCACTGATGAGGGCCAGCCTCTGATAAAAGAATAAATCATGCAGCCCTGGAATAAGTTCAGTCTCACAGGAGAGAGGTCTGTGCAGTGTAATTGCAGCACTGCATCCAAAGTAATGGAGGTGTGCCCAGACCCAGGCATGGTGCCGGAGGTACAAAGCCCACCCTGGGGAGGGGGCAGCAGATGCTTCACAGAGCAGGCTCTTGGAGCCAGAGCTTGGGGGTTGTGGGGGTGTTCACCAGGAGACAGCGTGACGAGGACATTCCAGATGGGGCATGGTCGGCTGTGTAGGGCTACAGTGGAAGTTGCACCTGCTTCTCCGTTCTCTCTGCCCACCTCTTAGACCACACGGGCAAAGGTCACACCTCTCTACACCTTCTGCAGAGCATCCCCAAGATAGCTGCCTAGGCCATGTGACAGGAAGTCCTAAACCATAGTCATTTCCTGTGACGGTTGTCCTTTGGGGGGGACATCGTCTGTGTGTGCTTGTGAACCTGCACCATCATTTCTCTGACTCAGGGATGTGGAAGGCCAGGTGCATTTCAAGGACGTTGCCCGAAAAAGACGTGGCTGCTGCGGGGGACAGTGGCTCCTGTGGCCCAGTCAACCATGTGAGGAGAGCCATGGGCACTTGCTCTTGAAAGAAAGTTCCTGTTTGGATTTTGGATATAGCTTCTTTCACTCACCTTAGTGGGAACTGGTCTGGGAATGTAATGACCTCACTTTGTTGTGGGCCTGCTGCAGAGATGAGCCTTGCCTTGCCTTTCCTTTCCTATCCTTTCCTTTCCTTTCCTTTCCTTTCCTTTCCTTTCCTTTTCTTTTCTTTTCCTTTCTTTTCTTTTGTCTTTTTAGGGCCCAATCCACAGTATATGGAAGTTCCCAGGCAAGGGGTTGAATCAGAGCTGCAGCCGCCAGCCTACGCCACAGCCACTGCAATGCAGGATCCAACCGCGTCTGTGATGTACACCACAGCTCATGGCAACAGCGGATCCTTAACCCACTGAGGGAGGCCAGGGATCCAGTCTGCATCCTCATGGATGCTGGTCAGTTTCATTTCCACTGAGCCATGATGGGAACTCCTGAGATGAGCCTTTTAGCAGAGCCCCTGCATACAGGCCTAGGAGAAGACCAGGGTAGCACATGTGTCAAGCTTTATAGTTCATGAAGGGAAGACCATTGGAACTTGGATGGGATCCTGCTCCAATGTTAGGTTTACTCACAGGGGACGAAGGGTCAAGGGAAAGGATGGGAAGTTGTCCCAGGACTTAGGCTTTAGGTGTTGATGCTGAAAACCTGCCTATGAGCAACTTTCTGACGTTGGAGGAGGCAGCTTTGGGATCTGGCTCTTAATAATATGCAGGAAGAAAAGAAGTCATAAATGCCACAGCTTACAGAGAGCAAAGGGCTAGAACTTTATTCCAGGGGAAAGTCCTGGGTTTTTCAAAGAACACTAATGTTAATCTACAAGAAACATGAAGTAAAGGCTGTGCCGTTCTTTCTTCCTCCTCCAAAACCATCTGAAAATGTTTGTGTCTTATTTTACCCCTTCTACTGGGCAGTGATTCTAAAGGACTGAACTAATTTCTAAGCAGTGAAATCAGGTGGGAATGAAGGATAATTTTCCAAGGAGACACCTCAGTAACTTTGCCATGGGGTACCATTAGGCTATTGGTGAATATCAATACCAATATCCATTAGAATATCCAGTTTGGTGGCAAGACTTATGTCTTAGTAAATTATAACACACACACCCCCCACACACACATGCACACCGGACAGGGCTGCCCATGATCTAATTTCTGCCAAAATAAGTCAGTTTATATGAGAACTTGAATTAATTTGTGATGATGATGCCCCTATCCCTATGGAGAAAAGATGTATCTGAGATAATCTTTGACCACACAGAAGTTTAAACTAAGAAAGAGAGGACTGAAGGGAGTTCCTCTGTGGCTCAGTGGGCTAAGGACCCAGTGTTGTCACTGCAGCCGTTTGGGTCACTGCTGTGATGTGGGTTTGATCCTTGGCCCAGGAACTTCCACGTGCCACAGACATGGCCGAAAAGGGGAGGGGAAAAAAAAAAAAAAAAGAAAGAGAGTACTCAGTTGTTTTCATCCAGGATGATCTGGGGAAGCTTCTTAATGAAAGTGGTGATGGGACCATCAAATTGATCACATTTAATCAAAGACTAAAGACTGAAAACATTTCTCCTGAATAACTGACCAAAAAAATGAATACCACTTACTGCGGTCCTGAGGCTTTAGTAGCCTTTTTCATGTGCTGTCAAATGTAATCCACACAGCCACTCCGAAAGGTAAAGTCATTATCCCAGAATTAAGGAACCGAGACTCAGAGGCTTGCTCAGCATCTACAGCTGGTGAGTCATAGAGCTGGCTTTGCAGCCAGGACTGTCTGACTTCAAAGCGTGTGTGCTTCCCCTGAACTGGCCTGCACACCCCCTTGGGAGCACTGCCCACTCCTCAGTCACCAGAGGCAGACGCAGTCAACAGAACAGGCAGATGATGAGCAGACCACCAGGAATCACCCATTTAATGAGGAGCATCAACCCCAAGACAGAGGTACCAACTGCTATCAAAAGAACTGACACCAGAAGTGCAGTAATGAGGCAAACAGAAGATTATAGAATGGGCAAAATTGATGCCTTCAGAGACCGGGAAAAAGGCAGTGTTCCCATGAAGTAGAATAAACTAGAGTTTTGTAAATTTAAAACTTGTATCATTCAAATAAAAACTTAGGTATGAGAGTGTGTAGTACAATGGATATAAGAGAATTAGTAGTGGATTGGAAACTTGAGGGATTTCCCAAGAATATGGTATAAAAAGGACCCCCCAAAAGCCAGTTAAATTTATTATTCCCTTATCTTTTAACAATCTGTAATGAAGATTCAAATGATCTCAGTGAAAAAGTTAGGAGGCTGCAAAGATGGGAGTGAAATCAAGCCAAGATTCTTGTTTTGTTTGGGGGAAGTTTGTGTACCAGTTACTCAAAGCTTTAATAAAATGAAGGTTAAATATGCAAAAATTTTAATGGCAACTTAGAAAAATAAAAATGTAGGACATCCAAACCACTGAAGAATAAGAACTTAAAGAGAATTCATGAAAAAGGAAAAGACAGGACTTCCTGTCGTGGCGCAGTGGTTAACGAATCTGACTAGGAACGATGAGGTTGCGGGTTCGATCCCTGGCCTTGCTCCGTGGGTTAAGGATCTGGCGTTGCCGTGAGCTGTGGTGTAGGTTGCAGACGAGGCTCGGATCCCACGTTGCTGTGGCTGTGGCGTAGGTCAGTGACTACAGCTCTGATTCGACCCCTAGCCTGGGAACCTCCTATGCTGTGGGAAGCAGCCCTAGAAAAGGCAAAAAAAAAAAAGACAAAAAAGCAAAAGACAAAAAATTTTGTATCTGTATATAAATATATATTAAAACCATATATATGTGTGTGTATGTGTGTGTGTGTGTGTATATATATATATTCAGAGTAATGGAGAATGGATTAAATATCCTAGTGAAAGACAGGGACTTGCAGATTGGGTTTTTTTTAAACCCAAGCATAAGTTACTTATAAGAGACACACTTTTAAAAATGACCCATAATGTAAGGCATCCAAAAAAGAAAAGGCAAATACTAACAAAAAGAAAGCAAGTATAGCAGTACTAGTAACGAAGTAGAATTGAAGCAAAAAAAAAAATGTTAAAGAGGGCAAAAAAATATATATTTTAGAATGATTAAAGATGCAGTCCAATGAGAATTTGTAATATAAACTAACTTTTTAATATAACAAATCAGACAGCTATTTAAAAAAGCATACAAAGCAATACATGATGGAAAAACAAAGGGAAATTTACACATTCACAGTTATTGCAGGAAATTTTAATACACTTAGCCCAAAAATCAGATGGGTACTTGAATAATGCAACTAAAATTATGGTCTCTTAGAGAAAGACCAAGACAGAATAAGTCAGAATGTCTGGATTTCATTAGTATGCTCCTCCTTACGAACTTTTGGTAACCTTGAGGAATTTATCTAAACTTTCCAAGCTTATTTTCCTCCTCTGTGAAATGGGCTGTCTGCCTCACATTGTGAGGATGGAAGAAGTTAATGTATATGAAGCAATTAAAATAGTTCCTAGTACATAAAGAATGCACGTTTTTTCGAACATATGTGAACTTTCACAAATTACCCATGTATTATACCACAAAATCAAAATCCAATAGAATTTCAAAAGTCAAAGTAACACAAGCCACATTCTCAGACCACAATGCAATAAACTTGGAAGTTAACAACAAAAAGTTTAGCCAAACAACCAACCAAAAACAGAACTACTTGGGAATGTTTAAATACCATTCTAATTAACTTTACAGATAAAAAAGCAATCAAAGAGGAAAGGATAAACAAATTAGAAATGAATGACAGTGAAAGCTTGTTCATATGAAAACTAATGGATGTTGGAGTTCCTGCCGTGGCTCAGCGGAAATGAATCTAGGAACCATGAGGTTGCTGGTTTAATCCCTGGCCTCCCTCAGTGGGTTGGGGATCTGGTGTTGCTGTGAGCTGTGGTGTAGGTCGCAGACACGGCTTGGATCTGGCATTGCTGTGGCTCTGGCATAGGCCGGCAACAACAGTTCTGATTAGACCCCTACCTAGCCTGGGAACCTCCATATGCTGCCGGTGCAGCCCTAAAAGGACAAAAAGACAAACAAACAAAAAAACTAATGGATGTAGACAAAACACACACAGAGGAAAATGTCACTACTTAATAGTGGAAAACAGGAAAGACTGAGAAAAAAGTGACCTAAATTGACGACATTAGCTCTAGAAAAGGGATACCAAATTCAACTCTAAGAAAGTGAAATGAAGCTATTATTGAAGATAAAGCAAAAGTCATGAAATAGGGGAAAAAAAAAAACAGCAAAATTATTCTACATCAACAAAACTAAAAGCTGAGGATTTTCATCCAATAAAATAGATGCACCTACAGCAAATTTGATCAAGACATGAAAAAAGTGATAATGCCAAAATAACACTAGGAATGATAAAGAACTATACTCATATGGGAAAGACTTCTAAATTATATGATTTTTCGCAGTTTTATTCCCACAAATATGAAAGGCTTCAAAGAAGTGTATAAGGTAAGAACTGAAAGAAACATGTTTAAAGAATTAAAAGAAAGTATGGGAGTTCCTGTTGTGGCTCAGCAGTAACAAACCCAACCATTATCCATGAGGGTGTTGGTTCCATCCCTGGCCTTGTTCAGTGAGTTAAGGATCTGGCATTGCTGTGAGCTGTGGTAAATAGGTCACTGACGAGGCTCAGATCAGTGGCTGTGGTGTAGGCCAGCAGCTGCAGCTCTGATTCAACCCCTGCCTGGGAACTTCCCATGGGTACAGCCCTAAAAAAAAAAAGGAATTAAAAGAAAGTATGATACCAATGACTCATCAAATAGAGAATATGAATAAAAAGACAGAAATTTTAACAAGAACCAAGTAAAAATTCTGGAGTTGATAGTAAAATATGTAAAATGAAAAATTGGAGTTCCCATCTTGGCTCAATGGTTAACGAACCTGACTAGCATCCATGAGGACGTAGGTTTGATCCCTGGCCTCGCTCAGTGGGTTAAGGATCCGGCGTTGCCGTGAGCTGTGGTGTAGGTCACAGACACAGCTCGGAGACCCTGTTGTTGTGGCTGTGGTGTAGGCCGGCAGCTACAGCTCTGATTGGGCCCCTAGCCTGGGAACCTCCATATGCAGTGGGTGTGGCCCTAAGAAGAAAAAAAGACCCAAAAAAATTATTTGAAGGGCTCAATAGCAGAGTTGAGTTGATGAAGAATCAGCAAACATGAAGATAGATCAGTAGAGTCTAATCAATCTGAAGAACTGAAAGAAAAGAGAATACAGTCATCCCTCAGTGTCTGTGGGGAAGTGATTCTAGGAGCCCCCCATGGATACCCAACTCCATGGATGCTCAAATCCCTTATGTAAAGTGGCATAGTATTTGCACATAACCTACACACATCTCTATCATATTCTTTAAATCATCTCTAGGTTGCTTACAATAACCAATACAATGCAAATGCTATGTACATAGTTGCTAGAATGCAGCAAATTGAAGCTTTGCTTTTTGGAGCTTTCTGGAATTTTTTTCCCAGATATTTTCAACCTAGAGTTCATTGGATCTGCAGATGCAGAATGTGTAGATAAGGAGAGCCAACTATAACGAAAAATAAGTAAAGCCTCAGAGACCTGTGGGACAACATAAAAGATACCAAAATACACACAGTTTGAGTTCCAGAGGGGAGGATGGAGAGGAGGTGGCAAAAAACAAACAAACAAAAAAACCTAATGAAATAATCACCCCAAACAATGAAAGTGTATAGGCTCCCTCACAAAAAACTATATGAAGAAAATTGTCTATTCACTTGGGAAGAAATTATAGAAAACCTGCACCACACTGAAAAAAAAAGAGATGGTTTAAAAAGTTATATATAAAGAAGAAGTATTAGTAGAAAGTACTGAATATTTTCAGTCTTTGGATGAGATACCTCTTCTTCCTAAGCAAATCGTAAGTTGTAGAACCATAAGAAAAGATTGACAAATTTAAATCTATAAAAATATCAAAACTCTTGTGTGATCCAAATACATCAGAAACAAAACTAAAAGATATTTGGGAGACTATAATGGCAACATAATTAATGGACAAATAATATGTAAATCACTTCCACAAATCAATAAGGAAAAAGTCAAAATGGGTAAAGGGATAGGAACAGGAAATTCACAAAAGAACTTTTGATGACAAACATTAGCCTCACCAATATTTGCATCAGAGCACTGCAAACTCAAATGAAAATGAGGCTTCCCCCCCCCATTAAACTGGCAAAAATCTAAAAAAATTGTTAATATACTTTGTTGATTAAGATGAGGGAAAATTGGTACTCTCAAATACTATTGATGTGAAGGGCAATTTGATAGAAACTATCAGAATTTAAAATATGAATACTAACATTTCCACTTTTCAGATCCTGCCTCAAATACTACATTCAGTAGAAATTTCTAATGTTTTGATGCTAGATGTGGTTGGTCATTGTTCTCAGCTTAAATGTAGCCTTTTCCTATAGTGGCAAAGTAGAAAATAAAAATAATACTCTGTTAGGATTCTGAGAAGGAGCTGTTAGATTCAGGCTAAAAAAATTAGTAATAACAATAATCATAATGACGATAATAAATTTTTACAGATGAGGCACTGTACCAAATACTTTATCTGGACAAATTCTTCTTTTAATTGTCATTATCATTTGGTAAGGAAACAGAGATACAAACAAAGGGACATCCAGACAAGGTCACAGGTTGGTAAATGGTGAGATTGATGTCGTCTCTTAACCACTGGGCTGTACAGCCATGGAAGGACCTCCTAACATCATTTACATCATTTTGTCTGGACCTATAGCTGTCCAGCAGCTGTAGCATCATCTGTGAGAAACGTAGAAAGGCAGAAACTAAGGCACCACCCAGGTTCGCAGAATTAGAAGCTAGGTTTTAACAAGATCCCCCAGTGACTCCTTTGCACATTAATATTTGAGAAGCTCTGGTCTAAAAGCATGTTACTTAACTCTCTCTGAGCATCCTTTTCCTCGTCTATCAAGTGGTGATGATGATCTTTGCCACAAAAGGCTATTGTGGGGTTTTTTGTTGTTGTTGTTGTTGTTGTTGTCTTGCTTTTTAGGTCCACACCGAGGCATTATGTAGGTTCCCAGGCTGGGGATCAAATCGGAGCTACAGCTGCTAGCCTACACCACAGTTCACGGCAACACTGGATCCTTAACCAACTGAGCAAGGCCAGGGATCAAACCCACAACCTCATGGTTCCTAGTCGGATTCATTTCTGCTGCACCGTGATGGGAACTCCCATATTGTGGGGATTTTTTAATCCATTCCTCCATTCATTCAGCAAATATTTTGCACACACCCTATGCCAAGCACTGGGTTACTGTGGGGAACAAAAACAGACCAAAAAAATAATAATTTCCAGCCCTCTAGTAGCTTACCTTCTAGTGGAGGCAAGTAATAAATAAGTGAAACATACATTCCAAGATGGGGAATGCTTCAGAGAAAAACAAAGGAGGCAAAGGGGATAAGAGTGGAGAAGGTTGTGGTTTTCTGTAGAGCTGTCAGGGCAGGTCTTGCTGAGGGGGGGATTCAAGCTGTATCAGGAGTTGGTAAGATGATCTTTGCTCATAAGGCTTGCCACGTCTGTGTTTCCTGAGAATCCTTTTTCCTTGATTTTAGCCCTCCCTGGTTTCTCTCCTGTAAAAACCCATCCTCATGCTGCCCTGAGCGGCAGAGATACCAGGAATCTCTGTGTGTGTGTCCTCCTTGGCACTCACCGTGGGGGAGCTCTCTGCCACAAAGTGAATCACTTCTTTCCCTGGCCACAGCGTTGACAGTAACACCAATTTTTGAAGCTGGCTGGTTGTTACGGCACATTTTGAGTGAGGAACATCCTGGCTTTTATGACTTAGTTAGGCTTGCAGGGTAATTGCAACAAGAAATCTCCCTGCAGTAGGCTTGCCAGAGGCCAAGACTTAACTTCTATATAAGCCAGGCTTGCCAGAGGCCAAGACTTAACTTCTATATAAGCCAGGCTTGCCAGAGGCCAGCCTTGCCACTTGAAAGCAACCCAGCAGGTAACTTGAAGCAAAATTGGACATTTCCCCCACCTTTGTTTTTTCCCAATATGTACTCCTTTCCCTCTTGGTGAACGAATATGCTTCTTTTTCTTCCCTCCTTCATCTCAGTTTCTTCTGTAGAAACTTGAGGGCTCACCCTAAACCAAATCAGCTTCATCTTGGTCGGAAAGTTCCTGCTACCAAGAATTTAAGGCTTAGACACCCGTGCCAGGATGCCAAGTCCTTGGGTGATAGTCATTCTTTTCCCTGACCTCCTGTAACTTAAATAGTGTCATGTAAAGTTAACTGTTAATAATACTGTTTATGTTATATGATAAGGGGCTAAGGGAGGAAATGGGGAGAAAAAAAGAAGAAACCCTTCTCCAGCAGAAGCAGGTAGCTTTTCAGCTACCTGGGTGTGTTGGGGGAGTTTAATGATTCAACCCTCTGCCTTTGGACAGAATACAGTTGAGACAGCTCCCCAGTACAACAGACCCATGTTTCCAGCAAGTTCTCCTGGTGAAGCCATTCTGATATCCCTTGAACCCCATTTCTTATGACTGTCTTTAGTTCATTGTGCTCTAAGTTCCCGACCTTTGCTGGGCTAAAGTGGAAAACCATTGCCGAGCTCCCTCTGTGGAGAAGCTGGACTGTGCCTTTGGGTTTGTCCCACTTTTCTTCCCCCAAAGGTCACAGTTCCGTTAGTTCTCTTTTTCCCATCTTGACTCATCCTCTTGGCTCTCTCTGTATTCTTCAAATCAATAAAAATTCAAAACCGAGCCGCAAATACTATGCCCCTTTATCCAGTCTCTTCTTGTTACAGATGGTTATGACGCTGGTGGGGAAGAGCTGGTTTACCATTTGAAAATGTGCTTTTACACCTAATGATTTCCCTGAGTAGCCCTCAGAGACACCCTGAGGTTCTCTGCAAAAAGATAACAGGGAGATTTTAATGGCCAAAACTATGAGGACCAAGACCCTGCATGACTTCCCACTCACCTTTCCAGGCCATATTCTGCAAAGTCCTCTGCCCCTAACCTCACCCCGACCCTGTCTTCCAGCCACTCTGGACCACAGAGGCTGCTGACAGCCCTCCCCCCATGCACTTCCATGGGCCTCATGACCTTGCTAATGCTTCTCCCTTCCCTCTGGCTGTGGAAAGCCCCCTCATTCCTCAAGACCCAGGTCACTCATCCTCTCTTCCATCGAGCCCTCCCAGATGTCTTCCCAGATAGTTCTGCCTTAGAGCCTTTGCACCTCTCTGTCCTGAGAACATGCTTCCTCAAATCTTTGTGGGGCTGGCTCCCTCTCAATGCATATCTGAGCCCAGAGTTCACCTTTCTGGGGAGGTCTTCCCTGACCTCCTCTGGAAAAGTTGCAAACCCCCAATCAACTTTCATTTCCCTGTGTGCTGTTTTCTTCATACCACTCACCACTGTCTGAAATTAGTATTTCTGATTGGCCATCTTCTTCCCCAAGATTAAAAGCCTCTTGATAGTCAAGATCATGGCCACCTTGTTTTCTGTGTATCCCCAGTGTTTGGTGCCTGGATCATAGGATGTGCTCAGATAAATGAAAGTATTGGTTTGTCCCAGTCTGTATCACCATCACAAATACGTCTCTGTGTGTTAGGATAGGGTGTGTGTCATTAGACACCTACACACCCTGCCGCACATCAAATAAGCACCCCTATGCTCCCAGGATTGAATTGCAGTCCCCAAGTAGGGATGTTTTGACAACTTCCCTAAACCCACAACAAAGACTGCTATAATCTCAATGTAGGAAGAAGTAAAAATGTAAAACTGTGAGATAGGGGCTGAATCACTTATCAGAAATGAGGGCTTCTAAGAGCAAATTTAAACTCCATACATTTTGGTCAGATATGAAAACGTATTCTCTTCTCTCTCTCTCACATACACACACACACACACACACACACACACACACACACACACAACACACCAAGTCTGTTGATTTCAGCGATGGCCTCAAACCATTTTTTTTCTTTTTTCTTCTTTCTGCACCTGTCTAAATGTGAGCTGAATAGTCAGATTCCTGAAATGGTCAGGATTAGGTTGAATTTAATTTTTTTTTTCTCAACAGAAGTCAAACCTTAAAAGAGGGGAGATGGCTGGTGAAATTCTAGAATGAGAGTTACATTCCTGGGCTCTTGGGTCAGTGTTAGTTTGGGTTGGAGGGAGGAAGCGTGTGTGTTCCTGGGCACAGCTTACGCTCTCCTGCAGCCTCTGGGAAGTGGGGAACGCCTGCTGCCTGGGCTGCGCGTACAGGGAGTGGTGCAGAGGCTGACCTTCAGCCCATGTGGATGGAGCGAATGAATCCCGCAACAGGGTGTCTCCTGGCTGACTGAGGGCACTGTCGTATCAGGGTCATGGGTTCATGCATGTGGCTGGCGTGACATCTGGGAGCATTAAGGCTTCGTGGATACCGAGGTGCACATTCTCTGTCTGACACGAATTGGCCTTGAAAGTTGGTGATTATGCCATTTACTTCCCTTCATTTTTTTTTTTTTTCCATTCCTTAAAAGCCACATAGCCCGTGACATTGCAAGGGTGATGGGTGGTTACCAAAGTCGACAACAGGAAATCTCAATGAGGATAAACAGACCACATCGGTCATTGCTGAGAGGCACATGGTTCTCTTTGAACCTACCAGGGACTAATTGTGAGTGGGTTGAAAGCATGAAAACAGGAAAACTCCTTTCTGTTAGACACACCAAGTCTCTTCAGAGCAAAAGGAACCTTCTCAACATTGTTAGACACTGAGGAGTAATTATGTCCCCAATTGTCGGGATGGCAAGGCCGCTTACTTCTCCAGAAGAATCTAAATATAGGACCAAGAACATGTTTCAGGCCTCCCATGAAGTCTTGAAGCTTCAGACTCAATGAATACCATCTAGGCTTCTCTTTTCACTGCTCTGATGTATGGACCCCCAGAAAAGCAGTGTAAGAGGTTAGACAGGGTGTTTCCGTTTTGGCTCAGAGGTTAATGAACCTGACTAGCATCCATGAGGACATAGGTTCAGTCCCTGGCCTCATTCAGTGGGTTAAGGATCCGTTGCAGCCGTGAGCTGTGGTGTAGGTCGCAGACACAGCTCAGATCCTGCATTGCTGTGGCTGTGACATAGGCTGGCCGCTACAGCTCCCATTGGACCTCTAGCCTGGGAACCTCCATATACCGTAGGTGTGGCCCTAAAAATACAAAAAGACAAAAAAAAAAAGAGGTTAGACAGATGCTCATACCTGAAACATAGCATCCAGAAAATAAATGTTATTTTGGCAAAAGAGTAATAGTAAAGTGATGCTTCTAATAAATGCAGAGATAACTCAGTGAGTCCACAGGCCAGCTGCTTTATCCTCTAGATGGGTATGAACTTGGTTCTATACCATAAGGTGGGGTTAAGAGCTAGAACCGGAGCTTAAATAAACCAGTACAATTCCAGGGACTGTGTTATGTCCCACATGGGGGCTACTGGCTCATTTATTATCCAAATCATCAGACCCTTCCGCTTCCAAAATGCTTCATTATCTGTGGAAGGAAAATATTTTTGGCATGCACGTCAAGTGCTCAGATAACATACTTCTGTCTCCCTTTTTTGCTAAAGACAGTCTAACCACATCTGGAAATTCTTTGGTGTCACTGCCTCTCTGAAACTACATCCCATCTGTATCACTTTAACTCCAGTAAGAGGCCATGCCTGGGCTGCATGGGGGGGGGGCTTGTCTTTCTCTGATTGAATGTAAATGAATTGTTTTCCAGGGCAGCCTGGTGGTGGCCTGAACTCTTGACTTTTCAGCATGTTGGCCTGTCACACCCAGAGGAAAAGGGTGTGGGGGATGGGGAGGAACGCCGTTGTTTCAGCCAAACTCGAGCGCTGGTGGGGAAAAAAAGCACTGCCTTTTATCCTAAGAAGTGATAATCTTTTATGAAATAATGGCGATGCATACAGAGGTCAGAATCGTCCAACAGATCCTGCTGTTTCTTTCCTCTGGAATGTTGACTTGACGCTTTGTCCCCTTTATTTTCTGTTTCAGTTCTGGTCTCAGTAACACCCTGAACTTTTAGATCAAATACAGCTTTCCACGGTGGTAATGGCCTTAAGGGGAGGGAAAGGTGCTTGGGGAGGCAAGTCTTTTTTCTTTTTTTTTCCATTTTTTTAAAGATTTTTTTGAAGTATAGTTGATTTATGATGCTGTTATAATTTCTGCTGTCCAACAAAGTGAGCAAGTCTTTTACTTAGAAGATAATTTTCAACTAGGAAGCGAGAAGACAGAGTTGAAGTTAGGATCTTTTCAGTCTTCTTAGGAAAAGCCTCTCCTTTTCTAAAAAGACATTAGGTCATTCTTACATTTCTTGTTCCTCCTGCTTCATTCCCAACGCTGCAGGAGGCTGTTGTTTATTGGCTCTTCTGTGCTCTTATTTGCCCATGTCAGTTTGAAAGGAGAACACAGCTCTTCACTTGAGGATGGAGGCCAGGAGGGCCTGTCCCAAACTAGAACTTCATATTCACTCACCTCGTCTTGGGGTGGTCATCAGAATGGTTTTCCTTTTTGTCTCTCTGTATGAACACATCGGAGTCTCTTGCTGTGCACAAAGGTAAACATCAGAAAATCAAAACTTGCCAAACTGATAAGCAGGGGGACCCTTTGCATATGGCCAGACAATCCATAGCTCTTGCAAAAGGTCTGCCAAAGAATGCTTTCAGAACTCCTACCTTTAAAGGATGCACGCACACAAAAATTGGCCTCTCAGCCTTTCAAATACATTTGTAACATAGGCATATCCATGAGAAGGACCTACTCAAGCTGGTGATCACTGTTTTTCTACCCTTATATTAAATAGTGTCGTGGCAAGTGAAGACATCCAGGGGAATAAGTGGAGACTTTGAGCATCCACCCCTTCTAGGTTATCCTGGGTTTGCATTATTATAGAGCCTTGGAATGAATGGTGATACGCATCCGTATTTGTCTTAAGGATTTAGTATTAAAATATTGTCATCTCTCTTGGGTCAATATCAAGAAACAATAGTAAATCATAGTAATGTGATTTAACATAAGAGATAATACAAAGAGCTCTTTAAGACTAAAAATCTGTCAGAGTTTACATTTCTCTGGACGGAAAATGTGCAGCTCTTATTTATCTTCCTAGTAGTAAACATCTGAGATCAGTCTAATTAACCAGGTGGTATCATTTCTCCACCCTTTTATCAGGGCTATTTTTATATCAAACATTAGAGCTCTAAAATTAATATCAGCAAAGCCCTCGTGGTCATTGTTCAGCCTCCCGTGGGAGAAAAGAGACTTATTCTGATACCGTGGTTCCAAGAGCAGGCAATATAGATAATTGAATTAGCAAAGTAGGCATTCACAGCATTCTCTAGGTTTTCAAGCTCAAGGGGCGTGTGAATTCAGAGGAGCAGGTGGTAAGTCAGGGCATGGGTCATGTTTACCCAGTTGCCATCAGCTGTGATCAGTGTAACCTGATATAGAAAAGTGGCCCAAGGATGTAACAGAGACCAGAAAGTCAATGATTAGCAGATAAGCGTGACTTAACGTGAAACACGTGTTACTTAAAAATGGCCCCTAGCCCCCTTTAATCCAAGTCATTTCAACAAACATAGTTTTAGACCAAACTTCACCCAAGACCCACATTGTTTCCCAGCATGGCTCATGGAGGGTGCTGTTGTCATTGAGTTTATTCCTCTACTCGTTGAATCTCCCATTTCTCTTTTATTTCCCATGTACTGTGTCCAAGGGGCAACAGGCCAGGGACACTTTGGTGACCCTTCCCATCCCTAGAACCCAGCCAGCTGGAATATGGTTAAGGAATGAGCCTGATGCTGGTAGAAAGGGAGCATCCATGTTTTAGCCTGTTAAAAACACACTAGTAATACCACATCTCTGAGGTGAGAAGTGGTTCCTTAACTTTGAGACACTTTAATCCACCTTCTGAAAAATGTCCTGCCTCTAAGATTTGCTACAAGGCCCTCCTCTGAGTCTCCCACCTTGTTTCTGGCCATTGCCACCCAGCATTCATCCAGTGCTTGACCACAGTGAACTCTTAGACTCTCTCAAGCCTACTGTTTGCACCTCCATGCTTTTGCATATGCTGTTCCCCTCTGCCTGGAATCCCCTGCCCCTGCCCGCTTTACTCTCTAGAAGTTCTCTTTATCCACCAAGACCCACCTGCAGTGACACCTCCTCCTAATCAGAAATGCAATTCAGGACAGGGGCCAACTTGCTATTGAGGGAGAGAATTGTAGACTAGATTGATATTCATGGTGGGAGCCCTGCTCTGCAGACTGTGAAAGGATAAATCATGCAGAAATGGTCCCGGCAGGCAGAGGCTCTGCAGCCTGGGCACAAGAAAGGTTGCCCCTCAGAGAGTTTTGGAGATGACACTCTTCCCACAGTCAAAGCTGATGGGTACCTGACAGGTTATTTAGCCTCCCTGGGCCTCAGTTTTCTCATCTGTCAAATGGGAGTGAAATTTAAGGAGACCAGATAGCCCAGTTTGCCTGGCCCAACCCTGACCTAGGTCTCTGTCTTGCTAGTCTATCTGGTTGACTCCCCCACTTCATTCTCAAAATGTACCAGTTTAGACAATAAACTTTATGGTCACCTACTGATAATAGTACCCTCTGTGCAAAAAGGTTATAAGGATTATCTGATGTATTCCATAGGTCTTAAAACGATAGCGCACATTATTCTCATTTATATCTGAGCTCAGCATAGAGATGGAGCATTAAGCAACTGGAAATGGTTTCCATGGTGATGTGCTTGGAGCAAGAGGTTTAGAAAATAAGTTGGAGGACTTTCCTGTCCCTCCAGGCCCAGGGACAGGGGCTCTGTTAAGGCTGCTCTATTCTGGGAACCTGGGAGAGAGCTGTGTCCTGTCTCTTACTCTCGGTCGGCCTACAACTCTAAGATGTACCTTGCACAGGCCCCTCTTTTGAGGCTACACCATGGAAGTGTCCTGTTTCTTCTAACCTCTTTATCTCCAGACCCCTGCATCCTAGAGAGTCTTTTGTAAAAGCTCTAAATGCCCTTTTCCAGCTGGTGGCAGGTGATGGTGACATTCGACACAGAGTTCTCTTTTTCAGCGTTATACCCGTGCATCAGCCCCAACTCATCCTTTGAACCCAGAGTTTCCTGAAGTGAGATTTTGCCAGACCACCTAGAATGTACTGAGCCACTTCATCCTCAGACACGCCTGGGACCTTAGACGCTTCTGACCCTGAAGGGTCCCCTGACCAAGGCTGACCTGGACTCTGCCACCAAGAGAGGTCCACATTTTCTTGGGCTCCCCACAATTCCCAGATCACCACCATTTCTTGGTTTCAACTTGCACAGTGTTTTCTTTGGGGTCGAGATGAGGGGCACATCAGAGGCCAGTTGGCCACAGCAAACCCTCAATAGCTGCCTTGGCAGAATTCTGCCTTGACACTGGGTCCTGCACCCTCTTGTCCTTTCTTGTGTGCTTGGGAAAGTCCTTTTATTCACATCCCAGTAGACCCGGCCTCTTCCAGTTCCCAGAGGTCCTGGAAGAGGAACCACGGTGTCATGGGAAGCATTTGGACCCAGATAGTCTGGGAAATTGATGAGAAGTGAGTGGGAAGGGATGAGCAGGGGGCAGTGGCCGCAGAGTCCTTGGCCAGGGAAGCTGTTGGACCTTGGCGCCATGGTGCTTGGATTGTCTGCAAGAAGAAAACATTGCTCCCCCTTAATGACTTTACCACCAAAGAGGATGGGTCAGAACTGGGTTGTGGGGAGTCAGTAATTGCTGTCTACATAGCAGGAGATTAGGTGACCCCAGATTCTAATGAAAATGCAAGATGGTCTTCAAAAGGCACAATTAGCAACTGAGGACAACCTCGGTGACCACGCTGGCCACCATCCTCATTGCACACATGAGGAAACTGAGCCCCTGGAGACCTGACTTGGCACGGCTCTTAGGAGCTGAAGCGCAGGACCATCAAGTTCGTCAAGGCCATCTGCGCCACAGGATTCCTTCACTGGGTACCACACGCCCCCAGCAACCAATGACGAGTGACCGGCACTCAGGGCCTCCGGTTCCTTATCTGTCAGCCCCGAGGCCACAGGACCGCATGATCTTGGCGCTGCCTTCCAGAAGCAACATTCCAGGGTGTTCTGTTCCCCTTCCAGCCTGAGACAGCATGGAGTAGCCTGGCCTCCAAGCCAACAGGCAGTTTATCTCCCACGGTTTATTTTGCTGTGGAGCAGAAGTGAGTCAGGATGGTAGACTCTGGGATTCCTGGACTTGTAGGCTCGTGGTTCCTTTCCTTCGATGGGAGAAGAACAGGAAGGAATGGTTTCCCTCCACCTCCCCATGACTCCTACCCTAGAGGCATCCTCAGCCGCTGTACCTAAGAGGCAGAGGAGTGGTTGCAAGGCAGGTCCGTGGAGCTGGATGGTCTGCATTCCTGCCCGGCTGTGCTGCCTGCCTCCTAGAGACCTGGCCTCCTCTTGCCTCTAGGCTCCTCCATCTGTAAGATGCTGATGGTGGTGGCACTCACCTCACAGGGGGCACACAGTAAGGGCTGCACAAATGCCGGGTACCGCTGTGTCCATCACACACACGTTCTACCCACACACAGGACAGTCCCTCACCCTCATGACCCTGCCCACACACTGGGTTGCTCACTTTCAGCTGAGGGAGCATCTTACAACCACATTAGCTGGTCTGAACCAGACACTTACAGCTCAAAGCAACACTTGGAGAGAGGACCACCCTGAACCTCCCAGAAAAATGTTTTTCCCCATGTGAAATGATTCCCATGTAACCACAGTGGGGAGCACAACTGGCTGAGACTTTGATTCACCGCAGGCTCAGTCCCCACTTCCCTTCTCCAGAGTCTCCTGGGGCAGATCAGATGTCACATCAGATCTCATCGCATCCCCACCATCACCCTGTTCTCCGGCTCAAGACTCTCAGAGGAAAGAGGAAGATGGAGCACGTGCTGGCGCCAAGCTTGCCCTCCCCTCCTCATCCTGAGGTTCTGGCCCCCTGCCTCGCTGTATGAGCATCCTGTGGGGATGGCGGTGAAACTGGCTGGCTTGGGGCTCTGCTCCTGTACTGCCCCACCCTGCCTGGAAACTGGAATCTCTCATTGCAGAGATGGGAGGAGCTCTGAGCAATCCCTGATTTTAATTAGGAACGGATGTATCCTCTAAGACTCCGAATTCTCTCTCTCGACACAGACCAAATGCATTCAGGTGGCCAGGATTGGTCATTTCAGCAGAGGAATGTTACTGTCACAGGACTGAGAAGGACCGTTCCTCTAGTGGCCTTTCAGCACATATCCACTCCAGGAGACAAACAGGACAAGTGGAGACCCACTGGCTTCAGAGTGAAATGGAATTGGAATTAACATGAGCATATACCTTCAAGTTCTCAAATGCTCAAAAAGCAGAATATTTTCTGTCTGTGGGGTGCTGTCGTATATGCCCAAATACAGGGCAACCCCCAGAGAACACGACTCTCCCATTTTTCTAGTGAGGTAAATGTAACAAACTTTTTTGGGGTCAACTTAACAGGAATCAGAACTGTGATCGCTTTTGATGTGAGGAATGGAAATTGACTTGAAAAGGACCATTGGGACCTTTCTGGAGTGATGGACATATTTTGTCTCTTCAGTGGAGTAGTGGTATGTGGGTGATTTCCTTTGTCAAAATTCATCAAACTTATCAACTGACTACCACCAAATCATGTCGTTGCACACTTAAAATTGTATAAGGATAATACACTATGTTACTCTGCGTTGCACAAAATATACATTGCAGATGTGCATCTTTTGAGACAAATGGATAGCGTTGCTAAGCCCCTTTTTTAGCCAGTGGTTTTCAAAGCGTATCGTCTTCATCTGATTTATTTGAATTGCAAAACATTCCGAATCCATGTTTGATGGTAAAGCATTATTGCAAGACACAAATACCCATTTGTGTAACATTATAGCAGTTGTTCTTCTCCTTTGTCTTAGAAGTGATTATTCTTGATATAAGCAACTTATGTTTTGCTTTCTAAAGTAAGCCGTAAAATATTTATCACAATTTACAATTGCACCCCGGGAATAATCACCAAATCTATGTTAAATCTCATTGCCTCCTTGCCATTAATTCCCTCTAGTGACCTCGAAAAGCATCCAAAATCAATATTGATGGAGACCATTTCGGGCTGGTCTGCCTTCCCAGATTTTGTGGTTCGAATAAAGCAATCAAAAGAGTACCAAATTATGAGGTATTTTTAACGGACAGTAAGTCTCAAAACCATGAGAGATTTTTAAAGGCAACATACTCTTTTCTAATAGTTAATTTAAGGGAAATAAACCTTCATCTAGTTTTCAGTCATATCTAGTAAATCCTGGCATATGTGTTCAGACCGAAGATAAAACAGATTAATTTAGCAAATTTGGGGGTCTTATAATTCACTATTTAAAGATTAATATTGTTAGCTTAAGTTAGAAGTTTCCATGTAAAAAAAAATTTAAACCAAGCCTTCCTCCTTACCATGAATGAAAAGCTGAAACATTTTTGAATAAATGTAATTACACTGCATTTTTCTCAAG
The DNA here is from genome assembly GCF_016906955.1 of Phacochoerus africanus. NCBI lineage: Eukaryota > Metazoa > Chordata > Mammalia > Artiodactyla > Suidae > Phacochoerus > Phacochoerus africanus. The sequence continues at coordinate 103,014,993 of NC_062544.1, forward strand.
AGTATTAAAGATAGGAAGGTTTAGTTTAAATGGATCATTCTGGATAGAAATTGGATTGTAAACACCATCCTAAATTATGAATTACTAACTATTAATTTTGCAACTTGACCCTAAGTTATGTCAAGGCTTCAACTACTGGCAGTGTGATATGATGATATATAAAGACTTCATTTTTTCAAAATCCCTCAATTCAGGATTCAAAAATAGTGTCATCCCTTTTTTTTTTTTTTTAAATATACTCTTTAGGCCCGCACCTTGGCATATGGAGGTTCCCAGACTAAGGGTTAGATCAGAGCTACAGCTGCCAGTCTATACCATAGCCATAGCAATGCAGGATCCGAGCCATGTCTGCGACCTACACCACAGCTTGGGACAATGCCGGATCCTTAACCCACTGAGCAAGGCCAGGGACCAAACCTGTGTCCTCATGGACGCTAGTCAGATTTGTTTCCGCTGAGCCACTATGGGAACTCCTAATAGTGCTATTCTTAAATTAACATGGAAGACTATACATCGTTGTTTTGATTTGTTTTCTTTTTTTTTTTTTTTGTCTTTTGTCTTTTGGCTTTTTTGTTGTCGTTGTTGTTGCTATTTCTTGGGCCGCTCCCGTGGCATATGGAGGTTCCCAGGCTAGGGGTCGAATCAGAGCTGTAGCCACCGGCCTACACCAGAGCCACAGCAACGCGGGATCCGAGCCGCGTCTGCAACCTACACCACAGCTCACGGCAACGCCAGATCGTTAACCCACTGAGCAAGGGCAGGGACCGAACCCGCAACCTCATGGTTCCTAGTCGAATTCGTTAACCACTGCGCCACGACGGGAACTCCTGATTTGTTTTCTTTTTAAGGTTACTGTTACTCAGCACTGCTTTTCCACTGGCCTTTCAGAAGCTGTCAGAAGCAAAGTCAGCTCAGTCACCAAGAGCTCACTGGGCATATAAACTGCACTGGACGCCCACCCCCCCCTTTTTTTTTTGGTAGCAGAGCTCTGGTTTTAAATGACATTATGTGTGATTAATGCTCTAGTAGGAACAGATACGGGGGCCCACAGCAGTCCTTCATGGTTCCCCTGTCCTCTCTAGGGAGTCCACTGAGGGGGTTCACAACACCCTAGGGGCTCCATGGAACACAATTTGAAAACCTCTAGCAGTGGACCATGCATGAAGGCTCGATCTCAGAAGATCTGAGTTCAAAACCTGAGTTCTGGTCTGTGTGACCACTGACAAGTGACTTAACCTGGGTCTCATTTTTCTCATCCAGACAAAGAACACGAATGCCCACCTCAGAGAGTCACTGTAAGGATGTTTTTAAAGTTGATTTTGTTCCTTAAGTCTCACTGTTCCCTGATCACATCTCACTTTTATGTTGAGTGCCATCTCATCTTAATTACTTAATGACTTGGCATCTATATTTTTCATTATTTAGCCTTGTTGATGCTACTACTTCTGTCTTTCAGCTTTTCAGCCACTATTGTTCAGTGGAGAATGGACCAGAGGGAACAGTTGACTTTGGACTCTACACAACCACTTCTCCAATAACAGATTCTAGGCTTGTGATCTTGCGATGGACCACTCTGACAAATTTCTTTTCGTTTTCAGGTGGGCCAAGAGAAAGGAAACTGCTCTTTTCAGAAGAACCCGACTCCCTGCATCATCCCTCAGGAACAAGAAAATATCTTCCATACAATATTTGCTTTTTTCACAAAGTCGGGAAGAAAAGTCTTGGTAAGAATTTGCTTACTGGTTGGGTTACATGGGTGGTCCTCACTACGAAGGCAAGTCTGAGATGAGAGGCCAGTTTTCTCTTTGGCATTTATTATTTCTCAAATCTGCTTTTAATCAATTGGCTTAGAAAGTCACAAGGACTGTAGTCAACCCCTATTTTTCAGCCTGAAGTTTCCATCAACGTGTTAAATTCACATTTCAAATTCCATTGGCTGGCAAAAGGAAAACCTTCGCAACCCACCAAGCACAAAGTAAAACATTTCTCCCACTAGTATGAATCTAATCAAGAATGATGGTTCTTGTACAACCACTTTGTATACCCCAGTTGGGCAGTATATGCTAAAACTAAACATATCTGTACCCTATGACCCAGCCATTCTCCTCCCAGGTATGTCCCCCCCAAAAAATGTGTACATGTATCCTCTGAAAGACATGGGCAAGAAATGTTCATAGCAATCTTATAATAGCCCAAACTGGGAACCGTCCAAATATCCATCACCAGGAGAATGTATAAACAATTGTGATGTATCCATACACTAGAGTATTACAAGCAGTAAAAAATGGCTACACCAACAACATGAATAAATCTCACAGACATAATACTGAGTGAAAGAAGCTGGAGGCAAAAGGACATATGTTGTAATATTTAACTTCCATGAAGTTCAGAAATAGCAAAACCTCTCAATGGCAATGGAGGGCAAGATAGTGGTTACCTTTAGAGGAATATTTATAGGCACAGACATGAGGGAAACTGCTTAGGTGCTGGACTATCCTACCTCTTGATCTGGTATAAACATATCTAAAAATATATCAAGATGGACCCTTAAGATTTATTCTGTTCGCTATATGTAAGTTATACTTTAATTTTTAAAGAAGTGAAGGTATTGAAGATGGAGTCACATGTTTTTCCAATTACAGGTTCCTAGCTATAATTTGAGTGTTTTCTTGGTTAATGTATGTTTTCCTTTTCGCATGTGGTTCTTGAGTCATGTGACTTCTTAGTCGTTTAATTTGCCCAACCTAAAAAATGGGCATGAAAGTGTATTTATCACATCTTAGGCAGAAATCACATAATGAAGGAAATACATCTTGTGGTTCAGAACTCATAAGAGGAATGCTTCTGGAGTATGTAAATGTGTTTCTTTTAAAAAACAATTCTTTCTCGTTACACAATTCAATTTTAGGGTACGGTATACCAGTAAGCTTTGACTTGAAGGCATGTTCTGGTGCCCACCAGACAGGAAGTCCCTTGATTGCCCTCTAGTGGCAAGAAGAAATGTTTGCACCTTCCTGTGCAATACCTGTGCCTGGAATTGCCTTAGTCTCCAGAATAAAAGCTCTCGCAACCGTCTGCTCTATAAATTGCTGTTCTCTTGTCTTTGTCCTTAATACCATTTGACAGTTCTCTGATTATTCTTCCCAGGACTGTGAAAAACCAGGAATTTCTTGCCTAACACTGCACTGTAACCTTAGTGCACTCACTAAAGAAGAAAGTCGTACTATAGACATTTACATGCTGCTCAACACAGAAATACTGAAGAAGGTAAGGTCTGAGGAACTGCACTCTCAGGGTTCATTTAAAGTATTTGACAGCATTCCCTGGCAGCTCAGTGGGTTAAGGATCCAGTGTTGTTTCTGCCGTGGCATAGGTTCAGTCCTTGGCCCTGGGTACTTCTGCATGCCGTGGGCATGGACAGAAAAAAAAAAAAAAAAAAGCCATTTGAATTGGTTTCCTCAGGAAGAATGCTGCCTTCCCCTTTTAAAACTACCCTGCAGAATTGGTAATTCTGCTGTAGGAGGATGCCAGGGAAACATAGCAGACCCTTGCTATTCAAAGTGTGGTCTGAGGACCAGCAGTACCAACATCACCTTGGGGCTCACTAGAATGGTAGGATCTTGGACTCCACACCAGCCTTATCAAATCAGCATCCCCATTTGCACAAGTTCCCTATGTGTTTTTTTGCACAGAAGTTTCTCAGAATTTAGCTTACATCAGAATTACCTTTTATTAAAACACAGATTCCTCAGGGTAGAGTCTCAGATTCTGCATTTCTGCCAGACTTCCAGGCAATGCCAGTACTAGGATCATTTTCTTTTCTTTCCTTCTTTCTTGTTTTCTTTCTTTATTTTTTTTTTTTTTGTCTTTTGTCTTTTGTCTTTTTAGGGCTGCACCTGCAGCATATGGAGATTCCCAGGCTAGGGGTCGAATCGGAGCTATAGCTGCCAGCCTACACCACAGCCACAGCAATGCAGGATCCTAGCCATGTCTGCAACCTATACCGCAGCTCACAGCCACACCAGATCCTTAACCCACTGAGCGAGGCAGGGACAGAACCCACATCTTCATGGATACTATTTGGGTTCATTAACCACTGAGCCACAACAGGAACTCCTGGGAACCACATTTTCATTCAGGATTCTCTGTAAGGGGCCATAAATATTTTAGGCTTCATGGGCTCAGCAGTGTCTTATCACTGCTCAACTCTGATCTTGTATTGTGAAAGCAGCCAAAGACAATACACAAACAAGTGGGTGTGGCTGTGTTCTAATAAAACTTTATTTACAAAAACAAGCAAAGGGCCGAATGTGACCCACAAGTCACAGTTTGCCAACCCCTTATCTAGATGACACCTTGTTTCATAGAATTTCAACTTTTGAATCTCACTTTGTTGTTAAGAGTTTATTAAAAAGTGGTTCATAAAAAATGTCTCAGTCAGTGAATTGATGGCCCTTGAAAACAGTCATACAAATTCACTATGATTTATTTTAACACAAGAGCTGCTGGGTAGGAAAGGCTACATCCAACAAGATGCTTTTAAAATAATCACACGCAAAGATAAAATAGGCATGTTAGCCGCAGAGATGCTATTTATTTTCCGTTGGGAAAACGAAATGTGTTAGTCCATAGAAACTGTATGAATGAACATGGTTAGAAAAGTCATTCCAGGAGTTCCCATCGTGGCGCAGTGGTTAACGAATCCGACTAGGAACCATGAGGTTGCGGGTTCGGTCCCTGCCCTTGCTCAGTGGGTTAACGATCTGGCGTTGCCGTGAGCTGTGGTGTAGGTTGCAGACGCGGCTCGGATCCTGCGTTGCTGTGGCTCTGGTGTAGGCCGGTGGCTACAGCTCTGATTCGACCCCTAGCCTGGGAACCTCCATATGCCGCGGGAGCGGCCCAAGAAATAGCAACAACAACAAAAAAAAAAAAAAAAAGTCATTCCAGTGTTATTTTTAAAAAAAATTAGACAAGGCAGTAACATATTGGCCTGATACATCACAGGTCCAAGGGGATATGAGATGTTTTACCCACTCTCCATCTCTGGCTGGTGCAGCCCCCACACCATGAAGAGCTGTGAACAGTTCTGCTTTCCCTTGGTTCTTTGAAGGGAAACTTGTTTGGGGCAAATTGGAGTTTACACGGCAGTGCTTCCCTTTTGCACCTCTCTCTCTAAAAAGACAGTGTTGGTGTTCCTGCCATTGCACAGTGGGTTAAAAATCTCACTGCAGCCACTTGAGTCCCTGCAGTGGAGGTGCAAATTCTATCCCCAGCCTGGCACAGTGCGTTAAAGAGCCAGTGTTGCTGCAGCTGTGGCACAGGTCGCAGCTGTGGCTTGGATTCAGGATTCAGTCCCTGGCCCAGGAACTTTCATATGCTGTGGGTGCAACCATAAAAATTTTTTTAAAAATAAAAATATATAAGGACAGTGTTGGAGTTCCTCTTGTGGTGCAGCAGGTTAAGGATCTGGTGTTGTCACAGAGCAGCTGGGGTCACTGCCCTGGCACAGGTTGCATCCCTGGCCCCGGAACTTACTCACGCCTGGGCATGGCCAAAAAGGAAAAAAAAAAAAGCACAGTGTTGGGAGAGGACCAGGTGTGAACTAGAGCACCGCTGGCCACCCTTTAAGTCCAGACATCACGGGAAGTGCCTTCCTGGCCTGGGTCCCCAGGTCGGGTTGAGAGACTATGATTCTATATACTTTCCTGTCCTGTGCATCTCCTGACAAATGGCCCTAGTGGCAGTTTTATTCCCTCTGCCACACTTGCCACTGTTGACAGACCCTGATATGGCACTGATGGTGATAAGCCGTTCTGATTTCCCCTTCACCCTCAACCCAGACGGCTGCTGCCTGCTCTTCAGTCATCGGCACTTCATTTAATCACAGTGCCTTAAGCCTGCCTTGTCCCCAGCTCTGCCCTGGTCTTCTGTGTCTCCCTCTTTCAGTGATCAATGGTGATCCTTTACCAAAGAACACTTTCCGCGGACCACTGTGCCCTTGGGCCATCCAGTCCAGTCTATACCCCAATACAGTAGGGAGCCATGGGATGTCATATGTGGGTGTTAAAGGACCAGTCTCCCTGCATGGGCTCTTCCAGCAGAAATTCCAGGTGTGGAGCAAAGTCTCTGTGGGTCTCCCAAAGCCAGCCACACCTCTCTGGGGGCTCCAGGAGGCCTCCTGCCCTCCCTGCCTCCCCCGCAAGGATATGGGGCATCACTAGCCTTGCGGTTCTCCTGGCACTAGATTTTTGTTTATTTTCCTTTGACCTGAAGGTCTGGCCCCAGACAAGGGAATCTGAGGTTTTATCATTTGGACCTTACCAAGTTTTCATTCAAAATGTAGGATCTGAGTGTTTTTCATTATCAGGGGATTCCGATTTCTTTCAAAGTGTTTGTTTTCTGCACCCACTAGAGGCCCGTTCTGTGCCAGGCTCTTCATCTGCTCAGCCTTAACTTTGACAGCTATCATCATCATGTTGTTATTATTGTCATTAGCCACATCCAAGATGATATGATGATGATGATGATTATCTAGATTGAAAATACAGGAGATCCTGACACATAAAACCACAAATCCACCAAACTGTTCGACTGGTAAAAGAGTGTTGTGTACAGAATTATTTACTGCTTAGCGTGAGCTGACTGGAGCAGTTCCCTTGAATGACGGGCCTCCCAGAAGCACTTCATGTGTGTTCTATTGCTGTTTTATTTAAGTCATTTGTTTATTTATTTTTCTCCTTTTTTAAGGCCACACCCATGACATATGGAAGTTCCCAGGTTAGGGGTTGAATTCTAGCTATAGCTGCCAGTCTACATCACAGCCACAGCAACGTGGGATCCAAGCTGCATCTGCGACCTACTTGACAGCTCACAGCAACACCAGAGTCCTAACCCACTGAGCAAGGCCAGAGATCAAATCTGTATCCTTACGGATCCAAGTCAGGGTTGTTACCACTGAGCCACAATGAGGACTCCTATTGCTGTTTTATTAAAAGACAATAATTAGTGCACAATTCCCAGATCAGGTCCACAGGGTGGCATCCCCATGTGTCCTCCCAGGAAGGTTTTTGTGGTTTCTTTGGAAGAGATGAGCTGATCCCCTCGGAAGAGTTTTCTATAGAGAGAGTCCCCTGCTTTCATTTTGGAGGGTGGGTTTAACCAGAAGTGGGTTCAGAGCCAGCATGGGCTATGGACCTCTTAGCGTGGCAGGCGAGCTGAGTGACCATGGGTGGGTACGTGAGCCCAACCAACGCCCTGACATCATGCCACTCAAGGCCTAAGCGCACAGAAAAGAGAGCCGGCACCCTCTGGCTTTGCCAATGAGCTAGACAATGATGTTAGTTTTTGGCATCTCCTTCCCTGGCATTTACTTCTCTCAAGAGAGACTTTACCTTCTCATGGAAGAGCCAGTATTGCTGTGACAAATTTACAAGGGTGAAAAATTCACAAAGATGATTTACTTCCAGAGGAAAAAGTAACTGATTTCCCAATAACAATGGAGACACCGCAAGTCTAGATATTATAGGATGGGGATCAGAGCAAAGTTCATGTGTGTAAGACCCTGGTTGGGAAGGGTTCACGTTGAAAGTGAATAGTTCTTATTCATTCTGTACCAGCTGATGTTCTTGTCTCTTACTTAGGACTAGGGGGTTCTTGAAGGTCCTGGGTGCTGGCTGTCTGCCCTCTGTTTCCACGACAGGAGCCGGCCTGCCTCTCCCTCCACAGCCAGTGCAGCCCCCTCTGGACCACTGGCTGGACATTCTGGCCCTTTCCCTAAGCCTTGGTTTTGCCAACCCCTGTGTTTTTCCACACTCCTCCATCCCTGCCTTGGAGCCATTCTCTTATTATCTGGATTGGTGGCCTTGCACCGGAGCCCACACCAAGGCTTCCCACTCTGCTCTGGCTGCTGGGCTCTTCCCGAGTCTTCCCTGCACCCACTGCCACCCGGGCCCCTTTTCCTCAGATCATCACCTAATTATAAGCCAGATCCTTCTCCCTCTCTCATCTCGCCACCAGCTTAAATGGCTTTGAGCCCCCAAAAGTAGCTGCATTTAAGAGCAAAGAAAGAGTTAAGAGGAACTCTTGTGAAGCATTTGAGGTTTGTGGTCAAGGCGGGAAGATGCTTGAGCAATGTAAATCAAATGCCTTCGGTGGAATGCCAGGCCCTGATTTGTTGTGCACAATTAAACAGCTTCATTTATTCTCTACTCTTTGTGAAGATGTCAATACCAAGACCCAAATATCTGGCTTTTACCCCTTGGCAACCACAGCACACAAGCCTGCGTGTGTTGATGACTCGGCCAAACTCCAGGGCTTTTCAGCATCTGCCGTGTTAGGAAAGAATCCTCCAGAGAGAGGCTGGAAATCTGTTCCGTGATAAAAGATTTTTGTCCAGTCCCCATGGAATCTTAGCCTTTCAGTTCTGCCTGGGACCTGGAGGCCCAGCCATGGCAATGGGCAGACCTTACAGTGAGGCGTGTCGTTTCTTCCACAGGACAGTTCTTCTGTCATCCAGTTCATGACCCGTGCCAAGGTGAAGGTGGACCCTGCCCAAAGGGTGGTGGAGATGGCAAGTGGGAACCCAGAGGAGATGACGGTGAGTTAGCCCTCCTGTGGGCAGTGGGGGAAGCTGGGTGGCTTGGGTGGTTTGGCACTGGAATTGGAGGGTAAAGACTCTGAGCCAGGATGTCAGCTTTGTGGTCCACCGAGACCTTGTCTGCCCTGGCTTCCAGGCCCCCCAGGGAGAACTTCTGCGGTCAGCTCCAGTTGGGACAACATTGTTCTCGAGGACACTGTTGTTATGTGAACGCTCCCCGTGGTGACCAGCCAAAGGAAAAACTGTCTGGAAGTGCCCTTGACAGGGCTTGGGTTTCCACTCTGAAGCCAAGACTATTTTTATCTTTCTCAGACCTTTCCCTGAAACCTCATCAGCCTTCCCCATCACATTACTCCATGGATAAACACTGGGTGTTTCAAAAACAAGTTGTTTGAGTAACTTAAAGGGGCCACATCCTAGTTGCCAGGTCCTTGAATCTTCTCTCTTGTTTTCTGTATAACTCTGTATCCTCTGTCAAGTACAGTGGGCAAGCAGACCTCAGGATGTGGGAGGTGCAGCAGCTGGGAGCTTGGATGTGGGAGAGGCTGGTGGGAAGGGGGGTCCTGAGCATTTGGCTGCCTTTTATTATTTTTCAAGCCCTGAAGAGCAGGCTTATCCTTTGACACCTAGACTCGGGGTCTAGGCACACAGGAGAGAGCCAGCAGCCTCGAACTGGCTTTGCCAATGAGCTAGACAATGATGCCAGGTTTTGGCATTGCCTTCCCTGGCGTTCACTTCTCTCAGGGGACACTTCACCCTCTCATGGAAGAGCCAGGATTGCCGCGACAAATTTACACTAAGTGTTGACTGATTTTCCAATAACGATGGAGCCACCACAATCTAGATGTTAGAGTGGGGATTGGAGAAAGGTCACACTTCTAACACCCTGGCTGGGAAGGGTTCATATAGAAAATAAATCTGCCACCTTCATGAACCCTCACTTCTCAGCAAGAGACAAGATCAACTGGTATGGAATGAATAGGAATCTGAGCTTAGGTTGAAGAGGTCAAAGCTGTCCCAGGGCGTGGGCATTCCATGCCTGTCCTCACATCAGGAAACTGTCCACACAGCCTTTTTTTTTTTTTCTTTTTGGGGCTGTACTCACGGTATATGGAGGCTCCCAGGCTAGGGATCGAATCAGAGCTGTAGCTGCCAGCCTACACCACAGCCACAGCAACGCCAGATCTGAGCTGCATCTGCGACCTACACCACAGCTTATGGCCATGCCCGATCCTCAACCCACTGAGCAAGGCCAGCGATCAAACCCACAACCTCATGGTCCCTAGTCGGATTCGTTTCCGTTGCACCATGATGGGAACGCCATCATTTCTTTTTTAATTTTTAAATTTTTTTATTTTTTATTGAAGTATCATTGATTAACAATGCTGTGTCAATTTCTGCTGTACAGCAAAATGATTCAGTTATACATATATATACACACACATTCTTTTTAAACATTCTTTTCCATTAAGGTTTATCATAGGACACTGAATATGGTTCTCTGCTATGCAGTAGGACCTTATTGATTTCCCCCTCTGTGTATATAGTAGCTTATGTCCGCTAACCCCAACCTCCCACTCCATCCCTCTCCCAGCCCCTCCCCCTTGGCAACCACAAGTTTGTTGCCCTGAGTCCACACAGTCATTTTAATAACAGACACTTAACAGGATGAAATGGAATCACACTGGGATCCTTCATCCCTAGGGTCAACGCTTCTGGCAAATCACGTATTTGCAGTTGGCTCTTGCCTTGTCCGTCCTCTCAGCCTTTCGGTCATTTAACGGCTAACCCAGACCCTCACCTGGAAGGTAAAGGAGAATGAGGATTCACTGCTCCTTGTCAAAGCTCTGGCTTAAAAGTTTTAGAGAGGGAGTTCCCTGGTGAGGTAGTGGTTAGGACTCAACGCTTTCACCTCTGCGGCCCGACTTTGATCCCTGGGTCTGGGAACTGAGATCCCACATCAAGCCACTATACGCCATGGCCCCCTGCCCAAAAGAAAAAGTTTTTATAAGATGAAATACATGCCTTACATGAAAGGTTTGGGACGTTCTGGTAGAACGCAGTGTTCCCATTTAAGAGCTAACAAGTAATTAACAGATTTCCTACAGGTGGAATCCCTTGTGTAGACGAAAAAAGACCGCTGGTGTATTGCCTCTGATTAGAACACTGAGCTGTGGGATCCAGGAAGATGTTGCCTCACATCCCGTTGTTGGATTCTGAGTCACTAGTACGCCCCCCAAATACCACTTCCATTTGTTACTGTTCCATGTTGAGCACTCTGGTGATTTTTTTTTTTTTTTATCAAGAGTTCTTTGGAAGAAGCTCTCCTTTTCAACTGATTTCTTTCCTGTACTCCTAAGACCAAAGCAGCACCGATCGGAACCCCACAAGGACCACCCCCACCCCTGTCTCCTTTCTTTCCATGATGTTGTCGTTCACCCCGTGAGCGAAGATGCAGTGCTCCAGTCTGTTCTCAACTTTCCTGGCAGGAAAAGAAAAAATCTTTTCTGAGGAGGAAGGTTTGCCTTTTCAGGCAAACGCATTCTTCCCCGCATGATTCTTCTGAATGGCTGGCGCTCTGTCGTTCATTGGAAGGGAAATTTCCATAGAGGCTGGCCACCAAACTGAAATTGGGCAAAATCTCGCACAAGATTTGGGATCAGGCACCACATCTGTATGGCCTTAGAATGAACAAGATGTGTTCTTGCAGCTGGTAACCAGCAGGGTATGGGTGAGAAGAGGAAAGCAGTCCGTTTTTTAACCACATCAAGTGGGCATGGTGATAACGTCAGTGGAGAGGGAAATCAAATAATTTTCCTGTGATTCTTTGTGTTTTTTATTTGTATGCCATGGTGTGAGGAATGCTTTACAGAGAGTATGGGTGAATACCTAGAAATATGAACTAGATATCTGAGGTGTTTTCCTTGATTATTAAAAAATACATCCCAGGACTTCCCTGGTGGCTCAGTGGGTTAAGAATCTGGCGTTGTCACTGCTCTAGCTTGGGTTGCTGCTGTGATGTGGGTTCAATCCCTGGCCCAGGAACTTCTGCCTGCCATGGGTATGGCTGGAAAAAAAAAAAATTGTATTCAGGGAGTTTCCGCTGTGGCACAGTGGGATCCACAGTGTCTCTGTAGCAGCAGGAACATGGGTTTGATCCCCGAACGGTGCATTGTTAAGGATACCGTGTTTCCACAGCTGTGGCATAGATTGCAACTCTGGTTTGAATTTGATCCCTAGTCCAGTGACTCCATATGCCGTGGAATGGCCAAAAAAAAAAAAAATATATATATATATATATATACATTCAAGGTGCCCTCCCCAGCTGGTGTTTACCATCCGTCCAAGACCCATCACACCAGCTTACCTGGCTTTGTACAGACCCAAACCTGAGAATTCTGCATGATATCTGTAACCACCTTCATTGCTGATTGTGCCAATAATATGTTGAATTTCCTATCCCTGTTCAACCCAACCCTTCTTACTTTTCCAAGAGCCACTAATGAGGCTAGAAACGGCCCCAGGGCAAACCAAGAATCTACAGCACCAGCTCAGAGAGCCACCACCCCAGACTCCCTTCTCAGGCAGCATGAGAAGCTTGTATGTGTTACAGAGTGCACCTATTTTCTTGATATTTTAAAAGAGAAGAACATGTGCTGAACATGGAAATCCACAGATGAATTAGTAAGTCATTGCCATGAGGCATGTGTTCCAGGCCCAAATTCTCGGTGCCAGCAGGAGAGACTGACCCCCATCTTATTTTGGCAGAATCAAAATGGATTAGGAAGATATCAAACAGCTCTCAGAACTGCTAGGAAGCCTGGAGAACCTGACTGGGGGTGTGAGAAACCTGCGGGGTTCAGACCACAGGCTGGGACAGGGCCCAGAAAGAACATGATGTGGGACCCTGGACACAGCTTCCCTGGCTTCTCACGGCTCATGCTCAGTATTTATTGGGAGCTTGCAGTGAGCCAGGTGATTATTAGGTATTGGGGATGCAACAGGGGACAGAATAGCCTTGGTCCATGCCTTCCCGGAGCTGATGGAGAGGGTGACAGAACATAAGGAAATAGACTCAAATCAAGGTTCATTCCAGAGAAGTAACCTGCTTTAGGTTGAGGAGAATCTGAAGGAATGCTTCTCCAAGGAGGCTGAGATTAAAGAGTGAGGAGGAATTAGCTGGCCAAGCACAGGGGCAAGTGTCCTAAGAGGAGGGAGAGCTGTCTGAAGACAGCTTGGCATGTTCAAGGCTGAAAGACCTGTGTAGCAGGAACCTGGTGAGCAGTGAAGGAGACATCCATGATGGGAGACAGGTGAAGACAGCCAAGGGTGAGCTTTCAGGGGCCCCAGCCTTGCTTGATTCTGTGGAAACTCAGCACAGACGACACTCAAGGTTCATTCTGCCTTGACGTGAGGGGGCTGGGCTTTCTCGCTCCAGTACATGTCACTTAGTGGCTGGGGGCTGACCGGGGGGATATATCCCTCCCCGCGTGCCCCGGGGGAAGGTGGCCTCTGACAGTGCCCTCCACTAGAAGTGAACACATGAAAAGGGGAGGTGAACATCGCAAACGGGCTAGAGGAACCTGAGAGCTCTGGCAGAGACCAGCAGGGTGGGACCCAGATGGCAAGTCTCCAGGCAAACATCAGCGTCTTGGCTCTGCCTGTCTTCTGTGTCCCCCATTACACCTATTGATTTCCTTCTTTGAGATTCGTGATGTGCTGGGTATTTGACGTGATTAGTGCCGATCACTCTCACATCACCCTTGAGAACAAGATGTCATTACTCCCATTTTCTGATGAGGAAACTGAGGCCCCCCACCACCACCACCAGGTGAAGGGACCTACCAGCGCCTTGATGCCGCAGCTCAGCAGTGGAAGAGCCGGGTCTGGCGCAGGGCCGCCTGTGTGCAAGCCCAAATCTCCCTCAGTCCTCCTCTGGCCCTCGCTGCCCTGTGGCCCTGGCCCACACACGGTGGGAGCACCGCTCCGGCAGATGGTAGGAAAGGCAGTCTCGGGTGGTAAACAGCTGGCCCTTCGTCTTCGGAGTGACCTTTGGCTCCAGTGACCTCAGAAGCACATCATGTTCTGACTTCGTGGTCTGTCGGTTCTGGATCGCTTTCTACTGTGGCCTGGTCCCTAACTAGATGCAAGCTACTCATCAAGAGAATCAGCACTCATCCAGGGCCTCGTTGCCTGTGGTCCAGGAGCTACATCCCCTTCCCTTTAAAGAACAGGAGTGATAAGAATCAAATCTCTCAACGCCGGGTCTGGCACGCAGTAAGTTCTCAGCAAGTGTGACCCGTTATTAACAACAAAGCAGTTAATTAGCACCGGCCCAGCTCATTCCTCTGCAGATTCTAACAGAGCAAGGAATTCCTGAACGCTGGCACCTGGCAGCCAGGGGCACGTTTGACGTCTTTGTTTATTACACCGCAGACTTAGGACGTGCATCTTTTGCCAAACGCAGTTTATTTTCTGTTCGCTCCTGTCATCTCCAGGCTCCCCGGGGCCGGTACGCTTTCTGAAGGCTCTGGTCTGAGAGCAGTTGAGGATGTGGTTCTGCTGAGAACATTTCCTGCAGCCCCCACAATCCTGTCTCCCTGCCTCTCCCCCACCGGCTCTTCCATATAATTAGAAGCAGGTGAATACGTCCTTTCATGGTCCCAGATGTTCTTCTTGTCCCACTTTTTATTTTACATAAATTCCTCCCTGCTGTAAGACCCATGTGTGCTGTTGCTTGTGGCAAGCATCTTGCCCTTTTGATTGTCCTTCAGCCAGCCGGGCCTGGGGCTGAACCTCCCCTCAGCTGCTGCTGACTCTGAGCTGTCTCTTCAGCCCTGGACACCCTGCTTCCAGCCAGGCCTGGGCCAGCTGTACCCCACTGTGGTCATGTTCTCAGGTCATTTGGAGACCTGAGCATGTCCAGCCATGCCACTGGGCATATTTACAGTGGTTAGAACGTAAAAGTTTCCAGATCAGACAAGTGAGTGGAGTGCTGTGGTTCAGGGTTGCCAGCTGCCTCAGACTGGAAGTTGGCTCCTGGGGTTCCCCGATGCTGGCTTGCCAACCTTAGGTGCATTCAAGTTTACAGCCACAGGCAGGATGCCCAGCGTGTGGGCCTGCCATCGCCCCAGCTGGCTGCCTGTCCTCCTCAAAGAGTCCATTCAGGCACATTCTCGTGCTCCTCGGTTCTCTTTATGTTGTACTAGTTAACGTCCGACACACGAGCCCTCCAGCTTTCGTCCATGGCTGGGCCATCATTTAGCCCCTCACTGATCCGAACTTCTGTCTGCCCCATCTCTCAGCCTCCTACCACCCTGTCAAACCAGCAGACTCCCCTCAGCCTCAAACTTTTTCTCCTTTCTCATCACCTCCTTTCTCTCAGGGAGTGTGGATCTCCCCTGGGGAAACCACTTCCCCTGCAACCCTTTTCCTGGGCCTGTTTGTTCCTTGAACCCCACCACAAAAAGTTCTTCCTTCTAATCTGTATTCAAATTAACCAGAATGTTCTTTGCAAAATGCAAACCATGTCAATCCCCTGGTTAAGACCTTTCATTGGCTTCCCATGCCTCTTAAGATAAAGCTTATATTCTTTTTTTTTTAAGGTTTAATTCTACAGAAGTACCTTTAATGACATATTTAAATCATCCCTTATCTTTCCTATACCTATTAATAATTTTAATTTTATCTGATAACTTTATGAATTAATCTGAAGATTCTGAGGGATTATTTAGAAGGCGTTTTCAAAGCTGTGCATCCAGAAGATAAAAGAAGTACTGCATTACTTTTTGGAATGATTTTTCTCGCTAAGGAAATAGAGAAGAAGAATCAAAAGCTTGGATTTCACTGTGTTATGAAAAGAAAAATAACAATAAGCTAGATTATTTAGGATTTAGAAATTAAGTTCAAGGAGTTCCCATTGTGGCTCAGTGGGTTAAGAACCTGACATAGTGTCCCTGAGGATTCAGGTTCGATCCCTGTCCTCATTTAGTGGGTTAAGGATATGGCATTACCAGCAGCTCACCTGGGAACTTCCATATGCCACAGGTGTGGCCATAAAAAGAAAAAAAGAGAAATTAAGTTCAAAATAAGCACAGGTTTGGTTTGATAGTGCTGGCCATCTAAAAGATAGATGGGGGTGTTCCTGTCATGGCTCAGTGGTTAACGAATCCGACTAGGAACCATGAGGTTACGGGTTCGATCCCTGCCCTTCCTTAGTGGATTAAGGATCCCGTGTTGCCGTGAGCTGTAGTGTAGGTCGCAGACTCAGCTTGGATCCCACGTTGCTGTGGCTCTGGTGTAGGCCAGCGGCTACAGCTCCAATTCAACCCCTAGCCTGGGAACCTCCATATGCCACGGGAGCAGCCCAAGAAATGGCAAAATGACAAAATAATAATAATAATAATAATAGATGGGGCCAGTTTTCAGATGGAAGCCACATGCATCTTTAAGATAAAGGATATAATTCTCGACACAGCTTCCAGCCCTTTCCATCTCTCCAGCTTCATCTTGAACAACTTCCATTGGCTTTTTGCTCATTCCATTTGCTCCAACCTCACTATCTGCTGGCAGCTCTCAGCCCTGCCAAGCTCACTTCTGCCACAGGGGTTTTCCACATGCTGTTCCTTCTTGGAATGTTGTTCCCTCCCCCCTTTGACTAGTTAACTTCTGCTTATCCTTGAACTCTCAGCTCAAGCAGTTCCTCAAGAAACTCTTTCTGACTGCGATACTTATCTCAGAGTCTTTTATAAACATGAACCTCTCCTTTGGAGCACTTTCTAAAGTTATAATTTTGCATTGATGTATCTACCTGGCCAGTATTTTCTACAAGCTGGAAGCTCCATGAGGGCAAAGACCACCTGTTTTATTCATCAATGAATCCCCACAATGCCTGGCACATAGTAGGTCCTGTACACACATTTGTTGACTGGATGAATGAATGAGTGGAGGACGAACAAATAGATGGATGAGTGAATGGATGGCCAGGACTATCCCCAAAGAAATAACATTCTCGGATGTATTTTTGAAGTAGAGAAAAGAGAAGCACACTCAGCAACTCCAGCTTCAGATCCCGTCCTCTCTTTTGTTGAGACTGAATCATATGCATACTTAATCAAATGCTCTGGCAGAAAGGACACTGAATTGATTAAAGCGTGCATTCAGGAGTCATATAATGAATCACGGCCTTGGTTTAGGTGATGGGAGAGTGTGCATTCAAACCCTTGTTCTATAAGAATTCGTAGTTCACTGGAGTCTGTGGACAGGAAGGTACATCATTATCTTACAGAGTGAGAGGGACTTGGAACCGAGATGATAAAGTGCTCCACGGTGGTTTTAAAACTAAGCTTTGTGTTGGTGGTCAGTGGTAATGAACCCAGCTATTATCCATGAGGACCTGGGTTCGATCCCTGGCCTCACTCACTGGGTTAAGGATCTGGCATTGCTGTGGCTCTGGCGAAGGCCAGCGGCTACAGCTCCAATTGGACTTCTAGCCTGGGAGCCTCCATATGCTGCAGGTGAGGCCCTAAAAAGCAAACAAACTAAGCTTTGTGGAAGTCGTGGGTTGTCTTGAGTTGGTTCAGAGGCTGCTGGGGCTGAGTTAGAAGGGACTGGCTTGGGATGTGGTGCTGATCAGTCAAGGCTCCGGCTGCTCACCTTCCTCATAAGCTGAGAATTTCCATTTTATTTATGTTTTATACATCAGGGTGCTATTGCAGGCTTTCTCTAAGAGAGGTTGGAAATTGCCATTTCCAGAAGTTCAGATAATGATTAGTTCTGCTGAAAAGAGCAGAGTAGGTCAGTCTTTTTGTAACAGAAGACATGGGAGACATGGGAGCAGAGTCTTTGCTTATAATTTTTTTTTAACATGACCTTAACATGTCCGTTAAATGGTGGCTTAGTGGTAACAAATTCAACTAGCATCCATGAGGACACGGGTTTGATCCCTGGCCTTTCTTAGTGGATTAACGATCTGGTCTTGCTGTGAGCTGTGGTGTAGGTTGCAGACACAGCTCAGATCTGGCGTTGCTATGACCTGATGTAGGCCAGTATCTCCAGCTCCAATTCAGCCCCTAGCCTGGGAACTTCCATTTGCCACGGGTGCGGCCCTAAAAAACCAAAAAAAAAAAAAAAAATCAGTTAAATTTTGAAACAGTTGAAAGTAGAAAAGGGAAAAATACCCATAGTATCCCAAAACACCTATGTACTTTACATTTTTCCTGCATTTTTCTGCAAAGCTGGAGTCTTCTGTAGGTCAAATGGATATTGATTTTTTTTTCATGTAACCTTATGGCATTTATCATTTTTTCCATTTTATTATCATATTTTCAGAAGTACGTAAAAGTTAGAAAGCAGGCAGAAGATGATTACATGTCCTCTCAGTGGCAACCTGGAGTATTCCCTAGCCCTTTCCTGCTCAAAACATGGTCTGTGGACCAGCACCATCAGCATCACCAGCGGACATACCTGAGATGTCCCATCCAGACCCACTGATTCAGAATCTGCATTTTAACTAGATGCGATTCTCATGCACATTAAAATTTGTGAAAAGCGCTAGTTTAATAGGCCTGCCTAACACCAGATTCTGTGAAGTTACATATGAACTTGTAGATAACTAAGTTATAAACACCTTTTGCCAGTAAAGATGAAAATGACTTCTGCCTGGCAGAAAATATAATCCCAGAGATTGTAGTTATTGCCCTGCAGGCTATTAACCAGTTTTGTATCTGATTTCAACACTCTTTTTTTTTTTTTTCCTTTACCCACATCCTTAGATCCTTCTTTGAACTAGCTTTACCACCCTGCTGATTCCCTCGGCCATGAATTAAATAAACCTTTGATATGGATTGGCTGTCTATTTGTATGAGAGTCATGGTTTTAACTTTTGGAAAATCATACTTGGATAGTGAGACTTATAATCATTTCGATAGCTCTATGGTGTTCTACTTTGTGGTTTCCATAATTTACTCACCTCTTGCTCTCTTGTTAGACTTTTAGAATATTGCTATTTTTTTTCATTGAAGTTTTGGTCATTTACAATGTTGTGTCAGTTTCTGCTGTACAGCAAAGTAATTCAGTCATATATATATATATATATAATTTGTCATATTCTTTTCCATTAAGGATGTTTCCAATTCTATACCAGTATAAATATTTCTGCAGTGAACATCTTTGGCTATAAAACTTTTTCTGTGCTTTACGTTTCTTGCCTTCGAATAAATTTTCAAGTACAGAATTAATGGGTCAAAGAATACGAATGTTTGTAAGATAAGCAGTGTTGGAGTTTGTCAAATGGACAAGAATGGAAGAGCATTCCAGGTGGCAAAAGCAGCCTGCAGAAGAGTTCCCACTGTGTCTCTGTAGCAGCAGGGGCAAGGATTTGATCCCCATCCCAACACAATGGGTTAAGGACCTAGCATTGCCACAGCTATGGTGTAGGTCGCATCTCCAGCTCAGATTTGATCCCTGGCCCAGGAACTCTATATGCTGCAGAATGGCCAGAAAGGGGACGGGGCGGGGGAGGGGGGAGGAGACACAGAACAAAAACAGCTTACAGAGAGACATCATAGTTCTCAAAAAGAGATAACTAATTGGTTAGAATGTGACTACAGGTCCTGCCAGGGGCTAGAAAGGTAGTAAAGTGACCAGATTATAAAGAGACTGGTACCTGAACTGTGTATAGTATAAAATGAAGTTATCTGTAGTATAAACTGAAAAATGACATGATGAGACCTGTTTTAGGAAGACAGCTCTTTAACAGCAGGGAGGCTCCTCCAGGGCTTCTGAAATCATGCCAGTGAGAGAAGCTTAGGCTTGAACCAGGGTAGTACCTGGGGATAGAAATAAGAAGATAGAAAAGATATTTAAAAGGTAACAGGAATGGGATTAACAGATGCAGACTACTATGTATAATATAGATAAGCAACAAGGATATCTTGTTGAGCCCAGGAAATTATAGCCATTATCTTTTAATGGAGTATCATCTGTAAAAATATCATCTGAATCATTATGCAGTATGCCTGAAACTAATATAATATTGTAAGTCAGCTAAAGTTCAATTAAAAAAAAAACATAGGCGTTCCTGTTGTAGCTCAGCAGTTAACGAGCCCAACTAGGATCCATGAGGACTTGGGTTAGATCCCTGGCCTTGCCCAGTGGGTTAAGGATCCAGCGTTGAAGTGAGCTGTGGTATAGGTTGCAGACACAGCTCACATCCTGTGTTGCTGTGGCTCTGGTGTAGGCCAGTGGCTACAGCTCTGATTCGGCTCTTAGCCTGGAAGCCTCCATATGCCACAGGTGCAGCCCTAAAAAAATAATAATAATAATAATAAAATACATACATATATACATGCATACCATGGACTGATTGAAAATGTTTTAATTTTTTAATTAAAGAGATTCAAGGGCTTGACCAGGATCATCCCCTTCATTAGTGATGGAGACAAGACTGGATTGTCGGTGCTTCTCTCCCTGTGGTCCATGCTGCTGTTTCTTTGGGTGTTTATGGAACACGTGACATCTTAGAACTGCAGGATGCTCAGATCATCCCCCACAATGAGTTTGCTAGAGTTGTGATATGCAGGAACCAGCTCTGCCAAAGCATAAAGCACACGTCCAAGAAGATGAACGGCATCCCTAAAAATAATAAAAGATTAAGCACACATTCCAGGGAAGTGACAGGACATTCTTATGGAATTTGCCAGACTAAACTGCAGTGGATACTCTTCACCGTCTCTGAATCCACAAAACCAGACCTCCAAGGTGGCTTTGTCAGGAGGCATATTTTTGGACCCCATGGGGGTGGGCAGCATCCCTGTGCAGCCATCGGGGTTATCCAAGGGATTAGACTTTACAGCTGACTCCCTTGAGCCCATCTTAGCAATCAGTTGTCAACGAGAAGGTTCAGCAGAGCTTCTCTCTGAGACAGAGGCCAGGAATGCTCATAAACCATTGTACTTTCCCTTTCACAGAGCAGAATACTGAGTAGAGTATCTTGTTTGCCTAAGGGTACACCTCTCAGCCACGGTGCCTCATAGTTGCCTGTACAAGACACCTCGACAGATTCTGATTGTGGGAGGCAGTTGATCCACAGCTTTTTAGGGACAAGAATGCAAAGGCATGGATCTGTCTTTTTTAAAAAAAAATTATTAGAGTATAGTTGATTTACAATGTTGTGTTAGTTTCAGGTATACAGCAAAGTGACTCAGTTATACGTATATACTCCTTTTTAAGATTCTTTTCCCATATAGGTGATTACAGAATGTTGAGTAGGTTTCTCTATGCTATACAGTAGGTCCTTGTTACTTACCTATTTTATATATAATAGTGTGTATATGTTAATCCCAATCTCCTAATTATTTCCCGCCCCACCCCAGCCCCATGTTTCCCCTTGGGTAACCATAAATTTGATTTCAAAATCTGTGTTTGTTTCTATTTTGTAAATGAGTTCTTTTGTATCATTTTTTATTCCCCATGTAAGTGATATCATATGGTATTTGTCCTTCTCTGAATTATTTCACTTAGTATGATCATCTCTATGTCCATCCATGTTGCAAAAAAAAAGGTAGGATTCTCTAACCTGAACCAGGTAGAAAAAAGTAGGCTCCTCTTGGGAACCCTCTCACTTCTGCTTTGCCTCACAGGTGGTCTTTGAGGCGTTGCACAACCTGGAGCCCCGAGGCTACGTCGTGGGCTGGATCATCGCCATAAGCTTGCTGGTGGGGATCCTCATCTTCCTGCTGCTGGCCGTGCTGCTCTGGAAGGTGAGTGGAGATGGCAGGTGCACCCGGAGTGCCCGCCCAGATGCCCAGCCCTCCCACCTCCCCCGTCTCCTGGGCTACAGCTTTCCCGTTGGGACTTCCCTTGTGGTGCAGGTACAGCACTTTGAGTATGGCCCCCTCTAGGCAGTGAATGGAATGTTGGCTCCTCTTGAGGCCATTCACGCCTGAGGATTGGACCACTTTAGAGGCAACCCCAAAATCTCAGCCCCCTCTTCTCCTGCCTTCCTTAACGGAGTTGCCACCAGCCCTGACACAGAATGGTGGGAGCCCAGCTCCAAAACAGAAGCTTGGAGAGTAGCAGCTGGGACCGGGACGGGAATGGCTAACTCACATCCTTGACATAAAAAACAAGAAAAGAAACTACAGAGCAGCTCTTTGTTCTTTTCCCACCTGGAATGTGGAAAAGGTTTCTGCCAGAAGACTCCAGAAATGGAGGTGGGCGGGAGCTAAGTGTCCAGAGTGTTGCCTGGGTCACTTCACCAGAAGTTCCCCCAACTCCTTGGGGGTTCGTTTGTGCCCCAAAGGATAGATTTACCCTGCCTCCTTCACCGGGGACCACCTGCTCATCCTTTGTGTCCTGCCTCTTGTCACTTTCCCAAGGGAAGAAGGGCTGTCCTCACCCCCAAGTCTAGAATGGTTTCTCTTCCTCACACGCTCTTCTCAGAGACCTGAAGTCCTTAACCTCAGAGCCTCTGTGTTCACCGCTAATGTTTTCAGAGTCATGATGTGAGGAAGGTCTGTCTCTTCCACTGGGCGGTGATGTGCCAGGTGAGTGGGGTCCTGTCTGTTCTTCTTTCCACCGTGTTGCCAGCTCCTCGAACAGCACCGGGGACCACAGCTGGTACTTTCTGACCCCACGTCCCTGCTTTTGCAGTGTTCCGGCTTCCAGAGGCAGGTGGAAACAGCCTCTAACACAAGTGTGGATGGATGCTTTAAATTCAAGGGATTGGTTTCTTGGGGATTCCAAAATAATTTGTATTTATTGATCAAACATAAAAATGTATCAGTAAGAAAAAAAGTTGTCAAATATTCAGAAGTGCCTGGCCCAGAAATAACCATGGTGAACCCAGCATCATCTCTTCTTGATAGACAGAGACCCGGCATTCTCATAGCACCTGCCTACTTTTGAATAATGTGTTAAATTCTCTAGTAAAACACTTGGTATATTTACAGGTGCAGGACCTCTAAGGTTAAAGCCATGGCTTCAATTATCGATCTGAAAAAAAGTGTAATAAATATACTTGAAAGCATCCAAGAAGTCTAGAAACAGGGAAAATCATGGGTTTCTTGTGCATTTTTTCAGATTGACAGTTGGACTGATTGCTTTAATTTTAGAGATTCTTCACCTGAAAAAAAGGGGTTTGGAGGTCAAAAAAAAAGTAGATTGAGCATATTACTTGAAAATAAGTTTATCTTAGGTTCCCATGCTTTTTGGACATCCCACGTACTGTTTTACAGCCTGTCTTTCCCTGAGTGCAAAATGGTGACCATCATTCCATGTTGTTAAAAACCAGTATCCAGCACTGCCCGAAGGCTGCAGATGTCTGAGGATTACTCACCCAGCACTTGGGTGCTGGGACTCAGATAGCTCAGGGCTTCACACTCCTTTTAACAGTGCCACAGTGACTATGCTTGGAGCCAAATCGTTGCACCCATCCTTCACTATGTCCTTCAAATGAAACCGTGGAAATGGCATTACCGAGTCAAAAGAAATGCATTATTTTAAGCCTTTTATTACAAGTTGCCAGTTGCCCTCTAGAAAGGTTATACCCATCACCCTCCCACAAGCAGAGTATCCACAGTGCCCAATTTCCTGCATGTTTTGCCAGGAGCGGATATTACCTTTAAAAAAAAAAAAAAAAAAAAACCTCCCCATTTGTTGTTTGTTTAATCTGCATGGCCAGATAGAGTCTTAATTCACCCTTTTCTCCATCTCCAACTCCTTCCTGCCAAGGCGTCTGGTCTGTGGGTAGAGAACAAAGCCAGTTCAGTGTTTGGGGCTTTGGCGGGGGAGGTGTAAGAGAGAGAGACTTCCTTCTGCCTTTGTGTGGACATTTCAGAAGAAAAGAAACCCATCCTCCACGGCTGGGTGCGTGGGACCAGAGACACAGAGTAGCTGAGCGTGGTGGCCATGTCCTCCCCACTCTCAGGGCTGGCATGTCCTCCGTCTGGCTGCCACTTGGCCCCTCCACTCAGGAGCACCCCCTCTCCCAAGCACACACTCCCTCCTCCTTCACCTGCCCTCTGTTTCACTTTGCTCCTGTTGTATTTGCTTAAAGAATGTGGTTGCAGGAGAAGGTGTCATGGGGTAGCCAGCATCCTGAGGTCACCCAGCTGTGTGTGATCCAGAAAGCTGGGCCCCAAGAAGGCAGACATTTCCTTCTGCCATGGACTGGCCCTAAAATCAGAGTGGTCAAGGGGTTGCAACCCGACAAGACCTCTACAGCTGGAGGTAGAAGTAAGGTCCTAGAACAGCTCTGAGGAAGCTGGCGATTGACGCCATATGGGTCCAAACAGCTTTGCCAGGAGTTCCCACTATGGTGCAGTGGGTTGAGAATCCAACTGCAGCAGCTCAGGTCACTACAGAGGCGTGGGTTCAATGCCTGGCCTGGCGCAGTGGATTAAAGGCTCTGGCATTGCCACAGCTGTAACTCAGATTCAGTCCCTGGCCCGAGAACTTCCATATGCCAGGGGTGCAGCCATAAAAAACCAGCCAACCAACCAGCCAACTGAACAAGAAGCTTTGCTCACCATCCGAGAGCAATATTGGTTTTAACTCAGATTTATTGAACACTTGCTTTGAACCAAACACTGGGCTAGGAGCCTGGATACCCTAGTGATTGTGACTCTGCCTTGAACGCCTCTCCACCTAGCACACAGACCTATAAATGTAATTGAGGGTGGTGGGTGCTGTGCAGTGACTATTCTGGAAACTGAGAAGAAGGCACCATTAATCCCCCTGCCCCCACTCCAGGGGATGAAAAGGCAGTTGGGTACAGCATAGTAGGTGAGGGTGTAGACTTTGCAGGTTGACAGCTGTGAACTGGAACCCTGGCTGTGTGACCTTGGGAGAGTGGCTTTCCCTCTCTGACCTCCATTTCCTCCTCTCTAAAACAGAGCCCCTAACATCTAACTTGAGGTATGGAGGTAACACAGGCAAAATGCTTAGCACTTAATACATAGAAGCCCCCAGTTGTCGTCAGAGGACATTTCACAAATGAGGTGTCATTCAAGTCTGAGCATAGATTTGATTTGAGTCTTCCAGATGGGGAAGGGCAGATGGATTTCCCACACAGAGGGGAGAGAAAGTGAGAAAATGAGCAGGGTTTGTGAGGAGCAGCTTGTGAGTGTGTCTGGATGGTAAGTCAGTGACTGGTAATAAGATTGCCTGGTTGGGAGCGATCCTGCTGACCTGGAGATAGGGGAGCCTGGAGGTCCAAAAGCAGAGCAGTGACCTGACCAGTTCTGCTTTGGGAGAGAGATCTGGGGTCAGGGTGGGGCCAAGACGGTCCCCGTGGGGGAGGGGAGGACCAGTTAGAATAGGCAGGATCTATTGGTGACTCATTGGACTTGAGAAGCCAGGAAGGAAAAAAGTGGCAGCCCCTCTCTGTTTTCAGCTTAGACAATGGATCAATGGATGGTTTCTTGTAACCAGGGTAAGGAAGGCAGGGCTTGAAGTCTTATCAGGGAAGATGAATCTTGGGCTTTCTGAGTGTATGATGCCTACAGGAGACCAGACTGGGCTTTAGTCACTCCCAGCCCCGCCCCCACCTGTCACCTTGCTGGTTTGGAAGCAGTCCCTTTGGTTTCCAGGACTGAACGTACTCATTTCAATTATCACAGGGGTATTTTTTTTCCGATTGCAAACACCAGAAATCCATTCACAGTCACTTCAGAGAGAGAAGATGAATGTGAGAGAGGATTGATTCTAAGGGTGCAAGGGACTCCTCAGTCCCAAAGGAAATGCATGCATCCAGACCCAGAAAGAGTCCAGAAACCCAGGCAGCCTCCCTCCCTCCTCCCCTCGCTCCCTTTGCCTACACAGTCTCTTCCTTCTGCTCCTCTGCACACCTGCACCCTCCTTCCCCCACAGCGGACCACGCTTTCCTACACACAGGGGGAAATGGTTGTCCCCACCCCCTCCAGACTCACCTCAGTGACTTCAAGCCACAGACACGGGCTGCTTAGCCACCTCTGAGTCCCAGTCCTACAAGCCTGGGCGAGAGAATCTGATGGGCTCAACTTAAGTCACATGCCCACAACCCTAGCAAGAAACTGGGAGGCTGCAGGGAAATAATCTGACCAGAGTAGGCTGGGTCCATTGTCCCCCACTGATCCAGAAAGCTAAGGCCAGGGCAGGAGAAAGATGCCAGGTGGCACTTTGCAGAGGCCAGGTTGGGGTGGGGATGGAGGGAATCTTAGGGAAAAAAGGAAATTAGGCAGATACCCCAGTGGCCTTCACTGCAGCAGAGTTACACGGTTGTCAGTGGGGCTGTTGCCCAAATGACAGGCTTCTGTACAGTACAGAGTAGCTTTACTGCACAACAAACTGTCCCCCAAATTGTGTTCCTTTCTTTCTTACGAATGAACGGGTCAGGCAGGGATCCAGGAAGCGTTTGGCTGGGTGATTCTTCTGTTCCACGTGACACTGAGTGGTGTCACACAGGGGCATTTACCTGGTGGCTGGGCTGGTCTGCCTCACAAGACAACTTTATTCACATCCTGGCACCTTGGGTAGGAATGGCCGGGAGGCTGGACTCAGCCAGGCCCCCTCCCTCTCTGTGCAGACTCAGGGCCTCTCCAAGTGTCCCTTCCAACAGAATGTGCTAACCTTTTTACATGGTGGCTTCAGTTCTGGGAGACCATGGTGACAGCTGCCAGTTCTCTGAAAGGCTGTCCCAGACCTGGCATGGCATCATTCCACTGTACTCTGCTGGTCAAAGCAGTCACATACCAGCATAGAGTCAGGGAACAGAGGAAAAGATCCTGCCTCCCAATGGGAGTGGTAGCGAAGGGTTTGTGGTCAGGTTTTACCTGTCATATACATGATGTTGAGAAATAGAAACGAAATCTGGTGTTCCCTGATGTCTCAGTGGCTAAGCATTCGGTGTTGTCCCTGCTGTGGCTCTGGTTCAATCCCTGACCTGGAAACTTCTCCATGAATGGCCGAAAAAAAGAATATAGGCAAAATCTTAATCTTTCAAAGTCACTAGGATGATTCGCCTAACTGGAAGTTTTGTTGCTTTAAAGTATATGCAACCTCATCTCTCTTCCATTGTGCCATAGATAAAATTACCATTGAGCTCTTTGTAGGAAAAAAAAAGTGCAAGGTTCAGGAACGCACTCAGCATTCAGAGTGGGCCGTCTATTCAGGCAAATCGACAGGGTGACAAGGAGCTCCACAGAGTTTCTTTGGGAAAAATATTTTTTCCTTAAAGGACTAACTAAATCAAATGACTTTATAGGACATTGAAAAGAGCAGATGAGATGTAGGATTGTTTTGAAAACCTAAATCTTCCAAAAACTTCACCTACAGACCTCTTGTTGACTCAGATTCCTATTTTTGTAACCTAAGAAAGATTTGTTATATGTAGAGGTCTAATATCATATTGACAGTCCAATGCACAGGCATCTATTGATTAATGGGCCTAATATTTGAGTGACATGGGAGATTTAATTGGTTCTGGAATATTACCATATTTCATATATCGTTCCCTCCAACTGGTTCTGGCTTATTACCGTATTTCACATATTATTCCCTCCAATCCTTTCAAGGGGAGAGCTACTGCGTGGTACCCAGTTGCCACGGCTACCAGGAAACACTTCACTGGGCCTTTGAAGACAGGTGGGCAGTGTTCAAGTCCTCTTCTCTTTCTGGAGCCACATCTCTTGAAGTTCCCTTTGGCATAGCCCCTGACACAGCTCCCTATGGTTGCTTGCCATTGCCTTGCACTCATGAGCCCAAAATGGTTGTTCCCCAAAATGTATCATATAAACATATTGTGGCATGGTAGCAAAAACTCCATAAGGCAGCTGGTCCTGTGCAGATGGATTTTTTGGTGTCTCAAAGGCCTGCCAGTCAGCATGTTTTACACTTGCAAGCTGGCCAGTGCCTTCACTCAGCAAACAGTATTGAATGCCTCTTGGGGCCAGCCTGGGGCAAAGGGACAGGGGTAGTAAGCAACAGAGCCCTCACTCAGGCTTGAAGACTCTGGGGAAAGCAGTTTAGTGAGCAGGTGGTAGCTGAGCCAGTCACCCTGAGGGGTGAGCAGGACTGGCCAAGTAAAGAACCCAGGCCCCAAGCTCCTGACTGCCACTTAGGTATGTCCTACATGTAGCCATATGCCACTGACATGCCCATCATGCTCTGCTTATCCTAAATAGAAACCCCTTATAGGGTCAGCAAATGCCTTCTCCAAAGCTGAACTCCAGGCTCTCCACCCCATGCTCAACCTCCTCCTCTGCTTCTGAGCAGACCCTAGGGCCTTCCAGAAGGTCAGCTCACTGGCATCTCAGGCGCTCTCTCTCTCTCTCTCTCATGCTTGGCGGCAGCAGGCCCTGGCTCCAGCGCAAGATCCACAACGAGGGCCCCGAGTTAACCAGACCCTTCTTCAAATACTGAAATGGATCCTAATCAGCCTTCCCAGAGCTGGGCCCTTAGCAGACACTGGGAGCCATAATTTAAACTTTATGTGCGAGGATTACAGTAGCCTGCCAAACCACCATGCAGGAAGAAAACTTTGAAATCAGAAACTCTTTTAAGGGAGAAAAATCCAATGAGTCCCCTCTCCTTTCTCTAGCTCCTGACTGGGGTTTGAAACTGCCTGGGCCTGGTGCCTCTGCAAGACAATCGTAAAGGTCTGTTTAGAGGAGAAAGTTGTAATTGTTCAGAGATCATATGTGACTTGCACATTTAAGAAGTGCCTTCAGCTCATCCAGCCTTTGAGTCAAGTGGTGAGAGTGTGGGGATGCTGAGATGTATTTCCTTCAGGAGGAAAAGCCTCATTGAGGGCCCCAGCCTTCTCTCTCCCTCCTCCTTTTCTCTCCGCACCCCCCACCAACCCCCTCCCTGGTACACTGTGCCAAAACCCACAGGCCAACACTCCATGAAGGAGAAAAACTCTGCATCCTCCTCTACTCCTTTCAGCCCAGGAACCTTTCCCCCATCCCCTTTTTGCCTCTTTTGCAAGCTGAGCTGTCTTGGAGCGAAGGGCCGTGCCATCGCCTGCCTGGCCAGCCCTGTGATCAGCCTCTTCCCCAAAGGCCCA
The DNA here is from genome assembly GCF_016906955.1 of Phacochoerus africanus. Classification (NCBI taxonomy): domain Eukaryota; kingdom Metazoa; phylum Chordata; class Mammalia; order Artiodactyla; family Suidae; genus Phacochoerus; species Phacochoerus africanus. The sequence goes on from NC_062544.1 coordinate 103,043,636, forward strand.
GGACCTGCCAGCTCTTCCCTGTCACAAGTCACGAAGAAGTGGGCTGTGCCGTGGGTTTGCCACCCTCTCTCAGAGAGACCATCTCAAACTCTCTTTCGGCCGGTCCTCTTTTAAGAGCCTGCTCCTCCAGAGCTGGCTTTTGGGCTCCTGGTTTTCATGAGAAAGCACTGCTGTTCACCTTGAGCAGAAACACTTAGAAAAATAAATCTGTGAAATGGCTCAGAGCTTTGTGTCAGTTTGGCAGCACCTGCAGGAGTCTCTGGGCTTATCACCTTCCCTCCGGCTGTGCTGTGAGGACCCATCCTTGCTTCTCCTCAAAGAAGAGGACACACACACACACACACACACACACACACACACACACACACGCACACCCTTCACTGTCTCAATTAAAACCATGTGCCAGAAACACTCCATGGGGACTTATTTGTGTTTGGAAGTAAATATTGGGCTGATGTTGCCCTGTGGACATCTCGAGACAGAGACGTGCTATGTAAATAGTCAAGGAACTTGCAGTGACTGTAAACAGGAGGGTGAATCCATCCAAAGAAGGAGCTTGTCCGAGGCCCTTGGAATGGCTGCCCAGGAGGCAGGGATGAGTTTGTGGAGACGGCCCCAGGGACCAGACTCCGTGAGGTTGTGCAGCCACCCCTCACTCCCCCCGAGGTGGGCTGGAAAGGAGGAGGCTGTGCTGTAGGCTGTGGACCCCAGAACCCAGTCAGTCTTCATTTCTTCCTGGGCCCCAGGCCTCTCACAGCATCTTCCTAATTAGAGCTGTTTAGGGGAAACTGCTGTTTCCCCTGGGGTTTTCTGGCAGCTTTTCGATGCACGTTTATATCAGAAAATTGTGTGAGTCTGTCGGGACGGTGCAGGCCCCGTCAGGACCCACACAGACAGGAAGTCAGAAAAGCCCCTGCTCCCTCAGCTTCCAAGGGAGCCAAGTTTGGCTGGAGTATTTCTTCCTGTAGGCTTTCCATGAGTGTTCCCCATGCTATGGACAGAACAGTTATAAACAGAGCCTTTTGCCCTGCAAGTGGTAAAGCAAGTCCTGGAAGGTTCCAGAAGAAGTGCAGGAAAACATAAACTCCACTGAGTTGGATTTGAGCCTGGGGCTGCTGAGGGTCCAGCTTAACTCATCTCGAGTCATTTCCCACACCCGCCGGGTAGGCTCGGCGGGCTGCAAAAATGTAGGTTTGCTTGCCATCTCTCCAAGCTTTTCCCCAAAGTACCCATGAGCGCTAATGAGAACGAGAGTGTAGGCCTGAGGGAGGCCTGCTGCAGGAGAGAAATGTCTTTGAAGTCTTGATTTGTCTTAGTGTTTAAGACTTTTAGACTTCTCGATAATATATCTGTACTTTAATGTAAAAATTGGAAATTTAAGTTTCCAAAAACTATGTGAAAAGTTGACATCAGGCAAGGACTCTGTGCCTGCTGCCTGTGTGTATGCGAGGGCCTACATACACAGCCATGGGCCCCATAGGCTGCAGTCCCAAGCCTTCTCTGGGGGGCAACATGGAAAGCTTCATGGTGTTTCAGGGCTGGAAAGGGGTCTAACAATGCCATCGGTCTCTTGGGCAGAGACAAAGACACTGGGGTTCAGAGCCAGGAAATGACTGGCCCTGTGGTCTGGGGAGGGGGTGGTTCATGGGAGTGTGAGCAGTAATCAGAACACCAGCCTCCCTCTGCAGCACCTCTCTGGTTGCAGCCCTTCTGAGTCGGTCCTGTGGCACCGGGCAGGCCTCGCATGGCACAGTGGTTTGGCAAACTTAGAGCCTGGGCTATAGGTTCTATATCAAAAGCCAAATCCAGGCTCTAAACAACAGTGAGGGTGAAACTCTCTTTTTCTGAAATGAAGTTAGTTTGATTCACAATAGTCAAGAAGTGGAAGCAACCTAAATGTCCACTGACAGATGAATGGATAAAGAAGATGTGGTACATATATACAATGGAATATTACTCAGCCATAAAAAATAGAGTGAAATAATCCCATTTGCAGCAACATGGATGGACCTAGAGATTAACCAAGTGAAGTAAGTCAGACAGAGGAAGACAAATATCACATGACATCACTTATATGTGGAATCAAAAATGTCATACAAATTAACTCTTTTACAAAACAAAAATAAACTCATAGACATTGAAAACAAATGTACTGTTCCCAAAGGGGAAAGGCAGGGGAGGGATAAATTAGAAATTTGGGATCGGAAGTTCCCTTGCGGTGCAGGAAGTTAAGGATCAGTGTTGCCCCAGCAAGGGTGCAGGCCACAACTCTGGCATGGGTTCAGTTCTTGGCCCGGGAACATTCCACATGCCATAGGCATGGCCAAAAAAAAAAAAAAAAAAAATTAGAAGTTTGGGATTAGCAGATATAAAGTCCTATGCATAAAATAGAAAAACAGTAAGATCCTACTGTATAACACAGTATCTTGTAATAACCTATAATGGAAAAGAATCTGAAAAAGAGTACATATATATGTGTGTCTGTACATACATGTATATATATGTATGACTGAATCACTTTCCTGTACACCCGAAACATTGTAAATCAACTATACTTCAGTTTTTAAAAAAAGAAAAAAATGGAATCAATTTGATCATGTAAGAAATATGAGTTTGATAGAGCCACCACTAGACTGTACAGCATCTTGGTAAAGGCTAGTAAAACAGCGCCCCTTCCTCTATAAGCTTTACTTCCATCTATTAGAAAACTCAGAGAATCTACTGGTTTTGTGAGAGAAAGACACTCGACTGCCATCTGCTGGAAAATAGTTGTAATAAATATACACTTCTATGATATCTGTGATAGGAGTGCCCATTATATTCAGTGCACAGCCTGAGCTCCTGTACTGGGCACTCTCTACCCAGGAGAGTGGAATGGTCTTTGGGCTCCAAAGGACGACAAACATCAGTGGCAGGTCCAATCTTCCATTTAAGAGACAACACTCAGGTTGTGTTGGGAACAGGGTGCTTGAGACCCTGCAGCATTGGGATGGGGTGTAAAGTTTGCAAGGCTGTTTCTAAGAGAAGTTCTATGGGCACTGCCAAGGGGGTGGGATCTTCAAGACCAATGCTGACACCACTCGAGAGAAAAGAGCTTGCTTCTGGCTGCCTGCAGGAGATGGCAGGCCTTCACTTGGTTAGTAACGAGTACAACACACATGAAACATGAGCTCAGGAGAGACACCCACAAGAGTTAAACTAGGCACTCTAAATCCCTGCTAGATGGCACACTGTGTCAAATCCTCAGGCCAGCATAGCTGTGAGAGCGTAAGCTGACCTGTCCTCCTTAGAGCTGAACAAGAAAAGTTTGCTCACAAAACAGGGCCCAGTGCTGCTCTTTCCACCTACAAATCTGTCAGCTGCCCCTCTGCCACCCTTCCCATAGGTGTTGATTCATTCAGCAAGTCAGACAAAAATATGGAGTTCTGTATCAGTTAACTGTTGCCATGTAACAAACCAAAGCTTAGGGACTTAAAAACAACCACCATCTACATAGCTCACAATTCTGTGGGTTGGACTGAGCTTAACAGCCCTGCTTCTGTCTCAGGGAGCCTCACACCTGCACCTGCGGGCACTTGGGGGCTGGCTGGTCTAGGAGAACCTCAGCCAGGTGGACTTTTAGCAGATGGACCAAACTTGTTCACATGGAGGCCAGGCAGGTTTCCAAGAAATTGAGCCAGGAGTGTAAGTGTGCAAGGCCTTGGAGGCCTAAGTGTGGAACTGACATAACATCACCTCCATTGCATCTGAGTGTCAAAGCAAGTCATTGCACAGATTCGGGGTGAAGGAAATAGACACCATCTCCTGCTGAGATTTGCTGCAAAGCCACATGGCCCAGGGCATGGATACAGGGGCATTTTTGCAACTTATCACTGGCATTAAGCAGAGGTGAGATGCTGAGCTCTGGGGATAAAAAGTACAAATCCCTAGGAGCCCTGAGACAAATGACAACTGTGAGAGATGATACAGAAGCAGGCAGTTAAAGCTCTGCTTGATTAGTGCCGCAGTAGAGACATGTCACTTCTCTGAGCTTAAGGTGAGCAGTAACCTGAGATCACTGAAACATTCCACTATCAGCAGGCAGAGTCACGTGCTCAAGAATCTCATTCTCATGGTTTTGGGGTTTTTTTTTTTTTTTTTGGTCTTTTTGCCTTTTCTAGGGCCACTCCCTCAGCACATGGAGGTCCCCAGGCTAGAGGTCTGATCGGAGCTGTAGCCACTGGCCTATGCCACAGCAACATGGGATCTGAGCTGCATCTGCGACCCACACCACAGCTCATGGCAACGCCAGATCCTTAACCCACTGAGCAAGGCCAGGGATTGAACCCGCAACCTCATGGTTCCTAATCGGATTCGTTAACCACTGCGCCATGATGGGAACTCCTTATTCTCATGTTATATCCAGCCTTCTTTCCACGATCACATTCCCCTCAGCACAGAAGGCGCAAACAGCGTATCAGCCCTGTCAACTACATCTTTATCTTTACAGAATGAGGTTTCAGGCAGTGACTTCTGAGTTAGACATTTCCATTAAGTCTTGGGTTGTCTTCCTGGCCTCCTAAGGATGTGCTTCAAGGACGGCAGCAATGACCTTTTTCTAGTTATCTAGAATGTTCAGGCCAAGCCCCGTTTCCACATCCCTTGCAGAGGGGAGAAGATGGTAGAGATTTGAGGAGAGACGTGTACACATGGGGGTGTCAGAGAGTGGGGTTCTGGCAGGTGTGGTCTGATGCTGGGAAGACACCTCCAGGGAACTCAGTGTTTGTGAAAATGGCCTTGAGGATCGAAGCTGAGAACACAAGACCTTTGCCAGCTGTTCTGTGAACTGCTGCCCCTCCCTCCCAGCCATCAGCCAGCACTGCTTTGCAGACTGCCGTCAGAGGGAACTCTCAAGACATCTTTGGCAATGTAGGTGGCGGTGACCAGTGCTGTCTTGGCAGCTCTCTTGACAGTCCCCATTTTTGGCTGGACCAGTAAGCTTCCCTCGAGGGATAGGGAGATGGTGCAATGAGACTGTGGTGCTTTGCTCATGGTAAAGGGGCTGGGGATAGATGCACAGAGAATGGTGTTAGATGTACCCAGGAGCCTGAGTTTGCTTGACAGTTTGTTGAGGGCAGGTTTTATGTGTGCATTTCCCATGGGTGGCAGACTGCAGAGATTGCTTGTCTCAGGGGCTTTCACATTTGACTGTGGGAATCGTACGCTGATGACAGTGTGGTACCACAAACCTGCAGCACAGCACACCTCCCAGAAGCAGGTCAAGTGTGCATGTTTATTTCAGTTCCCCTGTTCTAGGAGATCGAAACAAGGCTTGAGGGCAAATCATTTATTTGGAAGGTGATCTCAGGAAACATTGATAGAGACCAGGGAAGTGAGACAGGGCAAGGAAGAAAAGAAGCTAATAAAGGATGTATTATTAAGCCAGTCACCACTGTGGGCCAGTTGCACAAGGAGCATGCATCTCAAGATTTCATGGCCAAGGGGAGTGGGAGCTGGGGATTTTATGCACCCACTCCAGTCAGTCTTGTAGAAGGGCAGGTGCAGAATGATGGTGGTCTCGGAGACAGAGGCCACTAAGTCCAGTGAGCACAGGACGAGATGCCAGGTCTCCCTGAGCGTGGGAGAAAAGGTCAGTTTGGGGCTACAAAAAGTTGCTTTTATATGGCAGAGGTGCCCATGCTGACTGTGTCATTTTACCACAAGTGAAAAGCCAAAGGCATTGGAAAGAAAGGTCTTTTCAGAACTAAGCTAAAGGAACCTGCCATCATGTACATGGTAGCTCCAAGGTGCTGGGTTTGAAAGAAAGATCTGGAGGACAGCAAGTAGGATGCAGACTTGCAGACGCTTTTCAATGCCTGTCATGGGAGAATAGTGCTTATCAAATTATTCCACGGTGGCTCATATCTCTCAGGATATTAATAGATTTATCAAAGGCCAAATAAGCTTGGGAAATGTCAGGTCCCTGAGTTGAACCTTTCCTGGAAGTTGATTTTGCCCCTTTACTGTTCTGCTGTACATTGCAGATCTCTTAAAGAAAGAGTATATTCCAGTTTATATGACCATAAATCCTCTTTTACTCCCAAACAACCTCTAATACCTCAGCAACTAGTGTTCCCCAGCACACAGTTTGGGAAACACTCCACCAGAAGCACATTATAAGGAACAAGCAACTTATCATGAGACAGCCTGCAGGAAGTCATTGCATTTTGAAAAGTGGCTCCACATATTGCTTTTTCTAAATCAGTCTCGCGTTCCCGTCGTGGTGCAGCAGAAAGAAATCCAACTAGGAACCATTAGATTGCAGGTTCGATCCCTGGCCTCACTCAATGGGTTAAGGATCCAGCGTTGCTGTGAGCTGTGGTGTAGGTCGCAGATGTGGCTTGGATCCGACGTTGCTGTGGCTGTGGTGTAGGCCGGTGGCTAGAGTTCTGATTGGACCCCTAGCCTGGGAACCTCCATATGCCTCCATAGCCCTAAAAAAGACAAAAATAAATAAATAAATAAAATCAGTCTCATCTGAGGAAATCTTCCAAGCCTTCCCAGCGCTGTGAGTATAGATCATGCCCGTCTGCTTTGGAATCCGGACTGGATCTCTCTAACCCATCCTCTCCTCTTTCTGCCTTCCAGATGGGCTTCTTTCGCAGAAGGTACAAAGAAATTATCGAAGCTGAGAAGAACCGGAAAGAGAATGAAGACAGTTGGGACTGGGTCCAGAAAAACCAGTGACCTGCCACCGCTGTCCCGTGACCCAGTCGTTCGCCTGTCGTCCCGATCTTTGTATCTTCCATATTTGGAAGAAAGAATCTTCTCCAGATTTTTCGGAGGCCCCACTGATGCTGTTCTTGTCCTCATTCTCTCAAGCCCAGGTGCCAACCTGAGGCAGCCACTTCGGCCAGGTCACCTGACTGGAACCACCACCACTTGCTTTTCAGGCTGAACTTGGAACTTTGGAAAGCCCGCTGCAGAGCTGGGTACTATTTATGGAGGCAACACGTGTGGTCAACCCTCAGGGGAAAACTGTTACCTAAAAGTATTTTTATAAATATAAGCCTTTTATACTGATTATGTCTTTATATTTGTATCAATGTTTTATTATTTCTATTAAATGGTTATATAATTCACTCAAGCACTGATATCTGGCCTGAAATCTTGGAAATACATGGAAGTTCATACAAGTGTTAAAGGAGAAAGATCTTACTGTACTTTGGAACTTGCTGTTAAAAAAGACTCACCCGTGAAATAATTGGAAGACACCTCATGTGATGAATCCCAGTGGGAGGTGCTGTGGCTGTGGCTGACCCCAGAACATTTCACAGCTTTGTTGCCTGGAGTCAAGTGTGAAGAAATGTGCTAAAGAACCATGAGTGGTGGTTTCTTTTTTTCATGCGTACCTTTCATTGGAAGATTCCCAGCAGGAATTTGGATGGAAAACCCTGATTTCTGAGGTCTGCTGTGCATCACCTCATACAGCACACATTTCACCCTCTTTCCACTTGGATTAAGACCTGAAAGCTTGGAGCAATGCCAGTCAGTCATCTGGTAAACCTCAGAATGGCGTCTCATCCTGGACATCATGCCTCAGAGTGCACACACCACAAGGACTCCATCAGTGCCCACCAAGCAGAGACTCGTGTCTGAATGCTGGGATGTGTTGCCTTTTTATGGTAATTTGAGTCTGGAGGTCTCCCTTTTTTCTATCACTCTTGCTGTCCCAGCTAATGGTAATTGCAGAGTCCTTCTCAGAGATAACCATTCAACCTGTGCTTCTGTTTTTTGGTTTTTTTTTTTTAAATCATGTCTTAGGTAGGATTTTTAAGAAGTAGGCTCTGAGAGAAGGATCTTCATGCAATAACTTATTAAGGAAGTGTCCCCTGGGCCCCCTAGGAAAGACATGAGGGAGGAAAGACAGGAAAGGGAGAAGCCAGGGAAGGGAGCCCTTTCAGGACAGGTCCTGTGCAGAGGAGCTTCAGCCTGATCCCACAGCCGCAGCTCGTGAGGGTCAGTTATGCCTCAGAGTTGTCCCAAATTGGGGCAAGGGAGCTGAGTTTTCATAGCCTTGCACCCAAAGAAGATGTAAACTTTCTGCTTTCCATTCCTGCGGGCAAAATGGACCCGTAGCTCAGGAGCAGCCCTCAAAAAGAGCACTGCACCCCCAAGCTGAGAGGCACACAGAAATGATGCAAAAGAAATGATCCGAAGGGTCCTGAGCATAGCATTGACGTCCTCGCCCGTCCCCTGCACAAGTGAATGCTGAGCGATGGCCTTTGCTATCCAAGCTCTCTGTTGGACAGTGTTTATGACCAACTCAGTGCTGCTAGTTTTGAGTGCAGTGTGGTTCTCCGAAAGGATGTAACTGGCTCAGTACCATGCCTGGCCCCTAGTGAACCCTCAGTAAGAGCAGCTCTGGCTGTTGTTCCCACTGCTGAAAGGCCATCTGGCACGAGAGAAAACGTGCCTGAGAGTGAGTCTTACAGAGTCCTTAGTGACATATCTCGGCTTGCTCAAGCCCTCAGTACAACCAGATGGCATCAGATGGAAATGAAACAAGAAATAAGACCAGGGGTCTTGTTTACAGAGTCTTGTTGACTGGGCGCTAACGTGTTGGGGGCCAGTGAACATTGTTGCAAAGAACTTGACTTCGGGGAGACAAGTTTTTCTCTACACTTTCTTGGCTAATATGTGCAAAGATTTCTAAAGTTTTGGCAAAGTTATGAGGGTGCCAGGCGGTTGCAAACTGGCAGGGAACATGTGTGTCTTTTTGTTTCTTAAACAGTTGACTCCGATACAGGAAGATAGAATGCATCATGCTTCCCTTCCTGGTGAACATGGTAATAGACAAAGGCCAAAGGGTCAAGGGCATGAACTAGGCTGGTCTTGGAATGAAGGCAGAAATGTTGCTTTTCACAGAGGGACAGAGATCCAGAGGTAACGACAGGCAGATGCAGGCGAGGAAACCAGTTCTCAGAGTACACCTGTGAGTTTTATCAAAAGCAGTAAAATCCATCTTGAGTGGGTTTTTTCACTCACTTAACAGATATGTATGGGGCCCCTGCTGTGCAGCAGGCATTGTGCTAGGTATTAGAGGTTCCCCAGGGAACACTGCGGGCACATTTTCCCCAGGGGGGAGGAAGACCTTCCCACAGCGGGGCATAGAGCGGTTCCTTTACGAGCTCTCATTTGCAAGCTTTCCTTTGGTGGATTCTCCCTCATTGTGTCATGTTGTCCTTTCATGAATCATTTAGGATTCTTAGGTGGTAGGCCTGGGACAGCTCTGTCAGCAGCTTTGGCCAGTTGCATTAATAGCCACTAACCCACCTCCTGCAAGGGATGCAGACACATTGGTGAGAGCGTAGCAGGGTGACCCGCATGCCCACGGCTCTGCCAACCAGATTTAGGGAAGGGCAGGCTCAAGAGGGAGTCTCAGAGCTGGGATCCATGTGGTTTTGGCCGATTCTGAGTGGAAGACACACTTGAGTGGTCACCTACCCTGGAGATGAAGGAGGCTTCATAGGGCAGTTTAAAAAAAAATCCTACCTGGCATCCCTCAGAGTAAATATTGGCAGGCTCTCTGGGACCCGTTTGCAGAAGGTGGTACCTCTGCTTATCTCTTGATGCTGAGCAGCAGGCAGGGCTGCAGGACTGGGGGAGTGGCCCATTTAGCACAGAGGTGGAGAGGGAGGCCAAGCAGGTTGTCAGCACTCACTCCATTTGGCCACTTCACCTGCTCCATCCAGCTCAGAAGCCGGCTCTCAGGTGAAGCAGACAGGATGGGTTGTTGTGTCTCTGTTCCCTCTCCAGAAAGTTCTTTGCAAATGCCTTCCAGTTTCCATCTCCCCTTCTGTGGGTTATCTGCTGAATCCTATCCAAATGTTCTCTTGCACAGCATTATTTAGGTCAGCTTCAACTTATGGTTGTGTATTCACTAGGGTTTTAATCAACTGTCAGAAGGATGGAGATACTTTTTAAATATGAAAAAGGACCTTTATAGAAATTAAGTGAAATAATGCCCACCTTTTCAAAAATTATTTGCTGGAGTGCCCACTGTGGTGCAATGGGATCAGCGGTGTCTCTGGAGTGCTGGGATGAAAGTTCATTCCCCAGCCCAGCACAGTGGGTTAAGGATCCAGCATTGCTGCATCTGCGACCTGGGTCGCAACTATGGCTTGGATAAGATCCCTTGCCTGGGAACTCCATATGCCACGGGGTGGCCAGAAAAGTTTTAAAAAATTATTTTCTCACACTCAGTTTACATGGGAGTAAGTGAGGAGTTTAAGTGAACCCTAGACACATCACAAAGAAGAGGCCGTGAGGTTCAGGAATGACAGGATGCTAGTGGAAGTGAGTGGGCCCAGTGGCTTTATGGTAACTGACAGGCACATGTCTGGAATCACTTGTCACTGAGGTCACTAAGGCATTCTCAGTTCTTCAGGAAAATTCCATCAGCATCACCAACCCATCAGCATTCTGAAGCTGGGTGAGCTTTGTAGAAAGTCCAACAGAAAGTCCTCCTCTATATGTAGACTTCAGCCCTAGAGCCAGTGGCAAGGTGGTTCAAAACAAATCCAGTGGGCCTACCAGAAACATCCAGGACCGGTTTTCAGTGTGGAAGTGGAGTAGATCCCTTAGGTGGTATGTGATGGCTGCTGCATGTTCCCTGTGGAACCCCAACATAGTCATTTGTAAAAAGCTTATTCTACTTTTATTTTTGGCTAAGGCCATGCCAGGCGAATGCAGTTATGCACAGGGTACATGGAAAACCTATACCTGATTCAGACTTCCCAAAATTTAGAGGCAGGGCAAAGGATTGGTATTTGGGGGAAATGGCCCTTTAGCAGCAAAAAGGCATGCCCCTTAGAAATGCTCCAAGCATGCAGGGTTTTAGTCCATGTTTTGTTTTGCTATATAGAGCAGTAATACACACAGTGGAGAATATGTTCTGAAGCGAGGAATAGATGAAGGGTTAGGAAAGGGAGGCAGTAAGGCCAAAATGAACCTTTTAGAGTATCTTCTGACTTTCAGCATGTTAGGGGGATTATGAACAAATGCCCCATGTGGTGCAATGCTTTATAGCACAATGATCTAGATTTCAGACTTTGTTAAGGTTTTTTTTAATCTCGGATGTGCACGCTGTGACTGGCAGAGTGAGTTTAAAAGCTTTCAGAGTGATTAATTGCATGGCAGGCACCCACACTAACTTCACTTCCCCAACTTGACTGCTGCACCCATGTACGTTTCCGCTGAGGAATGTCAGTGGGAGGGTATTCCTCTGCACAAAGTCACGTGTAGTCAAGTCTCTGCAGTCACTTCTGATTGATTCACTTGCACTGTTTGGGAAATGCAGGTTTACCAAAATACATGTTTGGAATAAAAAAAAAAATGGCTGCAAACGATTCAGGAGTTCAGTCTGTAATTTCTTTGCTAATTAAGACCTCGAGGAGTTCCCTGGTGGTTCATCGGGCTAAGGATCCATCATTGTCACTGCCACAGCTCGGGTCGCTGCTGTGGTGAAGGTTTGATCCCTGGCCTGGGAACTTGCACAGTCCCAAAAACATAGAATAAGAAGACTACCTTGAGCCTTTTTAGGATGTTGACGATGGGGTTTCAGTGTTGTAGAACATGAGCTTTTAAGGAGTGTGCGCCAGTCCATTTAATTGCACATAAATGACCCACTTGTCATCACCAAACTGTCCCTGATGTTTGGCCTCCATTCCACAGCCCCCACCTACTCTGTGCATCACCCACCTGCCCAGGGCCACACCTGGGACCTTGATCTTAAGATTAATATGCCCAAATTAACTGGCGCAGATTCCTCCTTCTTTGTAGACCGCCTTCACATATATCTACCCCTCACGAAGCATTTTCCTGGAAGCCTTATTTTCTATTTCATTAATTACCACTTTTATACTTATAAAGATTGATTTTACTCCCCTATGGTTAAAATTCATACCCATACATACTACACAGTATAGAAGAAGGTCTGAAAAGACACACACCAAGGGGTTAAAAATGGGGGATTGTCAATACTTTCGCTTTGTATTTCATTTTGTTTTTACTTATCTGAATTTTCATTTTCTGCAGTGGGTATGTATTTCCTTTGTAACAATGAAATGGATGCAAATTATTTTTTAAATAAAGTTACATCTGGGAGAGTATGAATGGCTAAGCCAAAGGCAGATCCTAACTTCTAGGTCTGGAAAGAGATTGTTTGCAGCAAAGAGCGTTGATGGGCCTGACACAAAGGACAGTGGCCCAGTGAGAAATTCCAAGGTTTTTCATTCCAAATGTTTCCTGGCTTAACAAGATCTGCCAGATCGCTAATGCTAATTAAATAACGCTTCTCTTGTGTTGCCCTGTCATGTTTCCTTAAGCCAGGAAAAGGCCTTGACTAACTCAAAGGAATCAAAATCTACCAAAAAAACTAAGAGGAAGAAAACTGGCCAATTAGCAAATTCTGCCCTCCATCTCAATTAGGAGTTCTTTGGCCGGTTAGATTACCTCTGGTCCTTAAAGCCTGTCTATTCTTATTTTTTCTTTTTTCTTTTTTTTTTTTTTCTTTTTAGGGCCACACCCATGGCACATGAAGTTCTCAGGCTAGGGGTTGAATCAGAGCTGCAGCTGCCGGCCTACACCACAGCCACAGCAATGCCAGACCCAAGCTGCCTCTCGACCTACACAGCAATTCATGGCCATGCTGGATCCTTAACCCACTGAGCAAGGCCAGGGATCGAACCTGCATCCTCGTGGGTACTAGTCAGGCTCCTAATCCACTGAGACACAACGGGAACTCCAGAAAGTCTGTCTATTCTTCAGGATACTATGCTCAGTCATACAATTAGCAGGAGGGCTTACTTAGAGCTCTGTCCACACTATCAAACCAACTGGTACCTATCCATCAGCAAAGCCACCTGACCCTGAGATCATGTTCATTCACTCCATGTAACATCTGAACTGAAGTGGTTATATTAAGATATTGCCAGTTCTGCACTGAAATCTAAGGCTGTCCCATCTGGGCCTGCTGCCAAGCCTCTGCTTCGCCTCAAAGTCTAGTCCAGGTCATTGTGTACTTTACGTGATATGATTCTTCTATAATTGAAAAAAATACCTAAAAGTTAAAACAAATTTCCCTAGAGTAGTAACTTCTGCCCTCTGAAAACACCAAATAAATGAATAAGCAGGAGGGCATTTTTAAAAGGATCTTAAGGAATTCTCTGGTGGTGCAGTGGGTAAAGGATCTGGTGTTGTCACTGCTGTGGCTCGGGTCACTACTGTGGTATGGGTTCAGTACCTGGCCCCGGAAATATCACATGCCACAGGCATAGCCAAAATAATAATAATATCAATAATAATAATAAACCTTTCCTCTAAGAAACAAAAGAATCAAAAAAAATGAAATCCTTTCTGATATGACATCTATTCAGAACCCATCTTATCAGTTAGGAGAATATTTGGCTCCATATAACAGAAAAATCCAAAATAAAATGGTTTAAACAGACTGGAAGGGTGTTCCTCTCTCACATAAAAGAGGACCAGATGTGGACCATCGAGTTCTGGAACAGCAGCTTCATGGATGATCAGAGCACCAGTTCCTGTCTTGATAGGCATGTGGCCTCCATCCTTAAAGCTACCCCATGGTCCCAAATGGCCACTAGGGTGCCAGCCATTGTGTCTACATTCCGAACCAACAATAGTGGAGGAAGAGAAGTTAGCACATGTCCCTGCCCCTTTTGACTACCCTTCCCAGAAGTCCCATACAACACTGGCCAGAAATTAGTCATAAATATGCCTGCCGGCAAAGGAAGCTGGAGGATGGATTACTAAGGAATAAGAGGAAAATTCATATTGGAGACAACTAACACTTGGCATACCCACTTGTATATAAAATTCTCAGAATATAGCTGCCTTAATCCCTAAACATGTACTCTTCAAATGCTTAAATCAGCTGGATTTGAGCAAGAGGAACACCTTTATTTGGACTGGGAGTCTAGGGTATGCTGAGTTGCTTAATCATCCTCAGGTCCACACAAAACCTTTCCTTGTTTTATGTTATTTTTCTCCTTTATCCCCTACCATCTGCACTTACATTCCTCTTTCTCCTAGAGGCACCAAATCTAATGAATTGAATACATGTCCTTGGAAATGTATATACATAGTAGTATTTCATGATTCACTTCAGTGATGTTGAGTCTGAAAGCTCAGGCTGAGTTTTATTTCTTAAGGATGTATTATTACTCATGGTCTGAGTTGACATCCTGGTGGTTGTTTCCAGCTACAGCACTCCATTCAACATTGCTTCCACCGCATTTTACTTCTCCAGCCCCTCTGAAAGAGACTTTTGACAGTTTCCACCCACCTGCTGCCATGAACCTCCTTTCCCCTGCCCGCCCCCCTGTCGGTCTGAGCTGGAATCTCTTGAGATACATAGTACATCTCTTAGATCTTAACATGGTTACAATCTTACTTTGCTAAGCACAGCAAGATTCTAAAATGACCCACAGTGGATGCTCTCAGCAGCTGTGCATGTTCCTGCATCTTTGCCCCTCATGGAATTCGCTGACTTTCTTGCTGATCTTGAGTGCATACTGTTGTGTGAAGTTCATTTTGAATGTGTTTGACAGCCTTTCATACCCATCTCTTCGTAGTCTTATTAGCCATCTGGGTTTCCTCTTCTGGGATCAGTTTCACCTCCTTAAACAGTCTCTCCATTTGATTTCCAAACTGACACACCTCCCACCTTGCTGGCCACTTCGCAGCTTCCTTTGCTGATTCCTGTTTTTCTTCCCAGCCTCTTGATGGTGGAAGAGCCCCAGAGCTCAGACCATGGATCTCCTCTCCATTTGTCCTCCTTGGAGATCACCACCCAGGCTCCAGGTTTTACATGTCACTTGAGCCTACCTCCAGCCTGGCCCTCACCCCTGAATTCTAGACTCATATATTCAACCACCACTCAGGTAGATCACCGGCCTCTCTAACTCGGCCTGGTCGGAACTGGACCGCTGCTGTCCCCATCCCAGGAGATGAAATTATTTTTCTGCTTGCCTTGGCCAACATCCTTGCAGTTAACCTTGACTCAGCCTTCTCCCGCAGTACATCCAATTCATCGGAAATTCCTGCCAAATGTACTTAAAAAAAAACAAAAACACTAATTCAGAAAGATACATGTACCCCCATGTTCGTAGCAGCACTATTTGCAATAGCCAAGACATGGAAACAATCTAAATTCCATTGATAGAGGACTGGATAAAGAAGATGTGACACATAATATACAATGGAATATTTCTCAGCCATTAAAAAGAATGAAATTTGCTGTTTGCAACAACATGGTTGGACTTGGAGGGTATTATGCTGAGTGAAGTAAGTCAGAGAAACACAAATACTGTATCATATCATGTCTGTGGAATCTTAAAAATATAACAAACTAGTGAATAAAACAAAAAAGAAGACTCACTGGTGGAGAGAACAAACTAGTGTTTACCGGGGGGTGGGGGTGGGGGAGCAATATGGGGAAGGTGGGAAAAAAGGTTATTTGGGGATTACATTTTGTGAATCTTTTGAAAATTGTAAAGCACTATGGAATTTAAAAAATCTTTCATATAGGAGTTCTCTGGTTGCAAAGTGTGTTCACTATCCAGCATTGTCACTGCAGCAACTTGAGTTCCTACTATGGTGCAGGTTTGATCCATGGCCTGGGAACTTCTGCATGCCGTGGGCATGGCCAAAAAAGGAATCTTTCATTCAATTAAAAAAAATCTAAAAAATGTTGTTATGGAATCTGACCATGTCTCACTGACTCCACTGTTAAGGTCCTGCTCAAGCCACCATCGTCTCTTGGCTGGATGATGGCAAGAGTCCCCTAAAGGTATCCCTGGCCTTGCTCCTACAGTATGTTCTCAGCAGGGCAGCCAAGGGGTCTAGGTCTTCCTCATTCCTTTGCTCAAACTTACCAATGGCTCCCATCTCACTCAGAGTGAAAACCCCACTGCTTCATGGCCCTAAATGCTCCATCCCCACCTGCCTCTATTCACAGCTGTATTCGCAGGACTCCTAAATGTGTGTGGCACCTATTAGGTCCTCTATAAATATTTGTTGCATTATTGACTTTAGCTTTTTTTCTAACTTCTTAAAATGGATGCTTAACCCAGCAATTTTAGCCTTTTTTTAAATATATAGTATGCCTTTAAGACTATACAGTTTCCTAAAGCTGTGTCCCACACATTTGGATACACCAATTTTTATTATCCTTCAATTATAACTATTTTCTACTTTCTCTTATGATTTCTTCTTTGTTCCATGAGTTATTTAGAACTATGTTTCTTAATTTCCAAATGTATGAATTTTTTCTAGTTTGCTATTAATCTTTAATTTTGCTGTGGTCAGTGATTTGTATTACATTAATCATTTGAAATTTGGTAAGACTTATTTCAGGGAATCCCCTGGTGGCTCAGCAGGTTAAGGATTTGGTGTTGTCACTGCTGTGGCTCGGGTTCTTCTGCATGCTGCAGGTACAACCAAAAAAAAAAAAAAAAACTTGTTTGATAGCCCATTATATAGTCAACTAGTCAATTTTCATTTTTGGTCCTATGTACTTAGGAAGAATGTAGGTAGCGTGCATTGTTCTATAGATTTCTGTTATATCGATTTTGTGAATTGGTTTGGGCAAATCTAAATCCTTACTGGTCTGCTTGATCTATCAGTTACTGAGAAAGGTATGTGGAAATCTCCAACCTTCAGTTTGACGAGGAGCCCGGGGAAATGCTGGGGCCTGAGCAGTGAGGGCAGCAGGTATCAGATCTCCAGGCTTTCAGCTTCCCAAGAAGAGGGATGCTTGTGCTGAATGTGGCTGGAATAACCAAGGCAGGTTGGGACCAGGGACCTTTTACTGGAATGTTTGCACCTGGACAAAGGTCTCCTCCAGCAATAGATGCAAAGAAACTAGAAGGGACTAAAAATAACTGCACGCCTGCTAGGTGCGATAATTATGAACAATAAGATACAAAAAGGCCACAAACCAAATGCCATGTCTGAGGTGCAGGGAACAAAATTAGGGTACTGTGCATGATCCCTGCATACAGCATCACCAAGAGGGTGGCAGACCGCCTGAGCCACCCCTCCCACCCAACCCACTGATCTGCCTTAACTCTCACTCCATATAAGGAACCAGCAGCCCCTGTGAGCAAGGGAACCTGCTACTTGTTTCTGCTTCCTTGTGCTAAAGCCATGCCTGAACCCCTTATTTTGCTTTTAATCAATTTCTTTTCTTTCTTTCTTTCTTTTTTTTTTTTTTGTCTTTTTGGAGCTGCACCCGAAGCATATGCAGGTTCCCAGGCCAAGGGTCGAATGGGAGCTGTAGCTGCTGGCCTGCACCACAGCCACAGCAAGGCCAAATCCGAGGCACATCTTTGACCTACACCACAGCACATGGCAACACTGGATCTTTAACCCACTGAGCAAGGCCAGGGATCAAACCCAGGTCCTCATGGATACCAGTCGGGTTCGTTAACCACTGAGCCATGATGGGAACTCCAGCTTCTTATCAATTTCTATTGATTAAAGAATAACTGTGGGTCGTGCTCTAGGAGAAGAAACCCACTTGCCTTTTATAAGGCTAGCAAAAGAACCAGCTTATGAGTGGGGAGTGGGGTGGGGATACCAGATGGGCCAGGGTGACAGATGTTCAAGGAAGCTGCACATCCATGACAGGAGCACCAGTTGCTAACATCTGGGGAGGTACAGCCATAAAAGATCCTCCCCGGGGCTACAAATTACATCTGACTCCATTAACTCCTTGCCAGGCAACCTAGAGCATTTTCAGGATCATTCAGAAATTATCCTGTTTCTCCCTTCATATCCACTACGGCTGTGGATCTTTTTGTTACATTTTACTATTCTTAATTTATCACAGACCTGTCCATCCTTCTCCGCATCCAATCACGTCTGATTTTTTACATATTTCAAAGTAGGCTGCAGATACCTGTACATTTTCTTCTGAATGTCAGTGGTTTCTATGTGTTTTTTTGAATTGATAATCCAATTATATTTTTCATTTCTTTAAGTTCCATTTGATTCTTTTTAAATCTATATAGTTTCTCATCCCTGCCCACAGGCTTAAGCTTTTATTTTTTTAAGTATGTTAAACTTGCTTTATGATATGTGTGTGGTTTCCAATAGCTGATGTTTTTTGTTATTATTGTTTGTTTCTCAGTCGCGGTGCCTGGTTTCCTTTGTGCTTAGCAAAGTTTTACTGTAGGTGGCTTGTTTTCCTCAGAGCTTATCTGTGGGAATTTGAGGTCGTTTCCTCCAGGGAAGATTTCCATTTGCTTCTGCAAAGTGGCTGAAAAAATTAATAAGCTGGGACGGCTGGAAACGCAATTGTTGCCTTGAGTCTTTTCAGACCACCCAGGGTGTGGGTAGGCAGCCTGCAAACTGATGTCTGGGCAGGAACAAGGTTTACCTTCTCTGGGGAGACATTTTTTTCCTCCTCTCTTCAACACCAGGGTTCTAGCTCGGCCATTTCCTTTTTTTTTTTTTTTTTTTTTTGGTCTTTTTGTCTTTTCCAGGACCTTGCCCACGGCATATGGAGGTTCCCAGGCTAGGGATCTAATTGGAACTGTAGCCACCGGCCTACACCACAGCCACAGCAATGCAGGATCCGAGCTTGTCTGCAACCTACACCACAGCTCATGGCAACGCCGGATCCTCAACCCACTGAGCGAGGCCAGGGATCGAACCCACAACCTCACGGTTCCAAGTCGGATTCGTTAACCACTGAGCCACGATGGGAACTCCTTGGCCATTTTCTTGGTGTTCACTGGGATGGGGTGGTGGTGAGTTTACTTATTCAGCTTTACAATGAGGGTAGAGTCCTTTGATGTCCTAGATCCAGGAACCCCCCTTCAGATTGCTCTTCTTGAGTGATTCCAGGACTCTCTCTCCAGGGCTCCCTTCCGCATGATGCCATGAAAACACATGTGCACTTTTGTCCAGTTGGGTGAATGTCTCCAAGGCACAAGTTGGCTTCAGCATTCTCCCTCCCTCCCTCCCTTGCCGAGGGTCCCCCTCAACATGTTGCTTAGCATGGATGTCCCTTATTTTCTTGCCATGTTGTCAATAATTTAAGAAAAACAAAGATTATCTTCTTATTTTGTGCTTTCAGTTGATTTCAGCAGAAAAGTCAGCCATGCTATCAGAAACAGAAGTCTGTATTTTTCTATATATTTGAAATATGTCATAATTTTTAAGTGTTATTTAAGTAGCGTTGATTTACAAGGTCGTCATAATTTCTGCTCTACAGCAAAGTGATTCAGTTATACATAGACCTTCATCCATTCTCTTTCAGATTCTTTTCCCACATACATAATTTAAAATAATCTAACAAAAACAAAAATCTAGTAATGTCTTCTATTCTCAAGTGATGCTCATATGCTCTATTAAGAATTTACTCAAACTCTAACATGTGAAAACTGATTATACGAGATAATGAAAGCAGGAATATGAAAAACTCTGTACACCACTTTTACAAGTTATTTACTCTCTCTGGGTTTTTCATTTAAGTTGATCTACCCCTGAGTTGAAGGTTTTATTAATGATACTGCTGTGAATGTAGCTATTGGCAGTAACTCTATGTAGTAAAACTTAGACTACGCTCTGTGTGTTGAAATGTGTATGAACATATGAGCTGATAGAAGTTAAGTATAAATTAAATTCCTACGTGTCAGTATTTAGTATCAGCAACAGTAATTATTAGGATTTATTTTTATGGTGCTTATGTGTCCATAGCAAATGTTGTAAACCCAGACTTACTAGAAATGTCTAAGAAGCTTGGGATCTGAGAAGATCTATATCTTCAGGCAAATACATTGCCTTCCTCTAAACCAGGCTGGGAAAGTATACTCTAACAGAAGCCAAAGTATTTCTTGAGTGCTCCTTGAAGACTTTTGAGACAAAAACAATAATATTTATGCATGACCATGAAAACTGTGTGGCTCTGGGCCTCTGAGGATGAGTATATAGAATATTAGTGCCCTGTGATATGATTTTGCTTCTGCGTGGAATTGTTATGCAGATAGTGGGTTGAGGGTCTGTTCTATGAGAGGATGGGCAAGCTCAAGCAAAGGTGATTTGCATGATTTTGTTTTCCTCTTCAGAACTTCTCTCTGACCTTCTGACCTCTGCTAAGGTAGCTCCTTAGGGCAGGGGCTTGAAACATGAGAATAACAACATGTCTTGCATAAACCACATGTTGTTAAATTGTGTAACTATAGTAAATAGTATAGCTTCCTAAAGGGACCCTTTATTCCCAGGATAGGAGGTAACTCTAAGATACTATACAGGGAGTTCCCGTCCTGACTCAGTGTAAACAAATCTGACTAGCATCCATGAGGATGCAGGTTTGATCCTTGGCCTCGCTCAGTGGGTTAAGGATCCGGTGTTGCTGTGAGCTGTGGTGTAGGTCGAAGATGTGACTTGGCTCCCAAGTTGCTGTGG
Organism: Phacochoerus africanus; assembly: GCF_016906955.1. Taxonomy (NCBI): domain Eukaryota; kingdom Metazoa; phylum Chordata; class Mammalia; order Artiodactyla; family Suidae; genus Phacochoerus; species Phacochoerus africanus. The sequence continues at coordinate 103,064,117 of NC_062544.1, forward strand.
CTGTGGCATAGGCCAGCGTCTATAGCTGCAATTCAACAAGATACTATACATTAATCATTAGAATATTTAGTACTCCTTCCACAAGTAAAATACAGATTATTTACCAACCTCTTCTGAGACCTGATGACCACCCATGAACTCTTTCTGTAAGACTTTCCCAGGGTATTTGTAATAGCAAATATCTATCATGTTCTCATGCTGTGTCCAAACCTGTTGGTAGATGACGTATGAGTATAATATAGGGAAGGATTTAGTGGCTCAGGGAGTTAAGGAATGGTGTTGCCACTGCTGTGGCCCACATCAGTGCTGTGGTGTGAGTTTGATGCCTGGCCCAAGCACTTCTACATGCCATGAGTGCAGCACACCCAAAAGTGTGAAGTATCATACAGGGGTGTGGTTGAGAGGACGAGCTCTGTAATTAGGTAGATCATAAGGAGAACACCCAACAGAGAGAAGTACCCAGGAACAGCAGAGGACCACCACCCCAACCACCCCACCCCATCCCATCTCCCGAGGGCCCTAAGGACCAGGAAGGAGCCCTGGTCATTGGAGAGAGAAACCCATTATGAGCACAACCCTTCCATGCCTATGACCTCCCCTAAAGGATGGGCTGGCAGCAGGAAGAGCCCTGGTCAGTGATGAGACAATGGCCACCACCACCACAGCCCCGTCCTCTCCCAGAACTTTGCTCATGGGACCTTAGAAAGAAGATGAGCTCCCCTAGGGTCCTTGACCATGCACCTGGGAAATAATTCAGCTGCATGAAATCATGATCCTGCTGAGGAGGGGATTTGGGAATATTTGGTTTCCTGATTCTGGCCAGACTATGGATTCTTGGGTACTGTGTGATTATGACCACTCTACGCCTTCATAACAGCAAGGCCTAGCCTATATCAGTTGCACATAGAATCTGAATCTTGGAGTTGTCACCGACTCTAGAGATCACTCACTATAGGAACTTTTTCTTTGGCAAAGTTACATTTTTCTAGTCTCTGCTCAAACATTCTCATTGATGGAGCATTCACTGTACTTCCTGCACACAGGGTCAGTGCTGCCTAAACCTTGGAGATCCCTGTATCCCCAGCACCCCCAGCCATCTGTGTCAAGTCTCCCTTTTTTCTTTTTTGTTTTTAAATTCTTGTCAAATACATGTCTCCTATAATTTACCATCTTACCCGTTTTTAAGTGTGCAGTTCAGCAGTGTTAAATACATTCTCATTGTTGTGCACTCTTCAGTACCATCCATCCCCATAACTTTTTTCATCTTATAAAACCAAAACACTATACCTATTAAACAATAATTCTGCATTCTCCCTCCGGCTCCTGGCAACCACCATTCTATTTTCTATTTTTACAATTCTGACTACTCTAAGTATCTCATGTAAGTGGAACAATACAGCATTTGTCTTTTTGTGACTAGCTTATTTCACCTAGCATAATGTCCTAGAGGTTCACCATATTGTAGCATATGTCAGAATTTCCTTTCTTTTGGTGATCTTCCTTTGTATCAATATACCACACTTTGCTTATCTGTTCACTGGTTTATGGGCACTTGTGTTGCTTCCATGTTTTGGCTGTTGTGAATAATGCCACTATGAACACAGGTATACTCATAGCACTTTGAGACCCTGATTTCAATTCTTTTGGTATATATATCCATGAGTGGGATTTTTGGATCATATGGTAACTCTATTTTTAATTTTTTGAGGAACCACCATACTGTTTTCCACAGTGGCTGTACCATTTCACATTCACACCAACAGTGTATAAAGGGTCCGATTTCTCCACATCCTTGCCAACATTTGTTGTTTTCTCTTAGTTTGTTTGTTTGTTGAAAGTAGCCATCCTAATGGGTATGAAGTAGTATCTCCTAGAAGTTTTGATTTGCATTTATCTAATGTTTAGATATTGAGCATGTTTTCATGGGCTAATTGTCATTTTTATATATTCTTTGGAGAAATGTCTATTTAAGTCCTTTGCCCGTTTTCGAATTGGTTTCTTGTTGTCATTGTTGAGTTTTAGAAGCCCTCTATATATTCTGGATAGTAAACTCTTACGAGATATATTATTTGCAATGCAGAAAAAGCATTTGACAAAATCCAAAATCCATTCATGATAAAAACTCTTGCCAAAGTGGGTATAGAGGGAATACACCTTAACATAATAAAAGCCACTTGTGGCAAACCCATAGCCAATAGAATACTCAACAGAGAAAAGCCTCCCTGCTAAAATCTGGAACAAAACAAGAAATGCCCACCCTCACCACTTTTATTCAACATAGTATTGGAAGTCCTAGACACAGAAAAACAAAAGAAATAAATGTATCTAAATTGGAAGAGGAGGGGTAAAATTGTCACTTTGTGCAGATGACATGAGACTATACATTATGTATCTATACATGTGTCTATATCATGTATCATGTATGTATATCATGATACTATATATAGAAAACCCTAAGGACCCCACACAATGAATTCAGCAAAGTAGCAGGATAAAAGATTAACATTTGAAATCAGTTGCATTTCTGTATACTAACAGTGAAATTATAGAAAAGGAATATAAAAATACAACACCTTTTAAAATCTCACCCCAGGAGTTCCCATTGTAGCGCAGCAGAAACGAATCCAACTCGTGTCCTTGAGGATGTGGGTTTGATCCCTGGCCCCACTCAGTGGGTCTAGGATCCGGCATTGCTGTTAGCTGTGGTGTAAGTTGCAGATATGGCTCAGATCCTGCATTGCTGTGGCTGTGGTATAGGCTGGGAGTTGTAGCTCTGATTTGACCCCTAGCCTGGGAACTTGCATATGCCACAGTTGTGGCCCTAAAAAGCAAACAAAAAAATAGCACCCCCAAAAATTAAATACCTAGGAATAAACCTGACCAAGGAGGTAAAAGACTTCTATGCTGCTGATAACTATAAAATATTAATCAAGGAAATAAAAGATAATTCAAAGAAATGGAAAGATATCCCATGGTCCTGGATTGGAAGAATTGATATCATTAAAATGGCCATACTCCCCAAAGCAATCTACAGATTCAGTGAAATCCCTATTAAATTACCCATGGCATCTTCATAGAACTACAACAAACAATCCAAAAATTCATATGGAACCATAAAAGATCCACAATTGCCAAAGAAATTCTGAGGAACAAAAACTAAGCAAGAGGCATAACTCTCCCAGACTTCAGGCAATATCACAAAGCTACAGTAATCAAGACAGTGTGGTACTGGTACCAAAACAGACATACAGACCAATGGAACAGATTAGAGAACCCAGAAATAATTGACACCTATGGTCAATTAATCTTCAACAAAGGAGGCAAGAATATAAAATGGGAAAAAGACAGTCTCTTCAGCAAGTAGTGCTGGCAAACTGGATAGCTATATGTAAATCAGTGAAACTAGAACACACCTTCACACCATGCACAAAAATAAACTCAAAATGGCTTAAAAACTTAAACATAAGACAAGACACCATAAAACCCCTTTAAAAGAACATAGGCAAAGCATTCTCTGACAACCATACAAATTTTTTCTTAGGTCAGTCTCCCAAGGCAACAGAAATAAAAGCAAAAATAAACCAATAGGACCTAATCAAACTTACAACTTTTGCACAGCAAAGGAAACCATAAAAAAAAAAAAGATGACCTAGAGAATGGGAGAAAATAGTTTCAAACAATGCAACCAACAAGAGCTTAATCTCTAAAATATGCAAACAACCTAAACAACTCAAAAGCAAAAAATCCAACAACCCAATTGAAAAATGGGCAGAAGACTTGAATAGACATTTCTCCAAAGGAAATACACAGATGGACAACAGGCACATGAAAAAATGGTCAACATCACTGATTATTAGAAAAATGCAAATCAAAACTACTGTGAGGTACCACCTCACACCTGTCAAGATGGCCATCATTAATAAGTCAACAAATAACAAATGCTGGAGAAGGTGTGGAGAAAAGAGAACCCTCCTACACTGTTGGTGGGAATGTAAATTGGTAAAACCACTATGCAAAACAGTATAGAAATACCTCAGAAAACTAAATATATAACTACCATATGACCCAGAAATCCCACTCCTGGGCATATATCTGGACAAAACTTTCATTGAAAAAGACACATGCACCTGTATGTTCATTGCAGCACTAGTCACAATAGCCAAGACATGGAAACAACCTAAATGCCCACTGACAGATGAATCAATTAAGATGTGGTATGGGGAGTTCCCATCGTGGCTCAGCAATCACAAACCCAACTAGTATCCATGAGGACACAGGGTTGATCCCTGGCCTTGCTCAGTGGGTTAAGGATCCAGCATTGCTGTGAGCTGTGGCGCAATTCTCAGATGCAGCTCGGATCCCACATTGCTGTGCTTGTGGCATAGGCTGGCAACTACAGTTTCAATTCAACCCCTAGCCTGAGAACTTCCATATGCCATGGGTACACCCCTAAAAAAAGCAAAAAAAAAATGCAATTTGCAGCAATGTGGATGGAACTAGAGACTCTCATATTAAGTGAAGATAAGACAAATACCACATGATATCACTTATATCTCAAATCTAATGTACGGCACAAACGATCCTTTCCACAGAAGAGAAACAAACTCATGGGTTTGAATAACAAACTTGTGGGGAGGGGAAGGAAGTGGGATGGCCTGGGAGTTTGGGGTTAGTAGATACAAACTATAGCACTTGGAGTGGATAAGCAATGAGATCCTGCTGTATAGCACAAGAAACTCTATCTAGTCATTTATGATGGAACATGATGGAAAATAATGTAAGGAAAAGAATATATATATATGACTGGGTCACTTTACTATATAGCAGAAATTGACAGAACATTATAAATCAACTATAATAAAGAAAAGACATATGATTTGCAATATTTTCTCCCATTCTGTGGGGGAGGGGGTTGTTTTTTGAGGGTTTTTCTTTTCTTTTCTTTTCTTTTTTTTTTTTTAGTTTTTTGCTCTTTTTCTTTTTAGGACCGCATCCACAGCATATGGAGGTTTCCAGACAAGGGGTCAAATTGGAGCTGCAGCTGTTGGCCTGCACCACAGCCACAGTATTCAGGATGCGAGCTGCCTCTGCAACCTATACCACAGCTCATGGCAACACCAGATCCTTAACCCACTGAGCAAGGCCAGGGATGGAACCCACATCCTCACGGATCCTAGTTGGGTTTGTTAACTGCTGAGCCATGAAAGGAACTCCCATTCTGTGGTTTTTTATTTAGTCTGGATAGTGTCTTTTAATGTGCAGATTTTTAAAATTTTCATGAAGTCCAATTTGTCTGTTATTTTTGTTCCCTTTGCCTTTGGTGTCATATCCAATCAATCATTTTCAAATACAGTGTCATGACAGATTTTGTCCTATATTTTCCTCCAAGAGTTTTATTGTTTTAGCGTCTTACATTTAGGTTCCTGATCCATTTTGAGTTAATTTTTATATATGGTGTTAGGTAAAAATCTAACTTTTTTTTTTTTTTTGCATATGGATATCCAGTTTCCCAGTACCATTTGTTGAAAACTGTTCTTTCCCCATGGAATTATTTTGGTACTTTTTCAAAAATTATGTGACCGTATATGTGAGGGTTGATTTGGGGGATCCTTATTCTATTCCACTGGTCTGTATGTTTCATCTTCCCTCTGTCTCCCCAAACCTCCCAGCCATCTGTCCCAAGACACCCTTTAAAAATATCTACTTTGTCTCCATGGCAGCACTCAAAACATATGAAAAGAGCTGCTACACAAAATCAAATGTAGCTGCTACTACAAAATCTCTTTCCTTCATAAAGAAATCACTAGTTCCTTAAACTTTTTTATGACAGTTTCCACATCCTGCTCTGACATTAAGAAGAAAATAACTGTCACCCTGTAATGAAGTGACCCCTCAAATTTCCCTCCTTTCTTTGAGCTGCCAGCATAGAACTAAAATCAGCAACGAGAATTTTTATGTGTCTTACTGGCAGCTTTGCTATCATGTTGATTCATGTGAAGGTTGTGGGCAACTCCTTGGTATTTTATTTTATTTTTATTGTTTGTCTTTTTAGGCCAGCACCTTCAGCAAATGGAAGTTCCCAGGCTAGGGGTCGAATTGGAGTTGTACCCACAGCCACAGTAATGCCAGATCCAAGCCGCATCCGTGACCTATACCATAGCTCACAGCAATGCTGGATCCTTAACCCACTGAGTGAGGCCAGGGATCCAACCCCTATCCTCATGGATACTAGTCAGGTTCTTAGCCCACTGAGCCACAACAGGAACTCCCTCCTAGGTATTTGAAAATTCACTCCTATTAAAGAAAAAAGAAAAGATCTTCCCTATGCCATTTGTTTTAATTTTGAACTCAACTGCCTCACAGGCAGTTGAAAAATAATGTAACGAAGTCCAATGTATTCTCCGCCAAGCTTTCGCCTGTGGTAACATCTACCATAACTATAATAATGCACACAGTACCAAAAAGGGGAAGTTGATATTGGTACAATCTGTAGATCTTACTCAGATCTCTTGTTTTTAATATACATTCACTCATTTGTATGTGCGGGTGTGTAATCTATAATTTTATGCAATTTGATCACATGTATATATTCCTATAACCATGACCACAATCAAGATTAATTACCACATTATGTTGTACACCTAAAAATAATATAATGTTACATGTCAATTACATCACAATTTTTAAAAGTGTTTTTAGGTATTCCCTTGTGGCGCAGCAGGTTAAGGATCAGGCGTTGTTGCTGCAGTGGTACAGGTTTGATCCCTGGCCTGGGAGCTGCCGTATGTGGCAGGTGTGGCCCCCCCGCAAAAAATTGTTTTTAAGGATTGATCACCACAAAGGGACTCCCTCTTTCTACCCTTCCCCCACCATCCCTAATCCCTAAATACTGTTCATCTAATCTCCACCTCTCAAATTTTGTCTTTTAGAGAATGTTTTATAAATGGAATCATAGATTATATAATCTTTTTCCATTTGTAGGTTCTAGTCAGATTTACTTCCATACACAGAAATCATGCCTTTATTTTCTCTGCAGGCAGCACTCCCTTTACATCTGTGTCTCCCATACATACGGCCATATGTGGAAAGCCCTCTTCAGCCAGGAGAGGAAAGTAGGAAGAGGAAGCATCCCACTTCCCTTGAGAAAATTGAATTCAGTTTCTCAGAGAAAATGCATTTGGTGGTAACCATAGCGGCAGCCCTAGTGCTATCCTTCAGGTACATTATGGATTGAGGAGGCTTTTTTGACTTGACAAGGTACTATTCATAACACTGCTCCTGTGAGAAAATGCAGTCAAGAGCCAAACTGGAGGAGTTCCCGTGGTGGCACAGTGGTTAACGAATCTGACTAGGAACCATGAGGTTGCGGGTTTGGTCCCTGCCCTTGCTCAGTGGGTTAACGATCCAGCGTTGCTGTGAGCTGTGGTGTAGGTTGCAGACACGGCTCGGATCCCGCGTTGCTGTCGCTCTGGCGTAGGCCAGTGGCTACAGCTCTGATTCGACCCCTAGCCTGGGAACCTCCATATGCCATGGGAGCGGCCCAAGAAATAGCAATAAGACAAAAAAAAAAAAAAAAAAAAAAAGCTAAACTGGAAAGCAATCTGTTTGTTGGTGTTTGCAAATGTTGTGTTGGAGCCGTGTGCCCAAACTTTGCTTTGCCAAACATTGTGTGGACTTGGAATAGCTTTTATCTGACTGGGGTCGGAGAAACAAAAACATTTGAATTTCTTTTAATTGTGGTAAAAACAAAAACAAAAACATGACTCATAAAAAAAATAATCGATAAATGAGAAGCAAGTTACAGACTAGCCAACCTTTGAGATTGGCTTTTTCACTCATTATAGTTCCCTTGAGATCCATCCAAGTTTTTATAGGTATCAATAATCTGTTCCTGGAGTTCCCGTTGTGGCTAAGAGGCTTAAGAACCCAACTAGTATCCACGAGGATGTGGGTTCCATCCCTGGCCTCACTCAGTGTGTTAAAGATCTGGTGTTGCTGCAAGCTGTGGAGTAGGCTGAAGATGAGGCTTGGATCTGGCATTGCTGTGGCTATGGTGTAGCCTGGCAACTGCAGCTCCAATTCAACCCCTAGCTGGGGAAATTCCATATGCCCTAAAAAGACAAAAAAAAAAATGTTCCTTTGTATTTCTATAGAAGTTCATGGTATGGATGTACCACAGTCTGACCATTTACCTGCTGAAGGGCATTTGTGTTGTTTCCAGTTTGGGGCTACTACAAATAATGACGAATTGACATTTGTATTTCAGGATTTGTAGCACCTAAGTTTTCATTTCTCTGTGATAATAAATGCCTAAAAGTGAGATTACTTAATTGTAAGGTAACTACACATGAAGTTTTACAAGAAACTGCCAAATTATTTTCCAGTGGCTATAACATGTTACATTCCCACCAGCAACGTATGAAAAATGTATGTTCTCTTCATTCCCACCAATTTTTGGTATGATCACTCTTTTTTTTTTTTTTTGTCTTTTTAGGGCCACACCTGTGACATGTGGAGGTTCCCAGACTAGGGTTCCAATAGGAGCTGTAGCTGCCAGCCTGCACCACAGCCGCAGCAACTTGGGATCTGAGCCATGTCTGCGACCTACACCACAGTTCACAGCAATGCTGGATCCTTAACCCACTGAGCAAGGCCAGGTATCAACCCTGTGTCCTCGTGGATACTAGTCAGATTCATTTCTACTGAGCCATGATGGGAACTCCTGATCACTCTTTTTTACTTCAGCTGTCAATAGGCATAATATCTCATGGTATGTTTTATTTGCATTTTCATAATGGCTAATTATGCCAAACAGTTTCTTCATGTGCTTTTTTGAGCCAGTATATCCCCTGTGGCGAAATGTCTCTCCAAGTCTTTTGCCTGTTTTCTAATCAGAGCGTTTGATGTTTTATTGCAGAGTTTTGAGAACTCTTTATGTATTCTAGACACTAGTCCCTTATTAAATATGTAGTTTGGAAATATTTTTTCCTAGTCTGTAACTTACTTCTCATTTATCAATTAATTACTTTTTTATGGATCATGTTTTTAGTGTCTAAAAATGCTTCACCTAACCTGAGATTGTGAAATTTTTCTCCTACATGTTTTTCTAAAAGCTTTATAGTTTTATATGTAAATCTACGATCCATTTTGAGTTCATTTCATATAAGGTATGGGGTTTAAGTTTTTCACAGTTTTTGGTTTTTTGGCTTTTTGCCTTTTCAATAGACTATTTTTAAGAGTGGTTTTAGGTTCACAGCAAAATTAAGCAGAAAGTACCATTAGTTCCCTTATACCCCCTACCTCCAAACATTCTCCACCTCCCCCACTTCCAACACCCAGCATCACAATTGTACATTTATTACAATCAAGAAATCTACAATGATACATCATTATCAACAAAGTTTGGAGTTTACATTAGGTCTCACTCTTGGTCTTATAAATTCAATGAGTTTTAACAAAGACATAATATATGTATCCATCATTATAATATCATACAGATTGGTTTCACTACCCTAAAAACCCTCTATGTTCTGTCTATTCCTCTTTCCCCTTGGCTAATCCCTTGTAGTCACTGATCTTTTTATTTTCTCCATAGTTTTGCCTTTTCCAGAATGTTAACATATAGCTGGAATCATATAGGATATTACCTTTTCAAATTAGCTATTTTCACTTAGTAAATTAGCGCTTAAGTTTTTCTCCATGTTTTTTTCATGTCTTGAGAGCTCATTTCTTTGTAGCACTGAATTGTTTTCCACGGTATAGCTATTTTCCATTATACCACTGCTATGTATGCATTCACCTACTGAAAGGTGACTTGGTTAGTTCCAAGTTTTAGCAATTCTGAATGAAGCTGCTAAAATATCTGTATACAGGTTTTTATATAGATGTTAGTTTTCAGTTCATTTCAGTAAATACCCAAGGGTACAATCACCAGGTCATGTGGCAAAGTATGTTTAGTTTCACAAAGAACTTTTTTTTTTTTGCCTTTTTCTAGGGCCGCACCCATAGCATATGGAGGTTCCCAGGCTAGGGGGTCTAATCGGAGCTATACTGCTGGCCTATCCCACAGCCACAGCAACTCAGGATCCGAGCCACGTCTGTGACCTACACCACAGCTCACAGCAATGCCAGATCCTTAACCCTCTGAGCGAGGCTAGGGATTGAACCTGAAACCTCATGGTTCCTAGTCAGATTTGTTAGTCACTGAGCCACAATGGGAACTCCACAAAAACCTCTTTTTGAAAGTAGCAATTGGCAGAGCAAGATGACACAGGAGTAAGAGGTCATGCACATCTTCTCCCACAAACGCATCAAAAAAACACATCTACATGTAAAACTGCTTGCACAGAACATCAACTGAATGCTGGCAGAAGAACTTAAACCTCCAAAAAGGGCAAGAAACTCTTGACATAACTGCATAGAACAAAAGAAAAAAAGAGAGAGAAAAGGAATCAGGATGGGACTAGCATTCCCAAGAGGGAGCTGTGAAGGAGAAAAGGAACCCACCTCCTGGGAAGCCACCTAACTGACGAAAGATCAGCTGACTTAGCGGCACCTCAAAGTTGCCGTCAGCTGACTTAGCGGCACCTCAAAGTTGCCGAGAGAAGCATAGCAGCTGGACTGAGAACAGCAAAGCAGAGTGAGAGCCACACAGATCATCTGAACCACGGGCCCTGACAGCACAGCCTGAAATGCTTGGGCAGGGGCTGGGTGCTGAGACTCGGGCTCCAGAGGTCTTTGCTGCTATTGAGAGCCCAACAACCAGGCATTGACTGCTGGCCCTACCCATTGCCTCCTTCTCCCTGAAAACACACTGAGCATCCTGGGAACAACAGCCTGCTCACACCAAAGAAAGCGACAGCAAATATTCAAACTCCCACACCAAAAATAAATAGTAACCCCCCAAAAAATACAAAGGGGTATTCTTGCAGAGAAGTAACATCACAAGACTACAGTTTGGCTTCCCCGAACTCACAGAGAAAGAAAAACACAAGCAAGATGAAGAAGCACAGAAACCATCCCCAGTTAAAGAAATAGGAGAATTCACCTAAAGCAGACAACAATGAAATAGACCTCTGCAGTCTGACACTCATGGGGTTCAAAAGGGAGGTATTGAAAATGTTGAAGGAATTAAGAGAGGATATTAGCAGTAATGCAAATTTCCTTTAGAAAGGAACTAGAAAACATAAGGAGGAGCCAAGAAAACTAGAAAATTCATTTGCAGAGATACAAACTGAGCTTAAGGCAATAAAGAGCAAAATGAATAAAGCAGAGGAACGAATGAGTGACATGGAAGATAAAATAATGGATATCACTCAGTCAGGACAGCAGACAGAAAGTGACATGAAAAAAACATGAAAGCAATGTAAGAGACCTATGGGATAATATAAAGCGGGCCAATCTACGTACGCATAATAGGAATTCCAGAAGGAAAAGAAGAAGAAAAGGGAATTGAAAATATATTTGAAGAAATTATGGCTGAAAACTTTCCAAATCCAAAGCATACTGATATCAAGGTACAGGAAGCACAGAGGGCCCCAAACAAGCTGAACCCAAACAAGACCCACACCAAGACATATTATAATAAAAATGGTAAAAGTTAAAGAGAGGATTCTAAAGGCAGCAAGAGAAAAGCAAAGAGTTAATTATAAGGAAGGGAACCCCCATAAAGCTATCAGCTGATTTCTCTACAGAAACACTAGAGGCCAGAGAGAGTGGCAAGATATATTTAAAGTGCTGAAAGGAAAAAAATTGCAACCTAGAATACTCTATCCAGCAAGAATATCATTTAAAATTAGAAGGGGAAATAAAGAATTTCTCCACAAACAAAAGCTAAAAGAGATTCTAAAAGAAATACTGAAAGGCCTTCTCTAAATTAAAAAAGAGAGAGAGAGAGAGAAAAGAGAAAAAGAAGAATTAGGATGGAGGAAACCACAGTTGGAAAGCAATCACTTAAAAAAAGCCAGCATACAGAGCTAAACATGAAGATGTTAAAAAAAAAAAAAAGACATCAAAATCATACAATGTGGGGAAGGAAAGTAAGAAAATACAGGTTCTTTTTTTATTTTAATGATGTGTCTAAGCCTATATGACTATCAGGCAAAATCAAACAGATATGGGAAGGGTTTAACATGCTTAAAAAACAGGGCAACCACAAATCAAAACCAAACATTACATTTACAAAAACTGAAAAGAAAAGTACTCAAGCATAAAATAAATGGAAACCATCCAACCCAAAAAAGAAAAGAAGAGAAACAGAATCAACTGGTAAAAAAAAAGGTTTAAAATGGCAATAAATATGTATCTATCAATAATCACCTTAAATGTCAAGGGACTAAATACTCCAATCAAAAGACACAGAGTGGCGGATTGGATAAAAAAGCAAAAACCTTCAATCTGCTGCCTACAAGAAACTCACCTTAGAGCAAAGGACACATATAGATTGAAATTAAGGGGATGGGGAAAGATATTTCCTGCCAATGGACAAGACAGGAAAGCAGGAGTTGCAATATTCATATCAGATAAAATAGACTTTAAAACGAGGGTCATTAAGAAAGACAAAGAAGGACACTATTTAATGGTTAAAATATCCATTCAAGAAGAGGACATTACAATTGTTGATATATATGCCCCTAATATAGGAGCACCCAGATACCTATGATAAATACTAACAGACATAAAAGGAGAAATTGATGGGAATACAATCATAGTAGGAGACTTTAACACCCTACTCACAACAATGGACAGATCCTCTAGACAGAAAATCAATAAGGCAACAGAGATCCTAAAGGACACAATAGAAAACTTAGATTTAATCAACATTTTCAGGACACTACATCCAAAAAAATCAGAATATACATTCTTCTCAAGTGCACATGGAATATTCTCAAGAATTGATCACGTACTGGGGCACAAAGCTAACCCCAACAAATTAGAATTTGAAATTAGAATATAGAAATTATTTCAAGTATCTTCTCTGACCACAATGGCATAAAACTAGAAATTGACCACAGGAAAATGAGAAAAAACTTACTACATGGAGACTATACAACATGCTACTAAAAAACCAATGGGTCAATAAGGAAATCAAGAAGGAAATTAAAAAATACCTTGAGACAAATGATAATGAAGATACATCCACTCAAAATCTATGGGATGCCACAAAAGCACTAAGAGGGAAATTCACAGCAATATAGGCCTTCCTCAAAAGAGAAGAAAAATCTCAAATTGACAACTTAACCCAACATCTAAATGAATTAGAAAAAAAAAAAAGAACAAAAAAACCTAAAGTCAACAGAAGGAAGGAAATCATAAAGATCAAAGAGGAAATCAATAAAATAGAGATTTAAAAAATGATTGAAGAAATCAGTAAAACCAAGATCTGGTTCTTTGAAAAGGTAAACAAAATTGATGAATCTCTGGCTATACTCATCAAGAAGAGGAGAGAAAAAACCCAAATAAACAAAGTCAGAAGTGAAAAAGGAGAAGTCACAACAGATACTACAGAAATACAAAAAAACCATGAAAGAATACTATGAACAATTGTACGCCAACAAATTTGACAACTTGGAAGAAATGGACAACTTTCTAAAGACAGCCTGCCAAAACTGAATCAAGAAGAAATAGATCAACTGAACAGACTGATCACTAGAAATGAAATTGAATATGTCATAAAAACACTCCCTACAAATAGAAGTCCAGGACCAGATGGCTTCACGGGCAAATTCTACCAAACATACAAAGTGGAAATTATACCCATCCTCCTCAAACTTTTTCAAAAGGTTGAAGAAGAAGGAACACTCCCAAATACATTCTATGATGCCTCCATTGCCCTAATTCCAGAACCAGACAAAGATACCACCAAAAAAGAAAATTATAGGCCAATATTTTTTATGAATATAGCAAAAATACTCAACACAATTTTAGCCATCCGAATCCAACAATATATCAAAAAGATCATACACCACGACCAGGTGGGATTCAACCCATGTTCACAAGGATGGTTCAACACATGCAAATCAATCAACATCATACACCACATTAACAAAAGTCAAAAACCACATGATTATCTCAATAGATGCATAAAAAGCACTTGACACAGTCATTTGACAAAGTCCAACGTCCATTCATGATAAAAACTCTTACCAAAGGGGATTCAGAGGGAACATACCTTAACATAATCAAAGCCATTTATGACAAACCCACAGCAAATATAATACTCAATGGAGAAAAGCTGATAGCCTTTCCACTAAAATCTGGAACAAGACAAGGATGTCCACTCTCACCACTGTTATTCAACATAGTATTGGAAGTCCTAGCCACAGCAATCAGACAAAGAAAGAAATAAAAGGCATGCAAATAGGAAGAGAAGAGGTAAAACTGTCACTGTATGCAGATGACATGATACTATATATAGAAAACCCTAAGGACTCAACCCAAAAACTACTTGAACTGATCAACAAATTCAGCAAAATAGTAGGATTTAAGATTAACTTTCAGAAATCAGTCGCATTTCTGTACACTAACAATGAAATATTAGGAAAGGAATACAAAAATACAATACCTTTTAAAATTGCACTCCAAAAAATCAGATACCTGGGAGTACACCTGATCAAGGAGGTAAAGGACTCACATGCCGAGAACTATAAAACATTAATCAAGGAAATTAAAGAAGATATAAAGAAATGGAAATTTTTTATATAATTTTTCCATGCTCTTGGGTTGGAAAAATTAATATTGTAAAAATGGATATATGACCCAAAGCAATCCACAGATTCAATGCAATCCTTATCAAATTACCCATGACATTTTTCACAGAACTACAACAAACAATCCAAAAATGTATATGGAATCACAAAAGAATCAGAATTGGCCCAAAGCAATCCTGAGGAACAAAAACCAAGCAGGAGGCATAACTCTCCTAGACTTCAGACAATATTACAAAGCCACACTCATCAAGACAGTGTGGTATTGGTACCAAAACAGACATACCTACCAATGGAACAGAATAGAGAACCCAGAAATAAACCCAGGTATCTAGGGTCAATTAATCTTTGACAAAGGAGGCAAGAACATAAAATAGGGGAAAAACAGTCTTTTCAGAAAGTATTGCTGGGAAACCTGGACAGCTGCATGCAAATCAATGAAACTAGAACCCACCCTCATACCATACACGAAAATAAACTCAAAATGGCTTAAAGACTTAAATATAAGACAAGACATCATCCAACTCCTGGAAGAGAACATAGGCAAAACATTCTCTGACATCACCTTACAAACGTTTTTCTCAGGTCAGTACGCCCAAAGCAACAGAAATAAGAATAAAAATAAACCAATGGGACCTAATCAAACTGACAAGCTTTGGCACAGCAAAGGAAACCAAAAATAAAACAAAAAGACAACTTACAGAATGGGAGAAAATAGTTTCAAATGATGCAATTGACAAGGGCTTAATCTCTAGAATATACAACTTATACAACTCAACAGCAAAAAAGCCAACAACCCAACTAAAAGATGGGCAAAAGATCTGAATAGACATTTTTCCAAGGAAGATGTACAGATGGCCAACAAGCACATGAAAAAATGCTCAACATCACTGATTATTAGAGAAATGCAAATCAAAACTACCACGAGATACCACCTCACACCAGTCAGAATGGCCATCATTACTAAGTCCACAAATAACAAATGCTGGAGGGGGTGTGGAGAAAAGGGAACCCTCCTGCGCTGTTGGTGGGAATGTAAGCTAGTACAACCACTATGGAGAATAGTTTGGAGATACCTTAGAAATCTATACATAGAACTACCATATGATCCAGAAATCCAACTCTTGGACATATATCCGGACAAAATTTTCCTTAAAAAAGACATATGCACCTTCATGTTCATTGCAGCTCTATTCACAATAGCCTAGACATGGAAACAACCCAAATGTCCATTGACAGACGATTGAATTAGGAATGTGGTATATATACACAATGGAATACTACTCAGCCATAAAAAAGAATGAAATAATGCCATTTGCAGCAACATGGATGGAACTAGAGACTCTCATACTGAATGAAGTAAGTCACAAAGGGAAAGACAAATACCATATGATGTCACTTACATCTGGAATCTCAGATGTGGCACATATAAACATTTCCACAGAAAAGAAACTCATGAACTTGGAGAACAGGCTTGCAGTTGCCAAGGGGGAGTGGGATGGACCAGGAATCTGAGGTTAATAGATGCAGACTTTTGCCTTTGGAATGGATAAGCAATGAGATCCTGCTGTACAGCACTGAGAACTATATCTAGTCACTTGTGATAGAGCATGATGGAGGATAATGTGAGAAAAAGAAGGTATATATGTATGTGTGACTGAGCCACTTTGCTCTACAGTAGAAAATTGACAGAAAACTGTTAAACAAACTATAATGGAAAAAAATAAAAATAATTAAAAAATTAAGTAGTTCTGCCATTCTCTATTCCCACCAACAATGAATGAGAGTTCCTATTGCTCCACATCCTTGCCAACATTTGGGGTTGTCAGCATTTTGGATTTTTACCACTTTAATAGATATGTAGTGGTATCTCATTGTTTGAATTGAAATTCATTATTTTGCCTATGAAAGTCCAACTGCTCCAACGTATCAACTATTTTAATATTAAAAAAATATTTTTATTGAACTATGGTTTATTTACAGTATTGTATTTCAGGTATACAGTAAACTGATTCAGATATATATATATTTATATTTATATATTTATTTATTTATTCTTTTTTAGCTAATTATAATCTATAAGTACCCTGTGCCATACAGTAAATCTTTGTTGTTTATTTTATGTATAGTGGTATATATCTGTTAATTCTATCCTCCTAATTTATCCCCACCCCTTTCCCCTTTGGTAACCATGAGTTTTTTTTCTATGTCTATGAGTCTGTTTCTGTTTTATAAATAAGCTCATTTTCTAGATTCCACAAATAAGCGATATCATATAATACTTGTTTTTCTCGACTTACTTCACTTAGTATGATAATCTCTAGGTCCATCCACATTGCTGCAAATGGTAATACTTCTTTTTTTTTTTTTTTTTGCTTTTTAGTGCCACACTCATGGCATATGGAGTTTCCCAGGCTAGGGGTCTAATCAGAGCTATAGCGGCCAGCCTACACCACAGCCATGGCAATGCCAGATCTGAACCATGTCTGTGACCTACACCACAGCTCATAGCTGTGTCAGATCCTTAACCCACTGAGCAAGGCCAAGGATCGAACCCGCAACCTCATGGTTCCTAGTCGGATTCATTTCTGCTGTGCCACAATGGGAATTCCACTTAATCCTTTTTTATGGACGAGTAATATATATTACTTACACACTCCATATATATGTATGCACACACACACACACACACACACACATCTTCTTTGTTCATTCATCTGTTGATGGACACTTAAGGTTGCTTCCAAGTCTTGACTATTATAAATTGTGTCATAGTGATTATTGGAGTGTGTGTATGTTTTTTTTCTTTCAATTTTTATTTATTTATTTATTTTATTTCTCAAATGAATTTATCACATCTGTAGTTGTATAATGATCATCACAATCCAATTTCACAGGATTTCCATTCCACAACCCAAGCACATCCACCTACCCCCAAAACTGTCTCCTCCAGAGACCATAAGTTTTTCAATGTCTGTGAGTCAGCATCTCTTCTGCAAAGAAGTTCAGTCTGTCCTTTTTTCAGATTCCACATTTCAGTGAAAGCACTTGATGTTGGTGTCTCATTGTATGACTGACTTCACTTAGCATGATCATTTCTAGGTCCATCCATGTTGCTAAAAATGCTGGTATTTCATTCCTTTTAATGGCTGAGTAATATCCCATTGTGTATATGTACCACATCTTCTTGATCCACTCCTCTGTCAATGGACATTTAGGTTGTTTCCATGTCCTGGCTATTGAAAAGAGTGCTGCAATGAACATCGGAGTACATGTGTCTTTGTGAGTCGTGGTTTTCTCTGGGTAGATGCCCAGGAGTGGGATTGCTGGATCAAATGGTAGTTCTATGTTTAGTTTTCTGAGGCATCTCTCCATACTGTTTTCCACAGTGGTTGCACCAATTTACAATCCCACCAACAGTGTACTAGTGTTCCTTTTTCTCCACACCCTCTCCAGCACTTATTGTTTGTAGACATTTGGATGGTGGCCATTCTGGCTGGTATAAGGTGGTACCTCATCGTGGTTTTGATTTGCATTTCTCTAATAATGTTAAAGATGTTTAACATCTTTTCATGTGTTTTTTGGCCATCTGTATGTCTTCTTTGGAGAATTGCCTGTTTAGATCTTCTGCCCATTTTTTGATAGGCTTGTTTGTTTTTTTGGTATGGAGCTACAGAAGGTGTTTATAAATTTTGGAGACTAATCCCTTGTCAGTCAATTCACTTGCAAGATTTTCTCCCATTCTGTGGGTTGTCTTTTTGTGTTGTTTATGGTTTCCTTTGCTGTGCAGAAACTTTCAAGTTTGATTAGGTCCCAGTTGTTTATTTTTTGTTTTATTGTCAATACTCTAAGAGGTGGATGTGAGAAGATGTTGCTGTCGTTTATGTCAGAGAGTGTTTGACCTATGTTTTTCTCTAAGAGTTTGATAGTGTCTGGTCTTATATCTAGGTCTTTAATCCATTTGGAGTTTATTTTTGTGTATGGTGTTAAGGAGTGTTCTAATTTCATTCTTTTCCATGTGGCTGTCCAGTTTTCCCAGCACCATTTATTGAACAAGCTGTCCTTTCTCCATTGTCTAGTCTTGCCTCCTTTGTCATATATTAGCTGGCTATGGGTGCGTGGGTTGAATTCTGGGCTTTTCTATCCTGTTCCACTGATCTCTATTTCTGTCTTTTTGCCAGTACCATACGGTTTTGATGATTGTTGCTTTGTAGTGTAGTCTGAAGTCCGGGAGCCTGATTCCTCCAGCTCTGTTTTTCTTTGTCAGGATATCTTTGGCTATTCTGGGTCTTTTGTGCTTCCAAACAAACTTTAAAATATTTAGTTCAAGTTCTCTGAAAAAATGTCCTTGGTTATTTGATAGGGATTGCATTGAATCTGTATATTGCCTTAGGTAGTATAGTCATTTTGATAATATTAACTCTTCCAATCCAAGACCATGGTAAATCTTTCCATCTATTTGTGTCATCTTTGATTTCTGTCATCACTGTCTTATAGTTTTCAGAGTACAGGTCTCTTGTCTCTTTAGGTAGGTTTACTCCTAGGTGTTTTATTCTTTTGGATGCAATGGTAAACGGGATTGCCTCCCTAATTTCTCTTTCTGATCTTTCATTGTTAGTGTATAGAAGTGCCATCAATTTCTGTGTATTAATGAAATGAAAAGCTGGTTCTTTGAAAAGATCAACAAAATTGATAACCCTTAGCCAGACTTACCAAGAAAAAAAGAGAGAGGACTCAAATCAATAAAATTAGAAGTGAAAAAGGAGAAGTAACAACGGACATCACAGAAATACAAAGGGTCATAAGAGACTACTATATGCAACTATACGCCAATAAAATGGAAAACCGAGAAGAAATGGATAAATTCTTAGGAAAGTACAATCTTCCAAGACTAAACCAAGATGAAACAAAAGATGAATGGACCAATCACAAGAAGTGAAATTGAAACTGTGATTAAAAAACTTCCAACAAACAAAAGTCCAGGACCAGATGGCTTCACAGGCGAATTCTATCAAACATTTAGAGAAGAGATAACACCTCTCCTTCTGAAACCATTCCAAAAAATTGCAGAGGAAGGGATACTCCCAAATTCCTTCTATGAGGCCACCATCACCCTGATACCAAAACCAGACAAAGATACCACAAAAAAGAAAACTACAGGCCAATTTCACTGATGAACATCGATGCAAAAATCCTCAACAAAATACTAGCAAGCCGCATCCAACAACACATTAAAAGGATTGTACATCATGATTAAGTGGGATTTATCCCAGGGATGTACCCCAGGGATGCATCCCAGGGATGCAAGTGTTCGTCAATATCCGCAAATCCATCAGTGTGATACACCACATTAACAAACTGAAGAATAAAAACCATATGATCCTCTCAATTGATGTGGAAAAAGCCTTTGACAAAATCCAACACCCATTTCTGATAAAAAACCCTTCAGAAAGTGGGCATAGAGGGAACATACCTCAACATAATAAAGGCCATATATGACAAACCCACAGAGAACATCATTCTCAATGGTGAAAAGCTGAAAGAATTCCTACTGAGATCAGGAACAAGACGAGGATGTCCGCTCTGGCCACTACTCTTCAACATAGTTTTGGAAGTCCTAGCCACAGCAATCAGAGAAGTAAAATAAAAGGAATCCAAATTGTAAAGGAAGAAGTAAAACTGTCACTATTTGCAGACTCTACTAGAAAACTGTTAGAGCTCATCCACGAATTTAGCAAAGTCGCAGTGTGTATCTTTTTGAATTAGAGTTTTCATCTTTTCCAGGTATACACCCAGGAGTGGGATTGATGGATCATATGGTAGCTCTATTTTTAGTTTTATGAGGAAACTCCGTACTCTTCTCCATGGTAGTTGTGCCAACTTACATTCCCACCAACAATATAGGAGGGTTCCCTTTTCTCCACACCCTCTCCAGCATTTATTATTTGTAGATATTTTGATGATGACCATTCTGACCAGTGTTGAGGTGATACCTCATTGTAGTTTAAAAACAAAACATTCTTGATGAAGTTGAAGCCCCTTTGTTCCCAGTCCCTAGCCCTATCCTCCTTCGTTTGGCCTCTAAGGGAACTGCCACTACAAATTCAGAATGCGTCCTTCCAGTCCATTTTTACATTTTCACAGACTTATAGATATGAATCTATGAACAATACAGAGTATTGCTCTACAAGTTTTTAATGTTGTCGTGTTCTATGTATCATTTTTACTTGCTGGTTTTGCTAAACATTGTGTTTATATGACATTTTCATGAAGCACTCCAGGATGATTAGAAGAAACCGTCTTGCCCCATTGGTAACGTATACAGAGGGTTCCCCACTTACGATGGTTTGATTTACACTATGTGCGAAAGGGATACCCATTTAATAGAAATAATCCTTTGAATTTTGAATTTTGATCTTTACCTGGCTGGCAATATGCAGTAAGATATGCTCTTGTGTTGCTGGCAGCTGCAGCTCCCATTCAGCCACATGATAATGAGGGTAAACAAATGATATGCTTATGGCCATCCTATACCCAGACAACCATACTTTTTTTCCACTTTCAGTACAATTTTCAATAAACTACATGGGATATTTAACACTTTATTATAAAATGGGCTTTGTGTTAGATGATTTTCCCAACTGTAGGCTAATGTAAGTGTTCTTTGCACATTTAAGGGAGGCAAGGCAAAGCTCTGATGTTCAGTAGGTTAGATGTGTTAAATACATTTTTAAAAATAATTTGTAAATTTTATTTTATTTTTAAATTTTTTAATAGTTATTTCCCCAATACAATTTTTTTCTACTGTACAGCATGGGGACCCAGTTAAACATACATGTACACATTCTATTTTCGCACATTATCGTGCTCCATCATAAGTGACTAGACATAGTTCCCAGTGCTACATAGCAGGGTCTCATTGCTAATCCATTCCAAAGGCAATAGTTTGTATCTGTCAACCCCAAGTTCCCCAACCACCCCACTCCCTCCCTCATGCATTCTTAACTCAAGATCTTTTCAACTTACAATGGGTTAACCCCATCATAAATCAAGAAATATCTATATAAAATTTCTCATGGCATACAGAAATTCTCAGAACAGGGATGGAAGCTGTGCCGCAGCCATGACAATTCTGGATCCTTAAACACTAGGCCACCAGGGAATTCCCAGTTCATTCCCTTTTAAAACAATGACATTGTAGTACATGATATGATTTTACAGCATTTAATTAATTAATTAATTAATTTGCTTTTTTTAAGGGCTGCACCTGCAGCATATGGAAGTTCCCAGGCTAGAGTCAAATTGGAGCTACAGCTGCCATCCTACACCACAGCCATAACAACACATGATCTGAGCTACATCTGCAACCTACACCACAGCTCACAGGCAACACCAGATCCTTAATCCACTGAGCAAGGTCAGGGATCGAACTCACATCCTCATGGATACTAGTCAGGTACATTACCACTGAGCCACAACAGGAACTCCCTGATTTGACAGCATTTTATTTATTCGCTCCATTCTTAGTAGACATTTAAGGAATGTCTAATCCCCTGATAATTACACAATTGATTTTTGGAACCTATATCATGACTTAACATTTAGACTTTGTAGAGGATATTTTTAGCCACCCTGCAGCTTATAACTTTTGATATACTTTAGGCATTTCCCATCCTATGTTGTTGCATCTTCAAATTAGAAAGTCACATTTTCAGCTTCCTTTGAAACCCAGACACTCATGATGAAAAGCAGTTGCACAAGACTTGGACTTGGAAGTGAGTGACAGAGGACGGACAAAGGTGGAAAGCCATGAGGCTTCTGAGCCAGCAGTGGCAGAGCCCATCCACCAGGTACCACCACATACCAGGCACAAGCAGTGTGTCGCAGGGTCTGTGCACTGGGCAAAAATAAAAACAAAACCAAAATAAAATCACTCTAGATTCCTTTCAGCAATGTAATCAGCGTCCCATTCCTGGCTATGAACCAAGCCTCATTCTCTAAGCCTCTACATTGACTTGGTGCTTAAACTAGCCAAAGCATCTTCTGTTTGTTGAAACAGATAATCCTCTCTGATCTATGTACCAGAATCAAGAGTGACTGCAAACAACAGAGCCTCAAAGAGGCTGGGCTTGTGAAGCCATCTGGAGAAGCCGGAGGCAGTGAGATGTTAGAGGGTGATGCTCCAGCAGTCCCAGGCCGAGTGTGAAGGAAAGAGTCCCCTGGAATGGAGGCAAGGCTTGGGGAGGGATGGAAACGCTAGGAGGGGCATGAGAAACTGAAGGACTGTGAGGTAAGCTGTTATTGCTGACCACCGTGGACAACTTAATGAAGAACAAGGAGCTCAAATTCTGAATTCTTGGTTCTAGGCAAATTCAAGGAACAAGAGATTTTCATTGGTGAAGCTAAAGGACGCTTCTGTCTCCTGCAGCCACAGAACTGAGGTTGCCAAAACTCAACCTCAGGATCCTGAGGGCTGTCGAACTGTAAAATCTACTCAATCCACAAATTATCTGATCCGTTATGTGAAATGTGGGGCACTGATGAGGCACACGTGAGGAAATGAATGGGACCCACGAATTGCAAAAGGGATGTGTGGGAGGGGCACCTCGCCATTGAGAATCTGAATTGAGAAGCAAGCGGAGAATCTGGCTACCTGCTGCCTCCTGGTGTTCAGGACACAACAGTGCAGCCTTTCAAACAACTGTTTCGAAGGTATGTGGTATTTTTGCTATTTATCGGAGCAGAACATTTGACTTCCTAAAATATCAGGTAAATGAGGCTGACCTGTAACAATAATCAAGAATGTAAGTGATTAAATTAGTGGGAATAATAAGGAAAGGAAAGAAACAAGATTAAAAAAAAAAACAACAAAAATACTTCAACCATAAACTTAGAAAAGCAATTTTTACATTAGGCATGCATTTCGAGTTGCAGAACTGTTGAGACTGAGAATTATGACAAAGTGTAGAACGTGATCCTTACGAAAATGGTGCTGTTCTCTGTGGACTTTTTTGCAACCTATTTTCCCCAATCACCCTCCCAAACTATGTCATTGTCAAGGCAATTCACTCAATTCCCTTGTAGCAGTGGGTGAAATACCACTAAATCAGTGGGCATCGCTGGCAATGTTTTCTTTACAATGTCATTGCCAATTACTAGAAAAATATCTTAGCTCTAAATACCTCTTATGAAGGCAACCAAGACATACTTTGATTCTAAGCTGTTTATATTCTTGAGGTGTCCAATATGGATTCTTTTCCACATCTGTGTCTATATATATGTGTGTATGAATGCTTCACTGAATGCTCTGAGCCCACAAGTTGAAAACACTTTTCCTTGTACCGAAGTACCTTTACTTTCAGGTGGTTTATGTTAAAGTTTTTTGAAAATTAATATTCTGCTTTGAACATATGACCTTGAGCTATGGCATTCTGAATTAAAACACTAGTATTTTACCTATCAAAAATGTTAAAATCTGTTATTAGACATCTGCAAAAGTGTAAAACAGAATTGCTTGCTGTTTGAGAATTTTTTTTAAAGGAAGCTAATAACTCCAAGGAAACAGTGGCAATCCTACAAAAAAAATTAATCTGTAAACCAAAAAAAGGACAAAAGAGATGTTATTGAGACATCCATCCATCCAAAATATTATCTGCCCAGCGTTAGTTCTCATTATTCTCTGGGCTCTGCAATATAAAATATTTTGATAAATGCTACAAAAGATACAGATTCAGTCATATAATTTATTTGAGTAACAGCACTCAGCTTAATACATTTTCTTTTTTAAAATTCATTTCACGTTGATCACATGCCATGTACCCACACCTTTATAATATTTAAGACCTGTGTTATTCTCTCAAGATTTCCTAAATTTGCATTTTAATATTTTAGAAGATCTTGCTTTCTCCCATTCTAGAACTATAGTTAATAAATTTTTTCTCTGCTCAATTCCCAGTTTCACTAGTTGGAGTATTTCACTTTTTTTTTTTAATCATGAAGTCTTGGCTAGGGAGGAGGGGGGCTATTCTGCTGCAAAGAAATCACCGTTTCATCTCGGAATTCTCTATTTCTCCACTGGGTGAAGTGGTTTATTGGCTGTCAATTTGTAAAGTGCACTCTGGGATTATCTGAATGCAGGATAGGAGGAGTGGAAACGTATTTCATTGCCTTTTCTGTCAAATGGAATTAACGTGCATCATAGATCATCTTCTAGCAAGAGTGGCTGACATTCCAGTGAGTGACCTAGAGTCTTCATCACACAGTTGTCCCTGTAGATCCTACCTGGATAGTTGTGGTCTTGAGGGCTAATGGCTTCCTCTACTGTCCTTTTAGTTTAGCCGTTGTTTGTATACATGTGTGTTTGTATGTATGTATATATTACGTACTTGTATATACATTTTTGGTTTAAACCCACTCCTCAGACTCAGGGGCAAAAAGAGAGAAGAGAGAAAGTCCCTCCTATCCTGCCCCAGCCTGCTCAGTTTCTTCACCATACTTCCAACACCCCACAACTAACCACTGCTCGTTCTTTCTTTCTTTCTCTCTCTCTTTCTTTCTTTGTTGTCGTTGTTGTTGTTGTTGTTGTCTTTTTAGGCCAGCACCTGTGGCACATGGAGGTTCCCAGGCTAGGTGTTGAATCAGAGCTATAGCCGCCAGCCTACAACACAGCCACAGCAACACGGGATCCGAGCCATGTCTGAAACCTACATCACAGCTCACAGCAGCTCCAGATCCTTAACCCACTGAGCAAGGCCAGGATCAAAACTGCATCCCATGGATACTAGTCAGGTTCGTTATCACTGAACCGTGATGGGAATTCCCACTGTTATTTGTTTTTATGAGTCAATCCAGATTTTCTTCATGTGCTTACAAACAAATATGAATAGGGATCTTTGTTTTTTTCCTTTTATACATAAAAGCTTGCTATATATACTATTCTGCACCTTGTGTTCCTCTCAGATCACAGAAAGCATTCCTGTTATTTTATCGCTGTATAGTATTCCATTGTTCTCATGTATGGATGAACCATACTTTATATAATCAGCCTTCTTTTGAAAAAAATGTAATTTCTTTCCAGTCTTTTAGTATTACTGCAGTAAATAACCCCATATATCATTATGTTGCCTGTGTGCAAATATACCTTAGGACAAATTTTTAAAGGTAGAACCATGAGGAAAACTGATCTATGCATTTGTAATTTTGACACATAACTGCCTAATTGCTCTCTATAAGGGCTATACCAATGTACTCCCACCCAAGTCCTGGTTCTACTTAATGTGTTTTCAATGGTTTTGTGAAGAGAGAATGCATTTTTATCATTTGTTGCTTCCTATCTGTAAACACTCATTCACTAAACAAACGTGCCAACTATGCCCTCACCGCTCTTCTTAGGCCCTGGAAATGCAGCAGTGAACAAAACAGACATTGCCCTTTCACAATATTTTATTGTGAGAGAGAGAAATAGATGACTAAGGGTTAACATGATGTATAGCTTTCCTGATCATTTAAAGCCTGAGACACCAACTCACATGTCATGCAGGGAACTTAAACATGTGAAGGTCACGGGTGAGAAGTCAGAGGGCATAGTGGGTGCTGTGTAGTCCTAGAGACCACAGGGGCTGTGTAAATGCTGAAGCTACTGGTCTGCTTTATAACATTGGGATCACATGGAAAGAGAGAGTCCATGTTGAAAGATCCCCAATTTTCAAGAGAAACCAGAAATCCATATTTTCATGTGATTATCCCCCCATTTTAAATGGTGGAAACTAATTCAAAATTTTTAGGAACATTTGAAGACACATTATTATTTAATGGGGCCAGGTAAGTTGCTACTAAAGTTTATATGGAAAAATAAACATGCAAGAATATCTTGGAAAATACCGAGGTGAAAAAAGCTATAGCGAACATCAGGGACTGGCCTGATTTGACAGTAAAACATATTCTAAAGCCTCTGTAATTAAAACAGTGTGATATTGGTGCATGAATACACAGACCAACAGAACAGAATAAGAAACCCAGAAATCAACTTCAGTACATATGGAAAATTAATGTACAATAAAGGTGGCATCTCAAATCACTGGGGCAAAGATTAACTTTTTAATAAATGGTGCTGGGACAACACGACAACCATGGGACAAAGAACAAGCTAGATTCTTATCTTACATCCTACAAGAGAATAAACTCCAGGTGGATCAGAGCTCTAATTATAAGAGATGAAACCATAAAAGTACTACAAGAAAATTTAGATGGATTCCTTCATAGTCTGCGTGTAGGGAAATAGTTTCTAACTCTGACTCAAAATTCAGTGGCAATAAAGAACAGATTGGTAAATTTGACCACTTAAAAATTTCTTCGTGGGAAAAAAAACCATAAGAAAAGTCAAATGACAAAATAGGAGAAAATGCTTGCAATCTATATCACAGATAAAGGGCCAATATCCTTAATATAGAAAGAACTCTAGCAGTTCCCTAGTGGTTCAGTGGGTTAAGGATCCAGTATTGTCACTGCTGTGGCATGGGTTCACTGCCTGGCACAGGAACTTCTGTACGCTGTGGGTGCCGAAAAAAAAGAAAAGAAAAGATAGTACTCTAAAATATTAGGGAAGTGAGATTTCTTAAAAATATAAAAATGAGAAAGCAACATCAATAGGCAGTTCACTTTATATATATATATATATATATATATATATATATATATATATATATACAGGAAAATATGTTTCACTCACATGATAAGAGAAATGCAAATTTACAACTAGGCTAAGATACCGTTTCCTTTCCAGAAGATTGGCAAAATGTTTAAATATGACAACACATCTTGTGGCTTTGGGGAAAGAGGCACTCTCATCCATTGCTAGTGGAAGTGCAAGTTGATACAATCTTTCTTCAAGGAAATTAGCAATTCCTAAGAAAACTACACATGTGTTTACCTTTTGACTCAGTTATCCAAGAATTTACCCTTAAAATAGTCCTATGCAGTATGGTTTTAAAAAAAAAAATGAGGAAGGGAGTTCCCCAGTGGCACAGTGGGTTAAGGATCCAGCACTGTCACTACTGTGGTTCAGGCTGCAGCTATGGCACAAGTTCAGTCTGTGGCCTGAGACCTTCCACACATCAGAGGAGTCACCAAAGATATATATATGAGGAAAATCTCTATGAACTGAAATGGAGGGATTTGCAGGCTATATTGCTAAGTGAAAAAGAAAGGCCCAAATAAGTATCTATTGTATGCTACCTTTTATGTAGGAAATGAGAAATCGTAATATATCCATGTATGTGCTATTTATACAGAACAAGAAAGCAAAACCCAGGAAGGATAAGCCAGAAACTAATGAGTGTGAGCAGCTAAAGCGTTAGGGTAGAAGAAACAGAGTTGAGAGGATATGGGGTTGGGTGAGGTACAAAGTGTGGGGCAGCGGCACTTCTCTGAGTGTACCTTTCTGTGAAGTTCTAACTTTGAGGACTATAAAAACTTTTTATTTATCCCCCTCCCCCAAAAAATCAACACAAATGGGGAAAAAGCCTAAAAGAGAATACAAACAGAAAAAAATGGCCCCGACCTGGGGGTGGAGGAACAAACCCAAATAACATTTGAATAAAGTATTTGGAGAAAAGACAAAGATAACTGTTAAACTGTTAATACTGAAGTCCACTCAGTGGGATGGATTTTTTTGGAATGGTTTAGCAATTCTGCAGATACTTGCTGGGTCGTGTAAGACTGAGCATACAACTAAATTTTGGATTATAGGAGTCAAGTTTCTCATTGCCAGAGATGGAAGTTTCAAATATGGGAAGAGAAGAGGCTATAATGAAATGTGTGGTGTTAGTTAGGAATTGGAAGTATCGCTATAAGCTCATGGTTTTGGCAGGATGAATATAGATAGATGACTGGTAAAGAGACAGATTGCTTGATATAGATGTACATAGAGAAACAAATATAGATATAGATGATAGATAGATAGATAGATAGATAGGAGATAAATTTATATAGCTGTGTCCACTGAGTAAGCCTAGAAACAATAACACCCCAGTAGCAGTGAACACACATCTAACACCCAGATCTTGGTCTCTAAAGGCTCCAGTGAAAAGAATCAAGGCTCCCGGGGTTCCCGTCATGGGCGCAGTGGAAACGAATCCGACTAGGGACCTTGAGGTTGCGGGTTTGATCCCTGGCCTCACTCAGTGGGTTAAGGATCTGGCGTTGCCATGAGCTGTGGTGTAAGTCGCAGATGTGGCTCGGATCTGGCATTGCTGTGATTGTGGTGTAGGCTGG
Organism: Phacochoerus africanus; assembly: GCF_016906955.1. Lineage (NCBI taxonomy): Eukaryota > Metazoa > Chordata > Mammalia > Artiodactyla > Suidae > Phacochoerus > Phacochoerus africanus. Next base: position 103,093,093 of record NC_062544.1, read on the forward strand.
CGGCTGCAGCTCTGATTCTACCCCTAGCCTGGGAACCTCCATATGTCGCAGGTGCAGCCGTAAAAGGACAAAAGACAAAAAACAAACAAAAAAAAGAATCAAGCCTCTTTAGACAGATAACAGAGTCCAGAACCAGTGCAAGTAAAGGATAAGATGATCCTGGAACATCTTGTTGGGCCAGAAAGTCAGGAAGAGCTCAAAGAATAATGAGCAGATGTCAAACACACACAAAAACCAACTTGAATGGAGCCCACTTATCAAATGGGGAAAATCCTGCTAAGACTACCATTTCAGGGAAGAATCATCATCTCTACTAAAAGTAGAGACTAAACATTTTTTCTTTGTCTTTTTGTCTCTTTTAGGGCTGCACTTGAGGCATATGGAGGTTCCCAGGCCAGGGTTCCATTCGGAGCTGTAGCTGCCAGCCTGTGCCACAGCCACAGCAACATGGGATCTGAGCCACATCTGTGATCTATATCATGGCAACGCCAGATCCTTAACCCACTGAGCAAGGCCAGAGATCAAACCCCTGTCCTCATGGATGCTAGTCGGGTTCGTTAACTGCTGAGCCATCATGGGAACTCCAGAGGCTAAACATTTGATGAGAGGAAGGATATTTGCATTGTCTCAAAGCATTTCCCCACAAAAAGCCTTTTCATTAGAAAGGGGAAAGCACAAAGGGATAAAATTTACGGTGGATAAACCTTAGAAACACTGCCTTAAGCAAATAATCCCAGTTAATATTACCAACAGTGTTACCAGTCTTGCCACAGGAAAGCAATATGACGTGCCTCTTCATGTGATGCCCTCGTAAGAACACAGCATCACTTCTGGACCACTCCTGCCAAGAATGCATAACCTGAATCTTATCTTGAGGAAACAACAGGCAAACCCTTGTTAAGGAATAGCCTGTAAAATAACCGGCTTGTACTCTTTAAAACTGGCAAGGTCATGAAAGACAAAGACCAAGGAACTGTTTCCAGATTAAAGGAAATAAAAGAAACATGACAGCATAATCCTAAATTGGATCCTGGACCAGAAAAAATAAAATTTTTCTTGTTATAAAGGGCAGAATGGGTCAATTGGTGAAATGTGAATGAGGTCTGTAGATTAGATAATAATTCTGTAACAATGTTAATTTCCTGATTGGATAACTACATGGTTATACAAGAGACTAGGCTTGTTTTTTAGGAAATATTCACTGAACCATTTAGGAGTAAGTCTGCAACTAACTCTCAAATTGCGCAAGTGGTAATAAGGGAAGATGAAAAGTTAACATTTGGGGAGTTCCCAGTGGCCTAGTGGTTAGGGATTAAGCATTGTCACTGCTGTGGCTCAGGTCACTGCTGTGGCACAAGCAGTTCCTGGTTCAGGAACTTCTGTATGCCAAGGGCATGACCAAAAAAAGGTTAACATTCGGAAATCTAGTTGAAGATATATAAGAATTCTTTTTTTTTTTTTTTTGTCTTTTTGCCATTTCTTGGGCTGCTCCTGTGGCATATGGAGGTTCCCAGGCTAGGGGTCGAATCGGAGCCATAGCCACTGGCCTACACCAGAGCCACAGCAACTCGGGGTCCAAGCCATGTCTGCAACCTACACCACAGCTCACGGCAACACGGGATCCTTAACCCAGTGAGCAAGGCCAGGGATCGAACCCTCAACCTCATGGTTCCTAGTCGGATTCGTTAATCACTGAGCCATGACGGGAACTCCAAGAATTCTTTATTCTTACAAAGTTTCTGTTAGTCTATAATTATTTAAAAACAAAAACAAAAACAGAAGTTCCCATTGGGGCTCAGTGGGTTAAGAACCCGACTAGCATCCATGAGGACTCAGGTTCAATCCCTGGCCTCCCTCAGTGGGTTAAGGATCCAGTGTTGCTATGAGTTGTGATGTAGTTTGCAGACATGGCTAGGATCTAGTATTGCTGTGGCTGTGGTGTAGGCTGGCAGCTGCAGTTCCAATTTGACTCCTAGCCTGGGAACTTCCATATGCTGCAGGTACAGACCTAAAAAGCAAAAAACAAAAATAAAACAACAAAAAAAACCTATTGTGAGAATCTGCACTGTACAAGCAAAGACAAAACAAAAACAAACCATGTTTGCCACCAGCAGGGGACTGGGGGCTGCCAGTTTGCAGTCTCCAGTTTAAAGCTATTTTCTTGAGTTGATTTTGAGGGAGGTCTTGCTGATAACAACCATTGCCATGGCTGAAGAATGCTTTCCCGCATCTGGAACTTGTAAATCAGCTTAGCACCAACAAGGAAGCTGCAGAGACAGCCCTTATATAAATAATCAATTTGGTAATAAAGGAATTTAAATGTGAACAAAGCCCCAGTCCTCAGAACTGAAGAAGAGCAGCTGTGGTCCAGGCAGCCTTCCCTGGCAGAAGTCCTGCATTTCAGCTGCCTTTGAAGAGATGCTGCAAGCAACCTTGCTTTCTGGCTTCTGATCTCAGCCAAACGCATCATGGAGGGCAGCGGGGCGGGGTTAATCTAAGAATCTTTCAGAACCCCACCTATGAGGAAAATATGTCTGTATAAGTAAAGGAAAAAAGAAACTTTAGGAGTTCCCTTTGTGGCACAGTGGCACAGTGGTTAACAAATCGAACCATGAGGTTTTGGGTTCGATCCCTGGCCTCTCTCAGTGGGTTAAGGATCTGGTGTTGCCGTGAGCTGTGGTGTAGGTCGAAGATGTGGCTCAGGTCCCGAGTTGCTGTGGCTCTGGCGTAGGCCGGCAGCTATAGCTCCAGTCAGACCCCTAGCCTGGGAACCTCCATATGCCGACGGGAGCAGCCCTAGAAAAGACCAAAACAAAAGAAGAAAGAAACTTTAAACTTGAATTAAGTTAGGAAGGAAGAAAAATGTGTTTCCAGTATTGGAGGGGAAAATGTAGGTTTTGGCACATCAAGGTTTTCTGAGTAGCAGGGCCTCCTCCCACATGCTCCTCCTCCGTGCAGCATGTGGGATGGTCTTATCTGAGGGTGCAGCCCAATCTGCCAGAGCCAGGATGTGTTAAATCAGTTTGCATTCTGATCCAGGGGACATTGCTGCTACCTCACCCTTCTCACTCTGAGATTGTACTTTCCTGATTGAGGAAAGTAAGTCCAAAGCCCAAGGTGAGCACAGGCCAAGAATCCTAAACCCAGGAGTTCCCATTGTGGCTCAGCAGGTTAAGAACCCAACTAGTATCCAAGAGGATGCAGATTCAACCCCTGACCTCACTCGTGGGTTAAGGATCTGGTGTTGCTGCAAGCTGTGGTGTGGGTTGCAGATGCAGCTTGGATCTGGCGTTGCTGTGGATGTGGTGTAGGCTGGCAGCTGTAGCTCTAATCTGACCCCTAGCCTGGGAGCAGACCCCACATCCACACACCTGGACTCTCCTCAACCTGTGCATCCCGGCTGCATCCTTAACCTCCCCCGAGCCCCTGTGGACAGACACCCTCACCAATGATGGTCATTCCTCATCACTGATAAGGTCTGTCCCCAAGAAACAGATTCAGTGAAGAAATGCATGCTGATCTTAGAGGCAGGTTCAGAGCTGCTCGAGTAGGAAATCATGGGCCCCTGGGTACCCCAAGTGTGTTCTAAAACAGTGCTGGTGGGTGTTACAGACTTCAAGTCTTCATCTGCCCCCTTATCCTACAAATTTCTCACTCCGTGAAGGAGAAGATGCATTAAGCCCTTAAAGCACCAGGTCCTTGGCAAGGGCCCCTCCTGCTCAGGTCCAAGTGTAGCATAGAGGTGGGTTTGAACATCTGACCTATGAGCAGCCCAACCACTGGCTGGCCAGTGGTCTAGGAGTGGTCTGGCATGAAGAGCCCTGCCCAGAAAGGAAGAATTGGCAGACTGAACATTCTGAAGCTGGCCATGCTCTTCCATCACCTTGCTATCCTCCTATCAAGAGGTGGAGTCCATTTATCTTCCCCCTGAACCTGGACTTGGTGGTTGCCATGGTGAACAGAAGGCAGTAGAAGTGGCTCTGAGGAATTTCTGAAACTAGGTCATAACTGTCATATGGCTTCCTCCTGGGTCTCACTCTCTCTTGGAGGACACTTACCCTGGCACCTCAGCCACCATAATGTGAGTAAGTCCAGGCCACTGGAGAGAACATCATTTAAAAATGTGTCTTTTATTATTCATGACAGAAGAACAAAAGGTGATTGCCACTGAAAGGACAGTTTGTTATGCACAGAGTTGCCAAGAGCAAGGGCCAAGAGGAGCACCCTGCCTCTGGGAGTTGGGGTCGGGGCACACAGGGAAGCACCAGGGTCAGTCGGGAGGCAGAGAGAGAAAGGGAAACTGGCAAGAGGCTTTACTGTAGTTTCCATGGAAAGGAACAGGTGAGCAGGATTAGCAGGTTTAGGATGGGCTAGTTAGAATAATCCCAGTGGGCTCTGGGGTGGAGGGACTATCTCTAATTGTCTGAGACCTGGTCCTGAGGTGATTAGGGAGATAGGGGCCTGGAGTATAATAGCTCCATGAAGGATGCAGCTGGGGAAATGGGCTCTGGATTGATTGGCTGGCATATGAAAGACGTGTTTATAAGGCAGTTTTTGCTTTCTCTAGCAGGGGGGTGGGCAGGCGCTCCAGAGTCAGCAAAGCCTCAAGGTGTCAAAACATCAGAGCATAGCAAATAACAGACATGGCTAATCTAACCATGTAGGTTTTCCAGCCGAGAGCCTAAGGGTCTCAGCCTACAGCTGACATCAATTGCAACATGACAAAGTGAGCCTTCAGATGATTCTGGCCCCCAGCCTTCAGGCAGCCCAGGTGATACCATGTAAAGCAGAGATGGGCTATGCCTGTCAAGTCCTGCCCAAATTGTAAGTAATATGCCCAGGAATATTTTTTAAGTTGCTAACTTTCAGAGTAATCTTTATACAACCACAGTACCTTGAACAATAGCAATTAACCAAGCCAAACAAATTCTCTCTCCAGAATTTAAACTGGGAGTTAGGAGAATGAGTTGCTAGCAAGAGACAAGTGGTTAGACCCTAAGAGAAGCAGCGATGGAAGATCCAGCTGAGTCAAATTCATGGCAGATGACTTCTTCTGGAATAACAGGAGTGCTTGGCTGGAATGGCGCTGGTCAGTAGTAGGATGTCTTCATCCCTGAGACCTTGGGGTGATGGGTTTCTCCAGGGTCTGAGCTGGGCTCCTGTGAGGCCCTGGATGGGGCAGAGACCCCTGCTCTGAGACCTTCATGCTGACCCTTCCCTAAGAAAGTCTCTTCCTTGCGGCTGAGGGAGCCGCTCCCCCTTGGCAGCACCTGGGACCCAGCCAGAGCTTGGCATATAGAAAGCAAGCAGGATGGGGGATACCCACCCACCTTCATTTCTCCTGCCACAGGCCATCAAGGGACTTGTAGAGACAGAAAATGTTAAAGAGTTTGGTGAACACTCAAGATCTGGCCAAATCCATGTGGCTAGAATCTCCATTTCTCCAAAAATCTTTCAAATTTTTAAAATGATTGTAATTGTCACAAAATGTCCAGAAAGTTCACTTTCTCAGTCCCAATGCCAAGCTCAGACCTGGACAGATGTTCCCTTCTGGTTTGCACTCATTCCAGAGCCTTCTGGCAACAGACCATCATCTGCATGTCCCTGCCTGCAAAGGCAAGGCCCAGAGGAGGGAGCACTTGCCAGTGGGTGGGGGGCGGGCGTGCAGGGGTGCAGGAGGATGCAGTGAGCCTGAGTGTGGCAGGGGGTGGTGGGGGGATGCTAAGGAGGTGGAGGGAGGATGGGGGAGGGACAGAAGGAGGAGGAGGAGGGCGGGAGAGCAGAGTCAGGAGATGGGCTGATTTACTGAGATCTTATATTTTTACCCTCTCTGTATTCTCCACTCCCCTTGTTCCAAAGGAGATAGCCTGGCCCTCTCTCCCCCCAAGACTCTGGGGGAGTTTGTGTGAAAAATAGAAACTGCCTGCAGACAATCCCTTGCTTTTCTTTGTGTTCATGTACATGAAGAAGGGTCCAAGACCAGGAGGGCAGGGACAGGGGGTTCCAGGGGATCGGTAGGGGCAGGGTGGTACTTGGCTGGGCTGGGCCAGGGAGAGCCGGAGGGCGAGGGAGGGCAGTGTCAAGGTGGCAGAAACCAGCCTGGGCAGACAGCATTGTCACGTGCGTGCCCTGTGTCCTGGCATGCATTTGAGCCCATGTGCGAATGAGCTTGTTCCTGTGTGTGCCAAGATGTGTGTCTGTGACCAGACCTGCCCATGAAATATGTCATGCCACAGACTGTGAGCATGTCTTGGTCCGTCCCCCTTGGTTTACGCAGCCTCAGCAAGCACAGGTCAAGGAGCAAAGGGGGGACCTGGGGCTGGGCCAGCCCCGGGGGATGAGGAACCTGGCTGAGCAGCCTCCACCAGCCCGGCCAGGTAACACCTGATGCTCGATCCAGGGCAGGTGTCAAAGGGGCAATCCATGTGGGGGCTAGAAGGATGGGGCCCTCCCCAGGGGGTCCACTGGCTCCAGAGTCTCCGAATCAATCTGAGACTCTGGGACTCCACCCCTTCAGGAGCCAAAGCCACTCCCGCCAATGATGCAGATGCAAGGCTGCCCTGCCCACTCTGTCCCTGTAGCTCTTCCTTTGTAACAGGTTTTCAGGGTAAGGCCATGTCTTCCCCACACTCAAGGCTCCAGGGAGGACCTGAACGCAGGGCTGTGTCTACTCCATCCACCCAAGTTCTCTGGCCAGGGCAGGTCTGGAATTTTGGAGGTAGAGGGGAAGCGGCTAGGGTGTCCTCTTCCAGGAAGGCTTCTTGGATTTCTGGGTACCCTGATGATGTAAGATCTCAGTCCCCAGGCCCCAGAGTCTATCTCAGACCCAGCTGTGTCTTGCTCTCACATTCCCCCAAACCCCCTCTGACCACCACCTTTATTCCAGGCGTCCTGTTCTGTCTGTGCTCAGGACCCCTGGCTAACTGCCTTTTTCTCCTTCACCAGCAGCCAGCATTCACTCTGCCATTTCCCCTCCCATGCCAAGACTGGCTGCCAAGTGAAACACATTACTCTAATTCCCCTGCCCTCCACACCTCCAGACAAGCTCACAGGCCCTCACATTCCTGAGGGATTTTCTGTTAATACCCTGAAGAAACCTGAGCAGCTGTGCACATCACAACAGCTAGGTGAAATGGGGGACACAACTGAGCCCACTCTGGCTAGGGTATACCCCAGGGAGCTGGCAGGGTGAGGGGCCAGCTTCCCTCTCCACCTGGGCACACGAAAAGGACTTCAAAACATGGGGGCCACCAGAGGGCGGGCTACACCTGCTGGTCCACTGGGCCATTTCTGGGGGGCCTTAGTCTTGGGAGTTGAAGTGTCTCCAGATGGGAAGGATACTGTTCACAGGTCCCACCTGTGGAAGAGATGGAAAATGTCCCTGGGGACAAGAGCAGAGGAAGACAATGGCTGGGAAGCCCAAGTGTCAGTGGACATACGCATTTGATGGGAGGGACCCATGTGTGATGGGAGAGAGAGGGTTTTGGAAAGCAAGAGTCAGGATGTGGGGGGTGGAGGGCAGCAGTGTTAAGGGCCAAAAATAGATCTGTTGGGAGCCTTAAGGATGATGTTCTGGAGCAACTTGAGAGGGAAGACAAGATAGAATGTCTTGGGCATAAGGAAGCCCTGGGGCTCCCCAGTAATTCCTTGATCCTCTAGGTCATGGGAGGGCGGTGAGAGTTCACACCTTGCCCCTGGGGACCTCCAGCTCTTCCACTCAGGGGAGGTGCTCCCAGACCGATCTACCCCTGGCCTATAGCGGGGTTTAGTTATATGAGCCAAAAGAGTCTCCCTTCTATTGTTGCTTATGCTGGCTTGAGTTTTTCACTTCAACCCACAGTTCTGAACTAGTCTCTTAAATGATGCCTGTTCCTGGCTCAAGTATTAATGGCTCCGGGTTACCCATGGGTTAAAGTCCAAACTCAACCTGGCCTTTCAAGACCCCAACCTATTCCCCTATCATTATGTTTTCCTGGTTCTTATATGCAGCCTTCTCTGTGGATACCGTGGATGGGAAAGTGCTCTTACTCAGACTCTGAGGGCTCCAGAAATGACTTTGTTAGCATCATTTCTTTTGTGGGGACTCCCTGCACTGCCAGGAGAGTAAATCAGTTCTATTCTGTGCCATCCTTTGATTATTCCCCTGCCTCTTCACTAGGCTGTGAGCTCCTTGAGGACACACTGCCTACTGCATTTGGCCCAAGCCTGGCACACTAAAGGACCCAATATACACTTGGAGGATATATAAAAGGACCTCTGTGGGAGTGGCTCATCCTGCCTAAGTTATGGCAGGGCTATGGGGAGCTGATTTCAAACTCTGTGTCTGGTTCACAGTAGGAGAAAGGGAAAGCTGCCTGGCAGAACTTCCTCCAGGTCCCACGGTGACCCCAAGAAAGACACTGTGGGCAGGCTCAGGTTTGTACCCACCTGACTGACCATCAGGAATCTGCCCAGATCCTGCTTCCACTCCTTTCCCGAGGGGATACTTGGTGCCCTCAGGCCCTGCTCCTGAAAGGAGTTGGGAAGACTAAGCCAGAAGCACATGCAGTTAGATGCTGAGAAAGACAGAGACATAGATACGCAGGTGCTGAGACAGAACCAAGTCGCAGACACACAAAACGGGAGACTGAGACGCCCACAGAGAAGAGAAAAAGCAGACCAAGAAGAGAGCCTGTAGGGCTGAGAGCAGGGCAGGGGCAAGCTAGGGATAGCAAATCCAGAGAGCATTGCTGTCCACTCCTTTCTGGATTCATGCAGCATCTTCTCTGGGTTTCCCTGCCTCTTGCATAGCCCTTGACCCAACCTGTCGAGCAGCAGGACCTTTCTAAACATATACTGAATATTTCATTCCCCCAATCCCCAGAGTAAGGCATAGGAACCTCTCCTGAGTTAGAAGTCTCTGCTTTACACATCACCAGAGCCGAAATTTCCAGCCACTGCCGACTTTCCCTCTAGCATGCTCCCTGACCTCTAGGTCTGGAAACACGATGCTGTTCCCTCTACCTGGGACACTCATTCCCTCCCCTTCCCAGTTCCCCTTCCTCAAATCACCACCTCCCTTGGATCTCAAACCCAGTGTTCCTCTGTCAAGGGCAGGCTCTCCCTCACCCTCTGGGCAGCCTCAATTCTATCTGTCACCTTCTGGTCCAGCTGTCCCCTGGAACTCTCCCCAGGGCTCTCCCAGAGACTCCAGACGAGGCCGCCCTCCCCAATACTTCCATCTGTCCACTGTTCCTGCCCTTGGCCCTTGGAGCTAAGCTTGCCAGCCCTAGTCTCCAGCCCCTTCAACCTTAGTAGCCCAGTCTCCACCCCCTTACTCTTGTCCCTCTTACATTTTCCATTTACCTTTTAAAAAATATTATCCACTAAAATTTTCTATTTAATGAATTTTATTTTAAAAAATAAAAATAAAAAATTTACGATGTGGGAATGATCATGGCCACACTTTCAAGAAGAGTGTCTGACAAGGTAGGGGCAAAGACCCTGAGAGTTTCCTCTTATGCTGGTAATATTTTCTTTCTAAAATAAGGTGCTAGAGATATGAAAGCCCATTATAATAGTATACTTATATGCAGAGTCTAAAAATCTCACATAAATGAACTTTTAGGAAACAGAAGCAAACTCACAGACACCTGGAAAGAAGGAGATGGGTGAGGGATAGATTGGAATTTTGGTATTAATGGATGCAAAGTATTTTATGTAGATGGATAAACAATCAAGTCCTATTGTATAGCACAGGAAACTATATTCAATATCCTGTAATAAACCATAATGGAAAAGCATATGAAAAAGAATGTATATACATGTATAACTGAGTCACTGTGCTGTATAGCAGAAAAGAATGCAACATTGTAAATCAACTACACTTCAATAAAATAAAATATTAAAAATAAATAAAAATAAAAATTAAGCTAAAGAAACATATTAAATAGTGCAAGGACACTGCATGGTAGCAGTTTGGGAAATGTGACTGACCTAAGATTCTGATGTTCTGTTCAGGTCCTTTTAGATCCCTTTTCCTGTGTCTGTTTACTGCCTCCCTTTCTGGGGCTGCATGTGTTGTGGCTTCCAATGGCTAGCACCTGTCCTCTGGTCCCTGGGGCCACTCAGCTCCCATTCCAGAGAGCCCCAAGTGCCTGGGGGCTTAAGACCCCTCAGGACAGCGCTTGGCTATGACTGATGAGTATGATGGCCCAGCTCCCTAACCATTGTTTTGGATAACTCTGAGACCTTCTGTCTAGAACAGAATCTAGCAGCATATAGGGGGCACACATATAGGGGGCACTCTGTTGATGTCTGCTGAATGAACACATTTATTAATCTGATCCTTTGTAATTTCTGGAGTTTTGGTTATTCTTAGGTCTTGGTTATTCTTAGGTCTTGGTTATTCTTAGGTCACATCCGCAACCTACACCACAGCTCATGGCAACGCTGGATCCTTAACCCACTGAGCAAGGCCAGGGATCGAACCCACATCCTCATGGATCCTAGTTGGATTCATTACATGAACCATGACAAGAACTCCTATTTTATTTTCTTTTAAATAAACCTTATTTTTTTCAAGAGTAGTTTTAGGTGTACAGCAAAATTGTGTGGAAGGTATAGAGATTTCCCATATATCTCATGATACACGGGAGTTTTCAATATTTAATTATTTGATCAATCTTGATATGTTGTAAGGACTAAGGTAAATATGTATTTTCTTCTCATGGTTAATCAGTTGTCCCAAGAGAAATTTTTGAATCTTTCCTTCATCTGTAAAACCAAGATACTGTCTTATCCAGGACTCATTTAGTGAGGTATTATGCAATCATTTATAATGAAGGTTATAATGATTATGTCACCACATGGAAAAATGCTCACCTTATAATTTTAACAATGGTTTTTAATAGCTATATAAAAATTATGTGAATATATAGGCAAGGACAGGGAAAATAGGCTGACTTAAGTAGGGTGGTAGGGCTTTGGATGAACTTTTCCTTTGATTTCTATTATATTTATATAGAATATAGAAGGGAAGAAGTTGAAAGAGAGCAAGTTGCTTTCTTACTTGAACTTGAAACAAACACCTGGGTGAAGATAGGTTTTGTTTTTATTTTTCAGGTGACATCAGGAAGCTGAGGAAGATGGAGAATGCAGGTAAGGGAAAATTGTTATGGGAGGGTTCTGGAGAATATTTATTCCAAAAAAGGCCAGACAGGAGACATTCTGTGTATGGAAATCACTTCCTTTGGCCCTGTACCCCTGAGCTCCTTCCCAACCTCATTTAAGTGAGCAGAAGCTCTGGCAATCCCCCAAGCAAAAGGAATCCAGACCTCAAGTGAGTTCAAATGCTATCATCACTTTGCCCTGGCATAATAAGATTCTTCATCAGCCAGGCAGTAGTGATACTGGTCTCTGTGCTTATATACTAAGAACTGCAGGAGAACCAGAACACTCTGCACAGCTGTCTTGGAAGATCTCTCTCTGACCCCTTAGAATTCAGTAGTTTTTAAAAGTTGAACTCAGAGAAAATTTTAATTCGCCAGCCCCTGGGCCAGCCATATCCTCACAACAAAGGCGAAGAGCATTAGTCCTGGGGACACAGGGAGTCCTTGGTACCACGGGCCCCTCATGTGATCTGCACTTTGGTTAGGACGAGCATGCGCTGGAGCCTGGGCTGCTTACACCAGGGCTTGCCTTTCTAACCAAAAGCACACTTCACTTCAACCTTCATGGCTCTGCAATTCACTGGGGTCCCTAAGGTGCCAACAGAAGAGCAGCTGAGCACATGCCAAGTCAACTGGCACTGGACCCATGCACAAACTCAAAGCCAGGATGTCACTTGAGGTCGTGGACTTGGGGCAAAATTCCACAGCTTGCCTAATTACCTTTTAGAGCAGCTCCCCTAAAGTGCTTTCCCACCCACCTCGGCCACAGGAGCCCTCTCCCAGGGCTATCTCCCACACTGGGACCCTCACTGTGCTCCACCCCGTGCAGAGACTAGCTAGGTCTGCGAGAGACGTTTTTGGAAGTGAACTTGAAAACTTTGGAGAGTATCGTTGTTTATCTCAGTGTGCATGCGATTTATCTGCCTCCAGTTCCAGGCTCCAGGGGTTGGGGGGGGGGGGTAAGAAAGGTCCTAAAGGCCTGGCTTCCTTGAAGCCACTACAGGGACCGGGTCGCCTACAAGGCCTGAGGTGCGCGCGCAACCCGGCGCGAGAAGGTGGGCCGCTCCACGCCGCAGTCCATCCACTCAGCCTGGCCCACCTACGTCACGCTCCGCAGGCCCACCCAAATCCTCCTGGTTGGTGGAGAGCGCGCGCGAGCGCCACCGCCCCGCCCCCGGACCCGCCCCCCTGCGGCACTGCCCTGCCCCCGGTGGCTTACAGGGCTGCCTGTGCTGCTTCCAAGTTGGAGCGCCGAGGCGCGGGCGCGAAAGGGCTCTGACCCTCCAAGGGTGAGGGGGCGTTTTCCCGTCATGCTCGTGCTCTGGCTGTCGCCCCAAACCCAACAGTGGCTGGCTGGTCTTTAGAAGAACACTCCCTGCTCAGCTTGGCCCACCACAGGCCACCCCCACTCCGGCTCCCTTACTGCAGAGCACCGGGAAATGCCCATTTCTCAGGCCGGGCTTAACGCCCATAGCCTCCGCTCGACGCCCACAATCCCCAAGTGCCAGGAGGTTGATCCTCGAGGAGCGACCGTCCGGCACGCCGGCACTCCTCCAGCTCCGGCTCCCCGCGACCTGACCCCTGCTCAGTCCTGGGCCCTGTATTTGCGGACCCTTCAGGATTCCCCACTCCCTGGGACCACTCCGCATACGCTCGGGTTCCTCCGAACCTTCCTCGCACCACCGGGTCCTCCCTCTCTTCAGCGCCCTGGACCCCTCCAAGATCCGGTGTAAGGGACTACTCTCAGCAGCCTCTACCTCCGCAATCCGCTGGTCTCTACGCCGACATCTCTAACCACTCGCTTCTTGCGCCAGAATGCCCCACACCCACCATCTCCGCCAAGACCCCCTCACGGGATCCTCCACCCTATCCCTCACATCTACCCACTACTCCTCCCGCCTTCTCCCAGTAAATAGCCCTCCCAGGGCCTTCCTCATTCCCGCATCTATGCGATCCCTTCTCGACCCCCAGGGCCTCACTCCGAACATCGCTCCGAACCCTACCTGCACCCCCGAGGGCCCCTGCCTATCCTTCAACGCCCCTCAGACTACTCATCTGCCAGACTCCTCCCCATGGCCCTCGAACCCCAGGCAGCTCACCCCATTTCCCCAGACCTCTCTGACACCCCCATACACACCGGCCCTCATATCTACCTCCAGGACCCTTCTGGAATCCCCTACACCTCAAGCCTCTCACCCCACTCGTCTGCCCAAGACCCCCTCCCGCTCTCTACTCACCTCCTCGGCCTCACCCCGCACCCCTCTCCCCCCGGGGCTGGCGGGCCGCGGCGGCGGCGGCGGCAGCGGAGGCCGGTCCCCGGGCCGGGACACACCCACCCGCCCGCCCTCCCGCTTTCCCTCGTTCCCTCCCTCTTTCCCGCCCGCCCGCCCTCGCTCCTCGCTCGCTCCTTCCCCCTCGCCCGCTCCCGCTTCCCGCGGCGCCGGGCCTCCCGCTCCGCCTCCCCGTGCGCGGCTCTCCCGGGCGCGGCTCCGGGGTTCATGGTGACGAGGCGGCGGCCGCTCCAGCCCAGGGGCGGCGGCGGCGGCGGCGGCGGCGGCGGCGGGAGCGGGGGCGCGGGCCCGGGCCGCCTCTCCCAGAGCGCGGGTCCGGGCGGCGGGCGCGCCCGGGCGGCCGCGAGCGCCCCCCTGGCCCGCGGCCCCGCGCGCCCCCCGCGCCGCGCATCCGCGCGCCTGGCTGCCGGGGGGGCCGGGCCGGCGGGCGGCCGCCGCGCCGCGCACCCATGGACGGCCCGGCCATCATCACCCAGGTGACCAACCCCAAGGAGGACGAGGGCCGGGCTCCGGGCTCCGGCGAAAAAGGTGAGGAGGGGCGCGGGCGGGGCGGCCCGGGGGCGTGGGCACTCCCCGCGCGGCCAGAGTTGGCTGCTGGGCGCCGGCGCGGGCTGGGGGAAGGGTGCGTGGGTGCGGGTTGCGCCGCAGGGAGGCGGCCAACGTGCGGGTGCGGGTGCGGGCGGGAGGGGGTGTGCGCCTTTCCCGGGGAGGTTGTGATATGCGGGTGACCCTGCGGTCCGGGAGTTTGTGTCCGAGAAGTTGTGAGCGCACGCATGCCTGTATTTGTGTTCCTGGCATGTTGGAAGCGTGTGTGCCTTGTGTATGCAGGAGACAGAGGTTGGAAGGTTGTGTGTGCACCTAACAGAGAGATTGTGAGTGTGTGTCTCTGGCAGATTTGAGTTTATGTGCACTTGTGTGTTGTGTTTGTACACACACCAAGAGATGGTAAAGGCGTGTGTGTACCTAACAGAGGTCGTGAGTGTGGATTTCCCTGACAGGCTGTGTACCTAATGTTGAGGTTTGTGTGCATCTGACTAGGAGGTTGTGAAGTGAGTGTGTGTGTGTGTGTGTGTGCGCAAACACACACACCTCCTTACCTGAGCCTGCGGTTTGTATGTGTTCACTCCCGACAGAGTTTGTATGTGCAGATGATTGTGTAACTACAGCACTCAACTGGCAGTTTGAATATGTTGTGTCCATCGACTGGGAGAGTGTGTGTGTGTGCACTCACATCTAAGGAGGCTATGTGTGTGCTGTGCCTGACCACAAGCCTGCATGTGCAGTGTGTGGGTCTGCCTGTATTAAATGTGTGCACCAGACAGACTATGTGCCTGGGGGTGTTTAGTTGGGAAGCAGTGCTGTGGGGGGAGCTTTGCTAAGCCACCTCCTTCCTTGATTCTTTGGTGTCTCAGTGACACCAGCCTGTTGGAACCATCTGCAAGGACTTGTCCTCCATGGGCCCTTTTAGGACCCAGCTCTATCAGGCACTGGAGAAGTCCCCTGGGTGCCAGGTGTGTCCCTTCCCAGAGAGCCAGCACTGTGCCGCATCACTTGGTTTGACTTCAGCACATTTTGGCCCCATCACCCTCTTTGGTTTCCTTTTTCTCTTTTCCTTTGTGTCCCTGCCCCCTTGGAAATATATTGTCCCCTTCTCTCACGTGCCCTGTTTACTGTCCCTCTAGTGAGCTGCCTTGAGGCTTGATTTGGTTTTGAAGGGCCAAGAAATCTGGCTTGTTTTGTTCTGGTGACTAAAGCTCCCAGCTCTCCAACTTGCAAATACCTGGACCCAGGTCAGGAACAGCCCACCAGGATCGCCCTCCCCTTTCCAAGCCCGGCCTTTGACTTCAGCAAAGAGTCAGATTTCTTTCCATGTGTCATTACCCTTGTTGTGCCGGTGGAGTGAGGTGGGCAGCCCTACTGAGGAGTGGGGTGCGGTGGGAGGAACATGCCATTGCCTTTTCCCCAAGCAGGAACCCCTAGGCAAGCCCACCAGGAAAATGCAAGATACCACCATAGACACCCTTAGATTGGAGATCTGTCAGCCCGTTTGCACTTTCATAGATCTTAAGCATTATGTGTTTGCAGACTTGTTTTCGTCTATGTAAAATTAGAATTCAGACTCCCCCAGGCATTTTTCTGTGCCTTAGGAATGGGCTGAAGATTTCTGCAAGAGGATGCTCCACATGAATCTCCATGTCTCCCTGGGGCCCAGGTAGGCAGTGCCTTGGTTAGTCTGGCCTTCCTACCATTGTGGCTGTCAGTTCTTGGGGCTCTGAGCTGAGCACGTCCCTCAGGGACAGTTTGGTAGGAGGCATCCAGAAGACTTGATGCCTCTGCTCCTCTCCCGCTGTGGACTGAGTGCTTTGCGTGAGGCTTTGCCAGAGAGAGAATCCACAGCTCTTGTGAGGAGAGGTGTCACAGAAGGGAAGGAAATATGTCAGGGCTTCAGCCTCTGTGCTGCTCCCCACCTGCTTCCAGGAGTAGAAGACTCTCCAACTTTCTCTTTTCCTCTAGCTGCTGGGCTTTTAAAAGTGGAGTCAGTTACCCAAAATCCAAACCATGTACAAATATTCAAGGGTGGTGCTTGTTCTATTCAACTTGTTTACATTGTTGACAATATTGTCTTCAACTGCTTATTTTGTTTGTTTTCTAATGTCACATTGGCTGGTAGGTAACTGATTAGAGAAATTCCTTACCTGCTGCTCTGGGGTGGGCTGGCTAGCTAGTAGGTCCTTCTTGCTGAAGCATTGAAATTCTACTCGATTTAGTTTTTCACTTAAAAAAAACTGGGAATAATTTTTGGTGAACTGTATAATGTGGCAGTAAAGTTTAGAGCCAAACTTTGTACTAGCTTCTTCAGAGTCATAAACCACTAAACAGGTTCAACAATGTTTCTTGCTTAAGCATGTTGTTACAGACATGCACAGTCTGTTTTACACCATTTACGTTTTAGGTAAACACTTAATCATTTTGTTTTTTTAATTATGGGGCCTGGGATGTTTTTAAGTTTTTGTGGTAGGGAAGAAGCTTTTGGTTTTAAAAGTTGACTTTCATCGTTTGTTTTTAAAATAGGAATAATAATGACTGACTCCTGGGTTTGACTTGGGGCCTAAATGAGATGGTGTCTCTTAAGGATTTTGCCTGGTTCGCTGGTGTGTACCTGTTCCACACAAATCTAGGTGTAGATTTTCAGAGGAAGTACTAAGCATGGGCTGGAGGGTGTTTCACACAAGTTGAATTACTTTTTGACACTTTGCCACGTGGTGGTGCACCACTCAGAGATGACTGTCCCTATCAGAGGTGTGGCCTGTCACAGCAGGTTTGTTTTGTAATTGTGTTTGACTTGATTGATCCAGTAAAGATGCAGAGACAAGTTTCCCCATGAGTTTAGCTCCACCTGCTTGGCTGTCTGGAAATTTACAGATCAGTAAGAAAAAGTCAGACAATATAGTGGAAAAGTGATCGAGAGATATGAACAAGAAAAACCTTAGAAGAGATAATTTGAATGTCTCATAAGTGTATGCAGTGATACTTGCTGTGAAATATTTTCACAGGTCAGGTTGGTTAAACATTAAGTGATTGACAGCATTCGGAGTAAACGAAAGTTTTGGGAAACAGATATTTTATAGACTTTTGTGAGAGAATAAAGCGAGTACAGGCTTTCAAAAGAGTAATTTAGTACTGAATCGTTTCAGAACACATTTGGCTGCAAGTAACAGAAAGCCAGACTGATACTTTGGCTTAACCTGATAGGAGTTTATTCTTATCACGTAACAGGCAGACTGGAGGTAGCTGCCTCTGGCTTTGGTTCAGCAGTTCATTCACATCAGGGCTGACATCACTGTGATTCTCTTGATTTTCCTGCATGTTGCAACGTGGCTGTCACCCCTCCAAACACCACAGCCACCTTCAGGGCAGGAAAAAGGGACAGTGCCAGTCACATCCAGCCCTTTTTACCTGGAAAGCAAAAACACTCCCAGGGACCGCCCAGCAGACTTTTGTGGATGTTTAATTGGCCAGAACTCAGTCACACCCACTCCTAGCAGCACAGAAAATGAGTGGCCAGCTTTTCCAGCCTTTGTTGTGGAAGGCTGGAGAGGATAAGCTGATTGGGAATGGGTGGGAACAGCGGTTGGTTCATCCAGTTAGCAATGTTGGTCACACCTGCAAAACCCCAGGTCTATTTCAGGTTTCTCTCCTGGAGAAATCTTCACATGTGCTCAAATAGGTACAAGGATTTTCACTGATGGCTACATTGCTTGCAGTAGCAAACACTGGAAACATCCTAAGTGTCAAAGGATTCCACTGTGGAACATCAGTACCACAGAATACTACTGCAAGGCACTTGAAAAGAATGAATTAAATTATATCTAAACATACTAATGTGCAAAATGTCCAAGACAGTTTAAAGTATATGTTTGGGGGGCAGGAGGAGAAGGAATTTGAAGAGCAATATAAAGAGTGTGATCCTGCCTCTATTTTTAAAAAACCAGACACACACAAAACTGTACACGTCTAGAAATACACAAAAAATAATCTGAAAAAAATCTGTAGAAAATACTTCAAACAGAGACAATAATTTTCTCTGGGGAGAAGACTGGGATGGGAAGTGAGGGAACTTTGCCTTTTTGTTAAAATATTAATGAAAATGCACTTGTGTTTTACAGATGAATTTTTAACTAAAAAAGAAAAAATTTCCCATAGATGTTAGGAAGAAAATAAATAATTTAAGGGGGTTTACCAGTAATAAAATAAAAACCCCTACTTAACATGCAATATTATCAAGAGCATATCAACTCTTGCTGAACAGTTAATTATTTTGTAAGCTAACACGCATCCCTTGATAAGATTTCTGCAGGCAGGTTTCCTTTGGCAGAATTTTGGCCCAAAATGCTAAGTATATTTTCCCCAAATGTTTGCAACACTTAAGCTTTGCTCAGAAACCTTTAACCTTTGGGCTGCTAAAAAAATTACGGCAAGGAGAAGATTCTTGGAAGCAATAGTTATTTCAGATGTTGGAACAGATTTGAAGTAGATCGAGTTTGATTAACTTTTTAATATTAAACTTTTTATATGGAGATAACTGTAGATTTACATGTAAGAAATCGCATGGAGATTCTGACTCCTCCCTACTCCCCGCCAACTTCCTGCCAGTATTAACATTTTGCACAATCTTAATACAAAATCGTTGATGTAGTCAGGATACAGAAAAATCCCATCTCCCGGAAGATCCCTTGTGGTGCCATTTTATAACCATATCTGCTTCCCTCCCATCCCCCCGCCCCCCTTCTCGGCCCATTGGCAACCACTGCTTTACTCTTCATTTCTAAAATTTTGTCATTTTAGGTATCAA
Organism: Phacochoerus africanus; assembly: GCF_016906955.1. Lineage (NCBI taxonomy): Eukaryota > Metazoa > Chordata > Mammalia > Artiodactyla > Suidae > Phacochoerus > Phacochoerus africanus. The sequence continues at coordinate 103,111,887 of NC_062544.1, forward strand.
ACAATAGGTGATCTTTTGGCATTGACCTTTTTCATTCAGCATAATTCTCTATATTTTCATCCAGGTTGTTTTGTATTGCTGAATAGTATTCTATGTATAGCCGAGTAGTATTCCATGACATAGATATACCACACTTTAATCATTCACTCTTTGAAGAACATCTGATCATTTCTGGACTTGGGCTATTACAAATAAAGTTGCTCTAAACATTTAGTGGACAAGTTTTTGAGTAAACGTAAGTGTTCGTTTCTCTGGGATAAATACCCAGGCCTAGAGTTGCTGGGTCATAGGGTAGTTGCATATTGACTTTTTAAAGAAACTGCCAAACCATTTTCCAGATTAAATATACCCAGTTACAGTCTCACCAACAGTGTATGAGTGATCCAGTTTTTCCACATCCAGCATTTTATGTCACTGTCACTTTTTTATATTAGTCATTCTGATAAGTGTGTAGTGGTATCTCATTGTGGTTTTAATTTGCATTTCCCTGACGGCTAATGATGTTGAACTGCTTTTTATGTAATCATTTCCTTCTGTATATTTTATTTGGTTAGATAGCCCATTCTGTCTTTTGCCTGAGTTCCAATTGGATTTTTTTTTTTACTGTTGAGTTTTGAGGATGCTTTACATACTCTAAATATTAGTCCTTTGTCAAATATGTGGTTTGCAAATATTTTCTCCTTATCTGTAGCTTAGCTTTTTATCCTCCTAACACCATCTTTGGCAGAACAAAATAGCTCTTGCTGTTCCAGTTCCTTTGTCTTTCTTTATAAATTCTTTTAATTTTCATAAGATACAATATTTCAGGTTTTTTTATTCTGTAGATTATGCTTTTGATATCAAGTTTAAGAACTCTTTATCTCGCACTGGATCTCAAAGGTTTACTCATATGCTTTCCTCAGAAGTTTGTAGTTGTATATTTTACATGTAAGACCATGATCTTTTCTGATTTAATTTTTTAGAAGATGATTGGCTTAGATTCAACTTTTTGTCTCTGGCTGTTTGGTCACTTTAGCCACATTTGTTAGGAAAGCTCTCCTTCTTTTGAATTTCTTTTGCATTTCTGTCAAAAATCAGTTTGGCATGTTTATGTAGGTGTCTTTCTGAGTTCTTTGTTTTGTTCCACTGATCTATGTGTCCATCCCTCTGCCTGTTTTACAGTCTTGATTACTGTAGCTGTATTTTAAGTCTTGAAATAGGATAGAGTTTGTCCTGCAACTTTTGTTCTTTTTCAAAATTGCTCTTGCTATTCTAGTTCCCTTGTCTTTCTTTATAAATTCCATAATAATCTTGTCTATATCTAAAAAAAAAAAAAGAGCTTCCTGAGATTTGAATAGGAATTGAATTAAACCTGTGTATTAATATGGGGAGAATTGCCATCTTTACTCTGTTGAGTCTTCCAATTCATAACCACAGTATGTCTTTCCATTTATTTAGATATTCTTTGATTCTTTCATCAGGGTTCTGTAGTTTTCAGCATGCAAGTCCTATCAATGTTTTGTTCGATTTGCATGCAGGTGTTTCTTTTTTAAAGTGATTTTATTGTGTTTTTAATTTTGTTGTTCGTGTGTTCAGTGATAGCATATAGGAATACAATTGATTTTTGTATGTTTTTCTTGTATCCTTTGACTTTGCTGAGCTCACTTATTAGTTATAAGAGGCTTTTATAGGTTTCTTGGGGTTTTTAACATAGACAAACATGTCATCAAATAAGAACACATATTTCTTCATTTATGATTTGTATGCCTTTTATTTCTTTTTCTTGGTTTATTGCACTGATGAGAACTTAGACAAGTATGTTGAGTAATAAGAGTGGACATTCTTGCCTTGTTCTCAGTAGGAAATCATTTCAGTCTTTTACCATTAAGTATATTGTCAACTGTTGTTTTTTTGAATATCTTTATCAAGTTAAGGAAGTTCTCCTGTATTCCAGTTTTTCTGAGAGTTTCTATCAGAAAATGGATGGTGACAGAGTTCCTGATGTGGCTCAGTGGGTTAAGAACTCAAGGCAGTCTCCATGCCCACACCTGGTAGGTTTTAGATCTGGCATTGCTGCAAGCTGTGGCATTGGTCACAGATGAGGCTCAGATCCAGTGTGGTTGTGGCTGTGGCTTAGCTGGCAGCTACAGCTCTGATTCGACCCCTATCCCTGGGGGACTTCCATATGCCACAGATGTGGCCATAAAAAGAAAAGAAAAAAATGGATGCTGAATTTTGTCGTATGCTTTTTCTGTATCAGTTGATATGATCATGTGAATTTGCATCTTGTCTGTTAACATAATAGACTGCACTGATGGATTTTAAAATATTGAACCAGCTTACATGCCTAGAATTAACCTAATGGTGGTGTATATAATTGTTTTTATATATTAGTGAATTGTTTACTAGTATTTTGCTAATAATTTTTACATCTGTGTTCATGAGGGATATTGATCTGAAATTTTCCTTTTTGCATTGGTCTTTATCTGGTTTGGTTTTAGCTTCTTAAAATAAATCGGGAAAGTATTTCTCTTCTCTTTTCTGGAAGAGATTGTATGGAATTGGTGCTCATTCTCCAGTGAAATCATCTGGGCCTGGAGATTTCTTTGGGGGGGGAGTTTAAATTACAAATTCAATTTCTTTAATAATTATAGAGCTATTCAAATTAATACCTTTCATATTGGGTAGGTTGTGTCAATTTTGTTTTTTGAAATTTGATCCAGTTCATTGAAGTTGTCGAATTTGTGTGTAGAGTTGTTCATAGTATTAGTTCATTATTACCTGTTTGATGTGTCTGAAATAATAGCTTCTGTTTCTAATATCCTCTGTTTCATTCCTGATATTGATAATTTGTGTCTTCCATCTTTTTTTTGGGTGGAGAGGGGGATTAGGCTTGATAGAGGTTTCTCAATTTTCTTGATCTTTACAAAGAACTGCCTCTTTCATTTGTTTTCTTTATTTTTATGTTTTCGACTTAATTGATATCTGTTCTTTATTATTTCCTTCTTTCTTCCTTGTCCTTTTCTCCGCTTTGCTGTCTCTCCTCTCCTCTTTCTCCTGGCTGCCCCTCTATCTCTCTCTGGGTACCCCACTTCTCCCTAATCCCTTTTCTCCTCTCCCTGTGCCCTCACTCCTCCCTGCTCTGCAGCCATCTCCTCCTCCCCCAATTCCGTCCCTCCTTTTTTTTTTTTTTTTTTTGCTTTTTAGGGCCACACCCACAGCATATGGAGGTTCCCAGGCTAGGGGTTGAATTGGAGCTGTAGCCGCCAGCCTACACCACAGCCATGGCAACACAGGATCCGAGCCATGTCTGCGACCTACACCATAGCTCACGGCAATGCCGGATCCTTAACCCAGTGAGCAAGGCCAGGTATTGAACCCTCATTCTCATGGATACTAGTTGGGTTCATTACTGCTGAGCCACAATGGGAACTCCTAAATGTATTTTTTTTATGAATTTTATTTTTTAGAACATTTTAAAAAATTGAGCAGAAGGTAAGAGAGTTCCCATATAGAACTCTGACCCCACACATGCACAGCCTCCCCCCACTATCACTATCCTACACCAGTTTATGACAATTGATAAACCTACATTGACACAGCATAATTACCTTAACTCCTCAGTTTATGTTATGATTCACTCTTAGTGTTATACATTCTATATTTTGTTGTTTTTAACGGCTGCACCTGCAGCGTATAGAGGTTCCTCAGCTAGAAGTTAAATCAGAACTATAGCTGCCAGCCACAGCCACAGCCACGCCAGATCTGAGCCTCATTGATGACCTATACTATAGCTTCCAGCAACGCCAGATCCTTAACCCACTGAGCGAGGCCAGGGATTGAACTCTCATCCTCTATAGAGACAGTGTTGGGTCCTCAACCCACTTAGCCACAACAGGAACTCCCCATTCTATGGTTTTTGACAAAAGCATAATGACATGTGTCCATCATTATAGTATCATACAGAAGTTGAACTGCCCTAAAAAAAAAATCCTCTGTATTCTGTTTATTCACCACCCCCAGCCCTTGGAAACCACTGAGCTTTTCCAGAATGTCATATGTTTAGAATTATATAATATGTAGCCTTTACATATTGACTTCTTTCATTTAGTAGGTTCTGTTGTATCTTTTCATGGCTTAATAGTTCATTTTATTTTAGTACTCCATCATATAGATGCACCACAGTTTGTCCATTCACCAACTGAAGGACATCTTGGTTCTTCTAAGTTTTAACAATTATGACTAAACTATCTATAAACATCTGTGTGGGTTTTTCTATAGACATGTTTTCGACTTATAGGGATAAATATCATGGAGCACTATTGCTGTATTGTATGGTGAGAATATTTTTCACTTGGTAAGAAACTCCTGACTGTCTTCCAAAGTGGATATATCATCTTTAGTTTTCAGAAGTTTAGCTATGATATGTCTTGGCTTGGATTTCTTCAGGTTTATCCTGCTGGGGATTCACTCAGCTTCTTGAGTTTGTAAGGTTGTCTCTTGCCAAATTTGGCAAGTTTTCAGCCATTATTTTCTGAAGTGCTTTTTCAGCACTTCCCTTTTCTTTTCTTCCTCTGGGACTTTGATAACACAAATATTAGATCCTTTGTTGTAGTCCAACAGGTTTATCAATACTAACTATTCTTTTTTTTTTTTTAATATTTTCTGTTGATTCAGGTTGGGTAATTTCTGTTGTTCTGTCTTCACATTCATAGCTTCTCCCACCCCCCCATCCCCTCCATTCTGCTATTCAGCCCATCCACTGAGCTTTTTGTTTCAACCTTCGTATTTTTTAGTTTAAAATTTTCTGCGTAGTTTTTCTTTATACTTTGTATTTCTTTGCTAAGACCTTCTGTTTCTTTGCTGAGACTTTCTGTTTTCATTTGTTTTAAATATGTTCTTAATTGCTTTTACCTTAGCTGCTTGAAAATCTTTGTCAGATAAGTGCACATTCTCTGTCTTCTTGTTGGCATTTATTGTCTTTTTTCCATTCATTTTGAGATTTTCTGGCTCTTGGTGTAACAAGTGAATTACATTTGAAACCTGGACATTTTCAGATTATGTTATGAGACTCTAGATCTTATTTACTTATTTATTTATTTATTTGTCTTTTTAGCTATTTCTTGGGCCGCTCCCGCTGCATATGGAGGTTCCCAGGCTAGGGGTCGAATCGGAGCTGCAGCCACCGGCCTATGCCAGAGCCACAGCAACGTGGGATCCGAGCCGCGTCTGCAACCTACACCACAGCCCACGGCAACGCCAGATCGTTAACCCCCTGAGCAAGGGCAGGGACCGAACCCGCAACCTCATGGTTCCTAGTCGGATTCGTTAACCACTGCGCCACGACGGGAACTCCTGGATCTTATTTAAACCCTCTGTTTTAGGTAGTCTTCTCTGACAGTGCTCCAGCAGAGAAGGGGAAGCACTGCATTATTGCCAGGTAGACTAGAAATCCAAGATCTCCACTTGGCCTCTGTTGACAAACTGCTAGGCAGGGAAGGGATTTTCGGCTCTCACTTCATCTCTGCTCAACTGCAGTGGGAGTGGTCTCATTACAACTGCATTTCTCCACTTGCACCACTCCAGTGGGGCAGGGAGGAACACTTCATTACTGCCACTGAAGGGTGGAAGGCCACACTGGCTGCATCTTATCCACTGGCACTGCTGGGAGAGGAGGGGACTCATTACCAGCTGCCTAGGATGAAGTTCTCTTCTCCCTCCATGATCTTCTGTGACACTACCTCAAAAAGGTTATGGGGTGCCTCCTTGCACCCTAAAGGGGGTGGAATTCTATATACCTCTTAGATTTGGCTGGTGTGGGCAGAGGAGGGGCCACACTGTATGTGTGTTGCTCATTGCACTAGAGCAGTTATTATCTGCGAGTTTTTGTCTTGCTGGACTACCCTTTTCTGGTCCTTTGGTTACAAAGAGTAGGCTTTTGGAGTTCCCGTCGTGGCGCAGTGGTTAACGAATCTGACTAGGAACCATGAGGTTGTAGGTTCGGTCCCTGCCCTTGCTCAGGGGGTTAATGATCCGGCGTTGCCGTGAGCTGTGGTGTAGGTTGCAGACGCGGCTCGGATCCCGCGTTGCTGTGGCTCTGGCGTAGGCCGGTGGCTCCAGCTCCGATTCGACCCCTAGCCTGGGAACCTCCATATGCCGAGGGAGCGGCCCAAGAAATAGCTAAAAAGACAAAAAAAAAAAAAACAAAAACAAAGAGTAGGCTTTTGAGAGGACATTTTTGTCTGCAGCTGTTGGTTTTCCCCCATATCCGGCTCCTTTAGCTCTAAGTCTGGGTTATATGAAGCAAAAGAAAAGCTGGGGACCACCACGATGATGCTGCAGGTCCCTTGCTGCTCTGCCTTCTTCTCTCTGCCTGTCAGTCTCCTTATGTTTGCTGTATAAACAGGGTTTGTAGTTGTACTCAGTGGAAAGAATAGGAAGAAATATGTTTACTCCATCTTCTTGAAAGTAGAAGTCCCCTGATTAATTTTTAGACCTATCCAAATTATGTGTTTTAAGGAAGGCTAGAGTTAGAAAGGTGTCATTTTAAAGGTTTATTTCAACAATGTGCTAATGACCAATGTAAAAGTCAAATTGAGTTAGTGCTTTGAGAATCTTGATTGTTCCTGAAAAAGAGAAATGATAATGAATTCAGTGTGAAATCAAGTCTGGATCAGTAGGGCTTCAGTGACAGCTGTTGTTGAACCTGCCTTCAAAGGATGCCTTCATAAACTTTTGTCTCAACACCAGAATTTAGATCAGAATTCTTCAGTATCCTGATTTAGATGTATGTTTGATCTAATATTCTGTTTCATTGGCAAGCATGTTTAAACCCATATCTTATCTTTCATTTTGTTTTTCAATTGAGCAAGCATCCATTTAAGTAAGCAGAAGTGTCCTCCTGGGGTAAACAGTGCCCATGACCACCAGGCAGGGCTCACTGATCACCGACTGGAAAAGTCTACTTCCCGTCTGCACTGGCCTGGAAGAAAGTCTGAGGGCTCCAGAAACTTGTCCCAGGCTGAACCTGACCAGAGTGGCCCAGGTTGGGAGGGAACTCCATTCACAAGGGCAGGACTGGATTTTCAGAAGAAGGAACTCACAGCTTCAAGTTCAGTCCTGAGGTTTTGTTTATTTATTTTCCTTCCAGTTTTATTAAGATGCAATTGACATACAATATGATTTAAGTTTAAGGGATACAGCATAATGACTCGATGTACATATATATTGTGAAATGACTACCACAGTAAGTTTAGTTAAACCTCCTCATATGGTTACCAAAAAACATTTTTTTTAACCATGATGAGAATTTTTAGGATTTGCTTTCTTAGCAACTTTCAAATATTCCACTCAGTGTTGTTAACTATCGTTGTCATGTTGTATGTGATGTCCCTCGTGTGTATTTATCTTATAACTGGAAGGTTGTGCCTTATGACTACCCTCACCCAGTTCCCCCGTCTTTCACCCTCTGCCTCTGGCAAGTGCAGATCTGATCTATTTTTCTATCAATTTGGTTGTTTTTTGTTTTAAAAACAAAATAAGTGAGTCCATAAACTATTTGTCTTTCTCTAGCTTACTTCACTTAACATACTGCCCTTAAGATCCATCCATGTTGTTGCAGATGGCAGAATTTCCTTCTTATAGAATAGCATGCCTGTATATGGATAGATAGATATCCATTCGTCTGACAGTAGACACTTAAGTTGTTTCCATGTCTTGACTATTATAGATAATGTTGCAATGAACGTGGCAGTCTAGCTATCTCTTTGAGATAGTGATTTTATTTTCTTTGGATAGATACCCAGAAATGAGGTAAATGGCTTTTTCTTTTCTAGTGATATTGGGAATGGGGGAATAGTGAACCCAGGGCCAGTGGGTTCACTATTCCCTTCATCCAGGAATTGGCAAAGGTCAGGAAACATGCAGCCCACGATGATTCTAGATTTAAATATACATATATAATTTTTTTACTTGCTTTGGCAATAATGTATGATGCTAAGGTGAGCAGTATATAGCTACTTAAAAAGGGAATGTAGAGATTCTGTTGGATAATGGTGATGTATAATATACACCCCAGAACCTATTTTCCAGATTTTAAATCATGATTTATCGGATATCTAACGTTCAGTATTTTTAATGACCTAGCTTTCTTTTTAAAGTCAACTTTCATTAAATAGTTTCCTTTAATCTTGTAACATTTTATTTTTTAAATGAGGATGCATATTCAGTGCTTTATTTAAAATATAATTAAACAAATATTTGCCTTTATGGATTTGAGATAACATTACAGAGCAAAGGCTTAGGAACTGCTTGTAGCACTGGGTTGGGATGTGAACAATTTCATATTTGGGATCAAGACAGAAAACACTGGTGACATAGTTCTCTGAAGCCAGGACCTAATAAGCAATGGTCTTTATGGATGCTAAGGATCATGTAATCACGTAAGTAATTGCTCATTTTGATCCTGAGTACCTGCTTCAAGTTAGAAACTGAAATGTTTCTTGTAATTTGTTTTAAGGCTACTTGCCAAAATGTTTTAAAATCCTGATACTTAAAGCCCTTTAAAAACTGGAGAGAAGTGGCTTAATAGGTAATGGTTGAGTCTATTCTTAGCTTTCAAAATTAGTATTTAACCTAAGCTCTCAGTGTTTCAGGGTATCTTGAAGAACAAATCACACTACCTTGTCACCATGGCTTGCGTAAATATAGCCTTTTAGTATCAGAGAGGTCAGTATTCCTCTAAGAGTTCATCCTGTGCTTGGACTTGTATGTGATATCTCCCTGTGCATCTGGTCAAGATTCAGCTTTCATGCTTAGCGTATCATAAATTTGTTCTAAGTGTGTGATTCATATGTTCAGGTCAGAAACCATTGACTTTAATTCCATAGACTTCTGTCAGAGCTGTATTTTCATTCCCCTTTTTGAGGAAACAGCTCAACGTAATCATTTTTGTTTCAGTTAGAACAAATGCATTTCACAGCAGTCATCAAACAAGTATACATCTGGAGGAACTGCTGACTCTGTCGAGAGTATAAGCGCTTATTGATGAACATAAATTTTTCTCTTCCACGGGATACTCTGTTTCATGACATAGGCTTGACTTCTTGAATTTTTTAAAGAATTTGTTTTATGGCCATGGCATATGGAAGTTCCCAGGCCAGGGAATGAATTTGAGCTGCTGTGGCAACACCGGATCCTTTAATTAACCACCACACTGGGCCAGGATCAAAACTGCACCTCTGCAGCAACCTGAGCCACTGCAGATGGATTCTGAACCCACTGTGCCAGGGTGGGAACTCCTTGAATTTTTTTTAAGTTTAATTTTTTAATGATGCAAATTTGCAAGCAATAAAAATCATCCTTTTTGGTATAACCCAAGGTTACAAGCTGTGTGAGCTTTGGCAAACTCATACAGCTGTGTAGCCACCTCCACAATCATGAAATATTTCCATGACTCAAAATATTTCCTGCACCTCTTAGCAGTCATCCTCCCTGCACACTCAGCCCCGAACAACTGATCTCTTCTTTCCCCTGTTGTTCCCTTTTCTGAAATGTTGTATTAAAGGAGTCATGTGATATATATGTAGCCTTTCGAATTTAGCTTCTTTCACTTAGCTTAATGCTTTTGAAATTCATCCAGATGGTTGCCTATATCAGTAGTTTGTTGCTATTTATTGCTGGGTAGTATTCAATTGTTTGCATGTTTGAAAATATATGTTTAACTCTATTTTAAAAATTGCCAAGCTATTTTCCAAAGAAGCAGCACCATTTTGCATTTCCACCAGCAATGTATGACAGTTCCAGTTGTTCTGTATCCTTGTCAGCACTTAGCATTGTCAATTTTTTTAAGTTAGCCATTCTGATGGGCATGTAGTGGTGTTTCACTGTGTTTTAATTTGTTTCCTAACAAGGGTCATTCAGATAAATTTTTTTTTTCTTTTTAGGGCCACACCTGCAGCATACGTAAGTTCCCAGGCCAGGGGTCAAATTGGAGCTGCAACTGCCAGGCTATACCACAGCCACAGCAATGTGGGATCTGAGCTGCGTCTGTGACCTACACCATAGTTTACAGCAACACTGGATCCTTAACCCACCAAGCAAGGCCGGGGATTGAACCCACATTCTCATGGGGTTGTAATCCCTGAGGTCAGGTTTATAACCCACTGAACCACAAGTGGGAACTCCCAGATATATTCTTTCGTAAGGGGTCTGATCAAATTGTTGCCAGTTTAAAAAATACTGATTTCTTATTACTGAGTTTGAAAGTTTTTTATATATTCTAGATATAAGTACTTTGTTAAATATGTTTTGCAAATATTTTCTCACAGTCTGTGATTTTTCTTTTCATTCTCTAAGCAACAGCTTTGATCTTCCAGTTTGTTTTTGTGGTTAAGCAGATTTTACGTAAAATTTACCATCTTACCATTTTTAAGTGATATTAAGTACATTCATGTTGTTGTGCACATATTACCACCATCCATTTCCAGAACTCTTTTCATCTTGAAAAACTGAAGCTTTGTCTCCATTAAACACTAACTCCCCATTACCTTCCTCCCAGCCTGTGACAACCACCATTCTACTTTCTGTTTCTGATTTTGACTACCCTAGCTTCCTCTAGGTAAGTGGAACCATGCAGTATTTGTCTTTTCATGACTGACTTATTTCACTTGAAGTCCTCAAGGTTGATGCATTTTTAGCATGTCAGAATTTCAGTCCTTTTTAAGGATGAATAATATTCCAGCAAGAGAGAGAATATATGTATTGTATATCTTCATATATGTGGTCTCTAAAATATAGCACATTTTGGGTATTTTCTCATCTGTCAGTGGATACTTGGGTTGCCTCCATGTTTTAGCCATTGTGAATAATGCTAATGTGAATATGGGTGTACAATTATGTTTTAGTCCCTGCTTTCACTGTGCTGGGTTATATACCCAGGAGTGGAGTTGTTGCATCATCTGGTAATTCTGTGTTTAACTTTTTGAGAGGCCGCCATACTTGCTGTTCCTCAACAGCTATACCATTTAACATTCCCACCAGGTGCCCAAGGGTACCAGTTTCTCCACACCCTCACCAGTATTTATTTTTTGTCTTTTGGATAGTAGCTATCTTAATGGGTGGGAGATGTTGATGATGTCATTTAGAGAAGAAATTAAAGCCTATTTGTTTACACGTGAATGTCCACTTGTTTCTGCATCAGTTATTGAAAAGGCCATCCTGGAGTTCCCTCTATGGCTCAGCAGGTTAAGAACCCAACCAGTATCCATGAGAGTACAGGTTTTATCTCTGGCCCCACAAGGGGCTGAGGATCTGGCATTACCTTGAGCTGCAGTGTAGGTCACAGATATGTCTTGGATCTGGCATTGCTGTGGCTGTGGCGTAGGCTGGCAAATGCAGCTCTGATTCACCCCTAGCCTAGAAACTTCCATATGCCATACCTGTGGCCCTAAAAAAATAAAAGAAAAAACAAAGAAAAAGAAAATAAAGAAAGAAAAGGAAAAGGAAAAGGCTCTTCTTTCTCTGTTGTTTTGCCTTTGAGCCTTTATCACAAATCCGTCAACTGCATATATGTGGATCTATTTCTGTACTCTATTCTCTCCTTAAATTTTGATCAGCCTCCTTAATGTGAAGCAGTGTTAAGCTTAATATAGTTGCAGGCCCTCCCTCAGAAGTAAATTTTTGGTCGTGATTTAAGCAGAAGAGAAGACCAAGACATTTTACAATCTGGCCAGGCAGATTTACTCTGTAATTTGCAGTGAAGGGTGTTCTGAAAGGCAAAACCTATGACTTTCTCCACTCTTTTTTAGGAACTTACCCAAACAGATTTTGTACAGTATATCTTTTTCCATGTTTAAAACTGGGGCTGGGAATTTCTTCTCATCTTGAGTATCCTCCTGCCGAAAGCTAGTGCAGAAAGTACAAGATAAGATAAACAAGTGCATTTGAGTTTAAAATATAGACTCCCAGAGTTATACAATGGTATAAAAATAGTGACTATCTTGATGGACTCTAGGCGAACAAAAGAATATAATATCCCCAGAACAGAAATAAATGTGCTGAAGCCTCTGCTCTGCAGAGAGGGCCTGGGCTCTGGACACCTTTCAGGCTGTCCACAGATATTTGCCCCCCAAAAGGAAATGCTTATGATACTTAACAGAAGGGTAGAGGCAGGCAGTCATTGGGTAGCTTGAGTTCTTTTGCCACCAGGTAAGTCAACTAGAAGAAATTTCCCGGAGAATGAACGTTAAGACGTGGCTTAGAAAATAACTTCAAGATGACCAACATCTCAGAGGCAGAAGGCTGGGCCAATGGCTCAGGTTCTTTTCTATCTTCCGGTCTCCTGTCTGAGCTCTTATTCCAGCTCTTCCTCCATGTGGCTGCTAGATGTACATTTCCAAAGTGGAGCTCTCATCATGCTGCTGCCAGCTTAAAGCTGTTTCTCAGTGGTCCCCCATTGGCCATAAGAGAAAAACATGATGTTTCACAACCCACAGCCCTTCACGAACTGACCTTAGACCACCTTGACAACCTCCTGCAGGCATCCCTTTCAGTGCAGTGATGAACCACTTGCTGAACCCAAACGTGCTGTGCATTTTTACTCCACTGCCCATGTGCTGCTTTCTCTTACTAGATGCCTTTTCCTTTACATGCCTAATAGATTCTTAGTCATCTGCTAAGATCTATCTCACCTTCTTTTGACACTTTCCTGCACTGACTGAACAGGATGCAGTACGTAGAGTATAATGTTCAAGGGCACAGTCTTGGGTTTACATTTCCAGCTCAATAGTTTTCGAGTTGTGTGAACTTTAGTAAGTTGCTTAATCTCTCTGAGCCTTCATCTTATAGTAATATATACCTTACTATAAGGTGATTATGAGGATTAAATAATATATGTGTGTATATAGTGCATATAAAGTACATCAGTATTTAATAAACATTCTTTCTTCTTTTTATCTCTAGCTCATTTAGTCAGTATACATTTATGGAGCACCCACTGTGTGCTGATCACCTGTGCCATGTACTTGGGATGCACAGCAGTATGAGCCCTGGCCATGTGTTGGAGGTGCTCAGCATCATTCTTTAAGAAGAGGATATGCAAAGCGCCATGGAAGCTGACACTTATTTTATGACCACTAGATGCCAAGTACTTCACATGTGTATCTCATTTCATCCTCCAGCAGCCTTAAGATGTAGGTATTATGATCTCCATTGAAGCTCAGAGAGGTTAAGTAACTTGCCCATATGATGTAGAGATGCCTCTACAAAATAGTAGAGCCAAGGGTTAAACCTGTCTCACTCCATTTAAAGGAAATTTAGGAAATATTTAGAGAATATCACAAGCCCTTTGAGATCTACCTCTTGAAAGACAGCAACCATATTTTTCCAAAATATGCTTCTTTCTGCTTCTGCCAGAGTCAGCATACTTAACAGGATAAATTCTAGGGCTCACCCAAGTTGACAGGCCACATTTTCTTACAATTTATGTTCTATTATTTATATAACAAATTTTGTTTCCTTGAGTCTTGGTGTTAACTCTTAAAACCCTCTTCACCTTGGTTCATGTTCAGTTGTGTACAGTGAGTCATAGAAATGAGAGAAGTTAAATTTATAGTAAAGGTTAATAATCTAAGACCTTTTATCTCTCAAATTCTGGAAGAAGTGAAGGGCTTCACTGTTAATACTTGCATACTATTTCTAATTATGTAGCTAACTAAAAGTGAACTTTTAAAAATTTTTAGAGGAAGAGGATGCTAAGGCGGCTCTTAAAGATGCTTGAATCCCAGTATATTGGTCAGAATTCCAAGTGGCAGAAGATGGACTCTACTGGAGCTATTTCAGGTGGAAAGAAATTTGTCAAAAGATTTTAGTGGCTTAGAGATCTTCTGCTATGGCCAAAGAATTAGATTTGGCTGTTTTACAGCCAGGAAAAAAGCACTTAACTATAGAACTACTTTAGTGAAATACCCGACTGCTCCCACCCGCTGATTCTTTAACTCAAAAGCATCACCGTAAAGTGCTTGGCCTCCCTTAAATGTGGCACTCATTGTCTAAGAATGACTAGAAATCAAAAGAAGCAAATGCTTAGAGGCTTACTTGATTCTTTAGGTATATGCTCATTTGAGGAGCTGGGATGAGCACTAGTTAGAAGAGACCTTATAAATACAAAATCCTGGATAAATAAATAAAGATATGTTCAGACAATGAAATCATATACAGCAATTAAAGAGGATAAACTGGAGCTACATCTATTCACATGGCTAAAATTAAGAAATGGAATGTTGAACAAAAATGCAGTTTCCATAATAACATGTAGAGTATGATACCATACCATAAAAGTTTGAAAACTTGCAAAAATAGCTTCTGTAGAGTGTGTGGATATATGCATATATTATAAAACTACAGAAACACCTCTTGAAATGATGAATACTAAATTCAAAATAGCGGTTATTTCTGGAGAGAGAGGATAGAGAGCGGGACCAGAGAAGGGCACATGGGTAGCTTTCATTGTAGCTTTAATGTTTTGTTTTTTAATGAACATATTTTCTTGAGATAAATACAGCAAAATGTTAAGTGATCCAAGATCTGGGAGTTGAGTAGCTGCCCAGGATATTGTTATTCTGTTATATTCTCTCTACTTCTCTGTATGTCTTAGTGTTTCATAATTTAAAATATTAATCATGGACTTTAGTTGAACATTAAGGTAAATTTTAAAGACTATGATTTCCTTTACACAGAGATAAATTCAGAAGAAGAGGTAAAAATGCAGTTACTGAATTCAGCAGGTTCCTTTCCTAGCAGGAGGGTGTTCAAGAAGACATCCAAAACACTTGGTCACTGAGCTTTCCGGAGGGAGTTCCGGTGATCTTCAGTTCTAGCTGAGGCCTTGCCAGGTATGCAGGATGGAGCCAGGTCACACCCCAGTCCTATTCTATTTCTCTCAGGTGACCTTGCAAAGGGTGTCATGAGTGCTTGGTCTAGAGCCAAGTTGGCTTTGTGTAGAGTGCTGGCCACAAAAGTCATGTTGGTTTAAAATGTTCTATTTACAAACGTGTAGTCAAATAGCCTGGGTGTCATCAAAGGAATGGTTTGCTTGATTTGCCAATTCTACCCTGTCATCATGGGAATTTATTTTGGGAATAAAGGAACTGAAATGTTGAGTCAAGTCCTTTATATTAAGCAAAAGAAAATCATACTGGAAGGAGAACAAAGAAATGTGTGAAATGCAAAATCGAGAGGAGTTATCTTAAAAGAAATCCACTGAAAGCATGTTTGAAGGCCTGTGGTATCCCTGGCCCAGAGACCCTCAGTGGGGCTTTGAACTGGTGGGGTTTCCATTTGGATGGGAGCTCTGGTTCCCCTGTGGGCCAGGCTGCCTGCAGCCCTGTTTTTTTTAGGGCAGGGATTTTTAACCTGGATTCCCCAGATCCTCACGTGGGCTACAGGTGAATTCAAGGAGCCCATCAGCTTGGTTAGGAAAAATATTAAAAATCTAAATTTTCATTAACTTTAAAATTTAGCATTTTTCTCAGTTATTAAGTAGCTGGCAACAAACCCTTATGATATTAACAGTGCCTGTAACTTTATCATTATGTCCAAAACAGATTGGACTGTGACTTTCTTCACTTTAAATGTCCTTCCGTGGTTTTGTATCAAGGTTATTATGTTGGCCTCAAAAAAAACAAATTGGAGAATTTTATTCTCTGAAAGAATTTGTATAAGGTTGTATTATTTCTTCCTTAAATATTTAGTAGATTACATTGGTGAAGCTCTTTGAGGCCTGAAGTTTCATTACGGCAAGGTTTTTAAATATAGATTTAATTTGCTTAATATATGTAGGACCATATATTCTGTTTCTTCTTGTCTAAGTTTTGACTCATTTTTTTTTTCTTAGGCATCTGTCCATTTCATCTTTTTCAAAATTATGGGTGAAAGTTGTTCAGAATATTCTCTTAGAATCTGTAGTACTGTCCCTTTTTTCATTCTTGGTATTAGATAAAAATTTTAAACATGAACAAAACTCAGGATTCTGAAGAGTTTAGGGAAATGACAACCATTGTTAGGAGTTTAAATTAGTACAGCCTTTCTGGAAGACTGTAGTATAGTATTTATCAAACATAAATTTGTAAGTGTATTTTATCTAACTACCACTTTTTAAGGAGTTCGCCAAAAATTTCACAAATGGAGAAATATTCAGTATAGTATTATCCATAGTAGCAAAAAAAATTGGGGACAGATAAGTAGTGAACAGGGAAGTCATTGTGCTATTTACGTTCCCTGCAGTACCTTTTGTAGTTACAAAATAGTCTATAGATTGTGCTAGGGAGACATAGTTGGTTACAAAAAGCAGTCACAAAAGAGCATGTACAGTGTAGCCTCTTTTGTGTTAAATATATACATGTATCTATGAATGTGTACATAGAAAATAAGTTGAAAGCATGGTCATCAAATTTCTGATAGCAGCTACCTATGGGTGTTAGGATATTGGGTAACAGTTATTTTCATTTTGCTCTTTGGTATTGTTTAAAATGTTTGCACGAACATGCATCATTTCTATAAAAATAGCAGAACTTTGTAAAGAGCTTGGCAGTAACAAGAAGATGAGAGGGTGGTAGGGATGGAGAGCGTCAAAGCATTTTTCTTGACTCATGGGGAACAGCCAGGAAAGAAAGAGCGCTTGAAGCTATAGCAAAGGGGGGTAATCAGTTGAAAGCAAGGAAAGCCTGAACTCAGACACAGAACTTAGCCCTCAAGGGGCAAGAAAATATTTCTTTCCAGAAAGGAGGAAAAGATGACTGAAGATATGGAGAAGTTCAGAGACAAAGAGAAGGGAAAATAATGTTCTTAACTCATGGCTTCCAATTTCTTAGTGAAATCAGAGGTGAGACTGTTTGCCAAGAGTGGGAACAATGAGAATGGAGCAGGGGTCTTGAGGAAAGTGGTGAGTAGGACAGTAGGAGAGGGATTCACTGGGTTGTAAGCAGTTGAGTGACCTGGAGGCCTTACTGAAATTCTGGTAAAGGAGCCCAGTGGTGTGGCTGGGCAGTTTTTCTCTAGGAGGAAAGTACTATTGGTACCAGGTTAGAGAATGTCTCAGCAGGCTTCAGAGGATGAGAGAATTCAGGATATTGATGAGGTCAATTTAAGTAATTGACTTTAGTTTATCCAGGATGCTTGGAAGGAAAGTGAATTAGGCAGAGTACCGAGGACTGGGGATTTAGTTGGAATATGAACATCCAAGAAGCCAAAGGACAGGTGCTTATGGTCAGGGTGGCTTGTCAGAGTTTCACATCTTCTAGGAGGCATGAAGGTCGGCTTGGTGGCCATGGGAGTAGAGGAGTAGTCATAGAAGTTGGGAAGGTCTGAGGGTTCGCTGGGAGGTCCAGTGGTCCAGGGTGATGCTAGAAGGTCCAGTGGTCTTCGTCATGGATGGGAGCGTTTTTCAGGATGATGACAGGAATTCTTTTAGAGAAGACTTTGAGGCAGGTACTAAGAGATTGGCTTCAAGGATAGAAAGACTTCAGAGAGGGCCTGATGGAAAGAGCTGTGGAGTCCTGGTCTAGAGGCACTGTGGGACAGCGGGGAGTTTATTGCCCTTCTTTCCTAAGACAGGACCCTGGACCCCAAGAGAAGCCTCCTCTCACAGCTGTGAGGCTTTGCAGCCTAGAAGGCTGGCTGAAGGAATGTTCCAGAAGAGGAGAAGGAATGCACTGCAGAAGCTTCTTAGCAAAGGGACAGGGGCATGAGGTGCAGATGATTGGGTAAAAAAGTATGAGAAAGGGGTTCTAAAGGGACCCTAACTGGTGAGAGGGAGGGTTGAGCTGCAAAGGGATGGAGACTTGTTTGCTGGTTTCCCAAAAGAAATGCTGAACTGTATGTTTCTTTTTCTTATCACAAAGCAATATCAGCTCACTCCAGGGAGAACAGAAACTACAGATAACCAAAAAGCAAAAACAAGTAAACAAAAAGAATCCTAAGAACTACTCACAGTCCCAGAGTCCTGGAACTTTTCCCATTGACATGTTCTCCCCTCCTGTTCCCACAGATCAGGAGGCCCACAGGTCAAGGCCACAGAGGCTCTAGAATAAGCTTGTCCTTGGGGTCACAAGTTTCACTTCCTAGCTCAGACCCCAGGCCCTCCCCAACCCCCACCCCCCAGCCTTCTCATCCTGCAGAGGCTGCCACAGCAGTCTTTGAAACGCCCCTTTCTATTGTCGCCCCCCTTTTTAGTTTTCATTGTGTGCTGCATCCCCTCCCTGGCTTTCCAGGGCTTCCATAACCTGGAAACTTGTTTCCAGACCTTTCCCTTAACTTCAACGTGCTTTATTTCCCTCCCAGCTCACTTCCCGCATCCCCACCTCTGGGGCTCCGTGATGCCTGCCCTGCCAGGATGGCCTCCCAGTCCAGGTTCTCCCCACTGTCAAGGACCTATTGCAGCCCATGCTACCTGGTCTTTGCCTTTCCAGGTACTCATCTGACCACTCCTCTTAGGACCTCATTGGTTGTGTCAGTGAGCACTTAGGTGTGATAAGGTTACTTAGGCACACTCAGTAGGAAGCACAGGATTTAGAGGTGGGAGAAACCTAGTCCCCTGATCTTACTGAAATTCAGAGATGCTGAGAGACACCCCCACAGTCAACCAGCAAGCCATTAATAGAGCAGACTAGAACCCTGGTTTGCAAGTCTGAATGCTACTTGCTGAATTGAATATTGCTTTTAAAATAGAGCTTTTATCTGATATCTGGACACGAAGCCCCAGAGACCCAAAGCAGTGGCATCATTGTTGAGAATATATCAGATTGCTAAAAATCCAGACGTCTACGTCCAGTAGGAGGAAACCCTGATTCATTAGGTTCAGCAAAGGACCTGAGTATCTGCAGTGAAACTCCCTGGATGGTCCTGATGTTGGAGCCTTCACATTACCTGTGAGAAGGCGAACTCTCGTCTTTGGTTTTGCTTTCTAAGTTCCCTGGTTTTGTCCCTGTGGACACTGTCAAGTTTTTCTGAAGTTTCCCACCTCAGGATCAGGTTTGGGTCACCCCCCTATCCAGCTCCCCATGCAGAGTGTGACAGCAGCAGTGCAGGGCTGTGGCCCATGCGCTTTCTCGGGCCCAAGCCATCCTGGGCCCAAGCTGCTGACTTCCTGATGTGCAAGACCATTTGGCCCCAAGAGCCAAGTTAATTTTCCAAGTCCTTTTAGGCACACCTTGGCAAAATATCGAGTGTAATATTGAGTGTTTCCATTCTTGTTGGAAATACCCCACTTGGCTGAGGTGTTTCTGAGTGCCTTCTGAAGTATGGATGCCCAGCCTCTGTGGCCTGACAGCTGTGTCTGTGTCGGAAGACATCCATGTACACAAAACCCAAACATGTGCCTGGGTTCTCCAAAGTAAGCTTGCGCAGCCCAGCCAGGGCGAGGGAGGAAGAGCCGTTGTGTGGTGATTGGTGCCAAGTTCTGAGCCCACCGCCTGCCCGAGTTTGTACCTCCGTGCTCCATTTCTAGCTGCGTGACCGTTGACATCCCTCTGACCCTGTTTCCTCATCCATAAGATGAGAGCAAAAATTATGAAGTTAATTATATTATAAAAATTAAATTGTATAATATAAATCATATGATAAAAATAAAAATAATAATTCCTACCCCATGGTATGGTTACAAGGATAACAAATTAATGGATAAAAAACTCTTGAAACAGCATTTGGCACATAGTCAGTGTTCAGTAAAGGATCACAGTTGTTACAATTATTTCATGAAAACTGTGATGAAATAATGAGACTCTAAAGAGGTGACTCACTGCTCTCCAGGGTTATCAGTCCAGTTATCAGTTCCTCCTTGGTGAATGAGCAGAGATCAGGGGAATGACTAATAATGTAGTAATTGCTCTTCAGAATGCTGCCCGGACCTCCGAAGACAATTAAAATATGCTAGGTATTTCCTAGCAATAAGGTCAAGTCTTGCATAATTTAACAGCTCTACAGCAGTTCAGCATTTTGGTGCTTTGGTAAGGTGGCAGTTACATAACAAGCTGCAACCACGCAGATGAGCAGAGCCAGAGGTGGGGGAGAGGGTGCTTTGAAAAAATGTGTTGGTGCTGGAGTGAAGGGTGTGATAGCAGAAGGACATGGCAACGGCTGCAGGCTTCATGAAGTTGGGGTCTGGGAGATGCATGCCTGCCCTGAGACATTTGGGCACCTGCTAGCTTGACAGCAGGAGAAGCATCTCCCAATGTTAATCCTCAGGCTAATGCCAATGAGCGATATGAAAGTTTGTCTTATATTAGTCATATTGCAGGTTTCTCTCCCCCCGTGGTAATGTTTTTAAGCTAAAAGTACATTTGTATCGGTCTCTAAAGCCACACAAAGCTGAATCAGTCTTTGAAGTTAGGTTTTATCAAACTTATATGTGAAAAATTCAACTTACAGTGTTACCAAAACACCACCTTCCTGTATCCCATTGCCAGTTAACTTTGCTTGGTACTTCAGACGCAGTGGTGCCATGCTTGAGATTCCAAGTACGGGAGAGTTCTAGAAGGGTGTTAGAAAGCAGATTCCAGTGGCTTATTTCTGTTAGGGGACGAGGGATGCTAGTTTATGAGCACTTAGCAAGGGATCTCATGTGCTAGCCACTAAAATACTTTTTAGACGGCCCTGTTTGAGGTGTGCAGTTTCTTTAAAGGAACACTGACATTTAAATAGACTGCTTAGTGTCTAATGTTCAAAAGTTCTAGAGACCAAAAAGTCAGTTTTTTCTAGAGCCATCTTTAGACCAAGGATCATCCTCATCTCCTTGCAGGAGCCAGAGGACATCATTGGTTGCCCAGACTTTTTGGAGATGGTGCTCAAACCAGGGTCTTTAGGTTCATGGGTGGGGAGAGTGCTATGGGGGCTGCTGGCAGCCAGGCCCGGCTGAAAGATTACCTCAGCACTTGGTAGTCTGCCTCTTGTCTTAGCAAAAAGCTGCTGTGCAATAAGTCCCTGGGACTGGATGAGGCCCAGGAAAGCCTTGTTGGTTAGAAATCCATAACCTTGCCTTAGGTCTTTTAAAAATAAATACTTTTGGGGGGGTTCCCATGGTGGTGCAGCAGAAATGCAACTATTATCCATGAGGATGTGGGTTCAATCCCTGGCCCTGCTCAGTGGGTCGGGGATCCAGCATTGCCATGAGCTGTGGTGTATGTTGCAGATGTGGCTTGGATCCCATGTTGCTGTGGCTGTGGCATAGGCCAGCAGCTACAGCTCTGAATGGACCCCTAGCCTGGGAACCTCCATATGCTGCTGATACAGCCCTAAAAAAAAAGGCAAAAATAAATAAACTTGTTAATATTTACAAATGAGAGTGAAATTGAAGATGAATATATTTCCTTTTTAAAGTTGCTTGTCCAAGCATTGTGGGAGGTCAGAATGGTAGCCTGATGGCCAGGTGGCAGGCAGAAGTCAGGGGGCCTTGGCCAGCTATAACCTTTGTTTATTCACCTAATACCTTCTTGGTGTGGACCATGGACCACACAGTGCTGTAGAGGAAGGGTAGTGGTTGTAAAGTCTCACTGAGCACATATGTGTAAGACATTATTTTGAAAACCAAATTGTTTAACATTTTTCACAATAAAGTGTTTAAAAAGTGAATTAGTGTATTTGAGAATAAGAAGGAAATATTGGAAAATAAACTCTGTAACCAACTTAATCACTTTTTAAATATAAACACTAGAAAACAAAATCAGGAAGTT
This sequence comes from Phacochoerus africanus, assembly GCF_016906955.1. Classification (NCBI taxonomy): domain Eukaryota; kingdom Metazoa; phylum Chordata; class Mammalia; order Artiodactyla; family Suidae; genus Phacochoerus; species Phacochoerus africanus. The sequence continues at coordinate 103,133,588 of NC_062544.1, forward strand.
AATAGGCAAAATGAGAAGAACAGATAGAAAATAGGGGAGAAATAATAAGTAAAAAAATTAAATGGCATATCCAGGAGTTTTAATATCTGAATAAGAGTTTCAAGGAGAAAGAACACAGAAAATAGAAAGCAGGAAAATATCAAAGAAGTAATACAAGAAAAATTTCAGAACTGAAGGTCAAGGAGCTTTCAATCTACAGCCTGGCATAATGAATGAAAAAAAGCTACCCATCCCTAGATACACTGTCATCAACATGCAGAACTCCAGAAACAATGCATTATAAAAGCTTTGGGGGGAAGACTAGTCACAGACAAATGAAGGAAAATCAGAATGCTATCAGTGCTCTTAATATCAACACTGGAAGCTGGAAGACAGTAGAACAAAGTCAGCAAAATTCTGAGGAAAAATTATTTCCCATATAGAATTTTATGTTCAGCCAAACTTTAATAAAGAATAAGAACAAAGATATTTTTAAATCTGCAAGCACTCAAAATTTTGCTTCCTGTGGATCCTTTTCTAGGAAACAACCACAATAGGTACTTTAGCAAAATGAGGAAATAAATAAAAAAGGAAAAAGAAATAAAACCCAGAAGGCAAGGAACCAACATAAGGAAATAGCCCAGAGAACCTTAATGTGTATAAAATAGGCCCAGCTACTTTGGAAGAATTCACAGATCGTCTGTTGTTCTTAGCCATTTGGAAAATAATATTTGTATATATATTGATAGTTCAGGTAGAGTGTTTGGAAAAATCTGAAGGTCAATGCATAGAAAATTAAGCAAATGAAACCAAGGGGGAAGTGTTAACTCCAAGCAAAAAATTACTCGAGAGAAAAAAACAGTAAACTCTTTGACTTTTCCATGAACAGATCTTTATCATAATAATATAAGGGAAGGAGAAATGTGGTAGGTGGTATAAAAGCTAAAATTAAAACAATTATAACAGGAAGTTACTAGGTGAAGGATAGATAAGTCAAGAAATGGCAATATTAGCATAGTTTTTGGTTTTTTTAAAAAGCTGAAAGCATTGAAAATGTTTGCCTTGGAGCAATTTTTTTATTTCAGTATTTTGAGCAATTTGATCTAAGCCCTGTGATTTTGTTTGCTCTGATAAAAATGAAAGTTAATTAAAAGGGGAGAAAAGGTCAAAAGTTTGACCATCAGTGGGAAACTCACACCTGCATCATCCAAGCTTTTGTCATCACAGGCATTAGCGGCACAGTTTATGGGAGCACAGAGTCAGAGTCTCAGCAGATCCAGGCTCTCTGTCTCTAGGTTTCTTGTCACAGGATAGCGTCCCTGTCCATTGGCACGTGACTGGGCTTGTCTCCTGCCAGAGTCATACCAAGTTTCAGATGAACAGGGGGGTGTGCTTCATAACAGGAAGGGAGGAAAGAGGAAGGAAGCTAAGGAGAAAATCCCTTCCATAGGTGGATTTAGAAAACAATTTGCCACTTTGCTATTGAGGCAGCTTCAGGGAAATTCTACCTGAAATTCACTAACCAGCTCAATATAGCATCAGATGACAATTCCACTTCTTTAACATGTGAGGCTTGCTGCTATGACTCAACAGTGCATCTCCAGGCCTGCCTCAGGGAGCAGAGTTGGCACACTGGACCATCCCATTCCCACCCTTGCCCTTGGTTGAAGTTGGGGTGTGGTCCTAAGTGTTCTAGTTGGCCTGACTCAGTGATCTAGTGAGAGAACATGGAATGGACCAGATTTCCTTCCCCCCACCCCACCCCCATCCTCACCCCTCACCCAGGGGGTGACCTTCTCTCTGTCCATCATCACTGCTGACCAGAGGTGCCTTATCGTAAGTCTGGGACTTACCCCAGTGCAGCACAATCTGTCTGGGCGCACCGAGTCTCCTCAGAATGGAGCCACTCACACCAAAGTGATAGGCAACCATTCACTGCTCTGTCCCTTACTCCTGTTGACCAGCACTGTCGGAAGGAAGTGATTATACAAGGAAAAGCCTTTCTACTCCTACACACAGGCATGCAGGGCACTGGGCCAGCCACAAGCTAGGACACAGCTGTTTGTGTAGACTGGTCTGCATCAAATCCCAGGCTGTCCTCTTCTATTCCAGGTTCAAAGTGCCATTTATCATAGAACTCTTGTACCAACCAAAAGAGCTGGGGAGGACCTCTTGCACTTTCAGTTGGTCATCATTTAACCTGTTTATGGAAGCGTTTTTCCCTTTGAACAGAACATCTTTCTTTTCTTTTCTAGGTAGCGAGCCATTTTTAAAAGTCTTGCTTGTTTATTATAGGAGTAGAGCTTGCTTGTAGCAGATTGAAACAATATGAAACCATGTTGGGAAAAGGCTAGTACATATTTATGTACATACAACTTTGTACAACTTCACAAACAACTGTGACTACATGTATATGGTTATTGTTCAACAAAAATGACATGCAATGCAGCTTGTTCTGTTGACGTAAATTATAGACATCTTTTTATATCGTATAGATCTGCCTCTTCTCAGAACTATTCTGTATATTGATGCACTTAGATTTACTAGGTCCCCTATTGATGAACATTTAAATCTCCCTGGCTTTTGGAGTCCCCTGGTGGCTCAGCAGGTTAAGGATCTGGCATTGTCACTGCTGTGGCTCAGATTCAGTCTCTGCCCTGGGAACCTCCGTGTGCTTTGGGTGTGGCCAAAAATATTCTCCCAGACTTCTGATATTAGTATTAGTGTTAAAATAGCGCTCTTAACTTAGAGGTCAGATTGCCTTAGTTCAGATTACAGATATTCCATTTACTTACTTTGTGACCTTCAGCATGTTATTTAAACTCTTTGTGCCTCAGTTTCCTGTGATTTATAAAATGGGAATAAAATTGTCATCATAATATCCCTCCCCAAAAAAGTCAAGTGAGATAATATGTATGAAACATACTTAGCATATTATAATAATGGTAATATCAGCCAGGCACTATGTGGGTATGCATTAGCCTTATGAGATATATTTTAGTATCTGCAAAGACACGTCCATCATTATTATTAAAATGACATTAGCTATTCATATGCATTTACTCCTCCAGGTGAATTTTTAAATCACCTTTCCACCTACCTCCTATCAATATGACAAGGGTTTTTTTTTTTTTTTTTGAAATGTCTCTACTCTTGAAGGTTGCCAGAGCAGAAAGACCCTTGGACTTGAGTACAAAAAGAACCGAGTAGTCTCATGGCCTCCCTTCAAAGCCATGTGACCATGGGAAGTTCATTTAAATGCTCTGAGCAACTACAGCTTCCCTACCTATAAAATGGGAGGGACGATCCTTAGGGGAGTTGGAGAATGTGGAGAGGGGGTTATTGTAATAAAGACCTGAAACAGTGCCTGATACTTAATAAATACATGACAAATGTACTTGTTTCTGAGGCAAGTGTTTTTACTTCGTCTTCTGGACCTTTGTCATCAGCACCGTTTTCGGTGGCCACTCTGAGATGATGCTGACTGAGTGAAAAGAGTGTGTAAGAGCAAGAGCGGCAGTGAGCATGCAGGATGAAGTTTGAGGCCCCCGCTTCCTGTGCAGGACAAGCTCAACATTTACAACCAGTTGAAGATTAGCCAAAAGGGAGGAAAGGGAATTGGGACAAACATAGACTGTTCCGTTGTGCCGGCATGTGCCACCAACCGCGGAGTGGACTTCCTGCTGCAGAACACAGCTGACCTTTGGAGAGTCACTGTCTGGGTGAGGCTGCCCTTTAGCAGGACAGAACACAGCTGTTGTTTAGATATCAGAGGTTAGTTAATAACTGTGCTTGGCAAGCAGCATGGGATGTTAACTGTTTGGAAAACAATCTGCTTCTAGATTTAAGGAAGGCCCATGTGAAGGGAATCTTTATGTTACCAACAGATTGTTTGGTAATCCTTTGAACAAAAATTAACACTTAGCAGCAGCTTTAAAAAGTATTAAGAGAACTCATAAAAGTCAGAGCATATGTGCAGGAGAAGGTCAGACTTCCAGAACTCTCCTGGGAACTGTTTCTGGACCAACACGTTCCACAAATGTGTTAATTCGGGTTGAGATTTCTAATGCAAATATTGACTCAGTTGCAACGTTTGCAGTTGATTCTCCGCTTGAATGAGCCCTTTCAGAATACCTTTGCCTGTTTGTTTTCTTTCCTCAGGCCTGATAGTTTGCCCACCCTTCATTTTGAACCTTAGCAGGTGAGTTTTTAATGGCCAGTTCTGCATTCTTTCTCTAGCTCTGAATCATGTTTAGAGGAATAAACATGACTATTCCTTCATTTTCTTAGTGGCATAATTGTGGGAAAGGAGGAAGAAGAAGAGATGATTTAGACCAAGAAATCCTGGGGGAATGTAAATGACTCTCATTCTTAGGTCAGATCACATAAAAATAACTTATTAACCACTATTCATTATTAAAGGAAAAACTGAGGTTGTTTTGTTGTTCCCTCCTCCCAGTTCACCTGATGTTTTAATTACTGTTAATTTTAAAACATGTATCTTAAAGTTTCTATGAATTGGTGTGCAAACTTCTGCACGGGCTCACCAATTTTTAGTATAACATGAAAAGTAGTGACTAAAAGATATGACTAATGTATATTTATTTAACCTTCAGTTTTGAAAGATATTTTCACTGGATATAGAATTATGGGTTGAAGATTTTTTTTCCCTGCAGATGCTGTTATACCATCTTCTGGCTTCCTTGGTTTCTGATGAAAAGTCTGTGGTCCCTGAAATCATTGTTATCTTTATGTAATGTGGTATCTTTTCTCAGGCTCCTTTCAAGATTTTCTTTTCTTTTGCTTTTTAGGGTCACACCCACCACATGTGGAAGTTCCCAGCCTAAGGGTCTAATCAGAGCCACAGCTGCAGGCCTACACCACAGTCATAGCAACACGTCTATGACCTACACCACAGCTCATGGCAACAGCCAATCCCCAACCCACTGAGTGAGGCCAAGGACTGAACCCATGTCCTCGTAGTTACTAGTCAAATTTGTTTCTGCTGCACCACGAGGGGAACTCCAAGATTTTCTTCTCTTTGTTTTCTTTGTATTTGTCGTACTTGGTATTCTTTGAGTTTCATGAATCTGTAAATTTAGGTTTTATACCACATTTGAAGAATTTTCAGCCATATTTCTTCAACTATTTTTCCACCCCACTCTGTCACTTTTCTTTATGAAACTACAGTTATACCTATGCAGACTTTTTGATGTTGTCCTACAGGTCTGATGTTCTCTTCATTGTTTTTTGTTCAGTCTTTTTTTTCCTCTCTCTGTTACTCAGACTGGATCATATCTATCAGCCTGTCTTCAAATTTGTTTACTGTTTCCTATATAATCTCCATTCTGCTGAGTTCATCCAGTTGATTTATTTCGAAAACTGTATATATTGAATTTTTTAATTGAAAAATTTCCAGTTAGTTCTTTTTATTGTTTCTATTTCCATGTTAAGATTTCCTATATATTTCATATATTCTTTTAGGCCATTGAACATAATTATGATAACTGATTAAAAATTCTTATCTGTTAATTATAACATCTAAGTTACTTTGAGATCACTAGTAGTTGTCCTTTTTCCTCTTCTTTTTTTAGGTTTTTTATTTTATGGCTGCTGTTGTGGCACATGGAAGTTCCTGGGCCAGGGATTGAATCTGAGCCATAACTGTGACCCAAGCCACAGCTGTAGCAATGCTGGATCCTTTGACCCATTGCACCAGGTCAGAGATCAAACCTATACCTCCACAGTGACCTGAGCTGCTGCAGTCAGATTCTTAACCCACTGCACCACAGTGGGAACTCCAATTATCCTTTTTCCTTGAGGTAGGGTTACATTTTGCTTTATCTTTGTATATTTAACAATTTTGGAGTGTATTTTGAACTTTTTAGTACTATGTTATGAATACTGTGGTTTCTCTTATATTCTTCTGAAGAAGTTTATGGGGGAAGATGGTTGTTTATTTTGTTTTTTGCCTTAGCTATCAATTAGCTTGGCTGAACTAAAATCACAAACTCTGTTTCTAAGGCAGCACCTCAATTCTTGGGTCATTTCTTTTATCCTTAGCCAGGGTACTTAGAGCCTGCCCTTTACCTGCCTGGTTTAGGAGTCAGCCAGATATTGGGCAGTTTTTACACAGAATTTGAGGCTCTTTCTTTCTGGTTTTATACGTTCTGGGGTTCCTGCTTTACTTTCCAGTGGCTGTGGTTGTCCCAAAATCTATGCCCCAAGGACTACCAATTTCTGTTGGAGTTTTAGCCATCTACTGACTGCAGCCTACCACCAGGCTAGAAGCCATAAAATTGAGAAACACATCTAAATCTTTTCCCTTCTTCTAAGTGTCAGCCTTTACAATCTATCTACTTTTCATCTTTCCACAGTGCCTTCAGGTAGTTGTTTTTTTAATATATATTTTTCTCTAGAGTTTGTAGTTATTTTCCCCAGGAGAACCAGTCCAGTAGGAGCTTTCTTGGCCATATCGCAAGTAGAGCCAAAAATATTTTTTAAAGAACATTTAAAATGCAAGCTGCTCCTTCCCATAATTAGTTTAGATTAGCAAGTTTGAAATATCTAAGTAGTTAAAAACATAGACCTTGAAAACTTCTAGAGGAAACTCTTTATTTTTAGGGTCTTGGTAAACAACACTACTGTTAACACCCAGATATGCAATGTAGTTCACTGTGGACATCAACATATTAATGAAATCCAGAAAGCTGCTTTATAAATCTTTTAGTCAAAACCTTTAATTTCATTCCAGCAGAGTAAAAGTTGCCATGCAGCAATTTACATACCAATTCACAGGATTAAAGGGAGAAACAAAAAACTTTCTCAGCATTGGAGATTTTTTTCCACTGTCAGCAATTGATAGAACAGTTATACAAAAAAAAAAAAAATCATAAAAGGCATAGATGAATGCATAAACAAAATTGATATAGAATGTTTCATTCAACAACAGCAGAATATATACATTCTTTTAAATTCACATGGGATGTTTACCAAGTTGGTCAAAATGCTGAACTACAAAACAAGTTTCAGTAAAGTTTAAAAGTTTGAAATATATGGGGAATATAGTATATCCTCTGACCACAATGGAATTAAATTAGAAATCAGTAACGGAAATATATCTAGGGAGACCCTAGATATTTGGAGATTCAACAACACACTGTATGTAATCCATGGGCCAAAGAAGAAATCACAGTAGAAAATATTTTTAACTTAATGGTAGTGAAAACATAACAAATCAGAATTTTGTAGGATGCAGCTAAAGTAGTACATAGAGGAAATTTTATAGCTTTAAATATTTAAATTAGAAAAATATGTTGTCTAATAGAACTTTCTGTGATAATGGAAATATTCTGTATATATATTGTCCAGTCTGGTAGCCACTAGCCATGTATGGCTCTTAAGTACTTGAAATGTGACTAGTGTAACTAAGGAATTGAATTTTTAATTTATATAATTAATTTATCTTTATTTTTTTGGCCATGCCCATGGCATGAAGAAGTTCCAGAAGTAGGGATCCAAGCCATGCCACAGCAGCAACCCCAGCCGCTGCAGTGACAGTGACAGATCCTCAACCCACTATGCCCCAAGAGAACTCCTGTATAATTTAAATTAATTTAAATTTAGATACCACATGTGGTTATTGGCTACCATATTGGACAACATAGGTCTAAAAATCAATGACTAAAGTTTTCCTTTTAAGAAAAGTACACAAAATAAGTAATAGGAAGATACAATAAATATCAGAGCATAAATCAATAAACTGGCAAGTAGACCCCCCAAAATAGAGAAAATCCATAAATCCAAATGTTTTATTTTTTTTAAAAGATCTACAAAATTTATTAAATACAGAGAGAGCACAGATTACAATATCTAGAATAAGGGACTATCAGTCTTACGAATAGTGAAAAAAATAATAGAAGAATATTGTAAACAACTTTATGCCAAAAACTAAACAATTTAGATGAACTGTACATATTCTTTGTAAAATACAACTCATCGTAATGGACACAAGGTGAAACAAAATATGTATATCTCTGTGTTTATTTTTTTTTAAAGTTTAATTCAACATCAGAAACCTTCCCACTGCAATTTGGAACTCTCAGACAATGTTGGTAGGAATGTAAACTGGCATCATCACTTTGGGAAAAGGTCTGTCATTTCTTCTTCTTCTTCTTTTTTTGTTTCTGTTTTTGTTTTTGTTTTGTTTTGTTTGGCTTTTTATGGCTGCATTCATAGCATATGGAAGTTCCCAGGCTAGGGGTCAAATTAGACCCCAGCTGCTGACCTACACCACAGCCATAGCAACTCAGGATCTGCGACCTCAGCTGTGTCTGTGACCTACATGGCAACGCTGATCCTTAATCCACTGAGCGAGGCTAGGGATCAAACCCACAACGTTATGGTTCCTAGTTGCGTTTGTTAATCACTGAGCCATGAAAGGAACTCCATGGCTGGCATTTCTTATAAAACTAAATAAACCCTTCTCTTTGACTCTGCGGTTCTACTCCTAGTTATTTATTCAAGGGAAATTGAAATATATGTTGACGAACACAAGTAAAGCCTAGGCATCCCCATCAATGGGAAAATAGATAAATAATAGATGTTTATGTAATGGAATACTCTTCAGCAATATTGAGAAAATTACTGATAGTTGCGCCAGTACTTATGAAACTAAAAAACATGCTGAGTGAAAGGAGCCTTCCACAAAAAGAGTATAAATTCTAGGATTCCATTTATATGAAATTATAGAAGAGGCAAAACTAGTCTATGGTGGGGGAAAAAATCAAAACATTGGTTCTTCATGGAGGAGAAGTGTGTTTTTGTTTTGTTTTGTTTTTTTAGTTATGTGTTTGTATGTATATGTTTAAACTCAGTGAATGTGCACTTAAGATTTGGACACTTCATTGAATATACATTTTACCTGGAAAGAAAAAAATTAATACTGAACTGTGGTTAAGTGATAGGCATGCTGAATTATTTAGGGAAATTCTGATATATGTAGTTTACTTTGAAATATATCAAAAAAATTAGATGGACTGATGGATGAACAGAAAATCGCTATGTGTATAGATATGTGTGATAAAACAAGTAGAGTAAAATATTAATGGTAGAATCTAGATGGCTTTAAACATACTTTGTTGTCCATTTGAAATTTTTCATAATAAAATGTTGGGGAGAAAAGGTGCAGAAAAAGTGTGCTTTTAATTCCATGTATACAGATTACTAAAATGTAGTGAGATGAAATTTTACTGGGATCTGCTCTTATAGACCAAAAAAATATGTTATGAATATATTTGTTTTGAGTTTCTTGAGAGCTAGTAAAGGCAAAGGACTGTGCAATAATTAATTTATATGAATCAGGTGTCTTTCCTGTCCTCTGGAAACTTGAGAGGTAATGAAGCATAAAACAAATATACAGGAGTTCCTGCTGTGGCACAGTGTTTCTGTGGAGGCACAGGTCACTGCTGAGATGCAAGCCCGGCACAGTTGGTTAAAGGTCTGACATTGCTGCAGCTGTGGCATAGGTTGCAGCTGCAGCTGGAATTTGATCCCTGTCCAGGGAACTTTCATATGCCACAGGTGTGGCCAAAAAAGAAAAAAAAAAAAAACAACCCCCCTAACCCAAATATACAAATAATAGCATACAGAATGCCATATGTTCTCTAATGGAGCTAAGGACAAGCTGCTGGTGAGATTGTTGAGCATTGAGAGTGTATTCGCTTGGAGGAACCATGGAGGCTGCATGGAGGAAGGGATGTTTTAGATGCCAATAGGACTGTGGGCTTCAGCAGGGAAGATGGTATCTAGAGTACAGAAAGGAGCCTGTACAGATGTTTGGAGGGATATGAAATAAAGCTGGCAAGGTGGAACCAGAGTCTTGAAAACCAGGTTTGGATTTTACTCGGTAGACAGGGAGGAGACAGAAAATGTGTCATTGAGCAAGGGAGGAAGATGAATGCTTTAACCCAAATGTTATCCAGAAATGCAGGAAGTCCACATGAGAGGCCCACACTCCCCTACTCACCGCCTCCATTGTAAGGGTTTATTCCAGTCACACCCCCTTGGAGGAGTTCCCAGGCCCCAGCTTTAATTTAGGAGTTAGATTAGAAGATTTCCAAGGTCCATCCAGTTCTAGCTTTCTGTGATCTGATGGCTGGAAAAAGTTCTTGTACAAACAGATTAAATATTTCCTCCTGCAGTGTTCGTTATGTTGTTCTGCTAGCCAACTCTTTCTTCATAAAGCCTGGCTGGTACTTATTAGATATGCTACAGATTCCGTATTCAGAGTGTCAGAGCTGTAGTTATTGCTATGTGGTAATGTTGCTTTTCACAGATTGTAACATTTCAAGCTATTGAACTTTGACATTGTGGGGAAAAAATGAGTGATTGTGTCCTTACACTGGGTGGGGCTTATGGGGGGAAACCTTACAGGGCATCTCCCCTCTCATGAGAGCATCTAGTTGTTGGACATGTGTCACAGATGGGTCTGAATAATCCCAACTTGAAATGAGACTCTTCACAGAATGCTGGTAATTCCCAAATGCAAGGAAACAGAATTTAAAATTACATGGGACAACACAAGTTCTTGTGTCGAAAAGGAAATCTGTTGCTGTGTAAGTTTTTAATAACCATTTTGTTATAATCCCTGATGTGTTTTGATCTTTGGCCTGGGGAGGCGGGGGGGAGTCCCAAATGTATGAAACCATTGGGTAAGTGACAAAAAATGAACTTTCATCTCTAGGCACCCAGGTCTAGGGGGACATATACCTGTGTTAAGAATGAAGGAAAGATGCTAGAAATACTGTCATTTCCACTGTTATTTTCCATTGGGGTTAAGCATTTGATGTGAAGAAAAGAAATGATAGGCAGGAGAAGTTGTATGAGGTTGAGAACTCAGACTCTTTGGGAGGAAAAACAGAAAGAAAGGTAGCCCAGAGTGTGCTCATTGGTACATTGGCCATTGCTGTGGTGGTGTGATGACCGGCGTCAACCTGGTTCCAAAGACCCAAGTTTGATCCTTGCTGGAGTGCTGATTATGCAGAGAGTTGTTGCAGAGAAAACCAGTTTCTAAACATTCATTCAGTTTTTATCTTATGAGGGCAAGAAACCATATCCTGACCTCATCAAAACCATTTGAAGAGTTCCTGCTGTGGCGCAATGGGATTGATGGTGTCTCTGCAATCAGGGACGCGAGTTCAATCCCCAGCCCAGCACAGTGGGTTAAGGATCCAGCGTTGCTGCAGCTGTCGTGTAGATTGCAGGTCTGGCTTGGATTCAGTCCCTGGCGCGGGAACTCCATAGGCCACAGGCCCAGCCGGAAAAAAAAAAAAAAAAACAACATTTGAACACCAAGCCACACTTGTCCAAGAGTCTCACATATTTGTGCTCTGTAATTGGAGCAGAGATGGTCAGTGTTCAGATTTGTTGATGGAATCAGTGCAGAGTACTTTCAGAACCCCTGGGTCTTTTATAAAGAGGGTGTTCTCTCAGGGAACTGGTGTGCAGGGTCACAGATCAGAGCTACTTGCAAGGGATAAGGGATGTGCCTTCAGACCAGATACAGTCAAGGGAGGCAGGTGCTTTTCCTCTCCTGGGACTAAAGAGAGCTACATCGGGACTCACTTCTGTTTTTAAACATTTCATGAAATGTGCACTTTCTGTTTGTTAGCAAACAGCATGTTTCGAAACCAGATATTCTGTCCAAATAGTAATAGCAGCACCACAACTTCTGTCATGAACACACTTTCCCCATTCTTCTTCTTATTTATAAGGATTCTTCATATGGTCGTAAAAGGAACTATTGAAATCTTAGAAAATATAGAAGGGTGTAGAACCACAAAAGTCATCCACAATACCACAACTTAAGGATGTTAACTCCTATTAGTGTGTTAAGGTTTTTCTTCTTGCCTTTTAAATTTCTCTTCCATGTGTATATGCATAAATGTCATAAGGGCATCACGGAAGCCACAGCCTTCATCCCAGGCTGCTGAGAAGTGAGGGGCAGTTGTTAGGGCAAAGGTGGGAATGTGTGTGCACATTCTTGGAAGCTGTGACTCACTCCAGAGGCCTCCTTGTGGCTGTTATTACAGCTGCTGCTGCTGCAAAACAGCTTTGAACCCTGAGGTGTGGGACTGCCTTTGGAGGTAGGGGCAGGGAGGGGGGCGAGCTGTTAGGCAACGCAGGACGTGAGAGCTAGAGTTTGAGTTTGGTGATCTGGGAAGAGATGGAGGCGGGTTGATGAGTAAAGGCTCCTCTCTCTACTCAGCGGCCCTTTTAGGTTATTTGTGTCGGTCTGGGGCCAGAGAGAGCACACCTGCGCCCTGAGGGTAGGGTCAAAAGCAAGAGTCAGACAAGGAGGCCCTGTTATCACAAGAGTGATCACGAGACTGTCTGGGTGAACAGTCACAGAGCTGTGTCACACCTCCACCAGTCTCCTCTCCACTTGGGCTTATGCTGGCCTAGCGCTAAGCTGAGCCCCTGGCCCCTTAGATGGAAGCCCAGGCGTCCCTCTTCTCTTGCCCATGCTGTGTTCACTCTCTTGCCCAGAGAAGCTCCAGTGGATTGCAGTGCTGCTGCTGCTGGGGCAAGCTCCTGGCTGGTACCAGGTCCCCAAGCCAGCCTGCCACTGCCAGCACCACTGGGTAGCTGGTTTATTCAAGCAGCACACTCATAGGCTCTAATGGTTTGAACAGAAAATCACTGGATGACACTGACTTCCTCCCCACATCCCTACCACACCCTCTCATGGCTTCAGGTCTTCTCCTTTGGCCTGGCCAGGGCTGGAGGGCTGTGTAGTAAATCTCCTTAACCTGAAGAATTCTGTAGAATAAAGTTGGCTTTGTGGGTTGGCTGCCTATCAGACTGCCAGCAGAATAGCCCTTCTTTGAAACTTTGAACTTGGTTATGTGACATTTGCATTTTTAAGCAGAGAAGAAAGCCAGAGTACCCATGAGGATGCGAGTTCAATCCCTGGCCTCACTCAGTGGGTTAAAGATCAGGTGTTGCTGCAAGCTGTGATATAGGTCACAGATGCAACTCAGATCCCAAGTTGCTGTGGCTGTGGCTGTGGTGTAAGCTGGCAGTTGAAGCTCTAGTTCGACCCCTAGCCTGCGAGCGTCCATGCGCCACAGGTACGGCCATAAAAAGAAAAAGAGAGCAAGAGAGAACCAGATTGCTGAGCAGAGCCAATCTGGTTATAGGGGGTTGGGTTTTTTCCTTTTCTTTTTCTTTTTTTTTTTTTTTTTGTTATGGTTCTTTTTTCTACTGTTTAGCACGAATTCCCTTTGAGGGAGTGACCTCACTTGGTCCTTTTCAGACACCCGGGAGAAGGGGTCAGACCCTCTATCAGGCTTCAGAGGAAGGGACCTGCACCAGTGATGGGACGAGCCCAGGTCCTAAACTCACCCACACTAAGAAAGAAGCTCGCGGCATGACAGGCTGTGCAGAGGGAGAACCAGCTCACAGGTGTAGTGACCCACAGTGGCAGGGATGTCATCAGGGGAACCCATCAGTGGCACCAAGGATGGCCCAGCTCACCCTTGTCTTGGCACTCAACCCGCAGCTCTCTGCGCTGCTTCCTTTTTGTGGAGAAATCATGTCTGTGGCCATGAGTCCCTTTCTAGCCCATGCTTCCAGGGGCCATCTCCCTGCTGCACCAGGCTGACTTGGTCCAAATCTCTGCTCCTTCCTGCCCCACATCCCTGGTCTGGGGAAGTGGTGTTCTTCTCCCCATCTTCAAACCTTGATTGCAGGATTGCGACAGCCTCCTAAGCAGGCTTCCTGCCTCTCAGTCTCATCACCATCATCCTGTACATCTTTCCGGCACAACTTGCCAAAACATGATGCGCTCTAATCACGCCTCTGTTTGGAAGCTTTGTGCGCCTCCTCACTGCCTATGAGAATCAGCAGAAGGTGGGAGAACCTTCCTTCGTGATTTCTACCCCCCCACCCTCCGCCTCGCTGGATCTTGTTACACTTTGTCCTACACACAGCTCTAAACACAGGGACTCAGGAAACATTTAGACATGGAATGAATGAATATGAAAAATTGGAAGCCAAACAAGAGTTCCCTGGTGTTTTTAATTTCATAGTTGCAGAGCTACCATGATCTGCATGCAATATTAAAACAAGTATCATTGATAGTCTTTTAATGGTGTCTTGAGATAAGCCTATTATCCAGAGACTTGAGAGGCCTGTCTTTCATAAAGAGGGCAAAGTTTATAGAATATATAGGGAAACAGAGGGTCAAATAACATTTTGATCTTTTGTTGTGACTTTGTAGCTCAGCGAATGCTTACCAAAAGGGTCTCAATAATTTGCCCTTTTTTCAGCCAGCCAGTTCTTCGGTCAAGTTTAAAAAGGCTTGGAAGAACTTGTGATTTTTAAAATATCCTGGAGGATTTTTTCCATGCATGGGCAACTCATGGGTCAATGCACAGCTATTTCTGTATGTGAGTGGAGTGGGTGGCGCTCTCCCGGTTCAGTGAGGGCCGGGGCCTGGTTGTCTGCTTGGAGGGATGGATGCAGGACTTTCCTCCTCTCTCCCTATGCCACAGACAGGCTTCACTGAAGAACCTCAGGTCTGCTCTCCCCACCCACTTTGTGTTTGCTTGCCTGCTACACCTGCCGCAAAATTTTATTCTGTGCTGGTCCCTTTAAATTGCAAGCACCCTGACTCCCAGTCAGAGGTGTGTGTGGCACACAGGTGTGGTTGGGGGAATGGCTCTAGGTGAGTGTGACTGTACCCTGAGGCGTAGCCTTGGAATGCACCGTCCATCAGGAGAAATAAGCACTTTCCAGCTGAGCGGAAGGCCTCTTGTCCTTCAAGGTTTGAGTCATGCTTAGCGGCAGAGGCACCCTTGGGTCCCATGGAGAGCAGAGGAGTATGGACCTGCACCCAGGGGTCGAGTGCCCAGCCCAGCGCTGCAGCGCCTCCTTCAGTTCTCTGGGCCAGGCCTTTGCCCCAGGGGCACAGTACCTTTCAAGCCAGGGGCTGGCTTCCTTCCCTCTTGTGGTGGAAGCTTTCCCTTTGGCCCTCAGAGCCACTCTCCTCTCTCCGCCCTGCTCCATGCTCTAGAAGCTGACCAAGGAAACTATATGAGTGGGCCCCTGGTGCCCTGGCCCCTATGGTGCTTTACTCCGTGGGAGAACCAGCAGGGCTGGAAGACCAGTTGGAGGGAGTTGGGATGGGTGGTGGGGCGAAGCCATAGTCTTGATTCTCTTGCTCCTTCCCCCTCCCCCTTAGGTCCTAGGTCTGGGCCCTAGGAGGCAGCCCTCTGCGAAGGACACTTTGCCTTGGGTTCCAGCAGCCTCTCCTCCCGGCCCCTGCGGTCCTGGCATGTCAACATGGCACTGGTACTGATCCCAGAACACTGCACTGTGGTTCCCCCACCCCTGCCCACCCCTCTATAAATGGTCCTTTTATTAACCTCTCCTCAGATTACCCAGTTTGAGAGGGCCGTCTGTTTCCTGCCAGAACCCTGGCGGATATGATTCCTAAGATCTTTTCCAGCTCCGAAAAAAGAAGCCCATGAGCAAGGGGGAGCTGGCCCATTGGGGTTCCCGTTTTTCACTGGTGCCTCTGTGCCTGGTTCACCAGGATCATGGGAGGCAGGGACTGGGAGAAATTCAATCCCCAGAGCCCAGAGTCACTAGGACAAGGATCACTGGTGCCTTGGCAGATGCAGACTGTTTGAACCCCAATTCCCAAAGAGTACACAGGTATGCTGTTCCCCCCATGGTGGAGGGGAGAGCAAGAGGAAGCCACACCAATGGGGGCTGGACCATCACTCCCACCTTTCTACCTGTGTGACTTTAGGCAAGTCTCCTTGGCCTCTTTCCTCCTAGCCCAGAGCCACCAGCACCTACCCAGGCCCACAGGAGATTGTTATGAGGTGCAAAGGAAAGTGTCTGGTCGGGACCAAAGAGACTTATCATAGTAAATAGCTTTTATTGTGCCAGGGTCACAAACAGGGCACAGAGCTCTGTGTGGACATTGCCCCTGCTTCTGTCCCAGGTCACCCCTCTCCCTTTCACCCTTTCCTGCTGGGCACACTTGCTGAGACATACATGGCTCGCAGAGTGTCAATTTCAGGATCAAAGCTTGACCTCAGAGACACCAAGTTACAGAATCATGCCATCAAAGGGCAATGGCAGCCTTCAGCCATTCTGGAACTCAGATCTAGACCTTAAGGGTCTTAGGCATGGCCCCTCTCAAAGCAGCTGTCTCAAACTAGGTCCATGAGGGGATAAAGAAAATTAAGAGTATACCTTCAAAATTTATGTATTCTTGGAGTTCCCTTGTGGGAACTGGTGGTATTACTGCCGCTGCTCATATTGCTGCTGTGCTCAGATCCTGCCCAGGAACTTCCACATGCCATGGTCAAAAAAATTAAAAATGGGAGTTCCCATCGTGGCGCAGTAGAAACGAATCTGACTAGGAACCATGAGGTTGCAGGTTCAACCCCTGGCCTCCGTCAGTGGGTTAAGGTCTGCTGTTGCCAAGAGCTGTGGTGTAGGTCACAGACATGGCTTGGATCTGGCATTGCTGTGGCTGTGGTGTAGGCCAGCAACTGTAGCTCCAATTACACCCCTAGCCTGGAACCTCCATATGCCGTGGGTGCAGCCCTAAAAAAGCAAACAAATGAATAAAATGAATAAAAATAAATAATGGGAGTTTCCGTCGTGGCGCAGTGGTTAACGAATCCGACTGGGAACCATGAGGTTGCGGGTTCGGTCCCTGCCCTTTCTCAGTGGGTTAACGATCCGGCGTTGCCGTGAGCTGTGGTGTAGGTTGCGGACGTGGCTCGGATCCTGCGTTGCTGTGGCTCTGGTGTAGGCTAGTGGCTACAGCTCCGATTCGACCCCTAGCCTGGGAACCTCCATATGCCATGGGAGCGGCCCCAAAGAAATAGCAAAAAAAAAAGACAAAAAATTAAAAAAAAAATAAATAAATAATGAAATAAAATTTGTATATTCTTAAGTATTAAAGTTAGCACAGAGAATTCCTGACATACAAGAAAGTAACATTCTTTTTTTAAAAAAAAATGTATATATATAGGTGTATAGTTGACTTATTGTGTTTCAGGTGTATAGCAAAGTGCATCAATTATACATATACATTTATACATTCTTTTTCAGATTCTTTTCTCATATATGTTATTACAGATTACTGAGTAGAGTTCTCTGTGCTATACAGTAGGTCCTTGTTGGTTATTTCTTTTATGTACAGTAGTATGTATGTGTTAATCCCAACCTTTGTATTTATCCCTCTCCCTGACCTTTCCCCTTTGTTAACTGTAAGTTTGGCTTCAAATCTTTGAGTCTGTTTCAGTTTTATAAACAAATTTTGTTGTGTTTTGTTTTCATTTTTGGCCATCCCACAGTATATGGAGTTCCTGGGCCAGGGATCAGATTTGAGCTGCAGTTATGACCTATGCCAAATCCTTTAATCCACTGTGCCAGGCTGGGGAGCCAACCTGTGTCCTGGTGGTGCACAGATGCTGCCAATCCTGTTATACTATAGTGGGGACTCAGTAAACAAGTTATTTTGTATCATTTTTATTAGATTCCACATTTAAATGACATCATATGATATTTGTCTTTCTCTAACTTCAGTTTGTATGGTAATTTCTAGGTCCATCCATTTTGCTGCAAATGGCATTATTTTGTTCTTTGGAAAAATACATTCTTGAGAAAAACAGGAGTTCCCACTGTGGCTTTAGTGTCCATGAGGATGTGGGTTCAATCTCTGGTCTCACCCAGTGGGTTAAGGATCCCATGTTGCTGTGGCTGTGGTGTAGGCCAGCAGCTGCAGCTCCAATTTGACCCCTAGCCTGGAAACTTCCATATGCTGCCCATGTGGCCATTAAAAAAAAGAAGAGAGAGAGAGAAAACTACAAATGTCAAATGCAATTGTCTCTTTAAAAAGAAATCAAGGTGTTTAAAGAGCTTCCATCACACTCGCTGGGCACTGTTGGTATTGTGTTGTGCCCTCTGCTGAGCCACGGCGGGCGGGGGCAGGGGGGGAGTTGAGGAAGGACAACCGGGAGATGGCACAGCACTCAATGCCCTGGTGGACACATAACCTCACTGTGTCTATTCCATAGCAGTTGGGAACTGTGCACACAGCAGTGAGAAAGAGCTAAAGAACGGAGTGTCTAGTGGAAAATTAAAATGAGATGCACAAACTAATATTTCCATGAGGTAAAAATAGGCACACAGGAAGAGCCGTCTCGTGTTTTGTGAGCAAACATAAAGGTACACCTCAAGCACATTAGCATGTTTGCCTGTGGGGTGACGGGGATGGAAGTGGGCTCCAGGGAGGAAAACACATACACAGAAACTTAGAGCTTTTGCCTAGACCGTGTTAATTGTGTGCCCGGAACTGCTGGGTGATGCAGGTGACCCTCTGCTCCTGAGGCACCAAACAAAAACACAATCTTAAGCTTTTCTTTCCTTTTAGGTTTTAAAAGAAACTTCTAAAAAGCTTTTATTGTTTAGTTTGCACGGTCTTTCCTCTTGGCCCTCACTGTAGCCCCTAAACCACAACCAGTTAATGGATCAAAAGTAACCTTTGTAGGGTCAGAACACAAACGCAGCACAGACGCTGCCCAGAAACCACATGAAAGAAGGGATGCTGTGAGCCGCCCTTCAGGCTCCCTTCTGGAAACTCGCCACCTGGCAGTGCCCTCCAAGTGGGCAAGTGTCCATCACAGCAGGCAAGAGTACCATCCTAACTGTGGCTCTCTTTTGTTTAAAAAGTGCCTCATGGAAAGTGGAAGATATGGCACGTGCATATGGACCCATCAGAAGAGCCTGCATAAAATATTTTGAACAATACCCCAGCTTTTCTCTTTTTGATATATTTCCTTTTAGTCTCATGTCATGCGTAATTTTTTGTCGAAGTGATCATCTCCTGTCTACCTAATGACATTTTACAAAAGTTGCATTCTTCCATCTTTATTCCATATATTCTCTCCTTGATGTCGCATTTAACAGTATTTTTCCATTTTGCTGCAAAGACTCTTATATTGTTTTAAATGGGTGAGTAATATTTTATTGACTAAGTATCCCAGCACTTACCAGAATGACATTTAGGCTGCTTTCCACTTATCCTCCACTTGTAAGTAATGCAGGAAAGAGGCATCCATGCTGCATATAACTTCTTCATGTTTTAAATGCATCCTTAGGGTAGTCTCAGGAAATGGAATTACTGGGTGAAAGAGTGTACAGAAGCATCTGTGACTCTAGGTACAAATTACTGAATTGCTTTCAAAAGGATAGTGGTAATCTATACTTCTAATAGCATGTGCTCGTACCAATGTTGTTGTATAAGCTCTTCATTACCAAGCTTCTTCATTGAAGCTTAATAGTTTATATACATTGATTTAATTTTGCATTTCTTTGATTGATAATGAGTTTGAAAATTTTCCACGTTTTTCCATTTATGTATTGCTCGTGGAGGTGATCTTGGGCTGTTCTTTCCCATTTGTATGTAGCCTTACCCAATGCTGATACTCAATCTTTGTCACAATTCTGCACCTATTTTGTTTGCCCTTCCAAAACTTTCAAAATTTTATAGAGAGTGGTTTTTTTTTTTTTTAAAGAAACTGATACTGATTCATTGATGTTTTTAATGATTTTGCTGGCTAAATAAAAATCATTTAAAATATTTAAATTTGGAGTTCCCGTGGTGGTGCAGTGGTTAACGAATCCGACTAGGAACCATGGGGTTGCGGGTTCGGTCCCTGCCCTTGCTCAGTGGGTTGACGATCCAGCGTTGCCGTGAGCTGTGGTGTAGGCTGCAGACGCGGCTCGGATCCAGCGTGGCTCTGGCGTAGGCCGGTGGCTACAGCTCCGATTCGACCCCTAGCCGTGGGAACCTCCATATGCTGTGTGAGCGGCCCAAGAAATAGCAAAAAGACAAAAAAAAAATTAAATTTGAGAAAGAAATTTTGTGGCACAGCAGGATGAAAAAGAAGTGTATCCAACTGAGGCCTTGGAAGGTAAACAAACCCATGTTCCAGTCCCTGCCTGTGACGTCCTGGCTGAGCAAATCAAGCTCCCTGAGCCTCACTCCCTTCGTTTATGCCAGGAAATTATGGTACCATTTTCTGGGTGTGGACAGGAATCATGAACAAACACTGGCACAGTGGGAGCTCAGTAAACATGGATTTTTTTTCCCCTGCTCCTTGCCCTCCAGAACCAAGCAGGTTAGGAGGACCAAGCCACAGCACTCTCCCAACCCTGCCCTGGAGCTGGTGCTTCCTTCCAGGCAGGAGACCTGAGGGAGGCGGCAGTGGCTGTGCTTCTGACCAGTCGCTAGGAACAGTAGACCTGTTGTTCTGGCATATCTGCTCACCAGCTTCCTGTTTTTCGTGATGTGGAGTTGTTCTTTCGGTCAGCAGCAGGAGGGATAGAAAGGGGCCAGGATGGGTAACCGCAGATCTCTGACTCCTCCTGCAGCAAAAAAGTCTGGCCCTTTCCACCAGGGATTCTGCGATCATGATCATGGGGCTCTGTGATCTTGAGCAGAGCGGTGATGCCATGTCCCACCTGTGGGGAGGTAATAAAGTGATGGCAAGTCACCTTTGCTGGAATTCAGGACCGTGGTGCCCATGAGCTGATGCTAATGGATCTTAAATGTATGCCGATCAAACATTAAACTTTTATTTCCCACAGAGTGAATGTATTACGCATTCCTATTCTCTTCACATTCCGGGAATAGTAGTTAAGATGTAAGCAGTGGAGCCAGACTGCCTGGATTCAGAGCCTGTCTCCACTGCTTATTAGCTCTGTATGTGATGTTTGGCAAGTGACTTAACCTCTCTGTGCTGCAGCTTCCTCATCCAGAAAATGGGAGGATAATAACCACATCATAAGGTTGTTAAGAGGATTAAATGGAAATTATGAGTGAAGTATTAACAGCATTCTACACCACATAGTAACTATACAGTAGTTAGTAGTTAGCATAAGGTCCCAAGATTTTACTTGCTAAATTCCCTTTGAGCCTGTGATTCTCAGAGGCTAGACTGCATGCTTTTAGTCCAAGATCTGGAAGTTCCATTTAAAGATAGTTTTGTGAAATTTCTCAGCTCCTTAGAAGTAGATGCTATTTGTGAAGAATATGCATCTAAAGGACAGCAGACATATTCCTGAAAAATTAGTTGTAAAATAGTATAAATACTTCTTACTGGCTTTTATTTTTTTAATTCAGGACCATATTCCCAGGGATAAAGTTTGCTTGCCACCAAAATCACTGTCCCTTTGTCCCAGGGAAACACATAGAGGCTGGATGCCTCTGTGCCACAGGTGGAGGCCAAGGGCTGATGAGAGAGGTATGAGCTCACCGCATGTGAATGTGGCCCCTGATGCCTGGGGAGGTGAGAATGTGGGTTTCAGCCCTTCTCAAGCTCCAGTGGTTCCAAGGTCAAGGCTCCTGCTATGTGTGCTAAGTCCAGGCCTCTGCTCTGCTTTGTGGCTATAAATGGGGTTTTGTTGGGTGATGTTGTCCTGTATCTCTCAAGGGTGCTGGGATGGTACAGAGCTTACAGTGAGGGTGTAGGTAATTTAAATCACTTAATGCTCTTGCTTCTTTCCAAACAGTTTAGCATGAAAGACTGACTTGGTTAATTGCTGGACTCAGGAAATTCAAGCAAAGTGTGAGTCCTAGAGAGAGTTACAACAGCTGTCGCCTTCGCTTTTCCACTGAATATTGTCTGAATGTAGTCCTCTTTGGGTTGCACAAATTGGGGATATCACTACTTTGGGTAGCAATTTGCAGAGCATTTGGAACTTCAGAACTGAGTCAAGGATGCAGACTGAGACTTCCGTGTAGTCACTCAGCAAGATCATGGAGGGAGGACCCTGGAGGGAAGTAGAGCTGTAGGGCTGGCACACAGAGGGCTGAGGGATGGAGGGTTAACGAGCTCTTCTTTACCTGGGTGCAGGTGAGCTGTTTCTAGTCCCACAGAATGCCCAACCTGAAGAACGCTTGACAAGCAGCAGAGATTTCACTAGACAAAAATGTTTTTAAAAACCGTTTAGTGGATTTCCAAGATAGGTTTCAGATTCTCTTGATGGAAAGGGCAGAAGGAGGAGTAGCAGTAGGAATCAGGAGGCTGTCCATACACCTGGGTGGCAGGTGAAACCCTCTACAAAGAAAGGGAGGAGCAAGATTCTGTCAAAAACTGCCATTAGGAAAACCTCCTCAGTAGATCTCTGGTGGCCTATCGTTTAGGGTCCAGTGTTGTCACTGCAATGGCTCAGGTCACTGTTGTGGCATGGCTTCAATCTCTGGCCTAGGAACTTCTTTCTGCATGCCATGGGCATGGCCAAAAAAAGGAACACCTCTCCAGTTAATTACAGCATAGCATATTAATCTGTGACTTGCAAAGCACCTTGGTTTATGGTATTTTGGGGGATGAGGTCCAGAGGTGATAGGACTGTCCCAGCAGAGAAGGACCCAAAGCACCGCAGCTGTTCCTGCAATCAGCCCGGTCTGAACCTCCCTTCCAGGCAGACATTTTCAGGCCAGGGTGTAAGTTCTGGAATAGGACTTTGTAGTACCCCACCTCTTGTTGGTTTTAAAATATTTCCCATATAGGCGGTTTTGTATTAGGAGTCTTTGGGGTAAGGTAGACCCTCAGTAGATGAACCAGGTGTTAGCTGGGCCACAGGCTGCCCAGGTACAAGTTGAGGAAAGGGCCCTCAGATGCTCAGGATGGGAGGAAAGGAAAATGTGTTAGATGTTGCTAGGCGTGTGTGTGTTTTGGGGACTTGGGAGCAAGCCCAATCTTCCGTAATAGTGGAAGACAGAAATGTATTAGGAATCCAGTGATTCCTAATACAGAGGGAGTGTGATGCTATAAACAAGAGTTTGTGGGAGCCCAGTAAATTAGTAACTTCCCCTGACCACACGTACTTATTGAACATTAACCATCCTTTAGACACTGTGTGATAAACCCTCACAAGTCTAGTCGGTTATTTCTGCTACCTTGTCTTCATCACCACCCAGCCCCAGTGTGTTTTCAACAATGATTTCCACTTATTTAAAGCTTGCTATGTGCTAGAAACTCTCGGAAGTACTTTATAAGCATTATTCAATTTAATCTTCACCGTAACTGTCCTTCCACTGATAAGGATAACTGAGGCTCAGAAAACTTAAATAGTTTGATTAGAAATTTAATAGGTATATAAATGAACAGCATTGTTGTTATTATTATTAATTATTATTGTTGTTATTGTTATTGTTATTTTGGCCGATCCCATGGCATGATTCCCAGGCCAAGGATTGGGCCAGGGATTGTACTTGCCCGCCATCAGTGACTCAAGATGCTGTAATGACAACACCAGATCTTTAACTTGTGGAGCCATGAGGGAACTCCAAAAAATAGTATTTTAAAACCAGGCTCTACCCATTCAACCACTACCTCATACGCCTCCTAAACGAACGAATCTGCATGGTTCACCAGGCTATACTCTTTCTATGCAACTGCCTGGGATATTTTGGACCAAAATCTGTAGGTGGCAGGACACAGGACCTAAATCACTCTATTTCCTTTTCCCCGGAAAGCAGAAGGGGAGTGGTTTCCTGGCAAATGGTCTTGCTTTCAGGTGGAAATAAGAACTGGATACACTCTACAAACTGGGAATGCTTATTAATCTGTTTATTTTTATTTCAAAACAGAATTTTATGACCTAGTCCCAATTATAGATGTTATAGGTGAAGAAACCAAGGTGCAGAGAGGGGAAGGACTTTGCCCCAGGAGTATTCCAGAGTGGGGCTGTTGCTCCAGGAATCTAGCAGCATTGGTCTCTCTGTGTGTGAACAAATATGTGCCTGAGACTGTTTCTGCCCTTTCTCTTCTATTATATTGGCCTGTTTTTCTATTCTTTTGCCTAAATTACGCTTTCTTACTGTTGCTCAGTAATAAGTTCCAATATCCAGTGGAAAAAGTCTGTTACTGGCCTTTTGCATTCCTCATAAATCTTAGAATCAGATTATGTTTCCAGTTTCTGCAAAATGAACAAACAAAAACTGCTGTGGTTTTCATTGAGATTTGCTGGAATCTATAAACCAGTTTGGGGAGAATTGACATCTTTACAATACTGAATCTTCAAAACCATGAACGTGGTATGCCTATCTGTTTTCTATGGATATTAAAAGTTTCTGGAGTTCCCGTCATGGCGCAGTGGTTAACAAATCCAACTAGGAACCATGAGGTTGCGGGTTCAGTCCCTGCCCTTGCTCAGTGGGTTGATGATCCAGCGTTGCCGTGAGCTGTGGTGTAGGTTGCAGACGCAGCTCGGATCCTGCGTTGCTGAGCCTCTGGCGTAGGCCAGGGGCTACAGCTCCGATTGGACCCCTAGCCTGGGAACCTCCATATGCCGTGGGAGCGGCACAAAGAAATAGCAAAAAGACCAAAAAAAAAAAAAAAAGTTTCTTCATAGGGAGTTCCCATCTTGGCTCAGCGATGAACGAACCCGACTAGTATCCATGAGGGTGTGGGTTTGATCCTTGGCCTTGCTCAAGGATTAAGGGGTTAAGGATCCGGAATTGCCATGAACTGTGGTGTAAGTTGCAGACGTGGCCCGGATCCCATGTTGCTGTGGCTGTGGTGTAGGCTGGTAGCTACAGCTCCGATTCCACCCCTAGCCTGAGAGGGAACCTCCATATGCTGTGGGTGTGGCTCTAAATAGACCAAAAAAAAAAAAAATTTCTTCACTTAACATTTAAAAATTTTCTACATATAGGTCTTGCATATCTTTGTTTATTCCTAGATATTTTATATTGGGTTTTAGTGTCAATTCAACTTTAAATTTTTTCCTTTTCTGTTTATTTTTAGTGATTTGAAATTTGAGATATTTCTAGACTAACCTTATATCTCCCAACCTTACATCTCTTAATTGTTGATGGTAGAAATTTATCTGAAGGCTCTTTTGGATTATCTATGCACACAATCAAAATATCGTGAATGGGGTTTTCCCTCCTCTTTCTTATACCTCTTTTTTACCAGTATGATGTTGAATAGACATGGTAATTCAGGCCTCTTTGTCTTGTCCTTGATCTTAGCGGAAAGCTTTCAGCATTTTACGTTCAAGTATGATGAGTGTATAGTTATTTATAAATACCAGATAATCAGACTCAGGAAGTCCTTATCTAGTCCTGGTTTTCAGTGAGTTTTATCACAAATAGATGTTGCATTTCATCAAATTAGGTTTCTGAATCTACTGATATGATTTTCCCTTTAGTCTGGTAATATGATGAACTACATTCCTGCATTAAGCTGATTTGCTTGTGATGTACTGTATTATCATTTTTATATATTGCGGAATTCACTTTGCTAGTATTTTGTTCAGGATTTTTATATCTATGCTGATGACAAAGATTGTCTGTGGTGTTACTCTTTTGTAATGTCTTTACCAGATGTTTATGTCATAGTTTAGTTGGTCTCATAAAATAAGTTGGGAAATACCATTGTTTTTGTTATCTGGAAGGATTTGTGTAAGATTGGTATTATTTCTTTGTTAAGAGTTTGTTTAAAATTGGTATTTGTCCTTTAAACATCTAGATATTTCCTTTTAGTACTTTGACTTTCAGTATTTTCATTAAAAAGTCACTTGTCATTCTCATTGTTCTTCCTTTGATGACAATCCATCTTTTCCCCCTCTGTCTGCTGTTAAGATTTTCACTTTGTCTTTGGTGCACAGCAATTTACTGTGATATGCCTAGGTATAGTTTCCTTTTTATCTGTCTTGAGTGGGACTCATCCATTTAAGATCTTGGATCTGTGCTTGATGTCTTTCTTAAGTTTTGAAAATTCTTGGCCGTTATGTCTTCTGCCAAATTTTCTCTCCTCTCTCCTGTGACTCTAATTACAGATCTATTAGCCTTCTTGTTGTATCTCTTATATCTCTTACCCTCTCATCTTTCTTTTCTACCCTTTTGTCTCTGTGAGTTTCAAACTAGATATTTTCTTTGGCCCTATCATTTAGTTCACTGATTTTTCTCTTCAAGCTGTGTTTAAGCTGCTGTTAAATCCATCTATTGAATTCTTAATTTTAGTTATTTTATTTTTAAGTTCCAGAATTTATATGTGTTCTTTTTATTTTGTTTCTACTTCTCAGAAAAACTTTTCCATTTTATCTCTCAACTCTGAACATATTAAGCATAGTTTAAAAAAAAATTGTGTCTGCTAACACCTTTATTTTTAGCCCTTATGAGTTTGTTTCTATTGCCGGGGTTTTTTTTTTTTAATCTTGAAATCCATTCATAATGTCTTATGTCTTCATCTACCTGGTTAGATTTGATTGAGTGCCAGATATCAATGGCACTCAGGCAAAGGATGAAAACTTGGAGCTCTCTTGGGGTGCAGCAAGTTAAGGATCTGGTATTGTCACTGCAGTGGCTCAGGTCGTTGCCTTTGTGCAGGTTCAGTCCCTGGCCCAGGAAGTTCTGTATGCTGTAGGCACAGCCAAAAAAGATGAAAACTTACAGAAATAACTTGGGACCTTGGAGGATGTTATCTTCCTTGAGGGAGAATTTCTCTTTCCTCTGGCAGGCCCCTGGAGTACCCGTGGTCTGTTATCACTGTAGCCCAGTTTCAGGGACTAAGAGGACTTCTGCACCAGGAGGACTGGTCTGCCTGTGGTTCATCTTTACTCTCAGTGTGTAGCACTTTGGGAACAGGACTCCAGTTTTAGTTTCTCTGGTTCCACAAGCTGTCCAGAGTGATGCTCAGCTCAACTCTTCCAGAAGTGGCAGGCATTCTTAGAGGAAGAGCATCCCCAAATGTCAAGCTTACCTCTCTATTTCTCTCTGCTCCAAAATCTTGGCTCTGTTATTTTTCACTGCCTGCTAATTTTCCATAACTTCAAGCAGAACTTAAAAAACATTTTCCCAGCATTTCTTGTTCTCAGCAGGAATATTAGTCCAAATTACCTAGTCTAATTATTTTCCTGGTTTTTAAATGTGGTGCTTCTGTTCACATGGTGTTTATTGTGGATTAAATTGTGTCCTGCCAAAAGATATGTTGCAGTCCTAACCCCCAGTTCCTCAAAATGTGACCTTTTTTGGAAATATGGTCATTGCGAATATAATTAGTTAAGATGAAGTCATACTGAAGTAGAGTGGGCCCTTAATCCAGCATGACTTGTGTCCTTATAAGAAGGGGAGCAGAAACACAGATAGAGACACATAGAAAGAAGATGGCCGTGTGATGGATGGAGGCAGAGATTGGAATAATGCATCTGCAAGCTGGGGAAGCCAAAGATTGCCAGCAAACCCCAGAAGCTAGAAGAGGCAAAGGACTGTGCCTGCAGGCTTCAGAGGGCACATGGCCTGCTGACACCTTGCTTTCAGACTCCCAGAACCGCGAGACCGTACATTTCTGTAGTGTTAAGCTACCCAGCTTGTACTTCAATAGGGTAGCCCGAGGAAACTAATATGGTGCCTTAGAGCATATAAAGTACATTCCCATAAACCATCTTGTTTGTTCTTCACAACTCTTCTGACAGGAAGGTGGGACGGCAGGTGATGTTAAATGAGATCAGGGTTCGAGAAAGTGAGGCCCAGAGAGGAGGCATTGACATGCTAGGTACCCAAGTCACAGGCGAAGTCTGGATGTACCTGGGTATCCTGCTCCTTTCTGTCACACTGAGATGCCATAATTCTTCCAACTTCATCACGTCTTTCTAGGTCCTTGTCGAGAAGAGATTCCCAGTGACCCTGTGCTGATGCCCACTGCCTGTGTGGAAAGGACAGGGCATTTACTTGACTGGGCAGCACACACCTTCATTTGCCTGTTCATTCATTTGTTCAGCAGACACTTATCAAGGTGTCACCTGGTCCTGCTTCTGGGTGAGGGCAGGGACACAGCCCAGGGATGGACAGAGGTGAGAGGGATAGAGCACACACTCACTCCCTTTCCTGAGGAGCTCAATCCAATGACAGAGAAGAAGTTTCACCCTTAAACTGCTGTGGCATTTTAGATAGACCTTGGCAGAGTAAGAATAATCTTACTCATGTAAAGTGAATTTTCCACACACACACACACACACAAATGAAATGTAAGAAAGCGTTTGTGTAGCCTGTTTAATATTGATGGCACATCTTTTGCCCTAAACTGTTAGACACTCGCATTGTAATTATTTAGGAAATTATCTGCTGAGAAATGGTCCTAAATTATATCCCAATATAGATGAATAAATTTAGACCTTATTAGGTTGATATCATCCAGGTGACAATGTAGCCCAACAGCAAATGCCAGACTGAAGTGTACTAGATACGATTTTACTATGAAATGTTTCTGTTCAGTACACAGTGTAACTCGGTCATCATACTTTTATTTAGAACTTTCAAAGGAGGGTAAAGGAAGCCTCAGGCACTGCCTGTTCTCAGCCAGAGACAAACTGTAAGTGATGAAACCTCCATTCTTTTATTTGTTCAACCTTAATTTGAGTGTCTGGGCAGTGGGGTTACGGTGTTGAATAAGACATGAATGAACCAATTATAAAATTCAGTGCTGCTGTGTTTGACAGCGGAAATTCAAGAAAAGAACTGGATGAACCAAGATCCCAAAGTCATAGTAGGAATTTGGGCAGAGAAGTGCTGGTTGGTGTTTTTAGGGAAGGATTTCAAAAAATGTTTTTAAAACTGGGCCTTAAAAGGTAAGAAAGGATAGGGGCATCCCAAGTTGGAGGAGATGGAACAAAAGCAGAGGTGGGGGACACCAGATGCTTCAGGAGAGACATATGCTCCCTAGACTCAGTTATAAGCACCCTTGCTTCACTGGATGAGAGAGAAAATCTTAGGGCCTGGAGATCTTTTCCAGCCCCATCTCCTCTAATCAATTCTGACTTTGTGCAGGTCACTTCATTCCCCTGTGGCTTAATTATGGAACTTAAAGTCCACCTGGCATTAGGACATTCCTCAGAGTCCCATTCATTAGAGCCCCTTCCATCCCTGCTGGACCTGCCCCATCGCTTGCCTCATCCAGCTGAGGTCTGCTAGGGCTGGCTGGGTCCTTGTCCCATCCCCCATGGGCCCTCCACCCCCGCCCTCGCCATGCCATGTGCTTGGTCTTCTCTTAGCTCCCTGCCCCTGCTCCAAGATTGGCTCACTACCTTCAGGGACACATGTGGAACATGCCAAGCCTTCTTGCATTTAAGGTATTTCTTGCAACCCTCCAGCGTATAAATGAGGTCCACCTCTCTCTAGGAATGTCACAAGTTTCTAGAAGGCTACTTTCATTGTCCTTCCAGCCACATTCTGTTTTCTTATCAATCAGTTCTCTTAATAGTTCCCTCCTCACTAATTTTCTTGATTTAGGTAGACCAAAACTTAAATGGCATTTTGGTGATACAAAGCGATTGTGTTCTTTAGTTGTGGTCCAGTTGGGTTGGTTGGTTTGTTTGCCTTTTTGCAGCTCATAGAGTGTTAATTAAAGGACAGTGCCTGGAGCTTGGAAACAGTTTGATTCATCCACCCAACAAACAATAAGGACTTTTTATGATCTGGGCCCTCTGATGTTAGCTGGTCAGAATCATGAAGAAAACACTGTTCCCTGGCTCTAGAGAGCTCCCACTTTAGAAGGGAAAAGAATAATGAGCGTAGAACACTAGGGGACTTTGTGGAAGGAGCAAGAGCACCTTTTATTGAAATAGGATTTGTGTTAATGTATTGTTTAACAGATTGTATGTCATGTAAACAGTAGATTGTTTATAATATCAGTGGTTTGGGGTTGGCTCTAGAATCTCCCTTGGGCGGGGTGGGTCAGATGCAGTTCTTCCTGCCTCCTCTCCTCCCCCTTTTCCTCCCATGCAGAGTAGCTCCTCCCAGTTTTTAGTATTTTGGATTGGGGTTCCTTGTAAAAGTGGCTGTTTTTATTTGTTTTGGGGGGTTTGTTTGACCAGGGCCACAGCAACACCGACATGCCACAGCAGTGACAACACCAGATCCTTAACCCACTGAACCATGAGGGAAGTCTATGAGTTGCTGTTTTTAAATGGATAGCCATTTATATTTTAAAGTTTGAGGAGTTCCTGTTGTGGCTCAGGGGGTTAAGAACCCAACATTGTCTCATGAGAATGCAGGTTCGATCCCTGGCCTGGCTAGTGGTTTAAGGATCCAGCGTTGCCACAAGTTATGGTGTAGATGGCAGATGTGCCTTGGATACAGTGTTACCATGGCTGTGGCTGTGGCGTAGGCTGGCAACTGCAGTTCTGATTTGACCCCTAGCCTGGGAACTTCCATATGCCATAGGTGCGGCCGTAAAAAGAGAAAAGTTTGAAAACTACGTTTTTCTATAGAAGTCTCTCCACCATGGACTTCTGGACTCCTGGGAATGTGCACTTATCGGTCTCCGGAGCAGAGGATCCATGATCCTTGGTTGCTTATCCAAGATAAGACCCTTTTCCTTAGGACATTCAGAACCATTTCCTCAATACAGGATTTAACGCTTTTCCCTTCTCTGGGAAAACAGTATTGGAATTTTGCCTCAAATTGATAATTAACACAACACGACAGGACAGATTCTCTGAATATATTTTCACCTCCATATTTATTTTAAAAGTGAAGTGTGAGGTAGAAACCGGAATAGGAAATAGGTGGGGCAGGTGTTGAGGACCATTTCCAGGAGAGGTTATTTAATCCCAAACCAGGTCCTGGAGAAGTTGAAGAATTGGTGGGGGTGGCTGCAGTTTCAAGAGCTGGAGCATTAGCAGCCAGGAGGAGCCCGCAGCTGAGGAGGGGTCTGCTGGGCAGAATGAGAGGGGGCAGGGCTCCCTGTCCTTAGGATGATGGCGTCTCCATCAGGGTCCTGGGTTCCAGGGGCTGTGCTTGACTGGGCCCTGCCCCGAGAAGGAAGATGGGTTTGCAGTACGTTCTCCTTGGTAGGCAAGACAAGTGAAGATGCTCACAGGACAGTTGGAGAAGGGAGCCAGCAAAAGTGGTCAGGGTCCAGAGAGTTAATTCAAGAGGACAAGGAGTTATGGAAGCCCTAAGGGTGCCTCAGTCTCTGGGGCGGTGGCGGGGGGAGGGGAGGGGGTTCCTTCCCTGTGGCTGCTGTAAGGAGTTACCACAAACATGATGGCTTGAATAGCATGCGTGTATTCTCTTACGGCTCTGGAGAGCAGATGTCCAGTCAGTTTCCCTGGGTTAAAGTCAAGGTGTTGGCAGAGTGGTGTCCTTCTGGAGGCTCTGGGGACAGAATGGACTTATTTCACTTTCTGGCTGCTCCAGGCTGCCTACGTTCTTTGGCTTGTGACCCCAGACTCTCATTTTCCTCTCACACCTCCTCCTTTCTATGTTGGCCATTGGCATCCTCTTAGAGCCCTGTGATTACATGTAGCGTCCGTCTGGAGAAACCAGGATAATCCCCCACTCCAGATCCCTAATTTAAACAGATCTGCGTCTTCCCTTTGCCATAGGTTCTGGGGGTTGGTATGTGGCTCTCTTTGCGGGGGAGCGTTATTCAGACCTCCATAGGGCAGAGGGGTTCAGCTAAATAGTGAGGAACCATTCCTGGATGAAAGACAGGAATTCATGGTCTCTGCTTTAGGTTGTTGGAGATGCGCCACAGTACCATGTCGTGGCTGGCCTGGCTGCCAGAAATGAACTCCCAGACCTTCCTTCCAGCAGATAGAGTGTGCTCTGGACATGCCAGGTCTCCGTGAGACTCAGCAGCATGGGGCCAGCTCTCTCCAGAGCTCACTTGTCTGGTGCTGGAAGCAGAGATGTGAGCTGCTCAGGCTGCTCAAGAAAGAAGCAGCCTTCCCCTCCTTTTAATTGGCAGCTTTGGTGGTTCTAAAGTTCTGCTCCTCCTCAGAGCAGCTGTGTTTCCCAGGCTGTGGAACATCTGCCTCAAGGGTTCACATCAGTGGTGGGGGCCGCAGAGGCCCCAGCAGGAGGCGTGGGTGTCCAGGCTCTTCCTCGCTTGGCCCATGGGTGGTGACGGGCCAGGCGCTGATGGCATTTTCAGTTTGGAAACATCCTCCTCAAGACTGAGATTTTTCAAAACAGTGAACTTTTCTGAGGGAAGAATAACATCTGGTTTAAGATCCCACATCCTCTTCGACCCCCACGCCTGTAGGGCTTTCAGCAGTCCCAGAGGACTTAATGAAGATGCCTTGCACTTGCTGTGGGGAATGGAGCGAATGTTTTGGTTTGATTTGTCACTTGGGCTGAAGAGGACCTAATCCTTCAGCCGGTTCTGGTCTTTTACCTGCCTTCAGTCACCTGGTGTCCTGGGACCAGTCTGTCCTGAGCCCTCTCCTATACCTAGGGCTTGGAATCAGTGCCCCTTGGGCTTCTGTAAGCCCAGGAGCCAGAACCCTCCAGAGAGAGGGAAGGATACAGGAGAGGAGGGCCGTGGGCCAGTCGTCTCTGCCTGTCCTAGTCTGGTTATCCCAGTACTTTCTTCTCCATTGTGTCACCTTTTCCTTACAGCATCTTCTGGAGGAGGCCAGCGCAGGGCCACTTCTTTCCCCACATAACAGAGTTTAAGTTGTGATTGACTCAGTGACTTGCCCGAGGGAAAAGGCTTTGGAGACCAGCTGCTGTCCAAGCTTCTTTCCATGGCTCCCATCTGAGGAGTGGCACCTCCGTCCATACTGGGCTGACCGTCACAGCAGGGTGTCCCTTCGCACTGTCTCCTCCACAGTCAAGACGAAGAACTGGGGTGAGAGACCTGTTGTTGTTATAGGTAGTTGGGTCTGTACCTGTCTTCTCCACAGGTTAGAAGTTTCTCAAGGAGAGAAATATTTCCTTACTTAACTGTTTTTAATCTCTCAGTGTCTAATCAATGCCTGGCACATAGTTTGTGTGAGAAAGCAGTCCCACCCACCACCACACTTGAGCACAGACACACACACAAAATATTTGCAGATTTTGTGCTGATGTAGACTTACGAATTTCGGAGGCCTGTGAGGCCTCATCTTTATGGTGGGGGACATGCCCCTGTGAGGGAGTGGTCATTACAACTTGCAGTCATCTTGGGACAGCCTGTTTCTTCCCTCTCTGCCCTCTGTCTGGGGCCTTGCCTCTGGGGAGTTCAGATATGCTTGAGGACTCTTTCCCAGGTCCTGGAGAATACAGGCCTCCACTTGGGGAAGCAGAGGTAGTGGGACCTGAAGGCAGCCCCATCTGAGTTTGACTCCTGGATGCTGTCCTAAGACTGAAGGCTTGTGGTGCTGGGCAGGATGAAGGCCAAGGTCGGTCCCCAGACTGAGTCCACCTGGTCTGGGAAGCGGCACCCTGAGGCACCTGAAGCAGGGGCAGCAGTGACCAGTCAGATTCCCAAAGTGAGTGTGGATATCAGGACAAGAATTGGGCTGGAACTCCAATTGCTCCAGCCCATCTGGAGATTCTCCCTCCACCATCCATTAGGGAAGTATCAGGATATTGTTTTATTTAAGGAGCTAGTAGGCTTTCTTACTTTGGCGCCAGATAAATCTTTACTAAATACATTGCTTCTCTTTTTCCTTGCACATGTGGCTGTGTTGAGTTAGGGGTTAAAACCTGCCCTTCTGGGCCAGCATGGGCAACTTGTCACTCTGTCACCTGGGATTTATGGGAAATAACATGCCAGGGTCCAAACAGGTGATTGGCAAGTGAGCCTTGTGAGCACAACCTGCTTACCAGCTGGGGCCTTGCCACCCCCTGGCCTGAAACACTGAAGTGTGTGTTTCTGTGTCGGGGCCCTCTTCAAGGCTGGAGCCCAGCCCAGGCTCACAGCCCGCCAGCCTGGCAGGGCTGTTGCAGCATGTGGATATTTGACAAGCCAGGGCAGAATTCCCTCTTGGATGGTAAGGGGTGAGTTCACCAGGCAGCCTTCGCTTCCCTGTGTTACCATATCTCGCGTCGCAGTACAAGAACCCAGGCCGAGCCAGGTTGCAAGCAGGAAAGGGGCCTGACCACAACTGCATTTCAGAAAAGATGACTCTGAAAGAGTGGGTGGAAGAGACTTGTCATCCTGAGACTGTGGCAGAGGTCCCTGATGGCGTGGGCCAGGGTGACGGCTAAGCAGATGGGGAGGAGAGCTGGGGCCAGTGGCTGATTGATGGCAGGGGATGCGGGAGGAAAAGCTGGGGTTGGTATCTGTGTTTCTGGTGTTCTTGAAGTGACATTGAAGTATTCAGAGGAAGGAGCCCTGAGCTCTTCTTTTGGGAAACCCTGAAGATGCTAGGAAGCCTGCGGAGAGGCTGCCATCCTAACTGATAGTTCAAGTGTGTTCTTAAAATATCCCATCTTGCCAGAGTGGAACTCTGTGTAGGAAGAGTCACATGGTACTTCTTATTCCATGTGCAGTCCCCAAAATGGGGTGTTTATTTTGAAATATGTGGTTTATGCATTTTTATCTAGAGCAGTTTCTTGGGATTGTTTGTTAACGTGTTCCCATTTATAAAGGCTTGATACCCTGGAAAATTCCTGGTTAAGGAACAAATAACTAAAAATATTTCTTATAAAGTCATGCTCTTAAGGGAATTAAAATGGTACAGTTAAAAACTATAGGCTGTCAATGTGCATATTTCCATCCTTCTAAGTATTCCTTGATTTTCTCAAAATGTCTTTGGAATGAAACAACACACCAACAAGTTCAAAGTCACTCATTTAGGCTGTCAGAAAACTTCAGTGGTAGGAAGGAAACAACACAAGCATATGATTTGATGGAATTTTCCCAAAAAACTTTTTTTGCAGGGATTTTTTAAATTTAAACTTGAATTTTGTGATTATATGCAGCTTTTTAAAGTATTTATAGGGTTATAGTTGATTTACAATGTTGTGTTACTTTCAGGTTAATAGCAAAGTGAATAAGCTATGTGTATACACATATCCATTCTTTTCCCCATGTAGGTTATTACAGAACATTGAGCACACCTCCCTGTGCTGTGCTGGAGGTCCTTGTTAGTTATCTATTTTATATGTAGTAGGAATTTTCGAAATTAATCTGAAGACATCTGTCTATATCCGTGAGAGCGCATGCCTGTTTTAATTATAATGTTGCAAGCATAAATTCTTTTCTTTTACGCTTCTCTTAAAACAAATTGAAACAGGAAAAGGTTTCTATGTTTGAAAAAAAACTGGGAAGGAGAACAGCAAGCCTCTTGCCTTATAACATTCAAAGGTATAGTCCAAGGTGAGATTTTATTTTATTTTTATTTTATTTTTTTTTCTTAAAATTCCTGAGGTAAGAGTTCCAAGTTCATTATGATTCATACAAAAGCTGTTTCCATTATTTGGCCTAAAGAGAGAGAAGGAGTACTATGTGTCCTGTTTATATGATGAAAATAAATTTTGCCAGCTGCTCTTTTGTCCCTTTTGGTTGCTGTCCCACAACTGGAGGGCTTATTTTTCTGTGTGAAAAAGGAATTCGAAAGGGTTATAAAGTCCCAAATTGATATTTGAGAGACTGAAAAACAGTGATTGGTGGACCTGATGCCTGCAGCTTTTACTTGTCCTCAGAGACCCCCAGCATGGTGGTTGCCAGCCTTTCCCAGCGAGGCTGTACCAGAGAGCACCTGAGGAGTTACCCTGCTGGGTAACGTGTAAAACGTGCAGCGGCTTTCCTGGTCTTCCTGCCTGCAAAATAACGACAAAAGTAAATATTTGGGGCCAGGTTTATTTTGGTCAGACAAGTTCCAGTCTGGTTTCTAAAATTAGGAATTCTGTGGGATGCACGTGGTTTGGGCATCTGGCCAGAGAACTTTGTCTCAGGGGTGTACAGTTGTCTTATTTGTGGTTGGTTGCTTGCAGATGTGCACCTAAGCCCTCTCTCTTGTCTGTCCCTCTGTGCAGCCCCGCTGCTGATGGTAGGAAGGCTCTACCCAGATAGTTTGGGGGGGTACCCACTCCCTGCCCTTGCCTGCATGACCCCTCCTCTGTCCTTCGTGAACTGTGAGACAAGCCTTCCAAGAGCACAGCTCTCCTCCTGTCCCTGCCCTGCCCCAAAGAATTCACTCAACCTCCCCCCCTCCCCACTTTCAGGCTAAAGGCCCTCCCTGCTCTGAGCTCACCTGGTCTCACCTCCTCTGCCCCCAGCCAAACTGGCCTTCTCATCACCGCTAAACACACTGACTACTTGCTTGCCTTTATAACTTTCCATTTCTCCCATATAAATGTCCCTTTACATGCCTTATGTCCCGGCTTCCAGGCTCAGCTGCAGACCCACCTCCCCTGGCTATGACTGCTCTGCCCAAGGGAAGACTCAGCCAACCACCATGCATGTTTGACTGCATCATCCTGCGTGGTTTCTTTCCCTCCATGACAGGAGGCACTCAGGAAACATCTCTGTTTAGCTGTCACTGTCAAGCTGTCCCCTCCTGGAGGCTGTCCTTGCCCTGTAGAAGGGCACCCTCCCAGCACTGGCCCCTGGGCGTGTTTTTCTCCTCTACCCAGACTCATGCAGCTCTCTGCAGAATGTAGCAAGGGCTGCTGTTCCCCTACCCTCTGACTAGGAGGCAGAGGGGGCTGCGTTCCAGGCCTTCCTTGCCTTCATCTGCCTTCTTGGATCTAATAGGAATGAGCAGGGCTGACATCATTGGTCCGACCTATGCCTCACAGAGGGCCTACCCTTGGTTTAATACTCTGCTGTTAGCGTCTCGAAATTCTAACTTCTTAAACAAGGGCCCCTGCATTTGCATTTTGTTCTGGATCCTGTAAAGTATGTATCTGGTCCTGGGAACAGGGCAGGTGTTGAGAGGTCAGGATGTGGAAACATTGCTGGAGGAATGTTGGCTGAGGTGTGTGTAGAGGCCACTGGAGAGTGGTTTACAGGGGACAGGAGGAGAAACATCAGTTTCGGGGGTGGCTGGCTGTTCTCCAAAGGCAGGAGTGTTCCTTGGGGGTAGTAGCTTCAGAGGACTGACTTTGGCCCTCAGAAGCCTTATTTAGGTCCTGCCATAAGCCTGCCATTTTTATTGCACTGCTCCAGCAACTTTCCCATCTCAGGGGAAAAGCCAAGTCCTTCCAGTGGTCTCCAGGCTCCAACCTCACCCTTCGCTACTGACTTTCTGTCCTACCACTGTGCCCTCAGGGATTCTGTTGCAGCCATACTGACCCCTCAATATTCTTACACATGCTGAGAACAATCCCACCTCAGGACATTTACACCTGCTGTGCTAAGCCCAGAAGGCTCCCCCTCACCTGCTTCAGGCCTTTGCTCAGACGTCACTTAATCAGTATGGTCTTCCCCCTATTTAAAACAACACACATACAAACCACTCTTTTTCAATTGTTATTTCCCCAATACAATTTTTTTTCTACTGTACAGCATGGTAACCCAGTTACACATACATGTACACATTCTATTTTCACACATTATCATGCTCCATCATAAGTGACTAGACATAGTTCTCAGTGCTACATAGCAGGATCTCACTGCTAATCCATTCCAAAGGCAATAGTTTGCATCTACGAACCACTCCTGAACCTCTTCCCTGCTTTACTCTGATCCACAGTATTTGTCACCATCTGACCTACGCTGTGTTTTACACATGTGTTTCCTGTCTGTCTCTTCCCCTTGAAATGTAAGCTCAATGAGGGCGGGGATTTTTGTAAATTTTGCCACTGCTCTTTTCCTCAGCACCTGGGATACTACCTGACATAGTGACACAGCAGACACTAAGTAAACATATCCTGGATGAATTTACTGCCTTTGGGGGGCTGACAGTCTTGCCACGTGAGCCCAGAAGAATGACCAGTAGTGACTGGGTGGCGGCGGGGGAGGTCTCTGAGGCCTTTGAAAATCACAGAGGAGATGGTAGCCTGGCTAACAAAAGGAGACTAAAACATACTGCACAGATAAATGGAGATAAAACTGGAAAAGCCGAAATGAGCGGAGCAAAAGGAGTTGGGAGAACCTTAACTGAAGCTACACCAGGGAACTGAGAGAAATAACCAGGGTGGGTAAGGTTGTGGGTTTCCCGCCCGCACAAGAAATGCTATTATTTTTTTCTCATCCCTACCTGTATCATGGACCCCATATAAGTCTATCAGATAAGCTATTAAAGAGTTTTGTTTTGTTTTTTTCCTTTTTTGGCCATATCTGCGGCATAAGGAAGTTCCCAGGCCAGGAGCTGAATCTGAGCTGCAGCTGCAGCAACACCAGATCCTTTGCCCACTGCACCAGGCTGGGGATCAAACTTGCACTGCCCCAGAGACAATGCTGGATCCCCAACCCATCGTGCCACAGCGGGAACCCAGGGAATTAATTTTTGTTCTCATTTGTTAGTAGAGACGTAGAAGCCCTTTAACAATGTGAGTAAGAAACAGCTACTGAGTGTCACATGTGGGTGTGTGTCTTCCCAGTGGCCGCAGAATGTAGCATTTCCACATGAGTCTGCATCCGTGTTGTTGCTTGGGCTCCCAGAGACCCCAACTCACAATTTACATCCCAGGTCCTCATGTAGAAACCACCCACTTCAGTGCCCTCTGAGATCCTCCAGCTCTGAAAATCAAACCATTCCAGAGATCTCCTGCTGTCCCTGGGCAGGTGAAGGCACAGGTGCGGCAATGGGACCAACTTAGGAATATCAGTTCCTGTCGTCAGGTACACTGAACTGACTGGTAAGAGTGGGAGGGCCTCTGATCAAGGAACCCTCATGGCAGAATAACCAGACATCCAGGTCTTGCCTCACAGAGAGCAGAGACTTGGAATAAGTCACGTTTGTACAGAGTTGGTCATTAGCAACCCAGGTCAGAATTGAAGTCTTACTGATGGACTGACTTGAGCTTTTTTGTTGTATTTTTAGCATAGGGAAGCGTCCGTGCTTTGAGGGATATTATTGAGAACTCATGAGGCATTACTTGAGGTGATTAATTCCTTTTTCAGTTGTTACCCAGTATTTGGTAAGATTGATTAGAGAAAAAAATGTAGATACGGTTACATTTTAATTGTAGAACCATGGTAGAAGTGGAATATTCTGGGTGAACTGCCTTGCTACTTTAGTAATTCTTTTTTTTTTTTTCCCCTGATGAAATTGGAACTCAGTTATCTGCATTTTATTTCAACACAACATTTTTCTTGCCAGATAGGGAAAAGCTGATTTGTTCTTCCATATGCAAGAATAATGCAAATGATTAACATACAGCAACTTGCTTAACACTTGGAAAACCTATATTTAAACAACATGAACATAATTCATTTAGACATTTAAGTTTCCTTGAAGACTTTTACTCCAAGGTCTACATGAATCAAGAAAAACACTTTTAGAAGAAATAACATTGTACAAAAAAAAAACCGGGGGCAAGTCTTCCTGTCCTAATGCTACTCACTCAAATATACAGTGATTGATAGAATTACTGAGATGGCTATGTCAATGGCCAGTATTTCCTTCACTAAGGGCCAGTATTTCCTTCACTAAGGTCAAATCAGTAATCAATAATGCAAACTCTAATCCAAACTCATCTTGTCTACGTTATCTTGTAACTAAGTACACAACATTTCACTACTAGGCATGACACTGAGTACATTGCAAGACACAAATTGTCAAAAGTTTCTATGGACTTAATTCCTGTTATTTTTTAAACTATTCTTATTTTTTTTAGTTGTTATTTCCCCAATACAATTTTTTTCTACTGTACAGCATGGTGACCCAGTTACACATACATGTATACATTCTATGGTCTCACATTATCATGCTTCATCATAAAGTGACTAGACATAGTTCCCAGTGCTACACAGCAGACTCTCATTGCTAATGCATTCCAAAGGCAATAGTTTGCATCCGTTAACCCCAAGTTCCCAATCCAGTCCACTCCTTCCTCCTTCCCCCGGCAACCATAAGTCTATTCTCCAAGTGCATAATTTTCTTTTCTGTGGAAAGTTTCATTTGTGCCTTATATTAGATTCCAGATATAAGTGATATCATATGGTATTTGAGAAAAACAAATACTTTAGTAATTCTGATTAAATGCATTTGGGTAGTTCCTGCTGTGGCGCAGTGGGTTAGGTTAGGAGTCTGAGTGCATCAGCTTAGGTCACTGTGGAGGTGCAGGTTCAATCCCCAGCCCAGTGCAGTGGGTTGGAGGAGCCAGCATTGCCACACTGCAGTGTGGGTCATAGTTGTGATTTGGATCCGATCCCTGGCCCAGGAACTACCATATGCCCTGGTGTGGCCATAAAAATTTAAAAAATTATAATAACAATTAAATTCATTGTAAGAAGATTGACCCAGTAATAGCAGGTGTTAGTGGAATTTTATCAATGAACTGTGGTTCTCATCCACAAGAAGAAGCAAATGCATTCGTTACCTAGAAGATACTCGCAGTGCCCACTGTTGGGTGATGGTGTTGATGAGCCAGGAGTAAAGAAGCCACACCGCTGCACTCAGGTCACTCACAGGCCAGAGGAAGAGAGAGATCCCAGTGGTCATAATGACAGTGGGCAGAAAGGTATAGGCTTTGCATTCTAACAGCCTGAATACAAATTCCAGTTCTTCCACTTGGTACATAGTAGTGCATTCTTGGGCCAAATCTCAGTGCCTGTATCCTCAGCCACCAAAATGAGGGTGGTGATTCCTACAGGAGGTGAGGATTACATAAAGCCAAGCATGTGAGCCTCTTGGATGGTACAGGTGTTCATTCCATCAGTGGGAGCTGTGTTCCTCCCAAAGCCACTCTTTCTTTTCATGTGTTTTTTTTAAAAAAGCACATAATGTGAAATCTACCCTCTTTATGAATTTTTAAGTGCACAGTACAGTATTGTTAACTATATGAACATTGTTGTGCATCAAATCTCTGGAACTTTTTAGTTTTGTTTAATGTCCTCAAGGTTTATCCATATGTAGCATATGATAGTATTTCCTTCTTTCTTACTGAACAGTATTCCATTATACACACACACTACAGTTTCTCTATCCATTCATCCACTGATAGACATTTGAGTTGCTTCTAGCTCTTGACAAAAGTGAATAATGCTACAGTGAATGCCAGTGTATGTATCTCTTTGAGATACAGTTTTCAGTTCATTTGGATAAGTACCCAGAAGTGGTGTTACTGTAACCTATAATAATAATATTTTTTACTATTAAAAACAGGAGATTTTTCATTCCTAAGGGACCTCCATACTGTTTTCCACAACAACTGCACCATTTTACTTTCCTGCCAACAGTGCACAAGTGTTCCAGTTTCTCCACATCCTTGACTTGTTATTTTGTTGTCTTGTTTTGATAGTAGTTATCTTTACAGTGACACCTCCTTGTAAGGTGATACCTCATTATAGTTTTAATTTATATTTGCCTGACTAGTGATCATCAACATCTGTTAATACATCTGTTGGCCATTATGTATCTTCTTTAAGAGAAATGTCAATTCAAGTCCATTGCCCATTTTAAAAAAATCTGATTATTTGGGGAATTTTTCTGCTGTTGAGTTGTAGGAGTCCCGTATATATTTTGGATATTAACCTCTAACTAAGCATATGGTTTGCAGATATCTTCTCCCATCCCATAGGTTACCTTTTCACAAAGGATTGTTTCCTTTGCTGTGCAGAAAGCTTTAGTTTAATGTTGTCCCACTTGTCTATTTTTGCTTTCATTATCTGTGCTTTTGGTGTCATATCCAAAAAAGCACTGCCAAGACCAGTGTTATGAAGGTTTTTTTCCCTGTGTTTTTTTCTTCTAGGAGTTTTATAATTTTAGGTTTCAACATTTAAGTCTTTAATCCATTTTGAGTTGATTTTTGTGCATGGTATAAGAGTCCAATTGTATTGTTTTACATGTGGATATCTAGGGTTTTTTGTTTTTTGTTTGTTTTTAGGACCACACCTGCAGCACATGGAAGTTCCCAGGCTAGGGGTTGAACCGGAGCTGCAGATGCTGGCCCATGCCACAGCAACACCATATCTGAGCCATGTCTATGACCCACACCACAGCCAGATCCTTAACCCACTGAGCAAGGCTAGGGATCGAACCCACATCCTCATGGATCCTAGTCTGGTTTATTAACCGCTGAGCCATGAAGAGAACTCCAACAATTATTGTCTTCTAATCCATGAATACAGACTGTCTTACCATTTTTAATGTCTTCTTTATTTCAGCATTGTTTTGTAGTGTAGAAAATTTTGCCTTCTTTGTTAAGTTTATTCCTAAGTAGTGTATTCTTTTTGATGCTATCGTATATGCAATTGTTTTCTCAACTTCCTTTTTGGATTGTTCATTACAAGTGGATAGAAATGCAGTGGATTTTTATAGATTGATTTTTGTACCCAACAATTTTGCTGGATTCATTTAATAGTTCTAATAGTTTTTGTGGAATATTTAGGTTTTTCTGTATATAAAATCATGTTATCTGTGAACTGAGATCATTTTACATTTTCCTTTCTGATTTGGATGCTTTTATCTCTTTTTCTTGCCTAATTGCTCTCGCTAAGACTTGCAATACCATGTTGAATAGAGGTGGTAAAAATTGGCATCCTTGCCTTATTCCAGATCTTAGAGGAATAGCTTCCTATTTTTTACTCTTAGTATGATGTTAACTGTGGGCTTTTCTTATATACCCTATATTATATTGAGTTCATTTTCTTTGAATCCTAGTTTTTTCAATTATTTTTTATCATGAGATAGTGTTGAATTTTGTCAAATACTTTTTCTGCACCTATTGATCACGTGATGATCACGTGATCTTTATCTTTCACTCTGTTAATATAGTATATTATATTGATTGATTTTTGTGTGTTGAACCATCCTTGCA
This sequence comes from Phacochoerus africanus, assembly GCF_016906955.1. Taxonomy (NCBI): domain Eukaryota; kingdom Metazoa; phylum Chordata; class Mammalia; order Artiodactyla; family Suidae; genus Phacochoerus; species Phacochoerus africanus. The sequence goes on from NC_062544.1 coordinate 103,176,261, forward strand.
TTCCAGGAATAAATCTCACTTGGTCATGGTATATGATCCTTTTAATGGTTTGCTGGTATTTTGTTGAGGATTTTGACATTTGGATTCAACAGGGCTATTGGCCTAAGGTTTTCTTTTCTTGTGATATCTTTGGTCTTGTTATCAGGATAATGCTGGCCTCATAAAATGAGTTTCAAGTATTTCCTTCTCTTTAATTTGTTTGAAAAGTTTGAGAAGGATTGACATTAATTTCGTCTTTAAATATTGGGTGGAATTTTCCATTGATACCATCTGGCCCCGGAATTTTCTTTGTTGGGAAGTTTTTGATTACTGTGTTAATCTCCTTATCCATTATTGGTCTGTTCATATTTTCTCTTTCTTCATGATTCAGTTTTGGTAGTTTGTATGTTTCTAGGAATTTTTCCATTTCTTCTATGTCATCCAATTTGTTGCCACATATTTGTTCATAGTTGTCTCTTATAATCATTTTTATTTCTGTAACATCAGTTGTAATGTCTTCTTTTTCATTACTGATTTTACTTATTTGAATCTTCTCTCTTTTTTGTTAGTCTAGCTAAAGGTTTATCAACTTTTTTGGTCTTTTGAAATAACCACCTCAGTCTCATTGATTTTTAAAGTTGTTTTTCTATTCTCTGTTTCTACTCTAATCCTTGTCACCTCCTTTATTCTACTAACTTTGGGCTTAGTTTGCTCTTCTCTAATTCCTTGAAATGTAGTTAGATTATTTACTTGAGACTTTTCTTCTTCTTTTTTATTTTTATGTTTTTAGAACCACACCAGAGGCACATGGAAGTTCCTGGGCTAGGGATTGAATCAGAGCTGCAGCTGCTGGCCTGAACCACAGCCATAGCAATACCAGATCCAAGCTGCATCTGTGACCTACACCACAGCTTATAGCAATGCCAGATTCTTAACCCACTAAGTGAGGCCAGGGATAGAACCTGCATCCTCACAGACACTGTGTTGGATTCTTAACTCACTGAGCCACAACAGAAACTCCCAATATTTTTTTTTGTGTGTGTGGTGACATGATTTTATTCCTTTCTCATTTTCTTTTTATCTTTTCTATAGGCATCTTCTTTGGAATTTATATAAAACATCTTATAACAATCTGTCTTAAGTTGATAACCAAGACTACTTTTAATCTTGGCACAGTTTTTAGGAATAAGGTACAACAAATAGATTTTTTAACTTTATCATTTTAACCTTCCTTTAATTACTTTAATGGCATTAACTAGAAATAGTGGATGTATATTTCATTAGCCTAATGCAACTAAATCCTAATGGTATATTTTAGAACTTGATAAAGTGATTCTGACATTCATCTGGAAGCATAAAGAGTTAGACTATCCCAGAAGTTTTTGAAAAAATAAATGAAAGAAGACTGGCACTATTAAATACAAAGCAATAAATCTACAGTAGCAAAGCTATGTGTTATTGGCACAAGCAGGGGAGTGGAGTGGGATGGGATAGAGTAGAACAGTATAGAATGCCCAAATCAATGTATAAGGATAATTTTTCAGTAAATATTGTTAGTATATTTGATTAATCATTTGTGGAGGAGGTAGATTCATGTATTTTACTGTGTACCAGAATAAACTCCAAAGAGATAAAAAATATTTACTTAAAAAAAAAAAGAGGGAGTTCCTGTTGTGGCTCAGTGGTAATGAACCCAGCTAGTATCCGTGAGAATGCAAGTTCAATCCCTGGCCTTACTCAGTGGGTTAAGGATTTGGCATTGCCCATGAGCTGTGGTGTAGGTCACAGACACAGCTCAGATCCTGCATTGCTGTGGCTGTGGTATAGGCTAGCAGCTACAGCTCTGATTTGACCCCTAGCCTGGGAACTTCCATGTACCTGGGGTGCGGCCCAAAAAAGACCCCCCAAAAATTACTTTATTTACTTTAAGAAAGAACTAGAAGAAAATATTAAAGGATAGTATATTAGGATGAGAAGGAATCATTTAAAAAATTGTTAGATTTCACTGCTTAAAAACTAAAACTTCTGTGCATATGTAACTACTATTTAAAAAAAAAAGTAAAAGATTGAAAACAAATAGACAATTTCCAGTGTTGAAACAGCTCAAGGACTGTGTTGCTGATATAAGATGAAGGAAACCTTACAAGTCAAAGAAAAAAAATAGAAAAATAGGTAAAAAAATATATATAAGCACTGTTCTCAAAAGAAGAAATAGAGGTGACCAAAAGAGAAATTGTAGAACTTGGATGGCATTCCAGGAAATGCACATTAAAGCAGCAGTGAGTTGCCATTTTCAACATTCAGCTTGGTAGAGGGTGTATACATTGACACCTCATCTCTTGGTGGCAGATTGTCCATAGATATCAAGAGGCTTGACATTTTTTTTTTCAAAGACTTTGGTATTTTTTCTCATGATTTTTTTCAATGAATTTTATTACATTTATAGTTGTACAACAATCATCACAACCCAATTTTATAGCATTTCCATCCCAAACCCCCAGTGCATCCCCCACCCCCAACCTGTCTCCTTGGAAAACATAAGTTTTTCAAGGTCTGTGAGTCAGTATCTGTTCTGCAAAGAAGTTCATTCTGTCCTTTTTGCAGATTCTCCATGTCAGTGATAGCATTTGATGTTGGTGTCTCATTATCTGATAATTGCTGTGTCCATCCATGTTGCTGCAAATGCCGTTATTTCTTTCCTTTTAATGGCTGAGTAATACTCCATTGTGCATATGTACCACATCTTCTTTATCCACTTCTCTGTCAATGGGCATTTAGGTTGTTTCCATATCTTGTCTATTGTATGTAGTGCTGCAATGAACATTGGAGTACATGTGTCTTTTTGAGTCATGGTTTTCTCTGGATAGATGTCCAGGAGTGGGAATTCTATTTTTAGTTTTCTGAGGAATCTCCATACTGTTTTCCACAGTGGTTGCACCAATTTACATTCCCACCAACAGTGTGATAGGGTTCCCTCTTCCCCACACCCTCTCCAGCACTTATTGTTTGTAGACTTTTGGATGATGGCTATTCTGGCTGGTGTAAGGCGGTACCTCATAGTGGTTTTGATTTGCGTTTCTCTAATGGTGAGTGATGTTGAACACCTTTTCACGTGTTTTTTGGTCATCCATATGTCTTCTTTGGAGAATTGTCTGTTTAGATCTTGTGCCCATTTTTTGATGGGGTTGTTTGTTTGTTTTTTTGTTTGTTTGTTTTTGGTATTGAGCTGTAGGAGCTATTTATAAATTTTGGAGAGTAATCCCTTGTCAGTTGCTTCATTTGCAAATATTTTCTCCCCTTCTTTGGATTGTCTTTTTGTTTTGTTTAGAGAGTTTCCTTTGCTGTGCAGAAACTTGTAAGTTTAACTAAGTCCCATTTGCATATTTTTGTTTTTATTGACATTACTCTAGGAGATGAATCTGAGAAGATATTGCTGTGGTTTATGTCAAAGAGTGTTTGATCCAAGGAGAAACACCCCAAGACTTTGGTCTTTGAAAAGCAGTCACCCTTCTAGGAATTTCTTCCTGGAGTCTATATCAAATGTGCCCATAAAATTATGTATACTATGCTTACTGCACTATTATTTTTGGTGTTTTCATTTTTTCTTATTTTAATGCACAATATGCAATATAAAATTATTATTTTAATACTGATAACAAAATCCAAAGGATACTAAATGAAATAGAGTGAAAAGTCATTCTCCCTCCCTTCTGGTGTGTCTTCCTTTTCTCTCCCATGGGGTAACCAGTTATTTATAAATCCTTCTAGATATGCTCTTTGTACATAGAAGAATATGAACATGCTTGTGTTTTTAATTTTGTTAATTTATTTGATTGTGTATCTAAAGGGTTAATGGTAGCACTCTGTAACATTCCATTTGTACCTTGCTTTTCTCATTTAATATATCTCAGAGTGTGTTCCATTATCTGTAGGCAAAATAGTGTGGAAATTAAACTCTTGTCTACTTGGGTTTGAATAAAGTCTACTGCTTAGTAGCTGTGTTATCCTGGGCAAGTTTCTCAACCTCTCTGGGCCTTAGTTTCCTCATCTATAAAATGAATATGATAATAGTTCTTACTTCATAAGTTTCCTGAAAGGATTACATGAGTCAGTGTATGTAAAGTACATAGAACAGTGCCTTGGTGAATCTTGTTTAAGTGTTAACTACTGTCAGTGCACTTGGAGCTGTAGTCTTCTTTTAATAGCTGTATAATATTCCACAGGGGATATATATTTTGTCCCACATTGATGAACAACTGGCTTGTTCCCAGCACAGTAGTTGCAGAGGAATTACAATATTTGTTATGATACATTTTTAAGTCTTTTTTTTATTTGTTTGTCTGTTTAGGGCTGTGCCCATGGCATATGGAGGTTCCCAGACTAGGGGTCAAATCAGAGCTGTAGCCTCTGGCCTATGCCACAGCCAAAGCAACGTCAGCTGAGCTGCATCTTCGACCTATACCACAGCCCACAGCAATGCGGGATCCTTAACCCACTGAGTGAGGCCAGGACTTGAACCTGCGTCCTCATGGATGCTATCAGGTTTGTTTCCACTGAGCCACAATGGGAATTCCTATTGTGACACGTTTTTAAGGGAAACAACATAAATGTCCAGAGTTAGTTTACTGTAGAGCACAGTACACATCCATACAGTGGAATACAGTACAGCCAATCAAAATTAAGATTATAGAAGGATATCTGATGAAATCTAAAAATGTTCATAGTGGAACAACTCATAGTGGCTTCAGCTAATAGGGCTGCAGGAGTATCATTGGTTATTTTAGAGTTTTCAATAGTGTGGTATTTGGAGTGAATGCGGGGATGGCACAAGGCCTCATATTCAGAGTTAGAGTTTCTCCCTGGAAATAAGACTCAAACCTGCAAAGTGCTAGGGAGATGCAGGAACGGATGGTGGGAAGGCCGGGCGCCCTCCAGTCAGGCTGCTCTGGCCTTGACCCCCAGTGCCCTCACTGCGCAGTATGCTCTTGAGTCTTGGTTTTCTTCCAGTGAAGGCCAGAGGTGATTTATGTCAAGGGCCTCCTACAACAAGGCTCTCAGCTAACATGGGCTATTACGAACCCACTGTGAACCTGGTGGGGGTGGCGGGGACAACCTCCCACCATCTCAGGAGGATGAGAATAGAATTTCTCCCGCCCAGTTTTTAGCCCTCAGCCCTTACGGGTTCTTCCCCTTTACCTCACTGGCTGAAAGAACCACTGCCAGTTACAGCTTGCAGCAGAGAAAGAGCTGCCCAAGGTGTATTTCTTTCAGAGTGTTGGGTGCAATTCCCTGGGCAAATCTATGACTCAGAAATAGACTAGGGACTGACTGAACATCTCTAGAAGGTAACTAAGTCCTTCTTCTAGGAGAAAAGGAAGTTTGGATTCTCACAACCACATCTGCTTTTGAACTCTGTGAGGTCTGTGCCCTGGCCTCTCTCCGCCCCCCCAAGCTCCCTCCCCCCCTTTTTAATCACACAGAGCAAAGTTGTGTTTGTTGACAACTCTTTCGGGGTGGGAAAGGAATGTAATGTATGCATAGACTGCCCAGAATTTCCTGTTAGACACCCATTCCAGACCACGGCCCTGGGATGCATGCCAGAGATTGCAGCGCAGTTCTGCAAGAGAAGAAATGGTGTATTCACTTAAATGAGGAACTGCTCTCCTCCCGTTTAAAAAAAAAAAAAAAAAGGTGTTTAGCATTTTATGTCGTAATGTAGGTTGTGAATTCGCTACATGGTCTCTTCGGGCTTGTAATATGCCATGACATCCCCACATGTGAAGAAATAGCCTTGAGAAACTGCTGTTTTGCAGACACAACAGTGTCGGTGTCCACATATTTTTGTTTTGTTTCATTTTGGTTTGTTTTTTTGTTGTTTTTTTTTTGGCTGTGCCCACGTCATGCAGAAGGGCCTGGGCCAGGGATCGAACCCGAGCCACAGCAGTGACAACACTAGATCTTTAACTGCTAGGCCACCAGGGAACTCCAGTGTCCACATATTTTAATATTCTGCTGTAAACATGTGGACTGCACAAATCTGCTACACAGTATCTTTCTCAGTTCTGCTCTTGTGACAGAAAAGAAGCTGTCTGAGGTTTTAATGCTTTGACACATTAGCAGGAGACTTTGTATGTGAAATCAGTTTTCCTCTAGACATTGTCTTATTCTGGGTTTGGTGATCAGGAACTTATACCAACACATAGGCTGGCTTGGCAGTGTGAAAATGAAAGGTCAGCTTTGTCCTCTGTAGCTGCTGAAATGCAGTTTCTTCACTTAGGGAGAAACTTGAATGACGGGGTGGATTCATAGTCAGTAGCAAACATTTCCACCTATGTTTCAGCTGCTTTTGTCTTGACCCTGAACTACTCCTTTGATGGTATAGTGTGTGGGGCACTGGGAGTTCAAGGACAGATCACAGATAAAGACAGGTGGGTGGGGTGCTTGCAGAGGAGAGTGTGCAAAGCTCTGAACTGGGGTAGACCCAGAGATTGTCGTGCTGCAGTCGGGTTCAGGGAAGTTCATAAGCCTCTCCACATCTGGAATCTAAACCATGTCCCAATCAAGAATTACTGTAAAAGGTCAGCAGTTATGTGGCCTGGGCAGCTGTCACACTAATTAGGGAACACTGGCTTTTGGGGTCAACATTTCACTTTCTGGATATAGAAGGGAACCAGTCAGCTCTCCAGGCAGTAGGAGAGAATGATTAGAAAGGCCTCCCTCGGAGTTCCCGTCATGGCTCAGTGGTAACAAACCTGACAAGTATCCATGAGGACGCAGATTCTATCCCTGACCTTGCTTGGTGGGTTAAGGATCTGGCATTGCCATGAGCTGTGGTGTAGGTCACAGACGCAGCTCGTATCCCAAGTTGCTGTGGCTGTGGTGTAGGCCGGCAGCTGCGGCTGCTATTTGACCCCGAGGCTGGGAACTTCCAGATGTTGCAGCTGTTGCCCTAAAAGGAAAAAGAAAAAAAAGAAAAAAGAAAATGCCTCCCTCTCAGACCATCATACCACCCAGTGGTGGGTTCAGAGATACCTTCCATCTGTTGACATAAACAAGTCCTCTCCTCCCACTGAGGGACCAAACCCCAACATCAGCCTTGGTGGACTTTCCCCCGGACAGTCCATGTTTTTAATTACAGCACTTTATTTCTAACCATGTTTCAATAAGATTTCCTCGAAAAAGCCCAAATCCTGGGGTTTATTTTAAGCTTCTCATGTGGAGATGCTTATTTGTTTGTTTACTTTCTAACATTATTATTATTAGACAAAGAAACCTTCACTAGCTAGGAGGTAGAGTTTTAAAGAGCTCCTTCAAGTCCTAAGTTTAGAATTCACATAACCAAAACCAAAATGGGTCTGCCTACGTGTTTTCTCATAAAGCCAAACTGTTTTTGTGAGGATGGTTATCTGAATACAAGCTAGCTTCTGTTCCCAGTGAGACACTGCACTGGACCTAAACCAGTCATAAGCTTTTGTTGCTATGCCTTAAGCTGCTGGTAGATTTTCTGTCTTACACAAACATACCTGTTATTGCTACCTCCACACAACAATCCTGTGGGGGTAGATGTTATGGTTCCCACATTGCTGATGTGGCTTGGGTAGATGAATTCACTGGCTAACAAATGTCAGGACTGAGACTTGAACCCAGATGTATTCTCAAGCCCACCCCTCTTTTTTTAAGAGCCACACCTGTGGCATATGGAAGTTCCCAGGCTAAGGGTTGAATTGGAGCTGCAGCAAGACGTACACTTCAGCTTGTGGCAACGCCGGATCTTTAGCCCACGAGGAAGGCCAGGGATTGAATCTACATCTGATGCCGGTTTCCTAAACCACTGAGCCACAATGGGAACTCCTCCATTTTCTTTTCATGTAACTTGCATTGAAAGTCGCTTTTTGAAAAAAAAAAAAAAAAGGAGTTCCCATCGTGGCGCAGTGGTTAACGAATCCGACTAGGAACCATGAGGTTGCAGGTTCGGTCCCTGGCCTTGCTCAGTGGGTTAACGATCCGGCGTTGCCGTGAGCTGTGGTGTAGGTTGCAGACGTGGCTCGGATCCTGCGTTGCTGTGGCTCTGGCGTAGGCTGGCGGCCACAGCCCCGATTCGACCCCTAGCCTGGGAACCTCCGTATGCCACAGGAGCGGCCCAAGAAATAGCAAAAAAAAAAGACAAAAAAAAAAGAAAAGAAAGAAAGTCGCTTTTTGGAAGTTCCCTTGTGGCTCAGCAGGTTGAGGATCCAGCATCATCACTGCTTGTGGCATGAGTTCAACCCCTGGCCCAGGAACATCCACAAGCTGTAGGTGCAGCCAAAAATAAATAAATAAATAAAGCCAGTTTTTTTTTTTTTTAATTTTATTTATTTATTTATTTTGTCTTTTTCCATTTCTTGGGCCACTCCCTCGGCATATGGAGGTTCCCAGGCTAGGGGTCCAATCGGAGCTGTAGCTGCCGGCCTAAGCCAGAGCCACAGCAACGTGGGATCCCAGCCGCATCTGTGACCTACTCCACAGCTCACGGCAACGCCGGATCCTTAACCCACTGAGCAAGGGCAGGGATCGATCCCACAACCTCATGGTTCCTAGTCAGATTCGTTAACCACTGCGCCACGACGGGAACTCCAGCAAGTTTTTAAATAAGAAATTCCATTGTAGGCCCTTTACACAAGAGTCCACGTCTGTGATTTATAAATATCCAGTAATCTTTGATGCAGATTGAGAGCATGCATTAGTCATAATTTAAAATTTAAACTCAGTTGCAGCCGTAGAAGTCGAACCATGGCATTTGTACTGCAGATCCGCCCGGTGCCCATAGGATGAAATCCACACTCATCACCAAGGTTTACAAGGTCCCTGCTGTCATCACCCCCATCTCATACTCCTCACCACTTTGACTTCTCAACTCTGTCATGTTCCCTCTCACTTCAGGCCTTTTGCACGTTGCTGTTTCCCTCCTTTCTGCCCTCCAGTGATTTTATAAAATTGTCAGCCCTGCTTAGAAGACAATTCTCCTACGAAGTCACTCCCCCCCCCCTCCCCGACAAGTCTGGACTGTGTGCAACTTCTCTGGGCCCCAGCAGTGCCCTCTGCTGCCCCATCACAGCAGGATGCATACTATATCAGGATCCTCATTCAAGGGTCTCTCCTGCTGGGTATGCGTGTCTTGTGTGAATCATCAGTGTTTCTACGCTTCTGAGCCTAGGAGCCCACGTTTTCAGGGATAATCCTTTCCAATGCAAATAACATAACCTCAATACATGCTGGCTTAAAAGGAAAAGGGAATTTATTTTCTTATATAGATGAAAATTCCAGGAAGGTCTAGTTTATTGAAACCAAGTCCCCAGAGCCCTGCCCTTCTCCTTGTCTCAGCTACTTTTTCCTCAGTTTCAGCTCATGTGTTCAGGAAAGTGCTTCTCACTTGGTGGCCATGATGGCCCCTGGTGGCTCCAGGCTTACGTCCTACCAGCTTAGCAAACCAGCAAAAAGAGAACAGTTCTAACAATAGTGTAGCTGAATCCTGGGACAGGCTTTCCTTGGCCCAGATGGGTCATGCACCAACCCCTGAGCCAGTTGTGTGCTTCTGATTGGACAGGTTTTGGGAATGGACTGGAAGTTGGTGGGGTGAGAGTGGTGGAACTTTGATGGGAAAGAAGGGTCATGGATTCTGGGGGCAGACAGGGCAGATGTCTCCTGTGCTCCCTGTCGGCAACTGGTGCTTTGAAGATACTGGTTCTAACCTGGGCCAGCCCTCTGCCCAGAGAGGCCAGGAAGGTATTTGAGAGGCTTCCTGTCTCTCCTTAGGATTAAAGACTCAAGGAAGGCAACCATCTATGCATCCGGTGTCACCCGCCCCATTCATAGGCTCTCTCAGCCCCTCTTTTTCTCTGCCAGAGGATGGGAGGTCCCCGGCCCTTGGAGGAGAAAGAGGGGGATGTGTAGGAGTGGGAAGCAGGGTCCTTATGTGCTGGGCTGCAGTAATACAAGTCCAGGGGCCTCAAGAGAAGCATTAGTTCCCAAGAGGAATCCAGAAAACAGCCATGTGCCTGTTTGTCCTCAAGTGTCACACACGCCGTGGGCGTGGCAGAGGCCCACACCCCACATCTCCAATTCTTGACAACCCTCCCCAGGATTTCTGCCCCACCCAGGACTGCTCAGAGCGATGGAGAAACTTAAGTCTTAGGGTCACCCCATCTGACCCTGCCAGGGTTCTCCCCTTCCTTCCCTGTGGATTTCCAATTCTGTGGGCCAACAGTCTGTGTGAGATGAAGGGCGGCCACTGGGACCAGCCGTGAGTGTGTCTTCATTAGCAGGACTAAGGAAGAGGAAGAGGATAGTCCTTCTGACAGGCCTGCACTCCCAGAGCCTGGGGGAAATGGTGGCATATAACAGCCCAATAGGAGAGCCTGCAGGAGACTTGATGGGTCTGTTGGCCTCCTTGCCTGGTCCTCATGGGGTCCTCCACACTTGGAACGTGCTCCTTTTTGATGCACAGCTTGGGGCGAGGAGCCCCTGGGTCAGATGCAGATGGGGCAGGTCCAGAGCTCAGCAGAGGGGAGTTGAGGAAGTGGGTGGGAGAGAGTAGGTGCTTCCTCCCCTCAACTTGAAAGCATTGTTCTTTTTCTCAGGGAAAGCAGGTCATCAGCCCCCAATAGCATTTATCTGGACACTTACCCCCTTCCCTTTTCTTTCCTCATCTCTACCTCTCTATAGTTTTTAGAGCAATTGAGTAGAGTCACTTCTGAAATTTTTCTAGTTTTCCTTTCTAAATGACAATTTAAGTAACCAGGATCTGTTATAGTAAGTTATGCCTCCTAGTTGTCAGATGCCAGGGAACAGACTGTACCCACAGAATCCAGCCTATGAGCCAGGCTTTACCTAGAGAACCCCAGTTCCTTTACAGAGCAAATGCTTTTAAGAGACTAATAATGGTAGTAATAAGAGTTAACATTTATGAAATGCTTGTTCTGTGCCAGGCAGTGTTCTCAGTATTTTTTAAGAACTCATTAAATTGTCACAACAAGCCTATTGTCCCCATTATTCAGACAAGGAGAAATCATGTCACTTAAGAAATCACATCACTTAAGTCCCAACCATTTGCTGGTTGAGCCTACACCTAGGAAGGTGACTTCGGGGGCCACACTCAGATCCATCAAACATTCTCCTCACCTCTTGGGCTTCATTGAGGTAGATCATGTCATTATATGGGACACAAAATTGGCAGCAAGGAAACAAGTTCCACCGCTGTTGTTCTCCAGGCCCAGGATGATGAGGGCCCCAGCTGGCATCAGACCAGGACAGGGGCTTGTGAGGACAGACTTAGGGGCTGCTAAGGATACCCACACCAACAACTTAATGAGAGGGAGGAGGATCGATGCTTAGACTAGGAGATTGGGGCCCCGGGTGAAGAGGGGACATGCTGGCTTGAGCAGCTCCTAGGAGGCATCCAGGGGCCATGTCAGTCCAGCAGGCAGGCGGATGAATTGGTAGTTGGAAGAGAGGAATGGGAGTTCCGTGGCTGATCCCTTCCACTGGCTGGAGTGGGCTTCCTCCAAAAGGTAGATTTTGAACCAACCCCTAAAGAACAGGGATATTCTGAGAAGTGAGGAGAGGAGCAGAGGAAGAAGGGGAAGTAGGATATCAGTATGATGAGGAGTCTACCATGAGAAAACCGGAAGTGAGGGGGCAGGTGCAGGTGTGATAGGAGGGGGGGATGATCAAGGGAAAGCAACAGAAACCTTTGGAATGATTTTCAATGACGTCTTCCTCCTTAATCTGATTAAAAATGAAAATTTTTTTATGAAAAATAGATTTACAATGTTGTGTTAGTTTTAGGTGTACAGCAAAGTGATTCAGATATATATGTATATGAAATATAAATAATATAGAAGATTCTTTTTCAGATTATTTTCCATTATGGGTTATTACAAGATAGTGAATATAGTTCCCAGTGTGCTATACAATAGGTCCTTGTTTATTTTATGCATAATAGTATGTATCTGCTAATCCCAAACTCCTAATTTATCCCTCCCCCCTTTCCCCTTTCATAACCATAAGTTTGTTTTCTATGTCTGTGAGTCTGTTTCTGTTTTGTAAATAAGTCCATTTTAGATTCCACATATGTGATATCATATGGTATTTGCCTTTCTCTTTCTAACTTCACTTAGTGTGATAATCTCTAGTTGCATCCGTGTTGCTGCAAATGGCATTATTTCATTCTTTTTTATGGCTGAGTAGTATTCCATTGTATCTATGCACCACATCATCTGTTGATGGACTTCTTTTTATCTTTTAATTTTTTGGCCATTCCTGCAGCTGCAAAAGTTCCCAGGCTAGGGATCAAACCCATACCACAGCAGCGACTCAAGCCACTGTGTTGACAACACTGTATCCTTAACCCACTGCACCACAAAAGAACCCCCTCACTGGACATTTAGGTTGCTTCCATGTCTTGGTTATTTTAAATAGTGCTGCTGTGAACATTAGGGTGCATGTATCTTTTCGAACTATGGTTTTTTCAGGATATACGCCCAGCAGTGGGATTGCTGGGATATGGCAATTCTGTTTTTAGTTTTTTGGGGAACCTCCATACTGTTTTCCATAGTGGCTGCACCAGTTTACTTTCCCACCAACAGTGTAAGAGGGTTTCCTTTTCTCCACAACCTCTCCAGTATTTATTATTTGTAGGCTTTTTAATGATGGCCATTCTGACTGATGTGGGGTGATTCTTCATTGTGATTTTGATCTGGATTTCTCTAATAATTAGCCATATCAAGCATTTTTTATGTGTCTGTTGGTCATCTCTAAGTCTTCTTTGGAGAAATATCTGTTTAGGCCTTTTGCCCACTTTTGATTGGATTTTTGTTGTTATTGAATTGTATGACCTGTTTGTATATTTTGGAAAGTAAACTCTTATCAATTGCATCATTTGCAACTATTTTCTCCTAGTCCATAGATTGTCTTTTCGTATCGCATTGTTTATGATTTCCTTTGCTCTGCAAAAGCTTATAAGTTTGATTAGATCCTATTTGTTTATTTTTGCTTTTATTTCTGTTGTATTGAGAGACCAACCTAAAAAAATGCTGATGTAAGTTTTATGTCAGAGAATGTTTTGTGTATGTTCTCTTGTAGGAATTTATGGTGTCATGTCTTATATTTAAGTCTTTAAGCTAAAAAATGGAAACCTGGAGTTCCCGTTGTGGCGCAGTGGTTAACGAATCTGACTAGGAACCATGAGGTTGCGGGTTCGACCCCTGGCCTTGCTCAGTGGGTTAAGGATCCGGCGTTGCCGTGAGCTGTGGTGTAGGTTGCAGACACGGCTCGGATCCCGAGTTGCTGTGGCTCTGGCGTAGGCTGGTGGCTACAGTTCCAATTGGACCCCTGGTCTGGGAACCTCTGTATGCCACAGGAGCGGCCCAAGAAATGGCAAAAAGACCAAAAAAAAAAAAGGAAACCTTTGTGAAATGTTTTCGACTGGTGTTCAAAGTGGTTAATTCCCTCCTTTACTCTTTTAACATATGCTCCAAACCAGTGTAACCAGAAGATATGTGCATTAAACTGTCTTTAATATCCAATTCTGATAAAGACCTTCTTGCTGGCTACCTGGGCCACCAGGAGACCTCTCATGTTATCTGAGAAGGGACCTTCAAAGGAGCAAGTGAGGGCAGGTGGTGAGAGGCCAAGTCTTGATTAAGAACAGAGAGGGAGCAGGACGGCATTTACCTCCTGCAAGACTTATGACACTGCTGTTGCCTGTTTTTTGCTTCATAGACGTAGAGTAGAAAACAAAGGAGTAAGCCTAGGGTTTAGGTGTAGGAGTAAGATATGGTTTCTCCTCAGCTTAACAAAGTTGCTGAAAGAAAGCTCAACAAGGCTGTGTTCTTACCCCATTGTTAGAGTAAAATGTAATTACCATAAAGCATTTAGAAAATGCAGAATGAAGAGCTGTAAATACCCAGTGTCTGACAAGTACTTTTAACATTGTGACATATTTTTGCCCATCTTTTCTCTATTATAATCTTTCCATTTGTTTTGCACAATTATGAGCAAGTCAGAGATACAATTATTTATCTAGCATTTTTTATCTATGATTAACATTTGGCCATTAAAATATAGATTTCGACTCCATACATCAACTGAAACCGTTTTACTAGAAGATGGTAAGTGAATCAAAGGCCTTCTGGATTCTAACTGGCAGAGAGGCAGCAGCTGGGGTGGGAGGCAGCAGGGTCCAGAGACCCAGACAGCCCTACCTTGACCTTGCAGGAACAGCGAGTGCCGTGGGTGGGGTGAGGCCCAGGCTGGCCCTGTGGACATCCACCCATCTCCCTGGCTAGCCTGAGCACCAGCCCAGTCCAAGGGTAATTAGGAAACTAGAAAGCCCCCAACTGCCTTGAGATTCCTGCAGGCCTTAGTACTAACCTAATTTAGCAGGAAGATGCCTGAACATGAGACCTACTGGGCTCCTTCACCTCTTCCTACAGAGAAGGCAGAACTGAGTGAGCTGCCTTTTCCCAGTCGGGGGTGACAGCATCCCAAGCAACTGGAACAAATAGTGAGCCCCCAGCCCTATTAGTGGCTGCCACACTCCAAGTTGATAAAGATCTTATGGTGCCAATCATAAGTAGCTCGCTGGGGGCTACTTCCAGGGTCAGGAATATTTTTTTAAGCATATAAGTTAACTCGTTGGAGTTCCCATCGTGGCTCAGCAGAAACGAATCTGACTAGTATTTATGAGGACACAGGTTCGATCCCTGCCCTCGCTCAGTGGATTAAAGATCTGGTATTGCCGTGAGGTATAGGTCACAGATGTGCCTCAGATCTGGTGTGGCTGTGGCTATGGCATAGGCCGGTGGCTTTAGCTCCAATTAGACCCCTAGCCTGGGAATCTTCATATGCAATGGGTGTGGCCCTAAAAAGACCAAAAAAAAATTAACTTATTTGTTAGTTAATTATGGGAAAGATTTACATGATCTGGGAGAGTACATTTTGCAGGCCTTTTTATTGCCCAGCCTGGGGGTTGACTGCTCAGTGTCTCCGAGACATGAACAAACAACTTGTTTACTTGCAGAGAAATGTGCTCTCAGGCGAGGAAGACACAGTTTTTTCTTCCTCTGACTAAACTGTTTGAGTGAGGCATAAAAACTGAAACACCCAAAGTAACACCAAGCGGGTTAACCATTTGTTTATACTAAATATGAGTTTATTGGCTGCACTTTTCTCCCCACTTGGCATGTTTCCCCCTTAATCTGACCTAAGTTGTTTTAGACTTGTCTTCTGCGTGGTGCATGGGGAAAGCACGCACTCTGGGCACAGGCCCACTTGGGTTCAGATCCTGGCACACACAATTACTAGCTGTATTTTCTTGGCAGTAAAATGGAAGCAGTAACACCTCTCCTTGGGTAGCTCTGAGGATTCTGTGAAATGAGGACTGTAAAGTTCTGGAACCCAGAGGGAAGGCGTCAGGATACAGGGATCATCATGGCTTGCACTCCTGCTGCGTGGGAGGCCTCTGTGTCTGGTGGTCCCTGTGGCCTGGTCTGGCCTGCTGTGTGGGGCCTGAAGTGAGGAGATAGTTGCCCTGTGCCATGCACCTGCAGATTCACAAGGGGGAAAAAAAAAAAAAGAAAAAAAAGCCAGCTTTTCCAGGGATTCGTGGGTCTAAAGCTCATCTTTAGTGAATGGGAAACTTTAATTCACTTGAATTCCGTTAACTGGACCATTTGCTTAAACCCAGGGGAGAGACCATCCATGCCTGTGGAATGCTGGCAAAACAACCTTTTAGGACTTTTTCAGAACTTCTATCTGAAGGCATTTGGTTTTGCTGCAGGCAGAGGAGTACCCCAAGATTCTCTGCAAAGGTTTTGTGATCTTTTGCGAAAGTGGGTGCTATACAGATCACACAAGTGTATAGAAAGGAACTGTGCCAGAAATGCTTTGTGGGAGAGAGAGACTCTAACAGTTATCATGTGGACTTAACAATTTCCTACAGTGATGATTCCCATGCATCCCAGGCATGGTACCTCTCCTCAGTGCTGCTGACCCACCCAGACGTGGTATGTGGTGGGACAGCCCTGGCTGCATTCCCAGGCAAAATGCTCCTGCACCTTCAAGTTGTTAGTCCCCTCCCCCGAGGTGTGTTTCTCATCTGTACTAATTTTTGCCCTTTATTTCTGACTTGTGGCGGCTTGTTTGAGCCCTGGGTAACAGCAAGGATCTGTCCCTCCCTCCAGAGCCTTAGTCCAGGACAGGCTAGGGAATGAATGTGGCACTATATGGCCCGGGTCCTATGAAGATGGGCTTTGCCCTGGCTGACCCTGACCTTCTCTTCCACCTCTCCTGCTGTGTCTGTTTCAAGGGTAATGGAAGCCTTCAGCCCTGAGCTCTGTGGGTCGAGGCTCCATCAATTTCTTGACAAATGGCAGAGTTTAAGAAGAGGGCTGCTTTGTGCCCTCACACATCTTATTTCATACACCATGAAGTTAGTCATTTCCATGGTGAGCAGGGAGTGTCCAAGAACCCAGTTTCAAAGTGATTCTTTCTTGGTACCCTTAACAGAAAAACACTTCTCAGAGAGTTTTAGAGATCTGTGCCTGCAAGGATCTATATTTCGAAGTAGTGCTTCGTGCAGGGTTGGGAGACCTTATCCGCTGGGTTCAGGAATGTAGATGGCGCGTGACCCTGGGGTTGGGTCAGTTAATGAGCAAGCAGCCACCACTGGGCCAAGGCCAGAAGAATTCTGTCCAGCCAGCAGGACTAAACTCCATTGACCATCTGGTTCTCTAGGATTCCCGTAATAATCTTTCAGAGCAACTTCCCAGTGGCCCCTGTCGTCTTGTCCTGAGTAGGTCTCCTGGAATCAGGACTCCAGGGCAACTGCTCATTAAGGTTTTCCCATTGCATTACAGCTCCAGCTGGCCACACTGTGCTTTTTTGTCTTTCCAGCATCCCAGTGCAACGTCAGCCTGAAGAAGCAGAGGAGCCGAAGCATCCTCAGTTCTTTCTTCTGCTGCTTCCGGGATTATAATGTGGAGGCCCCACCAGGCAGCAGCCCCAGTGTGCTTCCGCCACTGGTGGAGGAGAATGGTGGGCTTCAGAAGGTCAGTGTTGATGTAGAACTGCTGTAGCCACGTGTCTGTCCCATCCTTGACCAACATCCTTAATGAGAATCTGTGACAGTATGTGTGCAGCCATTTACTTGGAGATTTGAAATTACAAAAAAGTCATCTTTTTTGTTAAAGGCTATGTCAGTTATCCCATTTAGCCACTAAAGAACATATTTGGTGCAAGTTATAAGTGTCATTTCACATTTTTATAACATTCTTTCATGGGAAGTTGAATGAATGAAACAGAATGTTAAGGAGCCAGGGACCGACCAAGAAATGGAAAGACTATGGAGTTCCCTAGTGGCCTGGCAGGTTAAGGATCTGGCATTGTCTTTGCTGTGGCTCTGGTCACTGCTGTGATGCAGGTTTGATCCTGGCCCAGGAACTTCTGCATGCTATGGGTGCAGCAAAGAAAGAAAGAAAGAGGTGGGGGGGGCGGTAGTGGGAGAGGGAGAGAGAGAGAAAGAGAGAGAGAAAGAAAAAGAAATGGAAAGAGTAGAGGAGAAATAGAGACTTGGAAAAGAGCTAGTAATAAATATAAATGGAGGAGTTCCCATCGTGACTCAGTGGAAACGAATCTGACCAGCATCCATAAGGATGCAGGTTCAATCCCTGGCCTCACTCAGTGGGTTAAGGATCTATTATTGTTGTGAGCTCTGTTGTAGGTCGCAGAGGTGGCTCGGATCACTATGGTGTCGGCCAGTAGCTACAGCTCCGATTTGACCCCTAGCCTGGGAACCTCCATGTGCCACAGGTGCAGCCCTAAAAAGACAAAAAAAATAAAAATAAATATATATATATATATAAATAGATGTGACTACCTTCTTTAATAATGAATGTATTTGTTATATATTCTTTTTTATATGTATCAAATAAGGAATTTTAAGTCAGAGCATCACAATAGGTTAAAAAAAAAGATTCTACCCACATACTATCTAACAGACATGTTCAAAACAAAATGACTTAGAACAAGGTAAAAGAGAATGAGCAAAAAGCCATCACACAGGTATAACAAAAAAGAAAGCAGGAAGTACAATGGTAGTATCAGTCAGATTAGAATTTTGGGTAAAAATTATTGAAAGAGAAAAAGGAGATTATTCATGGTGAGGATAGTCAAGATTGAGGCCACAAAAGTCATAAAACTTTACATCCCAGATAACATGAGCAGAGGGCATGAACAGACATCTCACAAAATAAATACAGTTGGTCAGTAAACATGAGAAAAAATGTTCAGTGTGGTTAGTAATCAAAGAAATACTAAAACAATGAGATCTCCTGTTCCATCTATCAAACTATTAGAAGATTTAAAGGTAATATTTGTTTTTTGGGGGGTTTGGGTTTTTTTTGTTTTTTGGGGGGGTTTTGTTTGTTTGTTTGTTTGTCTTTTTGCCTTTTCTTGAGCCACTCCTGTGGCACATGGAGGTTCCCAGGCTAGGGGTCTAATCGGAGCCGTAGCCACCAGCCTATGCCAGAGCCACAGCAACACGGGATCCGAGCCGCCTCTGCAACCCACACTACAGCTCACAGCAACGCCGGATCCTTAACCCACTGAGCAAGGCCAGGGATCGAACCTGCCTATTCTTTTTTATATGTATGGTTCCTAGTCAGATTCATTAACCACTGAACCACAACGGGAACTCCTTAAAGGTAATATTTGGGTTCAGGATCAGGATAGTGAGAGAGAAGTAGAGGATTAGTTATTGATAGGAATGTTAAATGGTTACCTTTCTTGAAGAAAATTTGGCAGTATGATCTCAAAAATCTTAAAAATATACCTATTTGTCCATACAAGCAGTTTTCCACCTTAGTGATGTAATTATGGATGTACAAAGATTTAGCTATAAGATACTATCCAGCATAAATTATAATATTGCAGAATTGTAAGCAACTTGATGATAAAATAATAACAGGCCAGTGTACCCATCATATGATTACATAGTATACAACTATTAAAAATGACATCTCATAAATATTGCTGAAATAGGGAAATGTTCAATATCTATCACAGGGGAAAAAGGTTAAAATATAGTAGGCAAGAATATTTATAAGTATATCTATGGCATTTATAAGATTAGAATGATGTACACCAAAATGTGAAGAGATTATCTCAGACTGGTGGGATTCTATTTTCTCCTCTCTGTGCTTTACTTCTTTTTTCTTTTTTAATGATTTTTATTTTTTCCATTATAGTTGGTTTATAGGGTTCTACCTCTTTTTTCTTTTCCCAGTTTTCACAAAATAAGCTTAAATTGGTTTTGTGTTTAGAAAATAGATTATTTTGAAAGTACATGTGAATGTGTAGAAGAGGATTCTGGGAATATGACAGCTTGAGCATGTGGCTCTGACCATTTAAATTCCCTTTCTGGATAATCCCAGGTGAGGCTTCTGGTGGAGCCTGGGAAGTACATCAGGGCCTACAGTTTTCCTCATTTCTCCAGGAGAAAGATTAGGCACAGGATTCATGCTTTCTGATACTGAGTGAAAAGCAGGGAACCACCAACCAAGGAAAATGCTTGCGTCTCTTAGAGTTCTAAGATGAAGATTTGAAATATGTAGTCCTGTGAGGTCAACCAGCCAGTGGGAGCCTGCGGACCCCTTGGAAAGGGCCTGCACTGCCCACTGGAGGTGCTGGGAGGAGCTGTACTGATGAGCTGAATTGCCCTCAAGGAGCCCAGTAGTGTAGGGACTTTCTTCCCCGTTTTTTGCTCTGTCAACTCAGGCTCTGCTAGGCCATGAATACAGCCCGGCCCTCAAGTGCTCCCCCATTCACCACTGCCCAGGAAGTCCAAGTTGAAAATCTAGCATTTGGCACCCTTACTGAGATAGGACTAATGGAAAAAAACTTTTGTAGACCACTCAAAAGATGATAGTTCAAGAAATGAGTTTTGAGTTCAAAAATAACTTTTAGAACTTAAAAGACCCCTTGATTTCTAGGTACAAAAATTCAGTGAATGCGCTAAGAAAATCAGTGGGAATAGTCCCTGCAGAGAACTGCATTAATGTCCTGGAAGAGCAAGTGCAAGAAATATCTTGCAGTTCAGGCCAGAAACACAGAAATGGTCGTTGTGAAAGCAGGGAAAAGGCATCTAGGAGACCTAACTTGCAAGTACTAGAAATTCCAGACGAAGAATAAATAATAGAAGACATTTTCTTGAACTGAAAAAAAACCTTGAATATGCAGACTGAGACAATTTATCAAATCTACAGCAGAATTAGTGGGGGCAAGCATGATGCACGTGCCTTGATATATGGTTAAAATTCTGAAATTTAAGTATAAAGAGAAAGTCTTACAAGCTACCAGAACAAGATGTTTTCAAACAAAAAGAGAATTATACTAGTACCAGACTTCTCATCAGCAATACTGCAAGACTATGAAAAAATTAAAAAAAAAAAATGTTTATAGGCTACTGAGAAGAGTTACAAATGGAAAATTCTGTGTGTGACCGAGATATCATTTATCTATTAAGGCAAAAGAAGTACATTTTCAGATATGGAATGATTTCTCAAGGGGGCAAAAGAAAACCTACGTGAGATTAATATTCAGCTATAATATAATTATAGAAAACATAGAAATAAATACAATTATTAGGAATAGAACTGTAGCACAATTAGAAAATAGATCCTGAGAATTCACAGAGTGAAAGGGGAAATGAACAGAATTATGAACAAGTGATCAAAATTAAAGAAAGGGAAAAAGAACAAGTAATATTGTAAATAGGAAGCCTAACAGAGTAGGAATAAAACCAAGTTTAATGAACCAAATTCTCCTAACAAAAGACCAAGACTTTATCAAATTGGCTTGGCAAATTCAGCTGGATGCTATTGCCAAGAATATACCTATATCAGATAGAAATGATTTTGGCAGCAAGTAAAAGAAAACTGACAAATAATGACTTAGACAAATAGGAGATTATTTATCTTACATAAAAAGCCTAAGTCTGGCAGTTGCTGGGGTGAGTTTAGATGCCCGGTGATGCCATCAGGCACCCAGATTCTTTCTGTTCTTCAGTCTTTTGATCTTTCTGGCCCACTGTCCTGGGCATGTTTGCTTTCATTCTCATGCTTGTTGTATATACTCTCAAATCACAAGCTTCAGACATCATCTCCACATTTAAGGGAAGACGAGAGGGAGGAGTAGCACTCACCATATCCGTCCCTTTTATGGAAAGTAAATACTTTCATAGGAAACCATCAAAACCTGATGTCTTATTGGCCAGATCTAAACCTGGTTCCTGCTCCCAACAATATCAGAGTTCTTTTCACAAAGGAGAAAAGAATGACTACTGAGTAGATGTAGAGTCAGTGTGAGTTCAGTCATGCTCAGTAACAGCCTCAAATCCCCCAAGGCTTGAAACAATAAAAATTTGTTTTCCTCTCATATTACAAGTTTATCATGGTTTTGTTGGGCCATCTGTTCTGTAACAGTGTCCAATAGAAATATAGTGTGAGCCATGGAAGAGACTTGTGGCTGCCTGATGGGAGGGGGAGGGAGTGGGAGGGATCGGGAACTTGGGCTTATCAGACACAACTTAGAATAGAAAAAAGAAAAAAGAAATATAGTGTGAGCCACATGTGTTATATAAGTTTTTCTAGTAGCCTCATCTTTTAAATCTTTTTGGAAAGATAAAATGGATTTAATAATGTATTTTTTTAATTTTTTTTTTATTTTCCCACTGTACAGCAAGGGGGTCAGGTTATCCTTACATGTATACATTACAATTACATTTTTCCCCCAGCCTTTCTTCTGTTGCAACATGAGTATCTAGACAAAGTTCTCAATGCTATTCAGCAGGATCTCCTTGTAAATCTATTCTAAGTTGTGTCTGATAAGCCCAAGCTCCCGATCCCTCCCACTCCCTCCCCCTCCCATCAGGCAGCCACAAGTCTCTTCTCCAAGTCCATGATTTTCTTTTCTGAGGAGATGTTCATTTGTGCTGGATATTAGATTCCAGTTATAAGTGATATCATATGGTATTTGTCTTTGTCTTTCTGGCTCATTTCACTCAGTATGAGAGTCTCTAGTTCCATCCATGTTGCTGCAAATGGCATTATGTCATTCTTTTTTATGGCTGAGTAGTATTCCTTTGTGTATATACATTATTATTTGAAGTTCCTGCTGTGGCACAACAGGTTAAGGATCTCGCGTTGTCTCTGTGACAGCACATGTTCAATTTCTGGCCCGGAAACTTCCATATGCAGTGGGTGTGCAGCCATAAAATTTTTTTAAATATTAGATTTTATTTAATCCAATATATCTAGAATATTATTTCAGTGTGTAATCAATAGAAAATATGATCACTGAGATAAAATGCACATTTTTTTATCTTACTAATTCTTCAAAATCTGTGTTTTACACATTTTAATATGGACTAGCCATATTTCATGTGCTAAGTAGTTGCATGTGACTAATAGCTAGTGTTATTATATTATATAACTCTGTCTTATCCTCCTCGTTCATGGACCAGACTAAGGAAGGCCCATATTTTGCTTCCACGATTGTTCACATCAGGAAAAAAAGGAATTTGGTGAACACTGGCTGTTAAAATTTTCGCTCAGAAGTAACAAGATTTGTTTCAACTTACATTTTATTGTCCAGAGTAGTTCACGTAATTACATCTAACTTCAAGAAACATGGATAAGTGTAATCCTACCATGTGCCCAGAAAGAAAACTGTTAGGGTAGCTGGCTAATAGTTTCTGATCCAGCATCTAATATACAGTGAAACCAAAAAAAAAAGTTAGAAAATAAAGAGATGGGCAAAATGTACGAAGCAGATCAAATAAAGAAAAGGCAAAAGAATCAATATTAATATCAGACAAAACCAAATTCAAAAACTTAAAAGCATTAAAAAAGAGAAAGAGTGACATTTTCTGATAAAAGATCTAATGAATGAAGTGTATAATAGCCATATACCTTTAAATGCCAATCAACAGTACAGTCAGATACATAGAAGAAAACCATTTAACATGATCAAAAGCTATCTTCTAGAAATAAATAGCAAACAACAGGAGAACCATTGGCAGTACAGGCTAATGTGATAAGACAAGAAAATGAAAGAATTGGTCTACGTGTGGAAAAGATACAAAGCCAGTTTTATTTGTAGATGGTGTGATTATTTACATAGAAAACCCAAAATACTACCAAAAAATGAGAATCATTAAAAAGTTTTGAGTGCTTATTAGTGAGAAATGTACTGTGCTTCTGGATAGGAAGACTTAAGTTTTATATAGAAGAAAAAATGTCTAAGAATATCTGAGAAATTTTTAGGAAAATGTAATAAGAAATAACTTGCCTTAAGAGACATTAAACATTACGCTATATTGGTGTAGCAAAATATATCAGTGGAATTTGTATGACGAGATTCCACTCTAAACTTTATCATAGCCCCATTCAGATATCTCCCCCTCAGTGTACTTGCCTCAAACTCTCCCTGCCCAAATTTAAAAATCATTGCTGTAGGGGAGTTTCTTGTTGGTTCAGAGGGTTAAGGATCTGGCATTGTCACTTCAGTGGCTTGGGTCACTGCTGTGGCACTGATTCAGTCCCCGGTCTGGGAACTTACACATGCTGCAGGTGCAGCCATTAAAAAAAAAAAAAAAAATCTGAAATCAGATTGTTATGATCATTATACAACTACAGATGTGATAAATTCATTTGAGTAATAAAAATAAAATAATAATAATAAAAAAATCATTGATGTAGAGAATCACTGTGAATAAAGGGAACATAGTTTTTACCTTAGGCCTATAGAGGATAAAAAAAGAGAAGAATCACTGCTGTCATAGTAAAAGTTATTTTTAACTAATACCTGCTTAAATGAAATGAGAAGATGGTTTTGTACCCCTGGAAGATTTCCTGGAACCCTTAGTTGCATCTACCAGAGAATAAAGGCCTTTAGAGGCAGCTCCTCTGGCAGAGATGAGAGCTTCCTGGACCAAGTATTCATTCATGAAAACTTCCTTCAATTAACATTTATCTAAGTGGCTTTTTAAAGAATTAAGTTAACTCTGAGTAGTGCATCATTTGCATAATCTGTGACTATTCCATGTATGAAACCAGACCCCATAGAACGAGCCATGTCAAAGTGGGGTGACTCTGCCCTTTGTGCTCACCTGGTCAGGACACCTGGAACATAAAACTCAAGCTCAGTGGATGTGGAAGCAGATTCCAGTTGCTGTCATACTGCAGGGGTGATGACGAGGGGCTGGAGATTGTCAGGAAGTTGCTAAATGGTTCTTTGAGTAGAGCAGAGCTTAGAAAGGTGTCAGCCACCTGCCACTGTTGACAGTCAGGAATGGTGCCTTCCCATGAGACCCCAGTCACTAGTGACTCCTCAATAAAAATGGGTACACTTTGATAAATCCTTCAATGTGAGAGAACGTGGAACACTGCATCTCATCAGGGACCATGACACTGTGGTTCATTACCTCCCATCTCACCATCTGAAGAAGAAAAGGAGACATAGACCCTGGGAATTCTCAGTGGAGACACGTATGTTCTTTTATTAGCTTTTCTTAATGCTGCTAAAATGATGTGTTTCCAACAACCAGATTTGGAATGGCTGACATTCCAGGGTTAAGTAATGGTTGAAGCCCTTCCTCAGAGCCTGAATTTTCTGAACACTCTGTACAGATAGGTTCTCTTCCCCTTAATGGGAAATCCATTCCATGCCTGTGGCCTTGGAGGAAACCTTGCACCTTGCCTGTACCCTCTGCCCAGTCTTCCCCTCAAAGAGGACTAACCCCAGGTGGCCACTGGGTTCCTCATCGTCTGATGGAACTGTCTTCTTTTCCCTGCATATTGCAGTGACTTAAGCCTTTAGTCTTTTAGGGAAAAACTTACTTAAAAGAAGAAACAAGCCAGTTATTAGAGAGATTCATGGATCAAGTAAAATATGGGTTGCTCGGTTTTGGGTTTTTTATTTTTTTTTAACTTTTCAATTAAGGATTAAATTCCTGGGAGTAAATGAGGCACTATTTAAATAAACAAGATGATTTATGAGCCTCAGGGACCTGGCCTGGTTTGTCAGGGGAGAGGCTGTCTGGAAGGCAGCGTAGAATCCAGGGCCCTAACGGTGGAAAACCTTTGGGTTCCTCCTGTTCATTAAATACCGCCGGGTACAAAGTGAGCAGTCATGTGCCTGCTGTACTTGAGAGTGCTTTGAAGTTTCTTTTGAGAATGTGATCTATGTCTCTTTAAACCTGACAATGACTTTTTTTTCTTTTTCCTCAGGGTGACCAGAGGCAGATCATTCCCATACCAAGTGTATGTATATTTATCAAATTTTTATTTAAACCTTCACAGCGTCTTGTAGCTTTGGGCATACTACTATAAAAGATTTTTTTAATGTTCTTGCTTATATTGAGTTTTAATCATGTGGTATAAACAGCTCTGTTGTGTTTAAAAAAAAAAAAAAACCCACCATGGCACAGTGGGTTAAGAATGCAACTGCAGTGGCTTGGGCTGCTGTAGAGGTGCAGGTTCAATCCCCGGCCTGGCATAGTGGGTTAAGGGGCTGGTGTTGCCACATCTGTGACACAGGTTGCAGCTGAGGCTCAGATTCAGTTCCTGACCTGGGAAGTTCCATATGCTGCAGGTGTGACCATGAAAAGAAAAGAAAAAAAAAAAAAAAAAAAAAAGGTGAAGCCACATTTTAAACTGTGAGCAGGAAGTTCTGTACAAATTTCTTTTCTCAGGAACAGCATTGGAACTAGCATCTATTAACCAGATTCTCACCTTTCTCTCTGCAAAAGGCCGCCCGGGCGCTGAATAAGTAAGCTAAGGCAGCAGTGCCCCACTCCGTAGACTAGGAGAAAGTACTTTTGCCTCATCAGGGTTCTTTGCAACAGTGCACTGGGTTCATGAGGCCGTCCTTCGAGGGGAACAGACAGTTTTTGACTGTTCAACAGTGTCGCTTGGCCATGGCTCTGAGATCAGAAAAATCATCCCAGTCCAACTCCTTGAATTTGCAGGACCTCCCCCCCCCATGCCACCCCCTGTCCCAGCTCCTGCCAGCTGGCCATACTGCTGCTCTGCCCCAAACCAGGCGCCCCCTTGGGCCACCAACTTCTGTTTTCAGTCTTGCACCAGTGTTTGACCCTAGCACAGGCCTGGACCGGCCACCTCTCAGACAGATGCTGTCCTGCCACTCCTTATCTTCCTTCTGCTCTGCCAGCAGAGCCATGAAGCCTTAGGCCAGTCAGCAAGGAGCAGAACAGAGACCAACTCCCCAAAGAAATGTGTAGTTGAGATGTCGACATCAAACAAGATCTCTCAAATAGTCCTGTGTCCTTAGAGAAGGATTTAGGTTTTTTAAGGTGTCCATGAATTGATGTTTTAATCCATAGAGATTCTCTGGTTCAGATTTCACATAATTCCTGGGGACATCCAAGAGACATGACAATCTTACATTGAAAGAAATGATGGATTTCCTGAGTACAGTTTGACTCCAAATTTGGTAAGGCACGTGTCACTTATAAATTGCCCAAAGGGTTTTTGATAATTGCATTTTTTTCACAACTTTAACTTCCATTGATTAACAAGGTGCAAGGGTTTGTGGAGTAATTCTGACTTTGCCAGCATGCCCGGGGGTTGGGCTTTGTTGGGAACTGACTTTGATCAAAAAGATGGATCAGTCGGCATGACTTTTATCCAGTGTTTGAATAGGATACCCAATGGGATTGGTAGCAGAGATCTCTCTTTAATCTTTATACAGAGTAGTTTGTATATTTTTCCTGCAAAGGGGCCTGCATTCAACAGGTGACAGCAGTTGGCATCTCTCTCCCTATCTCTGATACTCTGATAGCCCTGTTTTTTCTCAGAATTAATTCATAGCTATTATAAAGTTAAGTGCTGTATCAGAGCATTTGGCAGGGTCAAAACAGAAAAATGACCCTTTTCCCACAAATCTCTTCCTAGAATCCTGGGATTAAATAGCCCAGAGGAAAAAGATACCTTGTATAATTTAGCCCAGTGTTAGGTCTTTAAATTGCTAACTCCTCCTACCTGTTAGACATTGGGTAAGAGCTGATGAATCTGAAATGTCTTGCAGGAAAACAAAGCCTAGCTAAAGTAGTTTGCATCTTTGAATTATCACCTCCCAAAAACCAGTTCTCTGGATGGGCACTGTCTGATCCCCACTAACTGCTTAGCGTGCAGCCCTGAGCCCAAGTCCATCTGGAGGCTAGCTCTGCCCAAGGATTCAAGCCTTGGGGTTCCCTGCAAAATTTGCACCCATCTGTTGAGGCCTCAGATCCTATAAACATAAGCCCTGCACTTTTGGGACCACATAGTAACGTGGTTAGTGTTGGGAGCCCCTGAGAGCTTGGAGTACTGCCACATAGGAGCAGAAATCCAGGCTTGTGCTGAGCCTGTAAACCAGGTATGACACCCCTTAAAAGATTTTCCTAGGCCCTGAAGATGAAAGGTGCCCCTGAGGCTGTGAGTGGCCAGAGGAGATCCAGCTAGGGTCCCTATCTCTGCTGCTCCCTTCAGGAATCCCCCTTTTTAAATTTCCATGCTGCTGTTTGTATGTGTAGGCTTGGTCTTTTGATCTTTTTACTAAGCTTATTTTTTCATTATTCAGTTCATTATTCATATTTTTCATTATTCAAACTCATGATTGTAAAAAATACTGAAAGATTAAAACAGGGAAAAAAAATTCCCTGACTTGGTCCCACTCCCTAGAGTAAATCTTTTAATATTTGCTATGTATCCTTCCAGAAATTTTCTAAATCAACACAGGCATATTTAAACAAATGAGAATTTTGCAAGTTGTTTTTCACTTTTAGCAAGCTATCTTGAACATCTTTCCAAATATTAGTACCTAACGATCTACCGCATTGTTTTACATGTATTTGATGGCGTTTACCTTATTTCCACTTTTGTGCTATTGCAGGTATTCTTGTGCGTATATGTTTCTCACCTGAGCAATAATATCTGGGTGATCAGTTCCTAGTTGTAGAGATGCTACATCAAAGGACATGTTTTGCATTTTTGGTAGATAAAAGCCAAATTATCCTCCAAAGCCTGATTTACATCCCACCAAAGGTATATGGGATTGTCCATTCCCTTATCAAAAATGGTAATTATCAAGTATTTTAATCTTTACTAATCTGAAAGTAAAGAACGGTATCGATTTATTTGCGTTTCTTCATGAATGAGTATGAACATATTTTCACAAGTTTATTGTCCATATATGTATTTCTTCTTCCCTGTTCATTTCTTCTAGAGTTTATACTTTTTCTTGTCTAAACTCTGGGGCAATTAGCACTTTCCCCCAAATTTTTGGTATACTTTTTGGCCTTGTTTATAATCCTTTTGGCCACAAAGAAGTGTAATTTATGTAGGGAAATTATCTTATCTTTTTTGACTCCTGAACTTTATGTCATTCTTAGAAAGATCTCCTCATTCTATGACTATGACCTACATTTTCTCCTGATATTTTAGTGGTTTCATCATTACACTTAAATCTTTGATCCCTCTGGATCTTGTTATTGGAGGGCATGAAGTAGCAATCCAGCTTTATTTCCTTTTCCAGGTGGCAAGTCAGCTGTCTCAGCATCATTTACTGAGTAACCCATCTTTTGTACACCTGTTGGAAATGCCTTCTTTATCTGGACTTGATCTTAAACCTTCTACTTGGTACTCCTAGCTTCAAATTGCAGTTTGGGCCCCTTAATATATCTGGTTAGCAGCTGGCTTCTCCAGTAAAGGTCAGGTATTGAAGGATATTGAAGGGTAATGAAAAGTCCAGAGGAATAGGCTCAGAAACCACGAAGTTCAGTGGTGATGCTGAAAATGCTCACTCGGATACTTTGGCTCCAGTGAGACCTGTATCTACTTTTTACACCCTTTTGCTCGAGTTACACACCACTCTCATGCTCACAGTGCATGGCTGACAGTGCAGCTGAGCCCAAAAATGCTGAAAGGGGAGAGGAAAAATATGCTTTCTACCAGTTATGTTTCTGTGCTGTTGGCCTAGGTCTTTTAATAAGCAGTAGTATACTTTTTTCCACCAAACCTTCTGGAGAGTGTATAAGCAGGACAGCTCCTAGTTAGAGCTGTTGCATGTGCTCCTCCCATAGCAGCCCTGAGAGCTCTGCCCAGAGCCCTGAGGCTCCGGGGACACAGGGTGCAGACTCAGAGCCTGAGAAGTCAGTGCACAGACAGCCATCCAATGTAGCAAGAAGAGGCACTTTGTTCATAAGGTTTGTGAGGGTGTGTTATGAGGTGGGTACCTTAGGTTAACTATTCCTGGCTGCCAGGGCTGGCCACCAAGGATAGGAAATTTCACATCCAGTCTCAGGAGGAGCACTAGAATGAACGTCCTCCCCAAACCTCCCCTCATCCCCGCCCCAGGATTTCTTACACCCACTCCTACCTCCCTGGCAGTGCCCACCTGTGCTTTGAAGCAAGTCTTTCTGTTTAGAAAAGGCTCTTTTAGTTAACTAATGTTATTCTTGTTCTTCAACTTTACAATGGCCTGAGAGAAATTTTGCCTCAGGACATGTTTTTAGTTAATGATTCAAGCATCACCTGAACAGATCAATTGAAGTAACAAAACACTAGTGCAATTATCCAGTGTCCTTATGTGTTTCCAGGACACAGCTGTCCAGAAGAATTCTTACCATGGGTCTGAAGAATTTGCATTGTTAAGAGCCAGGCTCTCAGTCAGAGAAGCTGTGTGCATTTAGGAAATGGGGGAAGGATTAATGGAACCCTCCTAGCGCATTGCCCCAGCCTGGCCTTGTTCTCTGCAGCACAAATGCTAAATCAATAGCTTGCTTACTTTGCCTCTCACGCTGCTTGTTCTTTTCTCCCTTAGAATAATGCAGTGAGGCTTTTTCCTTACTGTTAACGCAGAGAATGCTTGTAAAGTGTGGGTTAAATATGCGAAGAAAGTCACTTTTATTCTCAGGTTTGGAAAAAAACTGAGCCACTTTTGGCAGATCTTTGATGTTTTCCGATATGCTGGGAATAGAAGTTCTAGATCCTTATTTTTCAGGCTAACAATTACACAAAGTTAAAATGTTGTTTTAGCATATAAAGGCATAGAGAAAAATCTAACCCATTACACATCAAGCTAAAAAGAAAGGCATCTGGGGAAAGGAGAAAGGGGACGTGGAAGAGGAAATACTTGTGTTTTAGGTATGTGTCCTTTACGGTGAGAGTATGTTTATTACATAATTGTATAAGAAGAAATGAAAACAGGAGCTCTCTGCTGGCTCAGTGGGTTAAGGATCTAGCATTGTCACTGCAGCGGTTCAGGTCACTGCTGTGGCGTGGAGTCGATCCCTGGCCTGGGAACTTCCACATGCTGCAGGCACAGCCAAAAAAACAAACAACAACAACAACAACAAAAAAAGACAAATTTTATTCTAGTCGCACAAGTGCTTTCTGCTATGGCCCACACAATAGAAATAACCCCAGTCTTCTCTATTATGTTCATTTGTTGGGCTCAGGGCACCCTGCCTTTTTAAACCTTTTTTTGATAAAGAACAACTACTTGCAAATTTAATTTTTTTTAAATAAAACCTGCTTGCTTACTGATGTGTAATGAAGGACAGAGTCCTTTCCAGGACCTTGGATCCCATGCCCCAAATCTAAGGCATGTCTTTTCCCAGTGCCACCTGGTCAGGGATGCTGCTTGGTAAACATGAACTAGAGCCTTGGTTATTGATAGGCCATCAGGGTGGTGTTAGAGAGGATGAAACACCCACATTCAGTAGAAAGAGCCCACCTGGCATTAGAAATGTTCCTGTCCCCACACGTGGCCTCATCCTGCTCAGCCCTAGACAATCCCTTCAGCCAAGACATCATTGCACTTGCAGATTTACCTAACCTGTTGACCGTCTACATTGCATTCACTATTGAACCAGCTAAAGTCCAAAACTAACTCTAATTCCTTGACTGATGTTCAACTGAGACCAAAAAAAAAGGAAAAGAAATAGCCATTTAAAGAAAATACCTCTTGATTTCTTTTTTTCTTGTTTTATTGGATAAGCGAAATTCTCCATTCTTCAGTGGCTAGGGACAGATATTTTCTTGTGTTTTGCTCTGCGTTAAAAATGGAACAGAGCTTGACCTTCCTCCAGGACAAAAAATAACTCGTTAACATTGGATACTGAATATGCCACAAAATAAACTGAAATACTGCACATCATTTCTAGAAGGAAGCATGGCCCAAGAAATAAATACTCTACATCAAGATTGAGTGTCAAGATCAAGATTGGCTTGGAGATACCTGGCATTTTATTAACTCTTTATGACCTCTTCTTCGTAAGATTCGAAGCTACTACAAGGACATGTAAATGGATTTTTGGTTAACACACAGCAAGTGGATTAAAATGTAACTTCCAGAGACAGGGACATTTTATCCCTCCAAGGCATGAAAATGCCATATTCACTCAATATTATATAGCACAGTGGGGCAGGCACAACGCAGGGTTCACGGACCAGTTTTATTTCTGTTTTCTATTATCGAGGGGCAGTTCGTATTGCATTTTCCTGGTGGTTCTATAGTTTCTCTTAAAGTTTTTTGGAGATTTCAGTCATTAAAAAAAAAAGAAAAAAAGCTGTGGGCCAGTGTAGCTCCAAAATATACTTTTTTGGGTTTAAATTCAGTGAATTTTATTATATTTATAGTTGTACAATGATCATCACAACCCAGTTTTATAGCATTTCTGTCCCAAACCCCTACCCCATCCCTCCCCCCCACCAAACTGTCTCCTTAGGTAACCATAAGTTTTTCAAAGTCTGTGAGTCAGTATCTGTTCTGCAAAGATCATCGTATCCTTTTTTTAGATTCCACATACAAGTAATAGCATATGACGTTTGTGTCTCACTGTCTGACTAACTTCTCTTAGCATAATTTCTTGGTCCATCCATGTTGCTGCAAATGCCATTATTTCATTCCTTTTTATGGCTGAGTAATGTTCCATCATGTATATGCACCACCTCTTCTTTATCTGCTCCTCTGTCGATGGACATTTAGGTTGCTTTAAAATATACTTATATACCACAGTGAATTTCAGATGAAGTAGGACCTCAGAATATGGGCCTGCATGGCTAGAGTAACTGTTATAATTAAGCATTTATTTTCATGTAGTCCATTTTAATAATAACTAAAGCCACTGTACATGTGCCAGGCAGGATGCTGCTGGGCATTTTGCTGCAATTATAGTTGATAACAGCCTTTCGTGGTAGGTGTTATTATCTCAACTTACAGCCGAGAAGCAAATAGAGCTCATACTCAAACCCAAGTTTGTCTGGCTTCAAAGCCCAGGCCCTCATAATAACCATTCAGATAGTGACACAGTATTTGTTTGGTAAACTGCAACTGCAGACTTGTTCTTACTGTTTTTAATAAAATTCAATAATGTGCTTGTTCTTACTGTTTTTAATAAAATTCAATGATGTGCTTGACCAGGCACTTAAACGTTTGGTTTCAAAAGGAGGATTCATTGACTTAGTGTAATACAATGATAAGGGAATTGGTTTATCTTTTATATAAAGGTAATGATATTTTTTTCCCCTTTTAGCCACCAGCTAAATACCTCCTTCCAGAGGTGACGGTGCTTGACTATGGGAAGAAGTGTGTGGTCATTGATTTAGATGAAACATTGGTGCACAGTTCATTTAAGGTAAATCAGCATCAACAATTAATGATCTTTGTGATTTGGTCACAGTTGTATTGGAAAAGGAAAAATAGAGAGGCTGAAAGCATGTGGTCATTGGCATATAACCTCACTGTTCATCAAGAAATCCCAGTAATAGTTGCTTATTAACTCAGGTGAACATTAACTCAAGCAGTTGAATATTAACATAGTTTGGCAGGGAAAAAAAAAAAAACCACTGGGCTGCCAATATCCTGGAGACCTCATTCTTACTTATGAGATTTGAGTTTTCCAACACTCTACCCCCTGCAGAATTACTTTTCAGGTGCCACAAGGCCATCAGTACTTTAGGACACTGCTGTGTGTTTGTCAGGGTATCCAGAGTGCTGTATGGGCTGTATGTTTTATTGGGAGGGGCAAAGGGAGGCACTGTTGAAAAGTGTCAAGCAACCTACTTTCCTGGACATTTTCCCAGACCAAGTTTTGGAAGATGTCCAACTCTGAAGATGTCCAGAGTTATGGCATCTGAACAGATTTAGCCATTGATTTTGACCATTGTCGTGGCAAGAAGATGCTGGGACTTCTCACGAGCCTCATAGCTAAGAGAGTGTCCGTTTGCACGACCTCCCTTGCTCTCTGTCCATCTCCCACCAGAGGAGCAGCAAAGACTCCAGATTCCCCAAGAGCCTCCGTGCAGAAACAGCTGTCCCGACAGTACTAAGAAATGAGATCATCCTTTTTCCATTTTCTGAAATTGCTTAGAAGAAGGAGGTGATGAAAAGGTTTGGAAATAGGGGATTGGTGTGTTGGGGAAAAGAAGTGGGTGTTTAGGGTCCTGATCCTATTTTCATTAGGGTATTTCTGGCAATGAACTGTTCTACTGTCACTAGCCAATTAAACCACATTTCTCTTTTTGCCCCCAGCCCGTAACCCCCCCTTTCTTTGCCGAGAGACATGAAAGACACCATCTAAGATGGAGTGTATGTCACACCAGCCAGTCATTCCTTGACAGCTGTCTGGGAAGCAGAAGAGCCATCAAATTCTTTCAGAAACATCCCTCCTTGGGCCTGCTTCTCTCTAGGCAGAATCCTCCATGATGGAACAAGGCCAGGTGGTTGTCCTAGAGTCCTCTGGCGAATGGAGGCAGCGCTATACTCAGCCCTGGCAGCAAGACAGGGCCTGGCTGGCCATGGGGGCAATAGGGACATTGTCCATCATTGTCCAGCCCCACCCCCACCCCCACAACCCTTCCAGGGCTTGTCCTGGAGCTGCAGTGACTTTCTATCCCAGCTCAACTCTGAACAGCATGGGAAGCCTTTTCTCCCCTGTGAGCAGGATGCTCAGGACTTTTTCAAGTCCCTCAGGAGGAAAGCCCTTTAGAGCAGGGGTCAGCTGCCATTGCAGCATAGGCAGCTTCCTTCCAGGCAGCTCTGGGAGTGTGGGCATTGCTGGTCACACAGCCCGAGATTACAGAGGGTTTCTGGCTCCAGAGGCAGGGTCTTAGCAGCCCCTGCTGTCTCCAGGGCCTGCTCAGAGGACACTGATGCAGTAGGCTGATGCGAACAGCATCTCTTCATTGCTTCCCTCCCTGGCCTGCTGTCATTTGCAAGCAGAATATTCTTTATTATATGGTTTTTAATGTTCTGGGTATTTCACAGCTCTTTGAGAATCTGAAGGATGTGAACTGCTCTCCTTGACACCATACAGCTGTATAACACCCAAGCCTCTGGACCCAAGTTTACAGCCCTGGCTTTGGCCCAGCCTTATTTACCCCAGTGCAGGATGGAGGGCAGGTCCTTGCTCTGAGCTGGGAGCTGTTTTCCTCTTATTATATACTCTGTGAAACATGACTCCATAGTCTCATGCCTTGTGAGAGTTTCTTCCTTCAGTCTTTTGTTGTCTAGCTCGATTCTGTATTTTAGTCGTGAAATTATAAAATACCAAACTCAGCCTTCCAGCTATCAGTGAAGATGCTATGATCTTAAGCCTCACATTCTCTACTGAGTGCTGAGTAATGTTCTGTGATCTCGTATTTTCCACGCTTTACAGTTTACATATCAGTGAACAACATGTGTGTATAGTGCTGGGCCTAAAGGAAGGCACTAGTTTGGATTCTGACCAGAGACCCTGTATCCCGTATCCCTGCCCAGTGGCCACCACACACATGTTCTTCCTCCCTCTGTCCTTCTCCTGCTTGTCCCAAGGGTTTGTGGTGTGGTGGTTCTCTTGGGCCTGTTCATTTCTACCTAATTTGTGGAATTCCATTTAGAACTGTCTATGAGTCCATCACTGAGAACAGAGATTACCAAAAAAATCATATTCAAATTTTGTGTCATTCAAATTCATATTATCAATGAGTTGTTTTAAATATGCCAAAGTTTGTGCAAATGCTAGGTAGTATATATTGTCAGAGTTACTTTAAATATGCAAAAGTGCTAGGTATTATATTACCTAGAGCTGAGCAGTCTAGGGTGGGCTGGCTCTCCCTACCCCCCAGGGCAGGAGACTGTACCAGTCAAGGCCTAAAGTCATTGATGCCTAGGGCTGAATGGAGCCATGGGCACTCATCAGACCCATTGCTGTAGCTGTGGAAGATAGGAGAAACTGAGGTCCAGAGGGAAAAGAGCCTGCCCAAGGTCGTGGTCACTGGCCTCTGACTTCAACCCACATATCTATGACCTTGCTTTGGGTCCATGTCCTGCCGAGCCTCACAGGGCAGCCTGTACTTGTGAGTCTAGTGCAAATGATACCCCTCCCCCCCCAGCAAACAACACTGTCTTCAGGGACCTTCACGCTCTCACCTCCTCCCCCTGGTGGCCAGCAGAGGTTCCTGCTATCCTGGAAGGACTAAATAGGGAGTTTGAGGAGCCCTGCTCCCAAACCAGGTATGCCATACTTTGTCGTTAGGGCCAAGCAGGTGATTAAGAGTTTGGACCAAGATGCTGAAAATGTAACAGTATTCAGAACATAAAATAATGTGCTTTCTTCCTTATGTTTATTTTGAGGAACCAAGGCATACTTGCTTCAGCATCCTCCTGAACTGTCTTTTCCCGTAATAAAAACATTGGTCCAGGCAAGCTTTTTTGGTGCTAAAATGCCCAGTTTTATTTTGTTCTTTGAGACATACTAATTATAGTTTCTTTTTTCTCTAGCCTATTAGTAATGCTGATTTTATTGTTCCCGTTGAAATCGATGGAACTATACATCAGGTAAGAAATCAAAGCTAAATCTGAGTTTCAGTTCGCATTTTTTAGGAATTACATTTCCTATGAACTTTATTTCTAAATTCCCATTTCAGTAATCATTTTATGACTAAATCAAAAGGAAGCAAACTTTATTTTAAAATGCAATGATTTTCTTCTTTTTTTCACTTAGATGAATTTTACACTGAATTTATAATAGAAATTATAATCTATTTGTCAATATTGGATGTGGTTGCAAGTTCAAATGTTACTTTGATTTGATGCAGACTTTTAGAAGTTTCCCTGTCCCCCACTGGCCGTGCTTGATGGTCGACTTAATTTCTCCATATAATTGCTTTTGGCTACCCTCCTCGCAGACAACAGGAAAAGGTCACTAGTCAGCCACTTGCAATAGATTCTGGGGGAAAGTTGTCCATTTCCAATACCAGCCACTCCAGACTGATCTTGTCTCTTCTGCATCGTTGTTGCCAGTGGATATTTAGCAAAACCCAACCCAAAAGGGAAAGGAGGAAGGGGGGACATTTTTGGATCAGCAGGCAGCTTTAAATAAAGGTGCCTTAGTCAGTTGGCATGCATCTTTGTTCTAATTTTTTTTTTTTCCTTATTTTCCTTTTTTTGCATGAAGCCCCTCCGGGAATAGTTTCATTTATGAAATACTGGACACATGGTAGAAAAACACTGTAGGTTTTCCACAGGGATGATCATCTTCCAAGATCACAGGGTCATCTTCCTTGTCAATCCCAAGGTCTTAAATGGAGAGTCTCTGGCCTGGTGTGTTTATATCTCAGGAGAAAAACACTCCCTTGGTGCTTAAACCTGGGGCTGAAGCAGGATGTCTTTCCTTAATAATGTCGGTAACATCTTTGCCCTTGAATGCAGGGTGTCAGAGCTTGGGAATCAGCTGGCCCAGCCACCTCATTGTTCACAGGGGGAAACTGAGGCTCAGCCGGAGAGAGAGTTAGTTCAAGGTCATACCATAGGAAGAATTAACATGAGAGCTTCAGTCTCCTGCCCCTGACCCAGGGCTCTTCTCCTCCCCTGCCAGAAGGTCCTGCTGGGAACCCATCCCTGGGAAAGGCAGCACTTTCCCTAGTGTCTCCACACTTCATGCTTTTAAAAGTCATCAGGGAGCCAAAATGGCAGGCACTTGGGCATTTAACATTTGCAGAAGCATCAGCCGAATTAACTCAGCATCTGAGAAGCAGTTAAGACTTCTGCATTTATTATCTTGACTCATGTTACAAAATGAGACAAAGGAGAGGCTGCCCACTGGCATGGTAGGAATTAGGAGAGAAATTAACCCTTCATTCCTCATGACTATGAGCATGGCCCTGGTGTCCCGATCTGCTCTGGCCAGCCCATTCTCCAAGGAGCCGGCCAGTTTCCCCAGCTCTCCAGACTGTGCTGTAATTCACTTGGCGGTAGATACCCCAGAGCTGGGGTCACAAACTCTCTCTCCTGAGGGAATGAAGCCACAGGCGCCCAGAGCGGGACCAAGGCCCTGGCGAAGGCCGTGGCCTCGTTCAAGTAACCCAGGATAGGCTGTGCAGGTCCCAAGGGGCCTATTCTTGGTTACTTGCACGCGGACGCGGGCCTGGATGCCAGCCTCCGGGCCCAGGACCCTCCTCACTGCCAGACGCACCAACACCAGAGTTCCAAAACCAGTCTCTTGCCCTTCACATGTAGCAAAGCTCACCTCTCTGAGCAGCATTCCAGGGAGACTGAGGACTGCAGGCTGCACCCACAGCCAGCACCAAGCAGTCACATGAGCAAAGGGGAGCCTGGAGCTACTACGGCCTCAGGCCCTGCCTTCAGGCCCCACCCAGGCCTCTCAGCAACTCGGAACCCTCTTGGCACCCCTGTCCCAGGACATCTTGCTTCTCTGGCCCCTCACTCCCCTCTCAGCCCCACACACATGCTCGCCCATCCTTTCCATCAGGCACAGGTTTCCCTCCAAGCCCTGTGTCTGTGTACATTCCTCTGTATGGGGCACAGCCCCATTCCCCTCTGTTACTCTTCCTGTAGAGTGTACAGCCTGCTTCATCTGCTGATCACAGTCCCACACATACTCCTGCTTTTCACACTTCATCTTCAGCCTCTTCTCCTCCTCTTCTATCACTGCCTCTGAAGGGCTGGTCATGCAGAGCTCTGGCCATTCTCTAATACCCCAAGTGTTTTCAGGCTAGGTCTCACATTCATACTCTTTCCTCTGCCTAGAAGCTCACTTCTCATCCTTATCAGCCTGGTGAACTCCTATTTATCCTTCAAGGTCCAGGTCAGATGTCCCCTTTTGTGATTCCTTCCCCTTGAGATGGGGGGTAATGGTCCTTAATTATCCTTCTACTACAGCTTTCATTATGCATATTTATTTTGATATATTTTTCTGTATGTCTGCTCTAGACTGTGAGCTCTTCAAGGGCAAGGCTTGCGTTCCATTCATCTTTGTAACTGCTTCAGGCTGAGCTCAGAGCTGGGGCTCAGTGAATATGAATCAAATTGAATTTTAACAGGTTTGAATTATTTTAAGGAAGTAGCTGATTTCAAATGAATTTATTCAAGTTTTAATTAGTTCTTTCCTCCTCCCACCTCCTCTATCTTCTCTCGCCAGCTCTGCCTCTCTCCTAGCTCCATGGTTCAGGCTCCCCAGTCAGAAGCAGAGCCCAGCCACTCTAGGAAAGGCTGCTCTTTGCCCTCCTCTGATGGCTGGTTACTGGGCCTGGGAGTAGCCTGGCTTCACGTCCCTTGAGGTATCTGCTTCTGTAAGAGACCCAAACAGAGTTAACGTTGTGGTGTCAGGTAGACATTTACCCAAGCCTTCCTGTGGCTTTGCTGGGCCTGCGCCTCTGCTGCAGGCCTTCCTGGAGAGGGAGGTGTTCTAGGGAGAGCAGGCACAACTAGAGCCATCCAAGACCTGCTGGGCTGTGAACTAGGCTCTGACCTCCACCACAAAGACTACCCCAGAGCATATGCAAAATGAAGGAGTCATTTCACACAGATGAGGCCCAATCCTCCTGCCCGCTGGTTCTGGAAGTCCCCAAGACCCTCCAGACCATGGCCAGCCTCCCTTTCCCCCTTGGGAAGGGCATCTGCTCCGAACTCAGACCCAGAGCCCAGTCTGAGGCGCATCTGGTCTGAAGCACAGTGTCTGACCACACAGCCCTTGTACTGACTGCACCAGGCCTGGGGGAAAGAGGCAGGAACCTTGTTAGGAATTCTCCATTATCAGGGCATTTGGGCCCCAGGCCATCCCCAGGGACAGCTATGACTGACCAGTGTGCTGTCCCTGCCGTTGCAGGTTTACGTGCTGAAGCGGCCACACGTGGACGAGTTCCTCCAGAGGATGGGGCAGCTCTTCGAGTGTGTGCTTTTTACTGCCAGCTTGGCCAAGGTGGGTCCTGCTGCCAGCTCCATCCAGCCCTTCCACCCGTGCCCTCTGTCTGTCAAGCTCCCCTCTGCTAAGGTGAGGGGAGCTGTCTCCATGGTGACAGGTTCCCACCCCAGATGAGATGGATACAGACCATATGCGCAGCACCAGCCTGAAAGGCTTCAGGGTTACCATAGTGACAGGAGCTCTGGGAACAAATGCTCCATGAAGTAGCTACATGCAGCCACAGAAGCTAGCTGTCCACCGACCAGGAAGCCAGACATGTCCAGCATTTGACAGGGCATCTGCATCCCATCTGTTGACTGGCAACCAAACACTAGAGACTCAGGCCTCCATTCCCTGGGGTTAGCCTCCACGGGTTTCAGGGGGAGGTAAGTGTCAAAGGTTCATCCACCTGCTGGGGTGGAATGAGAGTTCTGGCTGCCCCCGGTCCTGGGCCCTTGGGCCAGTTGCTTCCCTTCTCTTGCCTCAGTTTCTCCTGTAAGATGGAGATGATTCCATCTGCCTCATGGGGTGGCTCAAATGAAATAACACCCGTAAAGAGCTTGAGACGGTGCCTGACTCCTACTCAGCACGAGTCTGTGGAGCACCTGCTGTGTTCTACACATTGTGCTGGGTGCTGTCACATGGTAAGTGCTTCTGGTGTTCATTGTTTATTACCACCGTTATTCATGATAAAATCTTTCACATATGTTTTGGTCCTGTGACTTGGTGTGACTCTCTGACCCAGTGTGCACACTGACTCTGAGCAAAGAGAGTGGTTTCTTTGCCCTCTCCCTCTGTTTGAGGAAACCAGCAGGTTCACAGGGCTGGCTCCCC
The DNA here is from genome assembly GCF_016906955.1 of Phacochoerus africanus. Lineage (NCBI taxonomy): Eukaryota > Metazoa > Chordata > Mammalia > Artiodactyla > Suidae > Phacochoerus > Phacochoerus africanus. The sequence goes on from NC_062544.1 coordinate 103,216,357, forward strand.
GGAAGAGATCCTTGCCATGACCGTGTCTCAAAGCCTGAGCCTGATGGGGCCAACACCATCCATTTGTTGGTGGCACTGCCAGTGTGTCCATGGACCTCTGAGGGACCCTGAATGGCCCCAAAGATGATGGGTCCCAGGTGAGCCATCTCCCTGTCTCCAGACCTGCTCCAAGGACTCAGGCAGCTTCCTCCCCCATGTTCTGTGTCTGGGTGGCTCCCTTCACTGCATATAAGGGAGTCTTCCCCTAGGTTCCTAGTGCTGGGCATTGCTGGTTTGGGCCATCTCATTGTCATGGCTGAGAGAAGAGAGAGTCCAACCTGTTCACATCCTGCCAGGCTCATCATCCACGAGGCCGTAAAGCACAGGCTGGTGGAGGGAATCCAAAGCCTGGGCCGACTTCTGCATATTAAAAAGAGGGCGTGGCCTCAGGAAGAGCATACTCATCCCTGGTGGGTACTCTCAGATGAACAGTACCAAGACTAATTGTGCCATCGTGCCCAACGGCTCCTCTGACGGTGCCCTGGGGGTGCTGAGAAAGCTCAAGGTGCCGGTGGATTGAGAGCTGTTTTTCCTTCCGCAAGATTGAAAGCTCTCTTACTTGGCATCATCCCCAGCTCTCGCTTAAACATCCTTGTTCGATCTCTCTTCCAGGACCGCTCCCACCTGCCCCTCCATCTGTCTCTTCAGCCCTTCTCTGGCTGCTACTCCAGGCTGGCTCCCTTGAATCAGCCTCCAAGGGCAGCCTTCTAGCTTCTCTCCTCCTTGGTGCACAAGCTCTGCTGACAGGTGGTCACTCCCCAGTTCTTGGCTCCAGGCTCAGCCCCTGGCCTGCACCACTGATACAGAGGACCTCCTGGCCTGCCACTCAGGGGCCTATGGCAACCCTTGGCAGTCAGAGCCCTTCAGTGCCTGCTTTCTCGTCTCAGTGTCCTTCATTCATTCAGTCCCCCAGAAAGTGTGTATTTAATACCTACTGTGTGTCAAGCCCTGTGCTAGGTGCTAGGGATCCTGAAGAGGACAAACGAGACAGTCCCTGCCCGCCATGAAGTTTACCTTCCCCACATTCATCTCTAAGGCCTGGAGCCCCAAACTCAGGCACTCTCTTGAAAGATGTATGCCACCGCCAGCGTTAAGGATTATGAGGAAATTAATCATCTTTTCTAGCTAGAGTCACAGCCCCCTCCAAAGCCCATGTGACACCCAGCTGCCCTCACCAGCCGAAAACTGCAGTGCCCTGAGCTCCCCCTCCTTGGTCAGCAGGAAATCCAGCCTCCTCCTGGACTCTGCCCCACCAGGTTGTCTCTGGAAAGAGAAGGACTTACCCATGGAGCCAGGGTGCTGCTTGTAGCCCTGCATCCTGCAGCCGGGCCAGCCTTTGCTCTGTACTTGGGCTGCTGTGTCTCCCACTGCTGGCCTTCCCAATGCCACCAGCCCTGGGTACCTCCCACCTCCCCGGCAGAGCCTGTGGGCCCCTAGGAACCCCTGGCTGTGCCCCTCACTTGGGTTGTGGCACTGAGGCATGGCCTCACGTAGCTTGGAGCTGCCTCCAGCCCCAGCCACTCAATCTGACCCAGTCTTGTCGACATCTTTATTTATGAAGATTTTTCCCTCAAAAATAACCTCTTTATTTCTTTATCTTTAGCCTACTTTGGGGAAATTCCTTGAGAAAGGGTCAACCAGGATGAGCCTCCATTGTGAGTGGGGTTCATACTCCCTCCCCTGACCCTCCTGGGCTTCACCTAAATGGAAATGGTGTCTGGGCACCACCCTGCGACAGACAGGGGCTGGGCGGAGCACCTGCCCAGAGCACTTCTGGGGGGCAGCATGGCCTTTTGCTCACAAGCCAGATTCCCAGTCTACTCTTTCTTTCACTGATGGAACTGATATTTCCTGAGCCCCTACCATGACATGGGTACCCAGAAGGTGCTAGGGATAGTGTAGGGAGCATGACAGGCAAGGCCTAGGACCTGACAGGGGACATATCATAAGGTAGTTATCTCAGAGGTGGTGGTGAGGTCTATGGAGGCACAATGGCTGTGAGGCCAGCGAGTATCCAGGGAGGAGGGTGCAGGCAGGCTGGGGAGGTAGTCAGGGAAGCCAAGGTCTGAAAAATGAGGAGACAAAAGGAGAAGCTCATGCAAAGAGCTGGGAGAGAGTGTTTCATGCAGAGGAGACGCTGGTGCAGTTTCTGACCATGTGCAAAGCCAGGTGGCTTGAGTGACTTGAGGTGGAGCTCAGACGCAGCAGGAATTGCGCTCTGTGGCTGCTCAGAATCCTTTGGGGAAGCAAGGTCCACGTTCCAGTGCAGCAGGAAGTGATGTGGTCTGACAGATGTCTTCCTGCAGCCGCCCTGACAGCTGCGAGGTGAATGGGTGGAAAGGAGGCCCAAGGGGAAGAGGGAGGCTCTTCTGGAGGCCAGAGATTACAGAGGCCCCACCAAGGGCAGTGACGGCGCAGAGAGATGCTGGCGGATTCAAGACAGTTTCGGAGTTGGAACTGACAAGAATTTCTGATGGATTGAATATGAGAAGTGAGAGAAATGGAAGAAGAATCCAGGGTGTCAGGAAAATAACCAGGATCTTGAGACATACCCAACTATTTAAATCCCTTTTTAGAAGAGTAATGTGGATCTTGCTGCAGGAGGTCAGGGCTTCTGGGCTTTTCTGGGCACCCAGCCCTCACCGAGACACCTGATTTCCAGTACGCAGACCCCGTGGCTGACCTGCTGGACCGCTGGGGTGTGTTCCGGGCCCGGCTCTTCCGAGAATCCTGTGTTTTCCATCGTGGGAACTATGTGAAAGACCTGAGTCGCCTTGGACGGGAGCTGAGCAAAGTGATCATCGTGGACAATTCTCCTGCCTCGTACATCTTCCATCCTGAGAATGCAGTAAGTAGCCCCCAAGAGAAAGGGCACGGACCTCGATCTGAGCTCTCTAGCCAGGTGGCACCCCTTTTCTACCTTCAAGCACCTGCCTAGGGTTTCTTGGCCTTTTCCTTAGTGAAATCCCAATCCTGCCACTTGGCAGTTCCATGACCTTGACCAAGTTCTTTAACCTCACTGAGCCTCATCTGTCAAATGGGGGCTATAGGCCTACTGATCTCATAGGGTTGTGGGAGGATTCGGTGTGGCAGGGCATGAAAAGCACTTAGAACAGTGCTTGCGATGGGTGAGTGCTGAATGAGCCTGTATCTTCTTAGCATCTTTGGCGTTGTGACGGAGAAGATTCCATCTGTCATTAGCCTCCTGGAGCGGGCAGCTGCCCAGGACTTTGTGACCCCTGAAGACTGAGAAGGCCTAGGTGACCTCTTCAACAGAAGTATTAAGAATGAATAAAACACTTCAGTGAGGTCTTCAGATAAGGCCACCAGGCTTTACCACCTTGTAATGATGTCTAAAAAGGAGACAGTGGGAACATTTCCTACATAAAACTCCTGAAGCATGGCAGCTTGACCCAGAGCAGGAGAGATGCCCTCCCACCTCCTGCCCTTCATTTCCAGGGGAGGAAAGGACATACCCGCCGGTGACTGCTTGTCCAGAGAGGATACGTCCGCCCAAGCCCAGACCTCAGACTCAACAAAAGCCTACCCAAGCTCCTTTTCTTTGAGGCTAGAACTCTGTTCTCAACTTATAACAAAAAAAAAAAAAATAGAGTTCAAATGAGATTTAATTAGTGTATAGTCATTGTTTATTATATTTCAATATAATGAGTTGATCAAGTTCACCATAATGTATTTTGTGAAGTGTCTAACAGATAAGAGTTACTTTTTAGCATAATCCTAATTCCCTTATCACATCTGACAAAACAGTTACTTAATAATATCCAGTCTTTGTTTTTCTTTTTTTTTTTTTTTTGCTTTTTAGGGCCACACCTGCAGCAGCATATGGAGGGTCCCAGGCTGGGGATCAAATCAGAGCTGTAGCTGCTGGCCTACACCACAGCCATAGGAACACAGGCTCCGAGCCACGTCTGTGACCTACACCACAGCTCACGGCAATGCCGGATCCTTAACCCGCTGAGCAAGGCCAGGGATTGAACCTGAGTCCTCATGGATGCAGATTTGTTAACTTTTGAGCCACAGCAGGAACTCCTCTTTTCCTGTCATCTTGAAATGTTTTCTTACATTTGGGTCATTTGATTCAGAACCCAAACAAGGTCCACACATGGCTTTGGTATTGTGTACTTTCTGTGGTATCACATCACAAGGCATATAATGTCAGGTTGTCCTACTTTTAAAGGTTTTATTTTTTTTTTTGATAGTTATTTCCCCAATACAATTTTTTTCTACTGTACAGCATGGTGACCTAGTTAAACATACATGTACACATTCTATTTTCGCACATTATCATGCTCGATCATAAGTGACTAGACATAGTTCCTAGTGCTACACAGCAGGATCTCATTGCTAATCCGTTCCAAAGGCAATAGTTTGTATCTATTCACTCTAAGCTCCCCAACCACCCTCACTTTTAAAGGTTTTAGATTGGAGTTCCCATCGTAGCTCAGTGGTTAGTGAACCCGACTAGCATCCATGAGGACTCGGGTTCGATCCCTGGGCTCGCTCAAGGGGTTAAGGATCTGGCATTGCCGTGAGATGCGTTGTAGGTCTCAGATGTGGCTCGGATCCCACGCTGCTGTGGCTGTGGTGTAGGTCAGCGGCTACAGCTCTGGCTGGACCACTAGCCTGGGAACCTCCATATGCCGTGGGTGTGGCCCTAAAAAGACAAATTTAAAAAAAAAATTATTAAGAAAGGTTTTAAATTGATCTCTGGTGTCAGTTGTCAGCCTGATCCATCCGTTTTTAAATTTCCCATCAACCTTTCATCTAAAAATTTGAGCAGTTGTCGATGGTCCTTTGAGCTACATCTGCTGTTTCATTAGGAATTGCAAAATGGTGATTTCTAAATTCTGTCATCCTTTCTGCACTTATTGGCTGGAATTCTTTTTTTTTTTTTTTTTCTCTTTGCATCTGCACATGCAGCATATGGAAGCTCCCAGGCTAGGGGTCGAATCAGAGTTGCAGCTGACAGCCTACACCACAGTCACAGCAACACCAAATCCAAGCCACATCTGCAATCTACACTTCAGCTTGCAGCAGTGCTTGATCCTTAACCCACTTTGTGAGGCCAGGGATTGAACCTGCTTCCTCGCTGACACTAATCAGATTCTTAACCCACTAATCCCACAACAGGAACTCCCTATTTTTTTTTCAAATTGAACTTGCTCTCATTGACTGCTTGGTTACCCTAAAATTATTTGAATGTTTGAACAAGGAAGTCAGAGTGAAGTCTTGGTTCTTTTTCTTTAATTCTGCAGTTTTCATAGTGATGAGGTGATGCTCTAAAAAATGCCCAAAGTAGTGAATTTTTTTTGGATACCATTATGAACTCATGGAGTTTTTTTGGTTATAATTTAATCAATTTATTATTCTTTAGTACATTCAAATGTTCACCTTTGGCCAGCAGACGCCCGTTCAAGTAACAATAATCTTTGATAGCTTCCTGCTTTCTGGTCCAATAAGATGTTCCAAGCTCATCTTGTCCACTTCTTGGCTCTAGCACTGGAATCAGCCATTTTTCTATGGAGCCATTTTTCTATGGAGTGAAAATGGTATTTAGAGACCAGAGTTTGGATGGATTCTCATTGTAACTGGGATTTGCTCCCAGCCCTTTCTAACCGGGCAGAGCTAATATATACTTATTTTTAGAGTGAAAAGAAATTCATAAATTCATATTGGTTTTCCAATTCACTTGTAACAGTTTTTATTTAATTTGGTTTTTTGTATTTGTGTTTCCTCTTATGCTGAAACTCTTGATTCCTAAAGATACTAACATCATTACATATTTGATTTATTCTATAGTATATGCTTAATAGTTTCAAGATAGCATTGTTTTAATATTACTATTAATAAGACAATTAAATGCATTTAGGGTTTTTGAGAAATTGCAGAGTACTATGTTTCAGAATCATTTGAAATCATCCTGTCTGTGGTCACGTCACCAACCTTATATACACTAAGGTTCTTTTTTTTTTCTTTCTTTTTAGGGCCACACCCTTGGCATATGGAAGTTCACAGGCCTAGGGGTCAAATCAGAGCTGTACCTTTTGGCCTATGCCACAGCCGTGGCAACACAGGATCTGAGTCATGTCTTCTACCTACACCACAGCTCATGGCAATGCCAGATCCTTTAACCCACTGAGCAGAGCCAGGGATCGAACCCACATCGTCATGGAGACTAGTTGGGTTCATTTCCACTGAACCAGAATCATGGGTACTAGTGGGGTTCATTTCCGCTGAGCCAGAAGTGGAACTCCTACACTAAGGTTCATTCTTTGTTGCCTTTTTTTTTTTTTTCCCTTAATGGTTTCATTTTAACTCAGTTATGTAACACGTTTACATGGTTTAACGGTAAAACCATCAACAACGGTAAATTCAGAGAAGTCTTAGGTCCATTGCTTTCCTCTCTCCCATTTCTGCCCCTTCCCCAGGAGTAGTCATTTTTTGCTTAATCCTTATGCCGTTTATTTTTTTAAATTGCATAATGAATTGTAGGTTTCTAAGCAGCCTCTAGATTTGTGAAAAGGTCAAAAATATTACTTTTAAACTTTTTTGGATTCCCCTAAGTTTGTTTTTTTTTTATAGCTCTTCTCTGCACCCCTAGCTACTACCCACTAGCCTCCCCACCCCTATGTGTAAAACTAAGGGAGAATCCTATCTTTCCCCAGCTTCAGAATATCCTGAAATTTTGTCTGATCACTGCTAAGCAGGACATGTTCTACTTCTTGTCATGCGGTCTGGCACAGTGACCCCAAGAGGAAACCCTTTGATAGCTTTTACATGGACTCTCTGATGTCAGTGGTTGGCCAGTGACCTTTGGCTTCAAGTGCTCTGAGGTGCAAGGAGCTGATTTGATGCAGTGAACAGAGCTTTTTGGAATTGGCAAGTAGCTAGGCTAGTTCTCACATGTCCTGCATTCTAGCTACCTTTTCTGTTGCAGGAAAATACTTGCAACCTTTGCCTTCCTGGACCATCTCTTGAATCAAGTAGATTTGGATTGATTTTAGTTGGAATGGGAGAACAAGCAAGGTGGTGATGCAATTCCCTGGTGGCCTCACAGTTAAGGACTCAGCATTATCACTGTTGTCCCGTTTGATCCCTGGCCCAGGAACTTCTGCATGCCACAGGTGTGGCAAAAAAATAAAAAAATAATAATAAAACAAAAACAAGATGATAATTTCAGGATACCCGCCTCCTTACCAAAGGGAAATGTTAAAAGTACAGTGACTCTTGCAAGTTCCATGGTGGTCTAGTGGTTAGGATTTGGCACTTTTGCCACTGCAGCCCTAGCTCAATCCCAGGTCTAGGAACTGAGGTCCCACATCAAGCGGCTACATGCCACAACCAAAAAAAAAAAAAAAAAAAAGTGCAGGGGGAGTTCCCATCATGTCTCAGTGGTCAAGGATCCTGACTAGTATCCCTGAGAACTCGGGTTTGATCCCTGGCCTCACTCAGTGGGTTAAGGATCCAGCGTTGCCATGAGCTATGGTTAGGTCGAAGGCACGGCTTGGATCTGGCATTGCTGTGGCTGTGGTGTAGGCTGGCAGCTGTAGCTCCTATTCGACTCCTAGCCTGGGAACCTCCATATGCCGCAGGTGCGGCTCTAAAAAGACAAAAAAAAAAGAAAAAAGAAGTACAGGGACCTCATCAGGCTAGAAACAGCCCCCAGCCCTGGATACAGTTCTGCTGCCTCTTCCACACACTTGTCTTCCAGGTGCCTGTGCAGTCCTGGTTCGATGACATGACGGACACAGAGCTGCTGGACCTCATCCCCTTCTTTGAGGGCCTGAGCCAGGAGGACGATGTGTACAGCATGCTTCACAGACTCTGCAGTAGGTAGCCCGGGCCTCCAACCGCCGCCCGCCTATGCCCTCCAGGACCTCAGCCTTGGGACCCGCCCGGCCTCCGCTCCCCGGGAGCTGAGAATGAGGACACCCTGTGCTCCAGGCCACAGGGTGAATGTGGCCATACCTACCTGGTTTCTTTTTTAAGAACAGAAGCAACTATTTTAAAAAACAAAAACAAAAACAAAAAACTCTTTTAACGAATTTCATAAAGGGACATGCATTTTACTGGATTTGCTTTTCTTAAAACATACCAAAAAGGAAAAAAAATGGAAAAAAAAAAGCTTGATATCAATCAGACTTCCTTTCAACTGTCCTCCCCTCCAAGCAGACAACCTGTCCCCTTCGACCCCAGCTCAGAGGAGCTGACCCAACTCAGAATCTCTTTCCTACAGGATGAAGTGCCTTTTTGAATGTTATTTTAAGCTGAGAGTTAATTTTTCTATATGACATATTTCCAGACATCTTTTAGTCTTTTATTGTCTTAGATTCTCTAAGATAAATATGACAATTTTCTAAAACCTGGGAGGTGGGGGGGGGGGCGGGTGACAGGGATGGGGTGTGTCATGGGAGCCTGTCTCCCAACAGGTGTGCCGCTCTGACCACCTGTGGCATGTGGCAGGGTCGGGCTCCCGCCACAAGATTTTGTGACTGTGTCAGTGTGTGAATTCATTTCTGACCCAGTTTGGAATGTATTCTGCAATCGTGTGGCTCAATGCTTTAGGAAACGATAGATTCTTTTATATTATTCTTATAAGTTCCGATGGTGACAGATTTGTCTTGAGGTCACATTTTCCCCTTGACAAGTGGCATCATGTCACTTCTGCTTTCACACTACTGCCATACTTCTGTACGTTTTTTGTTTGGCTGTTGTTGTTTGGGGGTAGAGCAGTTATAGGAAACTCTGAAACCCTTAGGTAGTTTCCCTGAAAAAAAAAAAATCTGTCTATTGATTTTTAGATCTTTCCTTTCCAAAAGCTGGATACACGTGAAGATGTTTGGGAATTTTCTTTGCTGCTACTGCGCTGCCACCAAATGGAATTGACCAGCGGCTGTTACACTGTTCTTTGCCACCGTGCCTATGCTCAGAATCTGCTCACTGCTAAGCTGCAGACAAGGACAGGGTTAGAAACATAGGTGTCCCACCCCATTGCAGACTGCAGACTGCCTTCCCTCCCTGGCATCAGCCTCGGGAGTTCAGGAGGACACAAAGACAAAAGGGCCCAGCACAGCTTACCGGCGTGGGGCTCATCTTAAACTGCAGTCAGCCACGTCAGCTCTTGTGATAAGCTGACCATTCTCTCTGGAGAACCTGGGGCCCCCGCCAGTCACCACACTGGCGTGGGCCCAAGTCCATCTCTTGGGCTCTTTTGAAGCACAGCCTGTTTCTGAGCCGAGGGTTAGGGAGATGGCGTCTGGAGGTGGGACCCACCGCCCAGAGCCAGGGAGAGGAGGAGCCCCCCTCCCTGAGCCGGGGCTCCCTGTGCAGCCTTTTCCAGTGAGATGTTTTAAGCAGTGCCATGTTCCTCGTTTGATCAGAAGACAGTCTATAAAGTATTACCCTTAAAAATAATTAAAATGAACCCTTTCATGTTGGCACCATTGCCTTAGTCCTCTGTGCGTCAGGCCGGAGTTCTAGTGGGAGCGACTGGCACTAATGAGACTGGAAAATTGGGGGGGGGGGGTCAAGGTAAAATTTCTTTTTTGCTTTCGTTCACAAACTAGTGAAGCCAGCTGCCAATCACATCCTCCCAGCAGCACTTTGGTCAGCAGACGGCCTTGCATTCAGAAGAAAAGTATTCAGGGGTAACCAGGTCTCCGCACATTCTGATTGTTCCAAACCCAGTAATTCACATGCCAGTGAAAATAGAAACAGCCCCTTGCTAGGCATGACCACAGAAAATGACAGTTATATGGCAGGGTCCGCACACGCCATACACCTTGATTTGGGAAACTAGTCATTAAATGAACCCACTGCCTTAAATGTCTTGAATGTTGCTGTCAAGTATCTGTCATGTGTTGACATCCACACAGAAATCCGTCTTGTTGAGAGCCTTAGACCCTCACCCATGGCCCCTTCTTAGTTGGCATCCATGGTCTCATTTGGAACAGGGGGCAGAGAGGACTGAAATGCTAGAATATTCCAAGGGAATCAAACCAGGGAGTTGTGCCCCACTTCTTATGGAGTGAAGACACTTGGCAGGCTTGAGCCAGACGCTTCGCCTAGTAGTTGCAGAGACCGTGAGCGCCCTTGCACTGAGCAGGGGCAGAGCTGCTGGGGGTGGAGCCCGGTTCCTGCCACCATAGACACAGAATGTCTCGGGAGGGCAGCAGGCCCTTGCAGGGCTCTGGATTCTGTGCACCTTATTTGACCACGCTCCAAAATTCCATTCTTACTTTAACCCTTGATTCTGCTTTATGTATATAATCAAAATATCTATATCAATATATATTTTTTAATCACCTACATGTAAATGAAGCAATAGAATTCTAACGTAAGGCCAAGAAATGAGATGAATGTTTGGGGTTTATGTTTTTTGAGGTAAATACGGGTATTGTTTTTAATTATTACCTTTTATTAAATTGTGGGCTTTAAAACCTAGTGAAACCTATCAGCTATTTCTCTGTGCCATAGACTTCCCATGTTACCTAAACCTGCCCCCCAACCCCCACCCACACCCACCCCGCCATCACCACCTCTTTTGCCAAATGATAAATCTGACCTCCTGAGTTTCCATGGTCCTTTTTGTATCAGGTGAAAATACGGTCTCCTGGACAAGTATTTTTAACATTAAGGTCTGGAACAGGATACTGTGGGTCGGGGACTCCGGCCCCTGTGATATTAGGACATCTCTGGCCGGGCCTGGAGCGGAGGCGCCCAGGCACACTTAACGTTGTTACTGCTCTGTCTTCCACTGCTCTGGAATTCTACGTGTTGGTCCGTGGTTTCACCCATTAGCTGTTTGTAAACACTATGTGTACTTAAAAGAAACACCACCTGTCATCGCTGATGGTGGGGAAGCTCCTTTGACGTGGTGCAATTTTGATGAGATGGCTTTGGAGACATGAGGATGCCCTAATGACACTGACTTATCATGGTTGCAGCATTTGAACTCTTTTTATATAAAGGAAACTGTAAGTCTATATATACCTGGCAACATTTTACAACTCTGTATATTAAAGATGGCTTTCTCATAAAATCCAGAACCACACAGCCCGATGGTCAAACACTCGTGACGTTTGTGCCTCTGCTTCTAAAGGTGCTGTGATGGACAGCTGGCATGCCAGGGTTTGAGAAGAGTGGAGAGTTTGAAGTGCTTGCATTTACCTGTGCAAAATCAACTGGCTGCCTCTGTTCCTAATTTACTGTAAATCCGTTCCTGTCTCATTCACCAGGGAGCTTCTCTGTAGAGTAACACCCCCTCCCCAAATGGTGGAGATGCTGGTGTCTGGGTTGTCATGGGTTTCTGTTGGACTTTTGAATGTGATAAACAATCTAGTATCACTTGGGAAATACTACATGTAGAATGTGCACGTTTCCAGGGGCGAGCATTGTCGGTCAAGAGATTTGCAATGATTTCCTTCCTGCCAAAAATAAATACGTGAAACTGCGCCCTCTTGTGGGTGGACTGCTTCTTAGCGCCTCTCCTCAGTGTTCTCTCCCAGCTGCACAGCCTCACTCTGGCACCAGTGCCGGTGCCCCAGCTTCTGGAGAGCACGGGAGGGTGGGAGCAGGGCCTCAGAATCACCAGAGCCACGAGCCTTGACCGGAGGGGAGCTAGGATACCAGTCTGCCCATTGTTAGGACCCATCGGGCTCACCATCCTCCTGCAAGGATTCCAGCCCTACCCACAGGACTTCAAGTGCAGCCTGAGGAAACGGTAGCCCCCATCCTACCCCCTCAGAGCCATGGGCATCGAGTGTGGTACCTAACGCATAGCCCTTGCCTGCTACACTGGCTGAGATGCTGTGGTTACTAGATGAAGAATGGACCAAAAGAGAGCAAGGATATCCAAGACAGTTTTCTCACCCTGGGACATCCTCAAACATTGCCCTCAGCCCAGGCCCTCTGTGTGGGAAATTGAGGGCTCGCTTTTCTAAGAAGTCCTGGTAGTGCCTTGGGCACAACCTCACAACTCTCAGAACTTTATCTAATTTAGATAACAAAACACCAGGGTCGGTGATCTCAGGAAATCGGTCTTTTTTTTTTTTTTTTAGGGCCACATCTGCAGCATATGAAAGTTCACAGGCTAGGGATCAAAATGGAGCTATGGCTGCCAGCCTAGGGCACAGCAACGCAGGATCCGAGCGACATCTGTGACCTATCCCACAGCTCATGGCAACGCTGGATACTTAACCCACTGAGTGAGGCCAGGGATTGAACCCATGTTTTCATGGACTCTAGTCCGGTTCATTAACCACTGAGCCGTGAAGGGAATTCCAGCAAATGGGTCTCATTCCCATCTGTGGATGGGAAAACCGAGGCCAGTGAGACAATGCTCTGCCGTTTCTTCTGTCTGTCACAGGGATACAGGATTCTGCCAGACATGTATATTCATCCCAGAGACCACGGAGCACTGTGCGTGTCTGCCCAGGAAACCACAAGAGGCAACGTCCAGCACCTGGTTAGGAAGGACTCAGATAAGTCCTGAGATAAGCCCTGGGAACCAGAGTGTAGGGAACTTGGGAGCAGGGGTGGATGGGCGGGGTCTTGGTCGGGGCTGGCGTCCAGTGCCCGCCACTCCCACTCTGAGCTTGGGGAGGCTTTCCTCAACACCGAAGGGGAGCGGAATGGGCCTTCCAAGATAAACCTGGGGAGGAAAAAACAGACCATCAGGCGAGGTTGAGGGTGAGCCACGGGGGCCGGGGTGGATACAGGTCAGTGGGACATGGAGGTTATGGCCAGGGATATGCTGGCCGAGGCAAGCTAAGTTTAGTACCCTTCTGACTCCAAGCTGGGATCCGTGGGAGTGTGGCCGAGTGGGAGGAGGGGTAGCTGAACACCCTTCTGGCTTTGGGGATGAACCAATCGCTGGCCAGTCTGGTGAGTATGAGAGTAGGAGAGGAACCCAAGATGGCTCCCAGGTTTGAGCCCCCAGAAACCAGTGGATGTTGGTGCCATTTGGGAGGCTCTGCGCAGGTGCATCTGAGAGAGGCCTGAGGAGGATGATAAGTGGGAGGGCAGATCTGCCAGGAGAGATGGGACTAGGTGAAGGAGGTGAAGGCTGGGGTAGGTTTAGGAGGAGTAGGGGTCGAGGTCAGAAGAGCAACTCGCGTTTCTATGGTATTTACAGCCCGCGGCCTAGAACTTGGGAGGGAAATAGAAAGGAGACAGAGATTAAGCCTTGAGTTTTATCCCTGCTGGCATCTAAAGGCCCCAAAGGAGACAGCAGAATGGCCAGTGCTGAGGGGAGAAAACTTGGGCTGTGGGTGGTTTCAAGAAGAAGGGGTGGTCCGTGGGGTCCCTGGTTGGTAGGAATGGGGGTAAGGACAGGGAGCCAACCCCCAGCTTTGGCGAGGGAGCTCTGGAGGCTCAGAAAGAGCCATTTCCAGAGGGTGTGGGAACAAAGACCAACCAGGGTGGACAGAGAGAGAGTCTGAGATGAGGTAAGGGGACGTGATTACACGGGATCGTGCTGGGCATGGGGACACAAGGAGAAGGGGGGCAGGTACACACAGGGAGAGGCAGGGCCAAACACAGTGTCACAAACCATAAACAGAAACAGAGTCTCAAACAGGCATTCTCTCACATCCAAGAGGTCAGACACAAACAGGGACTGGCCAGGGACGTGACATGGGCCTCCCTTACACACGGGACCCTGGTAACTGTTAAACACAGTCACACACTGGCAGTGGGCCCTCCTGGGCACAGATGGACTCAGATTTCCTAGAGTCCCTCCACCCAGTGACAGGGAGCAGTGGGCATGAGAACTGGATATGGGGAAAGGGTCTTGGGGCCAACGGGCAGGTTTTAGCAGTGCGTCCACACTGGAAGGAGCATTCACACTGGCTAGACCATGGCTGCCACTGAGACCAGTGGCCTGAGGTCAGGGGGGGCTGTGCCCCTTGAGTTTTTGGAATCCTCTAGTTCCAGCTCCTCCCCCACCCGGCAATCAGGAAGGAAAGGAGGGGGCAGCCAAGGTGTGGGAGAAGCGTCTTCCCTGCAAGGGCTGGACTGGCCTCTCCCACAATGGGTATCAGGGCTCCCTAAAGAGGGCTGTGCCTGGCTGCGAGCCCGAATTGGGGGTGGGGAGGACAGCCGAGATGCTGGAGGAAGCTCTGGCCGGCTTCCCCCACCTTCTGAAATGACCTCAATGGCACAGAGCCAGACTGCCACCCCCTCCCCCACCAGCCTTGGTCCTGCTTCCTCCTAACATTTGCTAGGGTGTCCGAGCCTTCTGGAGGTCAGGGATCAGGAACCCTCACAGTGGATTCCACCCCCCACATCTTGGCCCAGTCCAGCCCTCCATCCCTGCTGGCTCTTAAAGAGCTGGGTCAATATTTGTTGACTGACTAACTGATAGACTTAAGTGTAAATGCCCAGTCTGCCGGGGTGTGTCCTGCAGGGCGGGAACAGGGATTGAGTTACAGTGGAGGGGGAGCCCTGGGCAGAACCTGGCTCTGTGCCAGGCCCAGCACTGCCCACACGCTGGGTGAAGGCCCCAGCAGTTTCCAGCAGGTAGGCCCAGGCAGGGCGGAGACTCCGGGACCAAGGGAGGGAGGGGTTGCTCTAAATAGGGGTGTACAGCAGCGGCAGCAGCAAAGGCAGCGTGGGGTCACTGCGATCAGGGTTGCGGAGGAGCCGGCAGAACTGGGGAAGGCAGTGAGCAGCCCGGCAGGTGAGAACACCGGTGGGGGCAGGGAGGCCGTGGCCGGAAGGACCCTCAGGGAAGAAAGTGGCAGATTTTCTTCAAGGTGGGGGTATCTGTCTCCCAGAGTCCACACCCCTGGGGACCAGGCCCTGCCCCCTCCTCCCACTCCGGCAGGCAGCACCCCTCCTGCTCTCCTGAAAGGTATAGCAACCTCAGAGTCCGCCCTTTCACGGGTACCTCTGAAAGAGGAAGTTACACACCTGGTGGAGAGAAAGGGGCACCAGAGCTGGGAGGAGACTCAGGCGTGGGGGTGGGGGTCTGGAGAAGAAAGGGCGTGCCCAGGTGGGAGGAGCCCCAGAGGAGAGAAGGGATACAGTGGGGGAAGAAAGGGGTACCAGAGGGGGTGCCTGGGGACAGGGGGCTGCTGGAGGAAGGGGCACTAAAAGGGGGAGGAGAAGTCAGGAGGGGGGCCCTGGAAAGGGAGGATGCATGGGAGGAGAAAGGGGGCACCCACTGGGGACAGAAGGGCACCCAGACGAGGAAGGAGCACTGGGAGAGAGGGGTGTCAGAGGAGGAATCGGGCATGTAAGTGAGAAAGGGCGCCCTGGGTGGAGAGGAAGTGAGTCCCCAGGGAAAGAAGGGAGCTTCCAGCAGGAGACAGTGGAGTGAGGATTCCCCACTCAGTGTACGTGATGGAAGGGAGCTCCCAAGGGGACATCTTCCATGGGAGAGCCTGGACGGTCTGAGGGGACACTCTGGAGAGGGAGGGGTCCCTGAGGAAGAAGGGACTGCCTGGGGGATAAAGAGGGTGCTGAGAGTGCCCCCTCCCTTTGAGCATCCCTTCTCCATCCCCTAGAAACCAGTTGGAAGCCGTAAGCACCGGTTCCATGGGGCTGTGGCCTCAAGCCCTGGGTGCCTGAGAGTTTGGATCTGCAGGCTGACCCTGGGTATCCGGGCATCCTCCAGCCCCCTAGGGGTGATGCTCTTCCCTCCGGTGAAACCAGCCCAGTCCCAGCTTTCTGGCCACAGTCTGACTTCCCCATCCCACAGGGGGCCCTGGTGACCCCTGTGCTGAGCCAGCCAGTCTTCCTGTCATTCTGTCACTGTTTCACCCTTAACATGACCTACAACCTATAATCTGCACCTCTGGTCACTGCCTGTCTGTGCTCTGGTCGCTATCACTAAGTCACTTCTTCTACCAGTCACCACCAAATGTCACCATGCCTGTCACTAGATGTCATCGTGTTTCCTGTTGCTTGAGACCACCATCACGTGGTGGTCAACTCGTCTGCCTGTCATTCATGTCTCTGTCACAGCAACAGGCCATTACCGTGACTCTCTTCTGGGTGCAGTGAGAGCACATGTGACCTTCACTCCTACAGTCACAGGCTGAGTATCTTGCTGGGTGTCAGGCAGCTGCAGGGAACTTGAGGACAAGCCCCTGGCCTCAGATTCCTCTGCTCTAGTGAGGGAGACCTGACCATCAGCACACAGGGTCTCCAGCACAGATTCAGGGGGCCAGCTGTAGCCCCAGCAGATCCCCATCTGCCCTTCCTCCTCTGGGAAGCTCCCTCTCACCTCTCCCCCCACATCCATGGGCACCTTGGCCGTCTCTGAGAGAGCTGGGTGTTTCCACTGTGAGCTCACCGGGGCCTGGGCCCCACCTGGACAAAGGCATAAGGAATGTAAGCCACTCGGTGACACCTGTTATGCTATGCCTCTGATTCTGCAACTGTATCTCCTCTCCCACCCAAGTCCCTTGGTCAGACAGGGTCAAGAGTGTTCCTCCTGCTGATATGACATGGCTGGAGTGGAGTGGGGAGGGAAGGGAACACTACTCAAGGGCCACAAGGGATGAGACACTCAGGAAGGACTCCTGGGTCTGTTGGGCAAAGCAGCAGCAAAAAAGAAAAATTGTAGCTGGCAGGATTTAGGTTACACGTTGAAAGAACTTCCGTGAATGAAGGAATGACCAGACCTGATGCAGAGGTTCCTGAAGGAGGCGTGCAGGAACCTTGGGAGGGGTGCAGGTCATTGAGAGTCACCTGCCGACTTGTAACAAAATCCAGATCCCCAGACTCCTCTCATTCCAGGCTTCTTTCTCCTGAGCAAACCCAGAACTATGGAGCACAGCCAAGTTGCTATTTGTAGAGCCAGTGGCTGTGTTTATTAAGCATTCAGCTCTGTTTCAAGAATTTGAGTGTATTTTGGCCTGATTTACCCAAACTGTTCAAGTGAGCTAAACCTGTCACTTAGAGTCACTGTGGAGTCTGGCACCATCTTCAGAGACAGTCCATGTGTGCCCAGTCTGTCCTGGGTTTGCAGAGCCTTTGTGTCATCTACAGAGCTTCTTTCTGTCCTAAGCCTATTTTGAGATCTTTTTAAACAGGCTGTCCTTATTTCCCCATGGATAAGGTATTCTTTTATTGCAGAAGCTGCTTGGCACCAAGGCCTATCCCTCTCTACTGAGCTTGTCCTGCGTCCTTGCCTGGGACACCTCTTTTCTGTCCCTGTTTACCAAGCTTTGTCTGTTTACAGTACCTGTCCCTGTCAGCAGAACTTGTTTCCTCTGCAGGAAGTACTTCTATCTCTAGACTGTGTCCCTGTTCAAAGAGTCTTTTCCTATTTCAGAGCCTGGTTCTGTCTGCAGAACCCGAGCCCTGGTTGTACAGTCCACAGGATTTGTCAGGGCCTTTGCCTGTTTGCACAGCCTGTCTGAACTTCCCAGGAAAGAAACTTTGCTTGCAGGCTCTACTGCTATGAAGTTTCTCACCACCAGGGGTCGCTGTGTCTGAAAGCACCTGTGTCTTTCTACAGCGCACTTCCCTTTTGGCAGAGCACATACCTGTCTGCACAGTCACTTCCTAATTACACGTGTACTTGTTAGTGGACTGTCCCTATTTACGGAGACTTTATCTGTTTCCAGAACTCATCCTGTCCCTGTTTTCAGACCTTGGGCTCTCTATAGAACCCAGTCCTGTTTCAAGATCTTACCCATGTCTAGGGCATCTGTGTTGGAACACAGAACTGATTCCCTTGCTGGCTTCTTGCAGCAAATCCTGCTCCCTCTGAAGACATTGTCACATTAACAGAGGCTGTCTGTTTTCAGAGTCTGTGTGTCCTCCGAAACCTCTCCCTATCTGTAAAGTCTCCATCTACAGAGGCTTCGTCTACAGAACCATGCCCTTTGCAGAACCTGGATCTCTCTGCAGAGCTCACAAGTGCTTGCCCAGCCTGTTCCTATCTCCGTGTATGTAGGATTTGAGGTGGTTTCCTGAGGCTGTCCCTGAATGTGGAGCCTGACCATGCCTAGAAAGCTGTGGCCTGTTTCAGAGCCTGCCTTTGTCTTGGAAGCATTTCTCAAAGTGGGGATTCTGTGCTTGCTTGCAGAGCCTTGCCTATCAATGTGCCTGTCCATATCTTCGGAGATTGTCCCTTATACAAAGAGTCCCTGTCTTAAGGGTCTGTCCCCAGCCATATTTGCAAAGCTTTTCCCAGTTCTGCACAGCCCCTCCATAACTGCAGGACCTGGGACTGTTTGTAGAGCCTTTCTCAGTGTTCACAACCTTTGCTTGTTTGCCCAGCCTGTCTGAATTTCCCTTTCCCTCCTCTTTGTGGAGGTTGTCCTTACAAAGGTGGTCCCTGTCAATGGAACTCATCTTTGTCAGAAACTGTGCCCATTGCATCCCTTTCTTGGGTCTGAGGAAGCTGTCCCTGTTGGCAGAGCCTGTGATTGCATTCAGACCCTTTTCTACCTGTATAGCCTATCCCTCCCTGCAGGTGCTATGACTGCACAGCCATTTCCTTAGCTGTCTGGAAGACCCATGCCAATTTGCCTTGGGTACAGAGACTGTCTTTGTCTACAGGATTCTGTCTCACTTCAAGAGCCTGTCCCCATTTGCAGAGTCTGTCCCTACCTGCAGTCTCTGTTGTTACTAGAAGAGCCTTTGCCTGCCTGCATAGTCTATCACCATCTATAGGGACTATCCCTGGCTGCAGATCCTGCGTCTGCAAAGCCTATTTCGAACTCCCTGGCTGTTTGCAGAGGTTGTCCATAGACTCAAAGCCTATCAGTGCCCACAGAGCTCAGCTCTGTTTCAAGAGCACAAACAGAAAAGAAGCCAGGTACCTGTTTGCAAAGCTTCTGAGCTAATGTCTGCAATACTTGTCCTGGTTTGCCGGCTCTTGTGTTTATGTAGCCTTCCTCATGAAAGACACAGGCTATGATGAAGGGGCTTTGGAGAGCTGTGGGTGGGGAGGGCTCTGGCTTGGAGTCCAGAGCACAGGTGGCCAAGGCCTGAGGACTCTGGTTCTTGTTTCCTCGCTCACTCCCTCTCGACCTAGGATGCACACCCTCAAGGGCCTCTCGGCCATCAAGAACCAGAGGGACCTCCACATATGGATCATTGAGGTGAGCACACAGCCAAACAGAAGAGCTGCTACCACAGAGAGTGTGTGTGTCCCAGTGACTAGGCTTCTTGGGCCCCCGACTCCAGCTCCCTCCCCCACCTCACCCCAAGGGTCGTGGTTGAGGGGGGAGGGGCACTCCCAAGTTGTTGCCAGGCACCTTCTCTCCCAGAACCTGAAGATGGTGCTGGTCCCTGAGAAGGCTTATGGGAACTTCTTCGAGGAACACTGCTACATCGTCCTGCGCGTGAGCACTTGAGGCGTCTCCAAGGGGGCGGGGCATGGCCCAGTTGCGGGGAGGGGGGTTGATGGTGCAGACAGAGATCTCCTGGGAAGAGGTCGGCTGGGAGCCCGCGAGGGGGCTGCTGCTGTTGAGGCCTCTTCCTCCCCACCCCATCCTCCATCTCCCGTCCATGGAAGCACCTGACCAAGGTACAGCCTCACCTCAATGTCCACCCCGCCTCATCCCTCGGGCCCCACCCCACCCCGGGACCTCAGCCTCCCACCACACACCCAGACACAGACACAAACACCTGGGCCCTAGGTCCCCCAGGAGGCCGCACAGGGGGCGGCCAAAGACCTGCACTACTGGGTCGGGAAGCTGGCCGACCCTGAGGCGCTGGCCGCGGCCGGCTCCTTCATCCAACACCTCCAGGAGGCGCTGGGTGGCGCCACCGTGCAGCACCGCGAGGTGCAGGGCCATGAGTCGGCCTGTTTCCGCAGCTACTTCCGCCCCGGAATCATGTGAGTGAGGGGGCGGGAGGGGAAGGAGCGGTGGGCTGGCTGGCACCCTGGGACAGTGGTCACCCTCATCACCATCACAGTGTGTGCGGTGTTTTCTTTGGGGAGGGAAGGGGTAGCAATTTATTGACAAATTATACTGTACAACCCACCCATTTCAAGTATACAGTTCAGTGTTTTTTTTAGTATGTTCACAGACCTGTGTGACCATTGCCACAATTTTAGAACATTTTCATCACCCCAAAAAGAAACCCGGTGCCCTTTAGCAGCATTCCCCAGCTCCCCCAACACTCCCTTCCCCCAGTCTGTATAGATTTGCCTCTTCTGGATATTTCATTTTTATTGGAATTATACAACACTGTGTATGGACAGACCACATTTTATTTATGTATTCATCACCTAATGGACATTTGGGTTGTTTCCACTTTTTAGCTGTTATGGATAATACTGTTATTAACATTCGTATACAAGTTTTGGGTTCCCCCCCAGTTTTATTGAGATATAATTGACATATAGCACTGTATGAGTTTAAGGTGTACAGCATAACCGTTTGACTTGCATGGATGGTGAAATGATTACTGCCATAAGGTTGCTCACTATTCATCACGGCGTACAAGTTTTTGCATGGACATTCATGATTCATTTCTTTTGGATTTATACCCAGAAAGAAACACCAATGTTGTTTTGAGTTTGCTTTTGTCCTACTGTGCTCAGTAGAAACATGTCTTTTGCTGTAAATATGTAAATAAATTTGTTTCAAATATTTATTAAATTAATTGCTGCAACAGGGAAATCTATTCAATATGCTGTAATAACCTATATGGGAAAAAATAATGGAGTATATATATATGTGTAACTGAATCACTTCGCTGTACACCTAAAATGAATACAACATTGTAAGTCAACTATACTCCAATAAAATTAAAAAAAAATAATTGCAGTAGACTAGATTAAGTCCTAGGGAATTGTCCATATTCAGTTATTTCTGTTGAAATTAATACATGTATATAGTATAGACATATGCACACATATATACACACATATGCAGAAAACATGCCACCCCATATATGTCCACATGCCTACACACGTGTTCACATCTGCACTTACCATTGCATGCGGCAGCATATGATCTCACAGGGCACCCCATGCTCTCCTCAGCTACAGGAAGGGAGGCTTGGCCTCTGGCCGCAAGCATGTGGAGACCAATGTGTACAACATCCAGCGACTGCTGTGCATCAGAGGGAGGAAGCCCGTGTCGGCCACCGAGGTGAGCTGCTAGGGGTGCCCCTTGACCTTGGATTCAGCTAGACTGTAGGTCCTGGGGTATAGGGAAGTGTAGAGGGTAGTGAGGGGAGGGGGACCGCATTCCCCAATGGCCCATCCTGATGAGGGAGAGAGAAGGCAGAGGCAGGCTTCCAGCTCTACCCCTGCCAGGGTTCCTCTGACCCTCTGTTTCATCATCTGTCTCATGGGCGTGTTGAGAACTAGGGAGGTGAGGCACACAGGATAATGCACGTGAATGGCCTTGTAAGCAGCACCGTGGGAAGCAGCATGATTTGGGGGGGGGGGAGGTGCACAGCCCCAATCTCTCACACATTGTCACTGTCACCCATAGGCACACACAGCTTCTCCATTGTTGCGCCTGGGGCTACTCTGATCTTGCAGCATTCCCTGGTGGCTCAGTGTGTTAAGGATCTGGGTTGTCACTGCTGTGGCACATCGCTTCCTGGCCCGGGAACTTTTGAATGCCACAAGCATGGCAAAATGTATATATTTATACTGATCTTAGGGTTCCCATTGTGGCTGAGATGTTAACAAACCTGACCAATATCCATGCAGTCATGGGTTCGATCCCTGGCCTTGCTGAATGGGTTAAGGATCTGGTGTGGCTGCAGCTGTGGTATAGGCTAGCAGTTAAAGCTCTCATTCAACCCCTAGCCTGGAAACCTCCGTATGACATGGGTGTGGCCCTAAAAAGACAAAAGACCAAAAAAAAAAAAAAAGAGTTTAATGCCTCTGATGGTAATGGTGACCCCTGGGTGGTGCACATTACTGTCTGCATGGTGTGTGGCAGCTCTGTGACTCACAGGTGATCCCACCCAGGCTAACACAGTGTCACCCACAGATTCAGTGACCATACATCCCAGAGCCTGCAGAGCAACCATGCAGCCCCAGGTTTTGCTTGGTATCCTGGCATAATTGTTCAGAGCCCCAGCCTCCACTTTTACTCTCAAAAGTGTCTGTTGGGATAATTGCCCTTATCCCCAGATAATACACTGTCCCCAGGCACACATGCACTGTCATCCAGGGCCTCACATGTTTATTCACATTGGATGCACGTGTACACACATCTACACACGTGAATAAACTGATACCTGTGCCCCACTGTATCCATGTACACCTGTGCATCGAGTGAGAAGTGTCAGAGTCACATACACCCTGTGAAATACAGCATTACCTATAGTCACACATGCCCAGAGATGCACCCAGTCACACCCAGAGAATGACCTTCAAGGTCTCACGTGGTTACACAGATGTGTACTTGCACACCATCAGAACAGTGTTACACTCACACTTTCACCCAGTTACACACAGCTTCCTGCACACAAGTAACACACCGGAGCTATGCTCACATAAGCAAGGACAGGCTGCAGTGCCCCTCCACCTGGGTGTAGGTGGTATGACACTCTGTCTCCCTCCTTGACACCCTCTCCCCTGCTCTGAAAGGTGGAGCTCTCCTGGAACAGCTTTAATAAGGATGACATCTTCCTGCTAGACCTGGGCAATATGATGATCCAGTGGAATGGGCCCAAGACCAGCACTACTGAGAAAGCACGAGTCAGTATCTTCCCCAGGACCAAGGGATGCAGGACTTGGGGGAGAGGGGTCCTCCAACTGTCCACCCTCCAGTCACCCAAAGAGGCAGGCTTGGCTCTCCACCTTAGAAGCTGAGAAGCACCTATAAGCTGAGTCCAGATCCCCCACTGGTGGTACCCCTGGATGCCAGGATAAGGGGACACCCTCCTTGCCCCCCGTCTTTGGGAGCTGAGCAGTGACAAGAAGGATCTAGAAGGACTGCCTAAGAGGTAAAGGGAACATGCTGGGGAGTTCCCCGACTGCCATGTCCTCTCCCACAGGGCCTGGCCCTGACCCGCAGCCTCAAGGACAGGGAGCGTGGTGGTCGTGCACAGATTGGCATAGTGGACGATGAGGTTGAAGCCACTGAGCTCATGCAGATCATGGAAGCTGTGCTGGGTCGCAGAGTGGGCAACCTGCGTGCCACCATGCCCAGCAAGAGTATCAACGAGCTGCAGAAGGCCAGTGTCCGTCTCTACCAGTGAGCAGACCCTGGGAGTGGGTGAGGTGGGTGGGATAGCCCAGGCATGGAGGTCCATTATCATTATGCAATAACATGGTGTCTCTAGGAAGCCCTCTAGAAACATCTTGGGTGTTTGTGGGGCAAGCCGTGTGGTACTTTGGGCCCAGCCTGTTCTCTTGCATGGCTGCCTTTCTGAGAAACCCATTGTATAAGCAGAGCAAGCAAGGCCCCAAGAGAACCAGAGAGCTGCTTAGACTCCAGGGCAAGGCTGCAGTGAAGACCTCAATTCAGGGTTCCAGCCCCCATGCCTTCTGCCTCTGGGTGGAAGGTTGGGGGTGGTGGTGGTAGCTGGATTGGCACCAGGCCAGGGAAGAGTTGAACTCCCCAAATGGATGCCTTTCCCCTAGTGTCTATGAGAAGGGCAAGGACCTGGTGTTCCAGGAGTTGGCGACCTGCCCACTGACCCAAGACCTACTTCAGAAGGAGGTGAGGCAGGCCTGGCCCCAGCCACCATATCCCTCCCTACCCATCCCACAGCCCCAGCTCAGTCTGGATCACCTACTGACCAGTCCCTCTTTTGCTCCCAGGACTGCTACATCCTGGACCAGGGTGGCTTCAAGATCTATGTGTGGCAGGGACACATGTCCAGCCTTCAGGAGAAAAAAGCTGCCTTCAGCCGGGCCCTGGTGAGGCTGTGGAGCCTTGTCTCAGAGGGACATAGCGCTGCCCTGGGGTTTGAATGGGGAGGCAGCCCTGCCTGGGGTCTGAGGGAGGAAATGGCCCCACCATGCAGTCTAAGCTGGGAGACATCCATGTCCTGGGGTCTAAAGGGAAAGGTAGCCCACCCTGGGGCAAGGGGGCGGGGGAGATACATCCTGCCCTGGGAATCCTGTCTGATGGAGGAGGACATAACCCTGCCGTGGGGTCTCAGCTTGGAGATTTGGCCGCCCTGTCTGAGGGAGGAGACACAGCTTGCCATAGCCGGCCCTTCGGGGGCCCGGACTAAGGGGACCCCGCCTGTCCTCAGGGACCTCGGAGAAGTCGGTAATGCTGCTGCCAGCTCCGTAAGCGGGTCACGAGCTTGGTTAATTAACTCTGCTCAGGGCCCGGCTGGCCCGCAGCCTGAGCAGCGGGTCCCGCGGGTGGAGCGGAGCAGTGGGCCCTCGGGCCGCACGCCTGACAGAGCCCCCACCACAGGGCTTCATCCAGGCCAAAGGCTACCCGAGCCACACCAACGTGGAGGTGGTGGACGACGGCGCTGAGTCAGCTGCGTTTAAGCAGCTATTCCAATCGTGGTCTGGAGAGCAGCGCGGGAAGAACCACCGAGGCACGAGGGGGCGGGGCTGGGGGCGGGGCGGAACTTTCTGAGTCGTGGGCGGAGTGGGACCGGAGGGGGCGGGGCCTGGCTGGCGCGCGAGGGGTGAGGGGGCGTGACTGGAGGGGCAGGGCAGTGACATCCTGTTTCACCTTCAGGTAAATTGCTTCAGGTAAAGCTGGACGTGGGCAAGCTGCACAGCCAGCCTGAGCTAGCGGCCCAGCTCAGGATGGTGGATGATGGCTCTGGGAAGGTGGAGGTAAGGGACACTGGCCTGGCTGAGGGATGATGGGCGCACAGGTGCAGACTGTGACTTCAGGTGAACCGCATTGCGGCTAAAGTGACCCAGGTACACCCAGGTGCACATCTACACAAAATTAGGGGCACCTGGGGGCTTGTGTGCATATAAACACACCCTCCCCCAGCCAGCTTATACATGTCGCAGCTACAGTCACACACAGCCATGGCTGCCTGCTCGGTAGCACTCATGGCACCCAGCACAGTAATGTTCAAACGATGAATGGTGCCCTTTTGTCATGTGTATGACACAACCATACATATTATAATGTAGACACACACACACCTTGTAATTGTACTTAATAACAGCATAATTGCAAACATATCACTGTACAAACTCTACATCACTGTACATCACATGTGATCACAGGCCCACACACCCCACACACCCCACCCCCAACACACAGTCACACAGTCAGCCACCCACCTGGTCTCAGAGCAGTGTCTGGGAGATGCAGGGATTGGGGGCCATTTGCTGGCTCTGTACAGGGCAGAGTTGTATCTTGACTTATTAGCTCACCCCTGGGAATGGCCTTTAATTCCTTTGGGCCTCTGTTTTTTTTATCTATAAAATGGGGGTAAAAGCTGTGCTCCCACTGACCCTGATGCTGGTATGGAGGTGCTGTGACATTATAGGAACAGGACAACTGGGCTTGTGTGAGGGGTGCTAGTTCTTAAAGTAGGCCAAGGTCAGAGGAAATACTTTTTCTCCAAGATTCCCTATGACATTTGCCCTCATGTGGATTGATGGGGCTGTGAGTGGGGAAAGACTGAGATAGGAGGCGGGCCAGGGTAAGAGAGGGATAGGGAGGGGGGTCAGGGAGAGACAGTGGAGACTGAGAACGACAGAGAGACAGGGAGTTCCCTTTGTGGCTCAGTGGTTAACGAACCCAACTAGGATCCATGAGGACACGGATTCAATCCCTGGCCTCGCTCAGTGGGTTAAGGATCCAGTGTTGCCGTGAGCTGTGGTGTAGGTTGCAGACACGGCTCAGATCCTATGTTGCTGTGGCTGGCGGCTACAACTCCAATTCGACCTCTAGCCTGGGAACCTCCATATGCTGTGGGTGCGGCCCTAAAAAGCAAAAAAAAAGGAGGGACAGAATGGGGGGGAGGTGGGGTGCAGAGAAGGGAGAGTTAAGGGCACAGGGAGAGGAGAAAAGGGATCAGAGAGAAGTGGGGTGCCCAGGGAGAGACAGAGGGGCAGCCAGGAGAGAGAGAAGAGGAGAGACAGCAAAGTGGAGAAAAAGACAAGGCAGGAGAATAGAGGGATCTGCACCCAGACCCTAAGTACAAAGGCAGGAGGGGACCCCCCCCCCGCCCCAGCAGGCTGGGGGACAGACAGGCATGGGGAGGGCTGGAGCCAGGAGGCCTGGCCATCAGGTTAGTGCTACAACTAGAGGCGTGTGGTTGGAGTCAGCTGCTTCTGCAAAGTACAGGATTCTGGGTGCTCTGGTCTTTTCCAGAGACAGCTGTTGGGCTCTGTGAGAGCACAAGAAGCCCAGGTATCTCTTGCCTGTCAAGGTGAGTGTTGTTAGCCCCACTTTACAGGTGGGAAAAACTGAAGCTCAGAAAGGTCTCCTGCCAGTGTGGTTTGACTGGGGTCTGCCTGGCTCCAGAGCCCGTGCTCGGCTACACACAGGAACAAGAAATTCCACTGATAAGTGTGACAAAGTGTTTCCCTTTGTCTTTGAACAGGCTTTGCTTTTTAAGGGACACTTGAAAAAAGGAAATTTGGGAGTTCCTGTTGTGGCTCAGTGGTAACAAATCCAGCTAGTATCCACGAGGGTGCAGGTGTGATCCCTGGCCTCCCTCAGTGGATTAAGGATCCAGTGTTGCCATGAGCCACAGTGTGGGTTGCAGATGTGGCTCGGATCTAGCATTGCTGTGGCTGTGACATAGACCTGCAGCTGCAGCTCCAATTTGAACCCAGCCTGGGAACTTCCAAATGCCATGTGTGCAACCCCAAAAAGCAAAAAAAAAAAAAAAAAAAAAAAAGAAAGAAAGAAAATAGAAAAAAATTATTTCCAAGAGCCCCAAGGCCTTGCTTCTACCCAGCCTCTGCTGTGCACTGAGCAGCGAGCACCTGTGCAAGACCTGCCTGGCCCTAACCCAGACTATGGCTGGTGGAGTCAGGCTGTGCTGGCACATGGCAGCTTCTGGAGTCCTCACCACTTATAGGTCCCACAGGCCATCTCAGAGTCCTGGCTGAGAGCAGGCTGGCCTGAGTGTGCTGGGTCCCGGGGTCCATGGGGGAAGCACAGAGTGTGAGGTAGGTGCAGGGCTGGGGCCAAGCTGAGTTTCCTGGCTGGACCCGGGATAGGTGGGCGTTCGGGTGGAGGCACCACCTGTACCTGTTGGTCCCCTGCTCCCCAGGTGTGGTGCATCCAGGACTCAGGCAGACAGTCCGTGGACCCCAAGCATCATGGGCAGCTGTGTGCAGGCAGCTGCTACCTTGTCCTCTACACATACCAGAGGATGGGCCTCATCCAGTATATCCTATACTTGTGGCAGGTGCGCCGGCCTGAGGGAGATGGTGGGAACCCTAAAGCCCCAGAGCTGAGAATCTGAGAATGGGGTCTGGGAGCTGCACCAGGCCCTCACCACTCCTGCCCACAGGGCCTCCAGGCTGCTATGCACAAGATCAAGGCCCTAAACAGCAACGCCGAGGAGCTAGACATCATGTACCACGGAGCCCTGGTACAGGAGCACGTGACCATGGGCAGTGAGCCCCCTCACTTCCTCGCCATCTTCAAGGGTCAGCTGGTGGTCATTCAGGTAGGTCCCACCTTGCTTCCCTGGCCACAGCCTCTCTGGCTTCTCTGTGTGTCCTTCTCTGTAGGCCAGGGGCCCAGCTTATCATCCCTCAGCTTCTTGGTGCTTGAATGAGTTCCGAGGGTGAACCCTCAGAGGGGTCTGTTTAGAAAAGGCCAATTTCCCTATTCTAGACTGATGGAACCTTCACCCTCTACACTCAGAGGGCCCAGAAAACAAAGGTGGCTTCAAGAGAGGGAGTCCTGGAGTTCCCGTTTTAGCTCCGTGGTAACAAACCCAACCAGTTACCATTACGATGAGGGTTTGACTCCTGGCCCTGCCTAGTGGGTTCAGGATTTGACATTGCTGTGAGCTGTGGTGTCGGTCACAAACTTGGCTTAGATCTGGCCTTGCTATGGCTGTGGCATAGACCAGCAGCTGCAGCTCCGATTTGACCCCTAGCCTGGGAGCCTCCATATGCTGCAGGTGCAGCCCTAAAAAGACAAGCAAACACAGAGAAGGAGTCCTTGGTCCTGAGGAAGTTTGTTCCCCACCAGGAGAGTGGGGTGGCCCCAGGAGCCCTTGCCTCAGCCTTATATCCTGTCCTCTTGTAGGGGAGTGCTGGCCCCATTGGGAAGGGCCAGCCAGTGTCCGCCACGAGGCTCTTCCACATACAAGGCACCGACAGCTGCAACACCCAGACCATGGAGGTGCCAGCTTGTGCCTCAGCCCTCAACTCCAATGACATCTTCCTGCTGGTCACAGCTGGCCTCTGCTACCTCTGGTTTGGGAAGGTAACCCAGCAATGACCACTTGACTCATGCCCAGGGCAGTGGTGCCAGGCCAGGGAAGGGTCCATGCTACACTGGAGGATGATGTCAAATCCAAGCCTCAGGCTGGGAGGGAGGTGGGGGAGAGGCCACAGCAACCCCTCTGGAACCTGGGGGAAGTTACTAAGTGACAGGTGGACCTAGGTGTCCATGAGTCAGAGCCAGGCCAAGCCCAGGCTGCCTCCCTTCCTTACTGCCTCATGCAGGGACCATGTCTCTTCCCAAGTCTCTTGGGAAAAAGAGGAGGCATAGTCCAGGTTGCCAGGGTTTCCTCGGATCTTCAGCATAAACCATGAATGATCTCCAAGTCTGGGGGTCCCCCTCCTGTGCTTTGGACCCCAGGAGGGTCCCAATCTTTGTGACCTTGGTTTGCTGAGGATACTGAGGCCAGGAGGGAGAGGAAGGAAGACCCTTGGTCATGTATGACCCGTCATGAGCCTCGGCCTCCAGTGCCTCAGGTCCAGCTCCCCACAGACCCTCATTCGTGGGGGATGTTGGGCTGGAGGTGAAGACCCCTCCCCTGCAGGGCCTGAGCCCCTCTTTGCCTGCCAGGGCTGCAGCGGTGACCAGCGTGAGATGGCACGGACGGTGGCCACTGTCATCTCCATGAAGAACCAGGAGATGGTGCTGGAGGGTCAGGAGCCTCCCCATTTCTGGGAGGCCCTGGGGGGCCCAGCGCCCTACTCTAGCAACAAGAGGTGACAAGGCTGGGAGGAGGGTGCTATCCTGACCCAGAGGAAACTGAGGCTCAAGAGAGTGGTGACTAATTAAAGGTCACACAGGGAGGTGGAGAGGCCAGACTAGAACTGAGAACTCTTGACTCCTCAACTCATGGGGCGCCCAGGAGCACAGCCCATTCTTCTTTCCCCCTAACTTGGAGCAGGATGCTGGATAGCAGGGCTGTGTCGTCCTCTGCTGGCCACATATGCTCCCTGCCTGGTCCCTGACACAGACCATCCCATTGGCAGAGGGCCAGAGAGCAAAGTGCTATGCCCCAACCCCACCATCCCCAGAGTATGGCGTGGTATGATATACAGGTCAACAGCGTGTGTGGAGTGTGCAAGAGTAGTGTGTATGTGTGCTGCGTAAATGGATAAGGGTGTGTATTAGAGGGTACGGCAGAGTGAGGCCTCAAAGGGAACAGGGAGCGGAGTGCTGGCCACTCTGTGTGTCTGTGGAGCCCAGCTATGTGCCATACTTCCCCAGGTCACTTGCTCCTAAGCGCCACTGTCTCCCCCTCAGCCTAGCTTCCCTTCTCCCACCTTCAGCCTAAGGTTGGATTCCTGGGCTCCTGCCAGGGGTGGAACCAACATCTCCTCCCTCCTGCAGAGGCAGGGCTCCAGCTAGGCCCTCCCTCCCCATGAGCCAGCCATCCCCTCCCTGCTGGGAAAACTCATGGGGCCCTTGTGCCATAGTGGCTGGCAGATCACCTAACCTGCTTGCCCCACTGACACAGGGGGACATGGAAGCCCACAGAGGGGTGGGGCATCCCTGGAGTGGATCAGGAGATGGGGGAAGCTGAGGGGCTTGTGTCCCAGCCCCTGGGGTGGGGCCCCTGTACTAAGGGCTGTCTTGGCCCAGGCTGATCAGAGGCTGAGCTCTCCCTACCCCCCTCACCACCCTGTGTCATGCTGGCCAGGCTCCCCGAGGATGTGTCCGACTTCCAGCCACGACTGTTTGAGTGCTCCTGCCAGACGGGTCCCCCAGTCCTCACAGAAGTGGTGTTCTTTAGCCAAGAAGACCTGGACAAGTATGATGTCATGTTACTGGACACCTGGCAGGAGGTGTGGCAGCCTGGGTGCCTGGCTGGGGTGGGAATGGGGTGTGTCTGAACCTGTGTAACTGGGCGTGAGTGTGTGACTTTGTGTCTCTACCTATGTGACTGCATATAAGGCTGCGAGTGAGTGTGTGACTGTCTGTGACACTGTGATACTGAGTGACTAGGCGATTGTGTGACCATGGATGAAAGCAGCGATGACTCTGTATTCCAGGGAGGCTATGGGTGTGTGTCTGGGATACGAGTGTCGTCGTGACCATTTGTGTAGTTTGTTGTAACTGTTGCTTTATGATGGTATTTGTGAGCTCAGGTGACTGAGCAAGTGCCTGTGGCTGACATGTTGGTGCTGCGTGGGCAGCCGTAAAGTGACCGTGTCTGTGTGTGTGTCTGTGTGTGAGAGAGAGATGCCTCCATGTGACTGCATTTGATCTCTCATTTATTTCCTCCTTGATCTTTATTATTTTCTTCCTTCTGCTGATGTTAGGTTTTACTTGTTCTTTTTCTAATTCTTTTAAGTGGTAGGTTAGGTTATTTATTTGAGTTTTTTCTTGTTTTTTGAGGAAGGCCTCTATCCCTCTGAACTTCCCTCTTAGGACTGCTTTAGCTACATTCCATAGATTTTATTTTATTTAGCCACACCTGTGGCATGCAGAAGTGTCCAGGCCAGGGGTCAAACCTGTGCCATAGTAGTGACCCAAGTCACAGCTGTGACAATGCCAAATCCTTAACCCATTGAGCCACCAGGGAACTCCATCCCATAGATGTGATTTGGTTGTATTTTCATTGTCATTTGTTTGTCTGTGTTTAATGGCTGTGCGGGCAAGTAACTGGCTATAACTGATCAGATGAGCCATACCTGGTGACACTGTCAGAGAGAGACTGTGTGACCAGCTACGGGTGTGAGTGCCTGAGTGACTGTATTCATGTGATTAATCATATTGCCATGTGGCTGGATGTGGTAGTGTTTCAGGCTACTTGTATTTTTCAGGCTGTGCTTGGCTGTGTGATCCAGTGTGACTAGTTTATGTGCAGCTGTGTGTGAGTGCGGGTGACAGTGCGTGGCTGTGATTTGCTGTCTGGCTGGCTGGTGATGGACCATTGTGTCCATGTAGATGCTGGGGACTCTGTGTGAATGTGGCCAGGAGGCCTTCAGGCTCCCATCTCACACAGAGTTGAACCAAACCCTCCCTCCAGCCCTGTGACCAGCGGCCCTAATCCTTCTCCCCGCTCACCCGACTCCAGCCACCGTGGCCTCCTAGCATGTTCAGGGCCTTTGCACCACTTATTTCCTCTGTTCAGAACACTTTCCTTTGAGACATACACGTAAGTCATACCCCCTCCTCCCTCAGATATTGACTCAGATGTCATCTTTTCAGTAAGGCTCTCCCTGACTCTAATTTAAAATGAAAGTACCCAGAGGTCCCATTGTGGCTCAGTGGATTAAAAACCTGACATAGTGTCCAAGAACATGTGGGTTTTGGACCTGGCATTGCTGCAGATTGCGGTGTAGGTTGCAGTTGTGGCTCAGATCTGCTGTGGCTGTGGCTGTGGCTGTGGCATAGGTCTGCAGCTGTGGCTCCAATTTGACCCCTAGCCCAGGAACTCCTGTATGTTGCAGGTGTGGCTGCAAAAAAAAAGTCAGTTAAATTAAAAAAAAATTTTTTTTAATTAAAAAATATAAATAGGGACAGGGAGTTCCTGTTGTGGCTCAGTGGGTTTCAAACCCGACTAGTATCCATGAGGATGTGGGTTCGTTCCCTGATCTCGCTTGTGAGTTAAGGATCTG